>NC_081406.1:39870464-40541714 GCF_030272615.1 Cryptomeria japonica | reverse complement strand
GATTCATTCACTGGGATGTTGATGATTGACCAAGAAAAGTTGAACAAAATGAGTATTCTTAATTCATCCAAGTCACATGCATTGGTGGCTAATCACGAGAAGGGTTCCAACAAGAAGTGGAAGCAAGTTAAGCCAAATCCATGGAAGGATAGATTACAATTTTCCTCATCTCAATAAAAGGATTATACATCCTCTCCTAAGGGGAAATCATATAAGAAGTAGAAGCTTACTTTTATATATTGCAAGAATTTTGGACATTATCAACACCATTATCACAAGAAGGATTTTGACGAATTCAAGCATCCTCTTGAGAAGAATAGAATTAGTTTGCCTTCCAGAATGTCTAATTCATCTTCTTCTTCCAAAGAAAAATAATTTGATAGGGGAAAGAGTCACACTTATTGGTAAAGTAAAGTACAAGATCTTTTTTCTATTATAAGTCATGATTTAGGGAGATGACTTCTAGATTCAGAAGCTTCTCATCATATGGAATCTTTACAATTTATGTTCTCTTCATTTGAGCCTTGCAACATACAACTAATTTTTATGCAAAATCATACATATATGAATGTAATTGGGAAGGGATTTAATTATGTGTTATGTGTACCTCACTTGACTAACAATTTTCTTTCCATATATCAAATCACTCATGGGGAAGACTGTGGGGTTCACTCCTGATTCAACTATCATTAGAGACTTGGAGACTAGAACTACCATTGCTACTAGGGTGGTGGATCATGCATCTCAGTTGTACTCCTTTTCAGACTGTGTTCCTATTGATGACTTTGATTCTTTTGATGATGATCACACTTATAGTGTTGATTCTATATTAAGGAGAGCTTTGGTTAATTGAACTTGGGTGTTCTTACATATGATCTAGTTCTTCGGCCTTGCATTCCATTTCCTCCTATGGATATTATATCTATTATTTCTCATAATGATGCTTGTGTTGGTGCATTTTTAGGTTCTTGTGATTTAGTGTAGTAGGATATACATTTTCTTCTAGATATAGTTCCTTGAGATGACTATTTGACGAACATTGCAGGATTTCTTGTGGATTCCTACATTGTATATTTGTGAGACATTAGTGATGACATGTGTCTTCTCTTTGATGAAGATGATCCTTGTTCCATTTTTGTGAGGGAGTACTTTGATCCTCTTGTTCATTTTCTACATGATCATTCTTTTTAGGTTGATGTGATTGTGGATAATTATGTACAAAATTTAGAGGAGGTCTCTTTGTCTTTAGAGGAGACTCTTGAGTCTTTGGATCATGTTCTACATTCACCTTCACTAGATCCTCGATTGTCATTTTTCAGCATTGTGGCCTAGTACACCTAATTTGGAAGAGGCAACTTTCAACATCAACATGGGGAAACCTAAGAAAATTTTAGAGACTCCATATATCTTGAGTTTTATTACTAAATCTTCCTTTCAAGATTGGGGAGACTTCGTATATACACCTTTGGTTTTGTTTCTTCCTAAGGGGAGGAAAATTGTTTGATGATCATGGAGAAGCTTCCACATCCATCTTGGATCATCTACCATTGGTGAACATTCTACATTAATGGGGGCTACTTGGTATCTCTTCTTCTCTCTTATGGGGGTGGGGGATTTTTTCCTTACATGGGGTTTTTTCCTTCTCAATCTTCTTTGAGAAAATTGGGAGTTTTCATCTCTCTTTTGGGGAGGAATTTTATCCCATTAAGTTTCTCTTTTTTTCCATTTTTGAGAGATTTCATTGCATTTGTTCATGTGTACCTAACATGGCCTAGTAGTTGAGACCCATCTTGCAATTTTAGCTTGAGTCTTCATTCTCCTAAGTTGTGCTTAAGAGGGGTGTTGGTGTAATTAAGGTATTTTACCTTAGTTATTTCTCACCTAGGTCCTAATTACACTTTACTTAAGCTTACTTAGGGAATTTCATAGAAGTAGCTGGAGCATATTCACTTTAGGTGGACTTATCAATATCAAATTATCATATCCACCATTCATGGTTGTAGTTTTCCACCTTTGGTGGGTGATCCACCTTTAGTGGTGTTATCATGTGATCACTTTTCCACTTTAAGTGGTATGATAGCTTTTCACTCTACTTATCATGTCGTGAGACAATGACACTTTTCATTGTCTCATTCACTCACCTTAGCTATATATACAAGGGAGTCTTCTATGTATATCAGTCTAGCTTATTGCATCATTGATGATAATATAGTTTGTTCTTGTCTCTATTATTCTTACATATTGGGTGGCTACCTCCATACCCAATTCTTAAAAGGGGAATGAATTCAACCTATATTTGTCAAATACTCAATCGCAGTGATAATAAATTTATGGCCATTGGAATATGGAGAGTGAATCTTACCCATGAGGTAGAGTCCCCATTGACAAAAGGGCTAGGGTGTTGTGATTAGTTGTAGCTTTTGTGCTGACTTTTGTATCTATTTTTCATGAATCTAACATTTCTTATATTTCTTGATAAATTTATAGGCACCTTCCTTCATAATGGGCCAATAGTAACCAATCCTCATCAATATCTTACCTAGGGTTTGACCACTAGAGTGAGCCCTACATATACCTTTATTTACCTCATGTAATGCATTTTGGACTTCCTCATGCTCTAGAAATATAAGAAAAGTATCTCTACAATAAAGGGAGTTGATGATGATATAACAAGAAGTTTAGCAAATAAAGGTATGGAGTTGATTGCTGGAAAGGCTTTGTGGAAGGGTGTTGTTGCAGAGGTAAGAGAAAATATCACTATACCAAGGGGAATTATGACCAACAACACATAGAAGATAAAATGGAGGGATCTCATATGCGGGAACCAAGAGAATATCTACCAAGAACTCATAGTGGGTTGTATTATGTAGAATATGAATCAAGTAAAAAATGGTATCCATAGCAACAGTCACTCTATCGTTGACTCTCAAAATCTTCTCTAAGGTGATTTTTTTGTCAAATGACTAATTAGGATCACCAAAAACATGAAGTTTTTGGATCCTCCATTGAACTACAATTTGTAGTCTTGTAGTGAGTGCCTCGTATTTTTCTCTATTGTCTGTGCAAGGGAATGATAGTCTATATGATTTTGGAATCCAATCCCCTTGAGGTGTCCCAAAAAGGATTCCTACTCCTACTCCATGTTGTCTAAATGATCTATCAAAATAAAATTGTCACAATCTTGAAGGTGAGACTGCTAGGATGAATTCATCTAGAAACTCTAAAATCAATGGGTGATCATCTATTATTGGTGCATCTGCTAGCTAATCTACAATTACTTCTCCTTTGATGGCCTTTCTTTCAACATATTCAATATCAATTTTGCTAAGAATCATTACCCATTTTTCTAGTCAACCTGTAAGGGTTACCTTGTTGACCAAACACTTTAGGGGATCAATTTTGGCCATGAGATTTGTTTTGTGAGTGAACATGTAATGTCACAATTTTTGTGAGGAAAAAACTACAACAAGACATGCACACTAAATAGGAATGTAATTAATTTTACATCCCAATAGTGTGCGACTGATGTTGTAGATAACTCTTTCTTTTCCTTCATAGTCATGTTGTGCTAAGAGTGCCACCAGTGTTGTCGTTGTTCTTGATATTTAAAAAAGGGTTTACCTTCAATTGGTGTCATGAGAATGGGAGGATTCATGAGATAATATGAGAATCTAAAAATATTGTTGACACCTATCATCCCATTTGAATGTGATGTTCTTGTGTATAAAATATGTAAAAGGATGGCACTTATCTTAAACTTGTGCAATGAACCTTCAAATTGATTGTAGCTTTCCTTGTAAAGATCTGAGTTGACTGATATTTATTGGTGGAGCCATTTCTAAGATATCTTTGACCTTCACCAAATCAACTCCGATACCTCATTGTGCCATAATGTATCCGAGGAGCTTCCTAGAGGTTACTCCAAGGACACATTTCTTGGGATTCAATCACATTATTTACTTTTCTAATCAAGTGAATATTTTGTGTAGGACATCCAAATTATTTTCTCTAGTGAGTGATTTTCCTAAGAAATCATCTACATAATCTTGCATCAAAGTGTGCATCATGTCATGAAAAATTAGTCATGGCTCTTCGATAGGTAGCTCCAGCGTTCTTGACCCCAAAAGCCATGACATTCCAACAAAATGCTCCCCAACGACATGTAAAATTTGTTTTATACTGGTCCTCAAGTGTGATCTGAATTTGATTATAACTTGAAGAATCCATCCATTAGTGATAACATTTTTTGCACAGCTATAAAATTAAGTCTATATTGGGTAATAAAAAATAATCCTTAGTATAGGCTTTATTGATATCTCTGAATTATGTACATACTTTTATGTTTTCATCTTGTTTTTTAATAGGTACAATATTGTAAATGCATTCTAGATAATCTATGGGTAAGATGAAACCAACGTCAAGTAATTTCTCAAGCTTAACTTTGGTTAAAAGTGCCACTTGTGGTTTCATTTTTCTCAGATTTTGTTCTATAGGTTTCATGCCTAGTGTCATTCTTAGATTATGCATCAAAATATCAAGATCTAGTCCAAGCATATTAGCATATGAACATTCAAAATTTATCCAACATTCCTTGAAAAGTCTGACAAAATTGGTACACTCTTGTTTTGTCAATGATGCTGCAAGATAGATGTTATGTGGATTTCTTCAGTCTTAAGATTGGGCTTTATTGTTTCCTCTACTAATATAGGTGATCATTCATGATATGATGTTAAGGGGAGAATGTCAAGCTTCCATCCTCTAACACATCAGAGAGATTTTCACCATTGGATACACCCTTTCTTTTTACTTTTTCATTATCTAGAAGCATTGTAGTTTTGTTTTCACTATAAGACCTTTTATTATTTATTATTTATATTTTTGCAACTAAAAATCTTGGCACACTCTCCAAAATAAGTCATGTTGTTGAGTTTAATGATGAATCTTTCTCTATGGTCCCCAATAGGAAAGTAATCTTGAATTCCAATGTAATTAATAAAAGCCTAATCATTTTGGAATATATCAATTTGTTCAAACCCTAGTTAGTCCTAACCTATCAGTTTAGGTTGAACAAGTGGAAGCCCATAAATTTGGTCAAAGTTAGAGATAGAGATGGAAAAGACACATGATTCTTCATACATGTCGATGATATAATTAGGTTCATCATGGTACTCTCCTTATTGGTTTTGATTGTGAAGGTAGTTTGATCAACACTACTAAAAGGACACTTAGTAATAGAAGTATTTACTTTTTGTGGTTTAGATCCTAAGCCTTGAGACATAGAGGGTTTGGGATCCTAAAAGGTGTTGGAAAGAGACACTGTTTTGGTGAAGATTGATGCATGATTGATGCTTAGGAGTTGTCATTGATGGAAACCCAGGTAAGAAATCATATTTGGTGTACATAGATATGATTTACCAGAAGTCATATTGTCCATAAGGCATAAGTCTAGAAGGTGGAACACAGTAACTGGTAGAGTATGAGTATAGTTTGCATAGCTTGACTTTGGTTGTGGTGATAGAGGAAGACTTTTGTAATCCTGATATCTGATGTTGATTCATGAGCAATATTGAAGGTCCGGTATCCAAGAATTCAGTTAGAACAGAGCTATTTTGGTGTAAAGTGTGTTGCGGAAACTTAGGGTTGATTTCGATGATTGGGTTCATGTACAAGGTGATTGGCAAAACTTGTGTGAAGTTTATTTTATCATTTTTCTTAGGTCTACATATGGTTTTGTGGATGGATTGAGCCGACTTAAGGTTACACATTTCATGTTGCATGTTATATGGATTTTGGAAGATAACATAAGAAATGATTCATTTTCTTGATACGGATATATAAGACCAATTTATTTGAGCATTTTTATGTATGAGGAGAGTGTGCGAATTCTATATGAGAGAATGTGTGAAGATTGGTGAATGTGATCAAAGGTTTAGGTGCTCCGGTATATGACAGAGCAAGAAAATAGAGAAGATAGACAGAATGATTGTGGAAGTCAATTTGAGCCTAACCAGAACTGTTATTTGGCATATGTAGATGCTACTATTAAGTTCATTTATTATTGTAATCAATTGTAATCACTTGTAAGGTAGTGAGCCTTCCATCAGGTTGTAGCCCTCTTGTATTTGAGCAGTAAGCTCTAAGAAGTGTGCCTGAATGCAAGTGCATTCCCCTTTATGTAATATTATCATACTATAGGCCATAGTATAATAATATTGTGGGTTCAAATCCCATCGTGTTTTTTCCATTTCCTAGTTTCCATGTAAAAATATTGGTGTTATGGTTGTCTGGTTGATTGATTTATGTTTATGCACTTTACTTTCATTCTTATGCATCTGGTGGTTTAAGAATCAGCTTAACAAGTTTGTAAATTGTAAAATAGTGATTCACCCCCCTCTCAGTGTTCATTGATTCCAACAATTGGTATCAGAGCTTAGTTCCTCAGAAGAAGCCTAACAACTTGAGGAAGATCTGAAAGATTGAATTAATGGAATCCTATTTGTAGAAGAAATTTACTATGACACTTGAAGATCTTGATGTAGCTATGAAAGAGAAGAGTATCTCGAGAAGAAGTCAGGAAGCAACTAAAAATTTCATTGAATCTCTGAAGGAACAAGTCAACACATCAAGAGAGAAGAGAAGGAACCAATGGATAAACTCAAGGAGAAAGAAGAACAAAGGATTGATAATCAAGCCCTATAAGACATGACAAATGAATGTGAGAAGATTGCTAGAGAGAATGCAATCCTGAAGAATGAGATGCAATCCATTCTGATGAAGTCGACAAAGGAAATTGAAGAGAAGAAAAAAAATGAGGAAAATCTAACTCAATCACTGAAGGATAGATCTAATGAATGTTGCAGATTGAACTATGAGAATGATCAATTGAAACTTGAATTGGTACAATCCAAGAATGATGGACAAAAATTTGAAAGGCATATCATAATTCTAAGAGATGAGCTTTCTACTGCTAATGAGTACATAGAAAAATTTAAAGCTAGCTCAACCCAGTTAGATGAGATGTTGGAAAGTTAGAGACATGGGAAAGACATACGAGGACTTGGATATGAGAAAGGAGAATCCTTTGGCTTCAGACAAAGCAATCATCAGAAGAATAAGAAACCTTTGGTAAGATATCCTAATGCCTATAAATTCAATAGTAAATATTTTGTTTGTGGTAAATTTGGTCATATGGCAAGTCAATGTTGAAATAATAGGATGATGAATAACGGTTCTACCTTTACCAGTCCATGTTTCATATGCAAAAACTTTCATCATAAGTCAAACATGTGCATAATACTGATGAATAATTTCTAGAATAAGAGATGCTATTCTTGTGGAATGTTTGGAAACATTTCTAACCAATTCAGGATGAGACCAAATCAGATGAACTTCAGGCATATGCAAGGAAATGTTGTTTGCTATGCATGCAACAAATTCAGTCACATTACAAAATATTGTAGAAATAAGAATGCTTTAATAGACAAGAACATATCAGATGAAAAGGGAAAAGTGAAGGTTGAAGAAGTTAGAGAGCAGCATAAGAAGATGTGGGTTAAGAAGGAAGATTCAAACGTTCAGAATGGATCCACACCTGATTTCGATGTCGGAACCTCATCTGGTAACTAAGGCATTTTGGCCTTAGGGGGAAGCTTTTCATGTAGATTTTTAAAACCCCCTTTTGGAGACCTGTAACTAATCGAGAATGGTTTCAAATGATGGAGATTAGCTATGTAGTTGATATTCGGAAGATTTCATGCCTATCTGAGTATCCGGTGATGAATTCTTGAGAAGCGGGGTATCCGGAAAGCCTTTAGGGTTGTGCATTTATTACAACTTAAAGTTAGGTTTTTAGTGGATAAAAAGGAATTTCTATCATTCATTCTTCACATTGAAAATGAAGAGAAAGAGCAGAAGAGAAAGGCAAATGAGATTCAGCAGTGATAACTGAGCTTGAAGTGATCCAAAGTGATTACTAGCATCTGGTTGAATTTGAGAAGGTATTTATCTATGTTTAAGTTGTTTTGCTTACCCTAACTTCAAAATGGCATCTGCATTTAGTGTTGCAACCTCGTTGGTAGTTGAGACTACAGAGAGAGAGAGGCTAGTGTTTAAGTGACATCCATTTAAATTTGTTGAGAATGATCTAGAAGGTGAATTTTCCTCTATGTCGTATGGTGTGCTGCATAATGAAGATATTAGGGCATATATCCACTATAATATTGAGGAGCTTGGAAATGAAAACATGCTATCACTGTACACCAAGCATATGATGGATGGGATGGGGAATCTGAAGCCCAAATTTAAATCATTGCAAGACAAGAATTTCATCCAGTTTGTTCATTTTCTGGTGTTCGATGAACCCGAATGGGTCAGGTACATCTTGAGTCGAATCCATGATGAATTTATATAGCTGGATAGACCTCACAAGATCATAAAGAAATCCATTCAAGTTGTAACCTATTTGAATGCAACCGATGAGATCCCCGATTTGAGGAAAGTTCATAACACAACAGTAACAAAAGTTACTAGATCCCAACAAGACAGTCGGTCGATGACAATCAGTGATATCATTGAACGTGATGTGAGATTTGCCTCAATGGTAATAGGATATAAGTGTTAGATTCAATGATAGTCCCACAGACACTGAGAGGGGGGGGTGAATCAGTGTCTAACCGATTTGTTGAATTTTTAAACTTATTTATAACTTTGCAACCCAAAATAGTGTACCGGTAAATAAGAATAAATGCAGTAAATAGAAATAATAGAGACAACATAGAAACACACCATAACACAGGATATTTTAATGAGGAAACCCAATGTGGGAAAAACCTCAATGGGATTTGTGACCCATAATATTTACTTACTAGCCAATGAATAAATACTACTTACAATAAAGGGGCATGCACATGCAAGGAGGCCAACAGCCTAGAGCTCACTGCTCAATGAAGAGTCTCACTGACTACAAAATGTATAGTTAAATCCAATACAATGTACTACTCAAAACAACATCTCTAATGCCAGGTTCAATACCAGTTTAAGCTCAGATAGATACCTTAACCAAAAACATTCATTGCCACTAAAACAATTATCTTCTACCATACATCTCTATATTTCATTACAAAATGATCTATAAGATCTCATTCATATATGAGTCTTTTACAATATACCAAGTCGGCTTACAAAAGGTAATTATATTTACAAAACAAAAGTTCATCCCATGTCGATTGGAGTGTCGGTATGCTTTGTTGCCGATGTAATTTGAATGCCGGTGTTGGTGTCTGCCGGTGTATGATATATGTGATGTCAGGCATGTAGAAACCTATTGCCGGTTGGTTGCCAGTTGGTTGCCATCAATGACAACATCAACTATTCACATTAGAGCGTAGAATGCCAACAATAAGGTATATCAGTCTAGCAAATAGAATTCAGTATCCAATACTACTATATTTGTAGCCTATCAGATGCTTAAGGAGGACACAAAGTGATGCAAGAGCATCCCTGGTTCACAACAATCTTGCGTCAACCAAAAACATTTTCTTTTCTGTTTATTTTTTTCTATTTGTAGTTTCAATTTTCCTTTATGTGTGTCGCAATTTTGGCTCATTGGTTCCTATGAAGTTGGATTCTACTTGAAGACTTGATCATCCTTCTTTCTTTCAAACTACATCACATTTGGAGCACTCTCCGGCAAGATATCATTGCCGGTTTCCTTGATAGTTTCTTGTTACTGGTTGCCTAAGACCTATTCTGATGATCTACCTAAACCCTTTCCAATCTTATAGAGCCTTGGGCATTGATCTCTATGTTGCTTGGCGTATGGCCGACCTTCTGCATTTCATCCTTTGGATTTTTTGAAGCAATTTCTTGGTAGAGGTTGACCTTATTCATTTTGCACGTTAGGTCTTGTTCTTTGGGTTTTGATCCTTTTTGGGCTGATAGGATCCCTTGGATTGATATATATATATAATTGTAATCATGCTTTGGAATGTAATCAATTCAGAAATCAAGAAGTATCAGATAGATAGATTGTGCCTAGAAGATAGCTCTTATGCCTTAAGGTCCCAATGTGACCTATTCTACCAGGCCCGTATGTCGGTATGTTGTAACCTAGTTGTCTGGTTGGATGTAATTCACTTTCATGCAATAAAAACTATTTGTTATGCATTGCCTCCATCATATCTGAGTGTTTTCGTTGTGTTTACTCTTGTTGACCGGTTTGGACTGATCTCCTCAAGGTCCCTCCTCACCAGTGACTGCTTCACAAGGTATCAAAGCAAAGTTCATTCCAGAGGTTGTGTGTCTTGTATCTTGTTGTAGGGTGGCGCATTGCAGATCTGACCTACAATCGCAGAGGACTAGCATGAATCAATGGCGCAAAGAGGAACTAGGAATGGTGGAATGTGTGGGAATGCAGATCTTTCTATAATGGAGATGTTGCGAGGAATAGCAACCCGATTAGAAGCCATGGAGACAGCCCAAAGAAGAGGCCAACATGTTGAGGATGTGAGTGAAGATGAAGGAGAAGAAGCCCTGATAGAACAAGTGAACCTACCGATAGTTGATCCAAAGGAGGAAAGTTTTTTAAGGGTTTTGAGTAGGGCGAACACTAAACCTCATTTACCCCACTAGAATATGATGGGAAGTTAGATTCAGATGAATTGATAGATTGGATATTGGAGATGAAGAAGTATTTTGATTTTGAAAACACTACAGAAGAGAGGAAGGTGAAATATGCATGTACCCAGCTGAAGGGTCATGCATCTCTTTGGTGGGAGTACTTGCAAGTTGATAGGCAAACAAGAGGTAAAGAAAAGATTAAGACATGGGATATGATGATTGCTAAGTTAAAATCAAAGTTTGTCCTCGCGAATTATCAAGTAGATTTGTTCTGAAAGTTGCAGAATATGAGACATAAGGAATCTAGTGTGAGGGAGTACACCAAAGCATTTTACAAGTTGAACATCAGATCTGGACATGTTGATGATGAAATTGAACAAATTGCAAGATATTTGAACAAATTGCGGATGTCTATACAAGATGAACTCAGTATGATAATATTAGAGAGTGTTGAAGAGGCTTACCAGTATGCAATAAAGGCTGAAGAGAAATTGAATAAAAGGCATGAGCAGAGACAGAAATGTAGAGGTGGAATGTCTACTGGAGGAAGATTCCAAGAAGGAAGAGGAACTAGTACATATCAGAACAAGGACAAGGAAGTGAGCAAGGAAGGTAATTCATACCGAAAGGATGATAGAAATTTCTACCGGAGGAGAGAACTGGGTGGTTACCAGAATGAGAACTTTGGAAGACAAGACAAAATGACATTCAGAGGAACCTATTTTAAATGTCTCCTCTAATCATCCCACAATTATAGACCCCTATATGGTCTCCATACTACAACAATAAGGTCATCTAACTGCCTCCAATAATCAGTCTTGCCTAGGTGGGGTTGTGTGATATAACCAGAATAGCTATATATAATAGGTTGGTCATCTTGTTGCGCATCATCTAAAACCGGTCTACAAAATGGGATGTGATCCCAGACCATAATCTGTAAAACTAGAACACCTGCTGCCATACTCTTCTCCCCTCTATAGGCGATCCTGTGCATATCATGGTACATATGCGTGAGTAAGCATGAACCCCAACCTAATTTGATCGAATGAGTAAGAAATATCTCCTGCATCCTACCCCATCCACATAAGAATCCTTGTTGTCCTCTATCAGGCATCATGCAGTAGCCAATAATGTTAGCCAAAATGCAAGCAAGAGGGTACTGTGAACCATATCTAATCAACAGATCATCCCAAGTGATAGAATGATCAAGGATGTTGTCATCATGGAAAATGCATTTGAGAGGCTCAATGCCTTTTCATGGAGTGGAATCATAATCTACCTTATCTCCAGCAAAAGGAATCCTCAAAATCCTATAAATATCCTCAGGAGTGATTGTCATCTCTCCAATCAGTAAATGAAATGTGTTATGCTCAGAATGGAAACACTCAACCAAATCAGTCAACAAACCGTGATTCACATGGATATAAAGCATCTGAAGTAAATATCTGAATCCACACAACCCAATGTAACCTCTATGCGTGTCCAATAAGTCACACACTAATCTCACACTAGGTGGATATGTACATTTGAACTGAATATTTGGGAACTGAATCTACAAAATCAAACAAAAAATTGTCACTACATGATCAAATTTGGGCTAACAATGTGACAAAAGTGCTTATGAATCCAAATTTATAAGAATGAAAATCAAGAATTGATGTTTTTATCCTTAAAAACATACATTGTTTTCCATATGAGTAATTACAGTCAAGCAGAAAGTTGTACGAGTAAACATTATGAGTCACACAGGTAAACAATCCTATATGATAAACTATGTTATACTAGATGATATAATGGTCTATGAAGAACATCCTCGTATGATATAAGGGTATAGACCATACAATAAACCATACATGACCATACGAGAAAATACAAATTGCCAGTTACTTGTACGAGAAACCCTAATAAACCAAACGATAAAACAACTTGAGATGAACTAAAATGTAGTTTAGAATGAAAAATTCAACAAAAATTTAAGAAATTTGGAATGAAAGAGGCTTAAGATCAATCACTTATTGTTGGGGGATAGTTTCGAGGTTGATTATGTCATCTTTAGCACTCGAATCGGTGATCTTGAACAAGAATTGTCATTTTTCTTCACACGAGGTTTTTCAAATTTTGAACTTTGAGAGGTAAAAATGAATTGACAATGACACATTCAACCCCTTATATAGCCCAAACCCTAATTTTCAAATTTGCTCCGATAGATGTAAAATTTGTACACTAAGCTAAATCAACCATCCTGAGTCCATTTTCGAGAGCGAAATCAAAATTTTATGTCAATTTTCTAGTCAAAATATCACAAAGTTGACCACTTGGCATTTCCATCTCCACAAAAACCTTCACATCATTTTATGCTCAATTCAACTCTAATATCAAATTAATTCTTACATCAATCTCCATGCTCGGATTATCATCAAAAAATCAGTTTATTAAACAAAATTGCCTATAATCACTGTGATCTCGCTATCTTTCGATTACGTTCCCGAGGGGGCAATACTCATTACATCTTTCATTATCAGTGTTTATCATCATCAAAAAGTCGAGAAAAATTTTCAATTCTTAATCTAAAGTCGAGCAGAAATATTTTTAATCAAAGAAAATCAACTAAATCTTTTTACTAGGGGCATCTTAACTAAATCACATCATATCAAGTTGAGATTCATCGATGTCAAATAAAACAATCTCTAGGGGCATATCAATTTTTGTCCTTATCTGAATCAAACTTCAAATCAGTGTTTGGTTTTATCACATCAAACCAAGCTAGACATTCTGTTTCGCTAATTGGTTCTTGTTCAATCAAGTTCAGAATCGGTTTTATCGCTTTTCTCAATCAGTTCTTGTTCAATCAAGTTCAAAATTGGTTTTATCGCTTTGCTCAATCAATTGTAGTTCAATCAAGTTCGGAATCAGTTTTATCACTTTTCTCAGTCAACTCCAGTTCAATCGAGTTCTAGATCAGTGCTTGTTTCTTGATCCATCAAGTTCAAGAATGGTATCTCACTTTTTATCGGTCCTTGTTCAATCAAGTTCAGGATCGGTATCGCTTTAATCAATTTGTTCAGTTGCATTGCTTCAAATCAAGTTGAATGTCCCGCTCTTCATCGGTTTGTTATCTATCAAGTTCAGAACTGATTTCTATTTGACATCAACTATTATTTGATTCAATACATTGCTCGTACATCAATTCAAAGAGGGGCAACTGTAATACCCTAAAAATGGTCACCTAAACTATGGGCCCCTAATCTCGACAAACATCACCGAGGTCCTAACCAGAGGAAATTAAATCAACCTTGAGCACCTAATTAATTAATTCTTCAATCATCAATGTCACATGGCAAATATTTCATTCTATATTAATTATATATTTATTTAATTAATTAATCATTCCAAGAAAATCATTTTAATCAATTATCTTATTTATTTAATTAAATATCCTAGCATATTTAATTAATAAATCAATTTGCCATTTAATTATAAAAAAGAATTAATTTACAAAAAAAAAAGAATTAAATTCAGAGAAGAAATCAACTTGAGATATTTCTTTTTCTAAAAATTGAGATAATTTGAGAAATCTTAGAAAAGCAATTAAATTGGATTAATCATTTTCTCTAAAAAATAAAACGCAAAGCTTATCTCAAGGAAAGAGGTTCGGTTGCATTGAAAAGGCTTTTTCTAAATAAAAATATTGAGCAAATAAAAGATATGTGTATGGAATCAACTAATTTTATCTCCAATGCAAACTCAGACTTATAATTCAAATGCATTCAATCAGGCTTTAATTGGAATCTATCTCAAGATTAACTCAATCAAATCTCCTCTGAAATTGTATCGAAGCATCCAATCATTTCAATTCACTTGGATTGTGCTTTTTCTTAAGGAATCTCAACCGCTCATCATTAATCAATCTTGACTGTTGGTCTCTGTTTGGATTCTCTATAAATTTAGCCTTTCATCTCTCATTCAAGACCCCCTAGAGATTTATTGTTATTATGCAGTTTTTTCTCTAGAGTCATTGAGAATATTGTGCTTTGAAATTATTGCATCTTAGTTTAGCTTTTTGCATGTTTAGTTTTATCATGATTGCTTGAATTCATTTAGCTTAATGTTTCATATCTAGCTTACTCTTGCATATCTAGCTTAATATTGCATCCATTTAGCTTAATTTTATGCTCATATAGATTAAATCCTTCATCTTGGTGTAGCGTAGTCACTGGTATTGCTTAGACAAATATGAGAGCAAGTCTATACTCGCATCTTTTAGAAGGCAATAGGTCGATTTGTTATGGTTTTTATGTTCATGATTATATATGTCTAACCATGCATGCAATGATTTATTGAAGTGTTGTGTCTTACAATTTACAGATTTACCACTTTTCACACACACAAGTATAGTTGTGCCTTTGGTTTCCTTAACCATGTCTACCAATTTGGGCTTATTAGAACTCTTGAAATTTACCTTAGTTGCCAGAATTTTTGTTTTTGGATTATATCCTATACCACTCACCCCTTCTTTGGAATCAAGCTTTGCCACAAGAATTGGATCTTCTTGATGCCTAACTTGGTCTAACAAGAACATTTGCTTTAGTGTCATTCTTGGAACAATTAACATATTACTTTTCATTACCATTTCCCTTGCCTCGGCTAGGGTAACGTTTATCTCATTAAACCTTATTTCTTTTAAAGCTTGTGTTGTCACCTCATCATTATTTCAGTGATCCAGACCCATTAAGTTCATTTATTTTCTCTCCTCAAATCCCTTCATCTTCATCTTCATCCAAAAATCCTTGAATTTGGGAGTGATGATGAATTAATCATCCTCTTTGAATCTCAATGAAATTTCCACCCTTTCATCTACATGGCTTATCGCCTCTGCATCTTCTTCAACCTAAGCTTCATAGCCATGTTCTTCCTCTTCATACCTCAACAGGGACATTTGTGGCTACTCCACCTCATCATCCTTAAAAGCTCTCAATGCAATAATGGATTCATTAGTGTCACCTCCTCCTTTTGTATCTTCATATGGAACCAAGGGCTCATGTTTATTCTTCTTATGTTTCTTTGATGGGGGTGTGTTGGATGTTTGAAGAGATTGTTGGGATAATGTGCAAATATGTGTTTGGATTGATTGAGTGAGGTGTTGACATTGTTGTCAACATAATTCTCTGTGTGTTCTAGTGTTGCAGTAATATTAAGTGAGCTTGTTTGGTCAGTGTATTACAAATGAGTTGTTACAGATTAAAGGGTTTTGAGATAAGAATCTCTAATTGATTCAGCTCAACTTTTAGTGGTTTGCATGAAGATTTGATTGAGTTATGAGTTTTGATATTTTGGTTAGTTTTTCAGTTGTTCAGTGTTGATCAGTGTTCTGGATTTTGATTTGCATTGGTTCACATTGAAATATATTGATCTGCGGATGTATGGAATGTGTTGGGACATTCTAGTGTGTCCTTAATTCAGGTGGTTCAGTTGGTGTTCTTGAGATCCGGTCTGATGATTCGATAATTCTAGTAATTTGAGTTGGTGTGGATGTTGTTGTGGTAATTCACATTTCTTGTGGATGTTGTGCGAGTTATGGATGATTTTCTTTGGTATATTGGTGTTCTTCATGCTCTTGGATGACATGATGATTGTAGAGTGTTGTGGATATTTGAGGCATAATAATTGGAGGTGTTTCATGTTTGATGTGGTGATTTAGGTCCATACTATGTCTTAGCTAACAACATTTTGGTCTACATGTAATATTATAGCTTGTATGGTTATATCTTTGTAATTTGTGATATGTGTTGAGCTGACCTTGAAAGGTTCATTGATGTCATGTATAAATGAATGTAATAATCATTGTGAGAGGTGTGTGCATGAGAGAATAATGTATTGATCATTTGATAGTCATGTGAAGAAGTGTGAAGAAGTGTGAAAGAGAAGAATATGTGTTATGTGCCTAACCGGAATTGTAATCGGGCATGAGGAGATGTTATTCTATTAGGTCATGATCTTCCAGATATAATCCAGAGTTATTTGTAAGACAATGAATCTTCCTAAGGGTTTTAGCCCTTTTTATATGTGTTTTGAACAATGAGCTCTAGGTAGTATGCTTGAATGTATGTGCATTCCCCATTGTAATATTTCATATACTTCTAACAGGGTATCATCATATTGTGGGTAGGTTCCCACTGTAGTTTTTCCCTTGACCGGTTTTTTCACGTCAAAAATATTGGTGTTATGTGTGTTATTGATGTGGTCTTGATTTGTTCTTTCACTATTAATTATTAGATCCAAAATTGTGTTTGAGTTAAGTAAAGATTTTGAGAAAACCAATTCACCCCCCTCTCAATTTTTTGGCTTGTTGCCAACAATTAGTATCACATCAGGTTCCTTGAGAGAATTTTAAGAGCTTGAGATGATGTGGGATGGTGATTTCTAAGAAGGATAGTTTGAGATTTGATGGAACTAACTACACTCTTTGGAAAAGCAGGATGGAGTGTCACTTGAGATTCATTGGTGATGATTACTAAGAATTTGTATAACGTTCCTTATAATGGTCCTACAACTCTGGATGAGATTAAGGAAGCTAAATGCAATATTAGAGCTAAGGAAGCATTGTTGAATGCCTTGGATGTTTCTAAAATGACAAATGTGATGGATTTGCAGACTGCTCATGAGATCTGGAAGAAGTTGGAAACTTTGTATGATGGTGACAATAATGTGAAGATTGCCAAGTTGTAGAGCTTGAAGGTAAAATATGAATTGTTGAAGATGGAAGAAGATGAGAACATTACTTCTTTCATGTAGAAAGTGAATGAGCTTGTGTGCAGTATCAGATGTTCCTATGGAGTATTGGATGAATTGGAGATTGTTGCTAAAGTCTTGAGATCCTTGCCTCCTTCTTACAAGCATAAGGCTACTGCTATTGAGGAGATTTGAACTGTGACTAATGTGACTAGAGACATGTTGATTGGAAAACTTTCGGCCTTTGAATTGAGTGAGTTTGGTGACTCTTTTCCTAAGATAGAATCCACATTCAAAGCTACTATTTCCAAAAAGTAGAGATATGATCTGGGAGAAAGTACTTCAAGAAGAGTATCTAAATATGAGAAGGAAATTAAAGAGATGGAAGAATAAGAGAAATAACTTGAGGATCTTGAATCCCTTATTGCAAGGAGTTTGCCTTAAGGAGTCGTTAAGTATGAAGGAAAGTTACCTCTTAAATGCTTTTCTTGTTATAAAATAGGATATTTTGCTTCAAGGTGTTCGGAAAGAGTTCTTAGGAAACAATTCAAGCCTAAATTTTAGAAGAAATGTTATCATGTTGTTGATGAAGGTGTGATAGATGATGAAGAATGGGTATTTATTTCTGTCAAGGAAGATGATCCAATGACTATTGCTTATTCTAACTACATGAATAAGGAGAAATCTTTGGATACTAAAGTTGAAGAGAAAGTTGAATGGGTTATTGACAATGGTTTCTCTCATCATATGATAGGTGATAAAAGTAAATTTTTGAGTATGAAAAAGTATGATGGTGGTGTAGTAAGATTTGGTGATGACACAATTGGTGTAATCTGTGGTAGAGGTTCCATTTCTATTGATGGTAAGAATAATATTGATGATGTCTTATATGTAGAAGGTCTTAAGCATAATCTTTTAAGTGTTGGACATATGGTTTACAAGGGATATGATTTACAATTCAAGAAATGGAAGTGTAAAATCTTAAGTGGTTCTGGAATTGAGATTGAATCAGGGACAAAGACTAAAGGTAATATCTTTCACTTGAATGTTGATGGTAAAAGTTGTTTAATTGCTCAGATTGATGAAATTTGGCTATGGTATAGGAGGATGTGTCATGTGAATTTTGATTGCATGGTTAAGATAAGTTCTACTCAAGCAGTGAGAGATCTTCCTAAGTTGGTAAAGCCTACGAATCCAGTATGTAAGGAATGTCAGTTAGGAAAGCAAACAAGAGTTACTTTAAAAATAAAATAGTATAGCTCTAATGGATTATTGGAACTTGTGCATACTAACTTGTGTGGTCCTTCTAGAGTAAGAAGCTTACAAGGAGACACATATTTCATGTTGTTGATTGATGACTACTCAAGGCTTGTTGGCATTGTATTGTCAATGATGTCAACCGATATGAACGCAGATAAGTAAGGGGTATTACTGGTAACCATGAGAAGAAACATCTACTAGTTATTAATGTCAATTGGTATGAATGCAGATAAGTAAGTGGTATTACCAGTAACCATGAGAAGCAACGTCTACCGGTAAGAAAGGTAAGGACAGCAGAGAAGACCATGACCACTGGTAGGCAAAGAAGAGTGTCAATCTACCGGTAAGAAAGGCAAGGAAAAAAGAGAAGACCATGACCATTCGTAGGCAAAGAAGAGTGTCAACCAATACGTATGTTTCTCATATGCAAATACAAGCAAGATATGTCTACTAGTATGCAATTTGGAGTTTGTGATGAACCAGTGTGTCTGTTGAAATGTTAGAGTCGTGAAGACTACCAGTCTATAGACAATAAGGTTATCCATCGGTGAGCATGTGTGCACAAGCCAAAGACAAATCAACAAGATTGAATGATTTTCAAATCACATAGAGTGTCAACACAGAACTGAGAGCAATCTGAGTCATTTGGATCTATCGACAAAACAGGGGACTTCATGATATGAAGGACTACCGGTAGGGTATATGAACCAGTAAGGTTCTTAACACCGGTCATGTGTCTTGGTTGGTGAATATGCTCAAACTGACATAGAAAACTAGGTTGAGTTGTATGGCAAATAAGGATGACATGTATACTCCATGTGGATAGCAGGTGGCAAGCATCCAGAGGTCGGTGAAGTGTACATCAACGTGGTAGGTGATGAGTAGGTCGGCTTTAAATGAGGAACCCATAAATCACGGGTCAATGAAAAAAAAAGTGTGGCTCGAAGCAGATCAAGATGCAAAATCTTTTTGGTGATGTAAATCAAGTAGGACAATCTGATCTTTGTGCTCATTTGTCAAAGGAAACAACTGAGACATTAATGGTGATAGACATAGCACAACCGAAACTCAAGTTGTAGGCTACCAAATATAGAAAGTGTGTATAGGAATAATCAATTTTAGCAGTATCAATTGACATGCTACAGATCCTCAATCAAGGAAAGGAAATTTGATGTGATTGGATATGGATTTACTCGATGGAGAAAAACCCTAACGTGCCCAGTTTGAATGTTAGTTTTGGCGGAAACATTCAAGTATAAATATGTAGACTGAAGATGAAATGAGTGATGTTGGTTGTCAGTAAAGACAGAGTAACTGAGAGAGCAAAAAGTGATTAGAGATAAGATCAAAAGCATCTAAGTGTTGGAGTTGTACTGATAGATAGGTCAAACCGGTAAGAGGGTTTATCAAAGGTTTTACCGGTAAAGTTAGAGCAACTGATAAGCTACCATAAAGGATAACAATTGTGTGAACTGGAAAGGGAGATTCAGGAAGAAAGCTACTGAAAGTGAAAGGAGAAAAGAGAGCATATTGGTAGAGGTCATGCAAGATAGAATCAGGGTAGAAAGGGTATAAAAACATAACAGTGAAATGACAGAGAACTAAGAAAAGGAGAACCGGTAGAGAAGAGTTAAACCAGTGAAGTATTTTGGTTGCAAGGGTTACAAAACTTATTTGTGACAAGGCTACAACTATTGTATTGATCCGATCTATTGTATCTCACTAATTTGGTGCTTGGTGTAGGGGTTGGTGCTCCTTGGGTTGGTTCCCTAAATCTTTTTAAAATTGTTTTTCATTGTGAGGCTAGATTGGAGCAATAGACTCCAGCAACTTTTCTCACCGAGGTTTTTCCCACATTGGGTTTTCCTCATACATCTGGTGTTGTGAGTTGTGCTTCTGTGTGTTCTTGCATTTTACTCTTTTCTTTGATTCAACTGGTAGATCCTCTTTGTGTTTTATTTTCTGACATGCATCATAAGTTAGGTTTAAAAAGGGTTTAGTTAAATGGGAACCACTAATTCACCCTCCCTCTCAGGGGTACATTGTGTTCAATAAGGATGATGTGGGTTACTTTCTTAAGAGAGAAGTTTGACTCCCTAGAGAATTTTAAGATTTTCAATTGTATGGTTGAGACTGAGACGAGATTGAAGCTGAAGTTTCTAAGATCTGACAAATGTAGTGAATTCACTTTCGGTGAGTTTAATACATTTTGTGAAGAGCATGGAGTGAAGAGACAATTATCTACATGTAGAACTCCTCAACAGAATGGTGTTGTGGAGATGAAGAATAAAACAATTCAGGAAGCTTCTAGAACCATGATGTTGGAAGGAAATGTTTCGCATATATATTGGACAGAAGATGTGAGTATTGTTGTATACACTCTTAACCAAGTACATATCAAAGGTGATATTGGTAAGATGTTAGGGTTTCAAGTAGATCCGAAGAAAATATGAACTAACAATTATACGTAGATTTAAATACAAAAGATACAGAAATAAAACAAGACACAGATAACACAAAGATTTAACGTGGTTCACCCAGAATGGGTTACGTCCACCATACACAGTCGTCCACTCTTTCTTATTATCCAGCAAAAATAGTACATCAACCTTACAATGCCTTAAGCATCCCAGCCGCTTATAACATGCATTTTTAGGGCAACAAACAAAGTCGGCCTTTTTAGGGTTTTATTACAATGTCATTTTCATCAACGAAAAATGGCAAAAAAAAAAAATTCTCAGGGGCTGCCGCCCTCGAACCCCTGCCCGGGGCCCAGCCCAGCCCCGGACCCCAGCGAGGATATGTGCTGAGTGTATAGTACTTTATTGATCAGTCACCACATTTCAACAATCTCCCACTTGGAGACTGATCAGAATCCACACCGAACAATCTCCCACTTTGAGACTGATACTACACGACACCATTGTACTTGCAACATCCGCTGGATAAAACACTAGGACTTGACTGGTATAAATTTCACAATTATCAATCAAGAAGACCAACAGAAACTGATGAAGAAATCAGCTTCTCCTGTGGAACTGCCTTTGTGACAGCAGGATTCTCACTTGTGTGAATCTTCTCAAGCCGTAACTGACCCTCCTCTAAAATAGTCCGGATGAAGTGGTACTTGAGCTGAATGTGCTTTGTCCTTGAATGAAAAGAAGAGTTCTTCGCAAGATGAATGGCACTCTGGCTATCAGCATACAATGGGCTATCCTCTTGTGTCTGACCCAATTCCTTCAGAAAACATTGCAACCAAATCATCTCCTTGCTAGCTTCTGTAGCAGCAACATACTCAACTTCAGTGGTTGAAAGTGCAACAACTTTTTGCAGCCTAGAAATCCAACTGACTGCAGTTCCCCCTATAGTAAAAACATACCCTATAGTACTCCTCCATGAATCAATATCACCCACTAGATCAGAGTCAACAAATCCACTCAGAGCAGCATTAGATCCTTTGAAACATAATGCCTTCGTAGTAGTTCCTTTCAAATACTGAAGAATCCATTTCACAGCATTCCAATGTTCCATACTCGGATTACTCATAAACCTTCTTACAACTCCCACTACATGTGCAATATATGGCCTTGTGCATATCATTGCATACATCAGACTGCCAACAGCTGATGAATACGGGATGTTAGACATTTTATTAACCTCTTCCTATGCCTTTGGGCACATCTCCTTAGTCAATTTCAAATGACTAGCCAAAGGTGTACTAACTGCTTTTGCATCCTGCATGTTAAATCTTTTCAACACCTTTTTTATATACTCACTTTGGGACAAATTCAAGGTTCTATTTTTCCTATCCCGTGTAATCCTCATACCGAGAATTTGCTTAGCTGCACCCAAATCCTTCATAGCAAATGACCTGGCTAATTTCTGTTTAAGATCATTTATATGTTGCATGTTAGACCCAGCAACAAGCATGTCATCAACATAAAGCAACAAGATAATATAACTGCCATTATCAAATCTCTTAAAATATACACAATGATCAGAATGACATCTATGATAACCGTGTTCATCCATGAAACTATTAAATTTTAAATACCATTGTCGGGGTGCTTGCTTTAGGCCATACAAACTTTTCTTCAACCTGCACACCAAGTTCTCCTTACCTTTGACCTCATATCCTTGTGGTTGCAACATGTAAATTTCCTCCTCCAAATCTCCATGGAGAAAAGCTTTTTTGACATCTAATTGTTCAAGATGTAAATCATCTGTAGCCACAAGATTAAGTACAGTTCTAATTGAAGTCATTTTTACAACTGGAGAAAATATTTCATCATAATCTATACCCTTTTTCTATGCAAAACCTTTTACCACAAGTCTGGCCTTATATCTTTTCTGACCTCCTTCCTCCTCCTTCAGCCGATAAACCCATTTGTTAGGCAAGGCTTTTTTTTCTGCAGGTAAAGGGACTAAGTCCCAAGTCTTATTTTTCATCAAGGAGTCCATCTCCTCTTTCATGCCTAGCTCCCACTGTTGTTTGGCATCTACCTGCATTGCTTCTTCATATTCTTCTGGTTCACCAGAATCTGTTAATAAAATAGAATACAAAGAAGGAGAAAATCTTTTAGGGGGTCTACGTGTCCTCGTAGAATGTCTAACACTTGCAAGAGTTTGTGGGACAATCTATTGTTGCTGAG
Organism: Cryptomeria japonica; assembly: GCF_030272615.1. Lineage (NCBI taxonomy): Eukaryota > Viridiplantae > Streptophyta > Pinopsida > Cupressales > Cupressaceae > Cryptomeria > Cryptomeria japonica. The sequence goes on along the minus strand of NC_081406.1, from coordinate 40,518,456 downwards.
CATCAGGTACCTGTGGCATTTCATTTTCAGGAATCTCATCCAACACCACATATTCTTGTTTGTCCTGTTCATGCTTCTTTTCCTACATCTATTCTTTATACATAACCTTCTCATTGAATATAAAATCTCTACTTCTAATTATTTTTTTATTTTCAAAATCCCATAACTGATAGCCATATTCATCTATCCCATATCCAATGAAGGTACATTTATGAGATTTAGCATCAAGCTTGGTTCTGTTTTCTTTATCAACATGGACAAAAGCTTCGCAACCAAAAGTTTTTAGAAAAGAATAATTTACCTTTTTACCAGTCCATGCCTCCTCTGGAATACCACCATCCAAAAGGGGTTAAGGTCCTCTATTTATAAAATAGACAGTAGTATGTACAGCATCTGCCCAAAAATGTAAGGGCAATCCAGCATGCAATCTCATGCTCCTCGCACGTTCCATGATAGTCCTATTCATTCTTTCTGACACACCATTTTCCTGTGGAGTTCCTGGAACTATCTTCTGCTTTCAAATCCCATTTAAGGAACAGTAATCTTCAAATTCTTTGCTACAATACTCACCTCCATTATCCGATCTGAGACACTTCAACTTTTTTCCTGTCTCATTCTCAACCAAAGCTTTCCATTTCTTAAAGGTTTCAAAAACATCTGATTTTTGTTTTAGGAAATATACCCATGTTTTTCTGGTTGATTCATCAATAAAAATAACATAATAACAAGAGCCACCAAGAGATGATACCTGAGCCGGTCCCTATACATCTGAATGTACAAGCTCTAACTTCCCACTCTTCTTCTCTTTCCCAACCTTGAGAAATCTAACTCTTTTCTGTTTACCATAAACATAGTTTTCATAGAACTCTAAATCAATCTTCTTTAGTCCTGGCAATAGATTTTTGGAGTGAAGGATTTTCATCCCTTTCTCACTCATGTGCCCAAGCCTATGGTGCCACATTATCGAATCTGTTCTTGCAACATTTATTGTTGTTGCCCCTGCAGTAACTTTATTTGTAGCAGCTAAGGTAGAGTAAGTGTTACCAGTACACAGATATAATGTGCCTACCTTCTCACCTTTAGCTACTACTAATGATCCTTTAGTGACCTTCCACATACTATCTGAGAAGGTAACTATGCAACCTTCACTACCTAGTTGCCTTGCAAAAATTAAATTTCTTCTTAAATTAGGAACATGTCTTACCTCTTGCAAAAACCAGTCATTACCATTCTGCAACATGATCTTTATCTTTCCTTTTCCAACAATTTGACAGGGCTCATCATCACCTAAATATACCTGTCCAAAATCACCTTGAACATAATCTAGAAAATATTTTCTATGGGGTGTAGCATGAAATGAAGCCCTAGAATCTATTACCCAGGAATCATTAACATTATCCAAACATAAGATTAAAGCATCTTGTAAAGTATTACTTGCAACATTAGCTTCGTTACTGTCATTTTCATTTTTGTCTCCTTCTTTGTTTTTCTGAGACCAACAGTCTTTCTTTAGATGACCAAGCTTTCCGCAGTACCAGCAATCTTTCTTTCTTCTAGATTGAGAGTGTCCTTTCTTTGACTTCCCTTGTGACTTCTCATTCCCAGGGCCTTTTCCTCTTTCCTTTGATCTTCCTCTATTCTCCACATTCAAAACACTACCTGATGATGTTGAAGTCTCACCTGTGCTTTTCCTTCGCATTTCCTCGCTTAGGATAACACCAACAATATCATCAAATACCAAAGTATTTTTACCAGAGACAGAGTTACTTACAGCCATAACCAAGCTATTCCAGCTTTCTGGCAAAGAACATAAAATCGAGAGAGCCCTAACCTCTTCTACAAAGGTAATTTTTACCGAAGACAATTGACTGGTAATTGTATTAAATTCATTTAAGTGCTCTGCTACAGATCCTCCCTCACTCATTTTCAAATTAAACAAACGCTTCATAAGAAATACCTTATTCGAAGTCGAGGGTTTCTCATACAACTTAGCCAATGTTGCCATCAAATCTACAGTCATTTTTGCTTCTGTTATATTGAATGCTACAGATGACGCAAGGCACAATCAAATGGATCCCAGTACCTTTCTATCTAAAATGTCCCACTCTTCATCTGATATTGTGGTCGGTTTCTTTGCCTTTCCTTCCAATGGCCGCCACAAATCCTTTTGATACAGGTAATCCTCCATCTGCATTTTCCATAACTGATAATTCTGCTCGTTAAACTTTTTGACCTTGAATTTGGAATCCTCCATTGCTCCCACTCAAATCTGAAAGTCCTGCCAATTTACAGAAAACCTCACTCTGATACCAATTGTTAGGGTTTCAAGCAGATCCGAAGCAAATATGAACTAACAATTATATGTAGATTTAAATACAAAAGATACAGAAATAAAACAAGACACAGATAACACAGAGATTTAATGTGGTTCACCCAGAATGGGTTACGTCCACCATACACAGTCGTCCAATCTTTCTTATTATCTAGCAAAAATAGTACATCAACCTTACAATGCCTTAAGCATCCTAGCCACTTATAACATGCATTTTTAGGGCAACAAACAAAGTCAGCCTTTTTAGGGTTTTATTACAATGTCGGTTTTCATCAACGAAAAACGGCAAAAAAAAAAAATTCTCGGGGGCTGCCGCCCCCGAACCCCTGCCCAGGGCCCAACCTAGCCCCGAACCCCAGTGAGTATACATGTTGAGTATACAGTACTTTACTGATCAGTCGCCACATTTCAACATAAGACTCCTTATGAGTTATGGTTTGGTCATGTTCCTATAGTTGGATATTTTAGAATTTTTGGAAGTAAATGCTATATCAAAAGAGATGAAGATCTAAGGAAGTTTGATGCTACATGTGATGAAGGAATTTTTCTTGGTTATTCTACTAAGAGAAAGGCCTACCAGTGTTATAATAAGAGATTGAGGAAGATAGTTGAAAGTGCTAATGTGAAAGTTGATGAAGGCAATGTGAGACAGATCAGATCCTATATATATGACTCTAATGATCAGAATGACAGATCAGATAAAGGAAAGTAAGTGAAGACCCAAAATCAAATTCAAATTATTCCAAAAAGAGATAGAGAATCAAGGAGAGACTAATGCAAAAGAAAGAACTCAAGAGTCTAAAAATGAAGAAAACCCTAAGACTCCCAGGTATGTGAAATTGAATCATTCAGAAAATCAAATCATAGGAGATAAGAATAAAGGTGTGATGAGTAGAAGAAGAATTGTTGAAGAATATTGCTTGATTTCTAAGATTGAACCTAAAGATGTTAATGAAGCATGTAAAGATGAAAATTGGGTTAAAGCAATGGAAGAAGAATTGAATCAAATTGACAAGAATAATACATGGGATCTTGTTCCTAGACCTAAGCATAAAAATGTAATTGGGACTAAATCGGTATCCAAAACAAATTGAATGAACAAGGTGAAGTTGTTAGGAATAAAGCAGGACTTGTTTGTAAGGGATATTCTCAAATGGAAGGTATTGACTTTGAGAAGACTTTTGCTCCGGTAGAAAGAATTGAAGCTGTTAGATTATTTCTTGCTTATGTTGCTTACAAAGATTTCAAATTTTATCAAATGGATGTCAAGTTAGCCTTTCTTAATGTTGAGTTGGAAGAGGAAGTTTATATTAAGCAACTGGATGGATTTCAATTGACAGATTAGAAAGATGTAGTTTACAGATTGAAGAAAGCATTGTATGGATTGAAGAAAGCACCTAGAGCCTGGTATGCCAAATCGGATAAGTATTTGTTGAAGCTTGGATTCAATAAAGGTACTATTGATAGTGATTTGTATTTCAAGATTGATAATGATAGCTGTATACAACTAAAAATGGTCTGAAGATAATTAATTAAATAATCAATTATTTAATTAATCCTCCTTCCCAATTTAATTAAATTCACTAAGCAATTTGATTAAATCTCCACTTCCATCCACTTATTAATAAATCTAAGGATTTATTTAATAGGTTCATTTCAATAATCCCCTTTGATTAATTAATTCCCTCCATCCAAAATCATTTCTTCTAATCGCCAAATTAATTAAAATAAATCTCATGAGTTGTTGAGATTAATTAGCCTTTTCCCATTATTTGAATTTTTAAATTCAAATTCTCCTTACTTCTACCAATCATAAACCTAACCAATTTTACCTACCCACATGTCCCCTTTCATCCAACCTCTTCTAGAAGCTTTGTGACACTTGTTATTAAGTGTTCCCTTTCATCCAAACCTCTTCTAGAAGCCTCTTGACACTTGTCACCATAGAGATGACAGTTGTTCCCTTTAGTCCAACCCCTTTGCCAACTTCCTCCAACTTAACCATTTATATCTTCAAATCAATCTTGACCGTTGATTCATGTCACCTCACCCCTAGCCTTGGGAAATCCTATCAATAGACCTCATTTTGGAGCACAAAGGGTATCAAAAATTCATATCATGTTTGGGTCCCAATTTCATCTCATCTTATGCATTGTTACTATAGGCATCTAGCTTCTAGTTTCTCATTTCAAGCATTGTTATCTGATAGTTCTGATACTTAATGTTAAGTACAGATGCCAAGCTAACAAAATGAGAGGGGGGGTGAATCATACAAACTTAATCTTTTATAAAAACAACAGATTCAACCTCGGTAACATATACTTCAGCAATATAACCAAAACTGCTAAACATGCAAACTCATAAGCATATAAACATCATAACACTCATAACACCAAATTTAACATGGAAACCCAAATAGGGAAAAACCATTGTGGAATTTTGGACCCACTAAGAAATATACTCTTCTAGAGTATGCTCGGTTAAAAGCAAATCATGTTAAAGATTACAAACACATTGCTAGATGTGACTCGATTAAGGGATTTCCCTCAAATTTGTTAGGATCTTCACCTTGTTAGAAGTGACCTTGTTAAAGGATTTCAAACACTCAATCAAAATGTCACCTTGCTAGAGGGTTTTACAAATAAGACTGTTAAGTCCACTCGATTAAGAGATTTTCTGTCACTTCACAAAATAACAGTAATAAAAATCTATTTACAACTTCACATCTAAAATGCTAAAGTAGATTCTTATTTGCTCAATACATTCTAGTCATAGGACTTATCTTGTCCCTCTGCTGGGCTCTATACTCTGTTATTCAAATAGGTCTTCAAGCTTCTATGCTCAGTAATCACTATGTAGCATCCCTGTGCTTACACTTGCCTACATACATTGTTTATCAACAGTTCCTTATTTATAAACAATTGCTAACCGTTTAATCTCCTTGATCACATATCCCATGATCAATCATAGCCATCAAATCTTCAAACTTGACTAGGTTCAATGTATCCTTCGATCTGAAAACATTTTACCTCACCTTGGAACTTGCATACATTTCTTGGAACTTGTGCTAAGGTATTGCAGTTCAATTTGTGTTGTAGATCATTCTACCGATTTTCCTTTGCCATAGATTCTTTAACAATCTTCATGCATGACATACCAATCATCTAATCAATTCCAGCTCATCAACTTGCTTCATTAAATAATGCTTTTAATCATTTAATGCATTCTGTTACAGCTCGGTTGCAACTCAGTAAATACTAAACTTCACTCGGTAGACATTCTGCCTTCATTAACTGATAGCGATAACCTTAGAGTTTACCGAATAGGTTCCTTAGGGTTTACTGACTATGTTCCTTAGGGTTTACTGACTAGGTTCTTTGCTCGGTAACATAGTATAGTATTAACCTTACAATCAACAACATATGTGGGATATCAAAACAATCTAAACATCATGATCTCATCATTGTCTAACTCAGTAATAGTTGCCCATTGAATAACTTATTCCTCCCCTTATTCATCACATTCTTTCTGTGTCTTTTACCGACATCTTTATACTCACCAAATCATACTTCTTAAGATATGGCAACATCATACTGAATTAGAAAATCAATTTCTTGACATCAATGACAAAATAATAATATTAAGACAGTAAACATCCTTAATCAGTTATATCCATAATCATCAACAACCTTCTCAATATCCTTATTGAAATGCCAACAATCTCTTATTGTCTATTATAATGCCAACATTATCATGTTCAAATCTTAGCTTAATTGCATCTTCATTCTAGCCTATTTTCTAGAATAATCATGAAATCATGTATCTTAATCATGCTATCATTTAAATCCTCCATTTAAGTGTAGTCAAGTCACTAGAGTTTGCATACCAAGATCTGAGAGCAAAATTCATACTCGCATTTACTAGGAGGCGATAGATCGCTTAGCTATTGTTTAATATTTCTTTGATTTAATTCACTAACCATTGCTTGTAATGATTTATTGAGTGCATTGTGTTTGCAGGTATGGGTACACTTAACAGAGCATGACATTTTGGTGCCCACCGTGGGGCTAGAATCATCACTTTTGGCCTCTTAATCTTCAACAAACTTCATCTCTATCCGGCTCTGGTTCAGAAATTTGTATGAGTTGCCTTTTAAGCTCGTACAAACTTCCTTTTAGCCTAGGATGACACCTCATCCTGACTCGTACTAGGTATAAATCCATGTCGTATGAAGTTCTATGTTGTAAATTCTTTATTCATACTAGGTCTAAAGATGTGTCATATGAGTTTGTTTCTTGCAAATTCTTTACTCATACTAAACATAATTTTGTATCGTACGAGCTGGTTTTGGCTTGTGTCAGAGATCTAAATATTTGTCATACAAGTTTTTGCGTTTGTGATTTTTTTGATAAACTGCATGTTAGAGTTTTCTGATTTAATCTGAACTTCACTAATGCTAACCCTGACTAGTTTGTGAGCTTTTTGACAGCCTAACTCTTTCCTGCAAGATGATTGATGAAGATATGCTTGTCAAAGACATAATTCAAATAAAAAATCATGACTACTAACGAAATTAGTTTGCAGGTTGCCTATGAATTCAACTAAACTTTGTGTATTCATTAAATTTTTCTAGGCACACTTCAATTTTGCTAAAGGAAATGAACTATCATGTATTTTGTGTCTTTGATGATAGGCGAGTATGCTCTCACCTTTCTTAGGTGATCAAAAAGCTAGACTCATCTTTTGCTTCATTAGTGCATTTCTTTAGCAGGCCTGCCCTTCCGAGGAGTAATAACTCTTAGCCATTAAGGCCGGTGAGAGGGGAACGACCTAAGTGGTAACGGCTAATGCCAAGTAATCCAACCCACTATAAAATAAATGTGTTTTTGATGAAAATCAAAGCAATGACAGTGCTCGGGAATAGCTCTCCTTTGTACCTTCAGGTATATCAAACCTTGGTTTTCAAGGCTGGGTGACCTCTTAATTGAGTTTATACCCTGACACACCGAACGGATCCCTTACTAGTGTCGGTTAAAATAGAAGCTACCTGATTCACCTCCAAAAGGGTGATAATCTTTGTGCAAGAGAGATAGTAACTCTCCCAAGACACTTGCCATATTGTGCCCCCATTAACATTTAGAGTCGGATAATACGGTGTTGAGAATCCATTGCGTGAGACTCAGCGGTCATATTCTGATTAGCTATTGGGTGTGTACCTAACCTTGCAAGCAAAGGTTTTCATTCTCAGCCAACTTCCTTGGGGTTTAGAGTGTTTGGAGTCATTTATCACATCATGTGTATGTTGTGTATTTATCCCTAAATCGACAAATCAGACATCTAAAAACTAGAAGACATAAGCAAAACATTAAACTTCAGTTATCGAAAATTCAACCAAACAAACATTTTTTTATCTTTGTCTAGTTATCTGTCGTATGAGTTAGGATCTCTATCATACGAACCTATTTGCATAAAATCTTGTGTCGTACTACACATCATTTTGTGTCGTACAAGTCAGTTATTTTGTCATATGGTTCAGAAAAGTGTGTCGTACAAGCCTCTGCTTTTCACATGAAAACTTTTGCTTTGTTGTACAGACTCATATCTTGTGTCATTCTAAACTGCATATCCTATTGTATGATAACTCTACATTTGTCTTTGTCAGTCTAGAGTTGTGTCCTACATGCCTATTTCAGATTTGTCATTTCTGCCTAAGCAATTTGCAGTAAACATAAACACCTATTATCTGTCAATCTGTGCTTAGATTGTCGTCTTGGTTCACTTGGTCAAGTTATCATCCATCAAAATCAGACTTTAGAAAATATACACCTCAAGATTTTCAAGTGCTTACCCCTAACAAGTTCAAGATCTAAACATCTCAAAGTGCATTATCACCCTCTTTGGTAAACTGATCACTCAAACATAGTTTCTCATCAGGATCAATCATCCTTTATCACAAAATTGAAACATTTGGTCAGGATAATCTTGTCCCACATCATAGGATATATCATTCCTACTGGACTTGGTCCTTATCAAATCATCACCATTGCACTCCTAAACTGAAGATCAAAAAACTTGCAAACTTTTAAACACTTGAACCATCTTTTCATGTCATATTGCACTATCACACTCACCTTGACAATTGACCACTTACCCAGAACAACTTGTAGACAATCAAACCCCCGAAACGGAAATAAAAACATTTGAAATAGCTAAAGATCATATCAACATGACATACCAAAGCAAAATACAAGTAACAAGCCAACATATCAGAGCAATCAAACAAGTTCAAAATCAAAATCCAACTATGTTAAAACCTCACAAGGATTTAAATACATCTCAAAAGAAAGGTGGCTCTTTTATGAACCTCTTAAAGAGATCCCTAAAGGATTTGGCTAAAGAAGATCAAAATTGTGCACCCTTGTCTAACAATGATCCATCCATCCATAAGCAAATTGACTCTCCAAAGGCATCTATTCCTACACCTCCTGAAAGCTTGCAAGAATCTTCCATAACATCATCACCAAATAGTACATCCAAAGATGAAGTTCCCCAAGGGATATCCATAATTTCCATCCAACCTATTTCAGAGGATCCTATTCAAAGCTCATCTCCTCCATATCCAAGCATTAATTCATTGCAGAATCCCCATAACACTTCCTTGCAAGTTGAAGTCCTCATTCATAGAACGCTTGTTAAACGTGTCTTGGTAGATGGGGGAGCTAGCTTGAACATTTGATCTATGAATCTTGTTCATGCTCTAGGCTATTCAGAAGATGCAGTTGATCCCCAAAAAAGGATAAAAATTAAAGCATCTGGTAAAGAAGAACATTATTCCAAGGGAATTGTGATATTACCTATCAGAGTGGGACCCTTGCAAAAAGATACAACATGCCAAGTTCTAGACTTGGACCTACCATACAATATACTCTTGGGAAAACCATGGATTAAGGACATACAAGCTATACCATCAACATGTCATCAGTGCCTAAAATTTCTCTACAATGGGTAGGAAATCACAATATCAGCAAACTCAAATCCATTGTAGTGTTGTAATAACAGCTCAAGAGGTCATTGTTTCACATAATAGAGAGGCAACACCTTCAAGCACACAATCCAAGGAATGATCATTTGCACCAATTCTGTCAAACATGGAAAAACAAATACAGCTAAGAGATCAAGGGACCAAAGAAGATTCTCTATCAGGGAAAAACAAACAAGAGCAACTTCAAATTGAGAGGGATGAAGAAGTAGGTATAGTAGTCGATGTATTTCACACGTATGTAGGACAAACATTAGGAACTAGCCCATTTGAATTAGAATCACATTCGACTGACATGGACTTAACCGAGGACAATCGGGATTTTCTTATACGAGGTCATTTTGATGAGAGTATTGTTCTAGACATGGAAATACATACTGAAAGCTCTGATATCTCTATCATGACCCCTAATATCTTTGAAACTATTCAACCTGAAGATCCTTTATCCTTAAGCTATCCTAAACCTATGGACTGGGAAAATGAAGAACATACTGCTATTAATACCTTTCCAAATGACCATGCCATATCTGTATATCTTGATGAAATCAAACCCGCAACAACTTTCACCAAGGATTCTGCAAATGTATTTTCGAGTCAAGTGGGTGCCAAATCTCCTAGTCGCAAAATTGAAAATAAAGAAAATAATATCAGGTATAATGTTGAAAACCATTTATTGGCAACATTAAACAATGAAAAAGTAAAAATAAAGGACGCATCTATTGGTGAAAACCTCCTCAAGGTGCCGGAAGAGGGGATATTTGACACTTTACCTAAGCACTATTAAGAGAAGGTCATATATCCCGATAGAACCAGCAGAGGTAGTTACCATTGACACCATTGATCTACATCCAACAATCTCTCTATCAGAACTAGCAAGACAAAAATACTTGAAACTATTCAAAAGATGGCAAGTCAATTTTACCTATTCATATATAGACATTCCAGGGTTCAATCCATATCTTACAATACATCACCCAAATATCAGTCTAGGAGCAAGCATCAATAAAGGAACACAACATGGATTGGGAGCAAGAATTCTATTCATCACATCACAAGGTCATACAATCCCAAAAGCATACAAATTAAGCTTTCCGTGCACAAACAATATAGCAGAATATGAAGCATTGGTAACAGGTATCAAAATGGTTGTAGAATGGAATGTTAAACAACTTCAAGTCTTTGGAGACTCTCAGCTCGTCATTAATTAAATCAATGATGACTATCAAACAAAAGATGACAAACTCATGCCTTACAAAAAGATGATGGATGACAACAAGAAGTACTTTGTAGAAATAAATTTTGAACAGATTCCAAGAAATGACAACAATGCAGTAGACGCCATGGCTACACTTGCTTCTCTATTGCAGACACAGGAAAATCAACAACGTTATGAATTCTTGGTAGAAGAGTTGTTTCATCCCACCTTTAATTGTCCTGATTCCCAAACCATCTGTCAACTTATTGGACATAATTCCTCCTGCTATGGCCAAACTTACACATACCTGAAAGACAACACCTTACCTCCTGACTTATCAAAGAACCAAAAGAGAAAATTTATTCGCCAATCCTCCCATTTTACTCTCATCATGGATACCCTGTTTAAACGAGGTCTAGATGGTACTCTTTTAAGATGTCTTGAACAAGAAGAATCTGAGAAGGCCTTACATGAAGTCCATAATGGAATTTGTGGCACTCATTCAAGTGGTCTTACCCTTTCAAAAAAACTCATACGCTTGGGCTATTATTGGCCGACCATGGAATGAGATTCTTTTCAGATAGCGAGAACATGCAAACAATGTCAAATCCATGGGAACTTGATTCATGCACCAACACAAGAACTTCATGCTTTAGCAACATCTTGGTTTTTTTCCCAATGGGTTCTTGATTTGGTAGGAAAGATAAATCCTTCTTCATCTAATGGACACAAATTCATCCTGGTAGCTACAAAATATTTTACAAAATGGATTGAGGCAGTACCTCTCACAAATATCATAGGAAAACAAATTGTTGAATTTATCTTGAATTACATCATCTGTCGCTATGAAATACCAATGACCATTATCACGGATAATGGGTGACCATTCAAGAACCAGGATGTACAAGAGCTATGTGAAAAATTCAAAATCTAGCACAGATTCTCCACACCATATTATCCACAGGGAAATGGGCAGGCAAAAGAATCTAACAAAACTATTCTGAAAATCTTCAAAAAGACAGTGAACAATGTTGGGAAAGATTGGCATATTCAACTAAACCCTGCTCTATGGGCCTACTGCACCAGTATCCGCACATCGACAGGTGCCACACCTTTCTCTCTTGTATATGGATTAGAAGTCATATTGCCAATCAAAATAGAGATACCCTCTCTACGTGTATCACTAAAAGGTCTCATCCCAGATGAAGAACAATGAGTATCTAGACTACAAGAGTTAGAACTAATCCATGAATGAAGACAAAATGTCTTTGATCATCTAAAGGTATATCAGCAAAGAATGTGTCAGAGCTATAATCATAGGGTCAAACCACGAGTCTTTCAAGTGGGAGAACTAGTGCTAAAAGAAAATCCACGCAACCTGGGAGATCGAGAAAAGAAACGAAAATTTGAACTAAACTGGTTAGGTCCATTTGTGGTCACAACAGTATTTGGATCATGAGAATATCAACTATCAACACAGGATGAAGATCAACTTGAAGAACCCATCAATAGCATGCATCTGAAGAAATTCTATTTCTAAAAAATAAAAAAAATAAAAAACAGTGAAAAAATAGAAAAATCAAAAACAGTGAAAAAGCAGAAAAAAAAAAAACAGTGAAAAAAAAATCAAATCAAATATGAGAAAAAGTGCAATAAAAAAAAATAGATGGTGAAAACCTAGCAAACATGCGCTATCTGTTGGCTAGCTCTTCCATCTATTAGTTCATGTGTTTTTCCATTAGCATTGTCTATATCCATCATAAGCATTTGTACATACGCAAGAATCGCAGCTGCTCTCTCACCATGGTTTGGATCATTGGATCTATCATAATGAATTTATTTCTAGGCTTGGGGAAAATCCCTACACCTAGCTAGGGGCAAACTCTTGATCATTTTGAGCTTAATCAAGCAGGTAGAACAAACGGTTAGACAACTCTTATCAAGCGAAAACTGAGACACATCCAACATTGAACATGAGATCAAACTATCAACTATCAAGCTATCACAAAATCAATCTAAGCACATTCACACACTTTTCAGTGGATGATATCTTTTGGATAATGATTGTAGCATGATTGTTCAACATTTCTATATTGATTTTTGCTATCATGATTTCTGAGTGACTCCAGGATGTCGTTGACTAGAGGAACAAGGAAGGAACATGATATTTTTCTTGTCTGTTGTCTGAAAATTAATTATTAATATGTGCAAATTTGTCTCAGGACATGATCATCGGAGTATCATTGAAGACATTTATGATTTGCGTATTGAAATGATTAATACTACCTATTTTACGCAAGCAACACTCAGGTCATCTCGGTTCAATTATACCTCAATGCTTGTGCTAACTTGCCATATCAAAATCCAAGAAAGAAGTGCTCAGGTCACCATGATTTAATTACACCATCAATGTTTGCACTCACTTCCCACATTTCAAAAGCTTAATGATGACAAAAACACAAAATAATCTAGTGACTGGTCCAATCATTCCATTGTATTTTAGCTTGCATTTCATTCTTGCATGGGATCCTACAAGCTCCTTTTATCCAAGGTTAAATCTATTGTAGGAATCATCAAAGTATCATCACAAGTGTATACACAATCAGAATAATGACTCATCTCTCTCAGATATTGTCAACCCAGCAAATATCTTATGCTATCTCTCTCAACAGAATCAACATCAACATATCCAAATCTTTCTGCAACTTGATATCAAGAAAACGTCAGTTCTTTATCTAATCAACCTTATCAAATCAAATCAAATCAATCAATCAAACCTAATCGATTCTGATCATGTCTTATACAGGATGAATCCTTCCTGAAACTAGACGATCTGAATTTGATTCATGTCTTATACAAGATGTATCCTTCCTGAAACCAGACGTTCTGATCATGTCTTATATAGGATGAATCCTTCCTGAAACCAAACACTTTGATCATCATTGTCTTATATAGGATGAATCCTTCCTAAAACCAAATTGAATCTTGATCTTATCAATCTAATCAATCAAGATTTTTCAATCTTATCAATCTAAGCAATCAAGCTAATAGAAGAACTCGCATTTTCATCAAAACACAGTTGCGGAAATCAAATCAAATCTATCAAGATAGCAATTTCACAAAAACTCCAAAGATCAATTATCTCAATTGATCTCCCGAGAGAGCATCATCATACCAGAATTTAGCAATCAAGAGTTGGGGCATCCTATCGAACCAATATCAGCATCAAAATGAGATTATTCTTTGAATCAACGCGTCATCACACCTCGCTTCAAAGAGGGGCAAAATGTATACACCTAAAAATGGCCTAAAGATAATTAATGAAATTAGAAATTATTTAATTAATCCTCCTTCCCATTTAATTAAATTCACTAAGCAATTTGATTAAATCTCCACTTTCATCTACTTATTAATAAATCTAAGGATTTATTTAATAGGTTCATTTCAATAACCCCCTCTGATTAATTAATTCCCTCCATCCAAAACCATTTCTTCTAATCCCCTAATTAATTAAAACAAATCAAATTCATGAGTTGTTGAGATTAATTAGCCTTTTGAATTTCTAAATTCAAATTTTCCTAACTTCTACCACTCCTAAACCTAACCCATTTTACCTACCCAAATGTCCCCTTTCATCCAACCTCTTCTAGAAGCTTTGTGACACTTGTCACTAAGTGTTCCCTTTCAACCAAACCTCTTCTAGAAGCCTCTTGACACTTGTCACCATAGAGATGACATATGTTCCCTTTAGTCCAACCCCTTTGCCAACTTCCTCCAATTTAACCATTGATATCTTCAAATCAATCTTGACCGTTGATTCCCGCCACCTCACCCCTAGCCTTTGAAAATACTATAAATAGACCTCATTTTGGAGCACAAAGGGTACCAAAAATTCATAGCATGTTTGGGTCCCAATTTCATCTCATCTTATGCATTGTTACTATAGGCATCTAGCTTCTAGTTTCTCATTTCAAGAATTGTTATCATGTTCAAATCTTAGCTTAATTGCATCTTCATTCTAGCCTATTTTCTAGAATAATCATGAAATCATGTAGTTTAATCATTCTATCATTGCTAGAGCATGCATCTTCATCATTTAAATCCTCCATTTAAGTGTAGTCAAGTCACTAGAGTTTGCATACCAAGATCTGAGAGCAAAATTCATACTCGCATTTACTAGGAGGCGATAGATCGCTTAGCTATGGTTTTATCTTTCTTTGATTTAATTCACTAACCATTGCTTGTAATTATTTATTGAGTGCATTGTGTTTTCAAGTATAGGTACACTTCACAAAGCACAACAATAACATTTTGATTGTTGAAGTTTTTGTTGATGACATTATTTTTGGAGGAAATGATAGTTTGTGGAAGAAATTTGCTGAAGAAATGCAAAATAAATTTGAGATGTCTATGATTGGTGAAATGAAATTGTTTTTGGGATTGAAAAATACTCAATCAAAGAAAAGTATTTTTATATCTCAGTCCAAGTATGTGAAGGAATTGTTGAAGAAGTTTGATTTAGATGACACAAAGCCAATTGGTACACCTATGGTGACCGAATGTAAGTTGACAAAGTATGATGACTATCCTAAAGAAAACTATACTAGATGCAAATCAATGATTGGTGGATTGTTGTATTTGACTCAGACTATATCTAATATTATGAATGTTGTATTTCTTGTTTCTAGATCTCAAGTTGATCCTAAGGAATCTCATGCTGTAGTTGTGAAAAGGATTTCCAGATATTTGAAAGGGACAATTGATTTCGATTCATAGTGTCCTAAAGATTATGATTTCACTTTGAGTGGATTACCTGATGTTGATTGGGCAAGTGATGTTGATGACCGAAAGAGTACCAATAGTGGTATATTTTTATTGGGTAAGAGATTGGTTGCATGGTTGAGTAAAAATCATAATTCCATTTCTTTATCTATTACAGAGGTAGAATAGATTGTTGTTTCTAAAAATTGTACTTAGGTGGTATGGATGAAGAAGATGTTGAAGGATATTGAATTTATATATGATGAGCCTATTGCTATATATTGTGATAATTCAAGTTCTATTAACATTTCTAATAATCTGGTGTTGCATTCTAAGACTAAGCATATATCTATCAAGTTTCATTTTCTAAGGGAGAAGGTAAATTAGAAGGAGATCATATTGGAATATGCATCCACAAAGGAACAAATTGTATATATATTCACAAAGCCTTTTCCTAAGGATACTTTTGAGTATCTTAGAGAGAAGCTAGGGGTGATTTCCCATCTAGGTAAGAACTAAGATGCATGGATTTGCATCAATCCAGTGGAATTCACAGTCATAGATTGTGATCTGGATTGATAAGTGGTGGTTGCTACTCAGGGGGAGTAGTCAGTATTGTAGTTCAGATGTTCAGATATGTGGGTTTTGTGGTTTGAAAATATGTGCCTTTTCCATTTATGTCAAAGGGGGAGAGAATCATGTGAAAAACCCTGAAGCAATTTGAGGGAAACAATCTTTGGGGGAGAGAATCTAAGATTTGTGTGTAAGTTATTAAGAGTTGTTCTTTTCTTTGACGTTGATTTTTTTTCACATCATATGTTGCCATGAATGCCAAAGGGGGATATTTTTGGGATAATGTGAAAATGTGTGTTTGGATTGATTGAGTGATGTATTGTCATTGATGTTAACATAATCCTTTGTGTGTTCCAGTGTTGCAGTTAGATTAAGTGAGCTGGTTTGGTCAGTGTGTTGCAGATGAGTTGTTGTTGTTGCAAGGTGTGAACCCTTGGTCTCCTTGTGTTGTGCAGCACAATGCTTAGGCTTGTGACATGAATTAATCGCCTCCTATGGATTCTATAAGTCTAGTGGTTGTATTGGGCATTAACAAGTCGATCTTTTAGTGCAACGACAACCACACTTGTAACAAGTGGTATCAGAGCTTGGTCTTCAAATCCCTTTCTTGTGCTGAGGGAGATTGTTGCAAGGTGTACACCCTTAGCCTCCTTGTGTTGTGCAGCATAGCGCTCAGGTTTGTGACATTACTTAATCGCCTCCTATGGATTCTGTAAGTCTAGTGGTTGTATCGGGCATTAACAGGTCAATCTTTTGGTCCAATGGCAACCACACTTGTAACAATTGAAGATTAAAGGGTTTTGAGATAAGTATCTCTAGTTGATTCAACTCAAGTTTCAATGGTTCGCATGAAGATTTGATTGAGTTATGAGATCCGGTATTGCGGATGGTTTTTCAGTTATTCAGTGTTGATTAGTGTTTTGGATTTTGATCAGAATTTCTCTATGTTGTAATATCTTGATTTGCAGATGTATGGAATATGTTTGGGACATATTGGTGTGTCCTCAATTTAGGTGGTTCATGATTTGGAGGTCCACAAGTGAATCTTTCAATTTGACAGTCAGTTGAATTGATGATCTTGAGATCCGGTGTGATGATTTGATGATTCTAGTAATTGAGTTGGTGCGAATGTTGTTGTGGTAATTCACATTGCTTGTGGATGTTTCTAGATCATGTGTTATTCATTTTGGTGGTCCGCACTGATCGTTGTGCATGTTATGGATGATTTTCTTCGGTATATTGGTGTTCTTCATGTTCTTGGTTGACATGATGATTGTTGCATGTTGCGGATGTTTGAGGCATAATTCTTGGAGGTGGTTCATGTTTGAGGTGGTGATTTAGGTCCATACTATGTCTTATCCAACATTGTTTTGGTTTATTTGTAATATTGTAGCATGTATGGTTATATCTTTGTAATTTGTGATGTGTTGAGCCGACCTTGAAAGATAGGTTAATGTCATGTATAAATGAATGTAATAATCATTTTGAGAGGTGTGTACATGAGTGAATAATGTATTGATCATTTGGTAGTAGTGTGAAGAAGTGTGAAGAAGTGCAAAAGAGCAAAATATGTGTTATGTGCCTAACCGAAACTGTAATTAGGCATGAGGAGATGTTATTCTATCAGTTCATGATCATTCAGATGTAATCCAAAGTTGTTTGTAAGATAGCGAGTCTTCCTAAGGGTTGTAGCCCTTATTGTTATGTGTTTTGAGCAGTGAGCTCTAGGTAGTGTGCCTGAATGCATGTACATTCCCCATTGTACTACTTCAAATATTTCTAACAGGGTATCATCATATTGTGGGTAGGTTCCCACCATGGTTTTTCCCTTGACTGGGTTTTCCATGCTGAAAATCTTGGTGTTATGTGTGTTATTGATGTGGTGTAAGTAAACATTTTGAGAAAATTGATTCACCCCCCCTCTTAGTTTTATGCCTTGTTGCCAATAGGGTGGGGTAGGTGAGGCTTCTTGCACTGATTCAACATCTGATACATCATGAATAACAACCCCTTGGGGTTTCTTTAATGGTAATTTGGCCTTTTTTGGTGGAGTTCCATCGCCTACTAATTTTCCATATAATTTTTCAAAATTGTTTATATACAAATCAATCTTCTTTAAGAAGTTAGTCTCCTCTTCAAAAAATCTAGGAAAACTTGAATCCCTCTTCCTCTTATCTTCTTACAGTTGAGTCAATATATTCCATTTATTTTTTCTCTAAAAAATTTCATAAAATGCAACATAGTTTTTAATCAAGTCTTCATCTATAAACACTTTATGTGTTATATCTCTACTGATATTATTGATGCGACCTTTTAGGTCACACATTCTCTTTGGACCAGATTTCAAAGAATGGTTTATTTTTATGCATCCTTGTAGCTTCTCAAGAACATTTTATCCTATGGAGAACCTTACACATTTGGTTACATGGGGTAGGAACATCCCCTTCTTTCTTTTCTCCATAACCCTCTTCTCTAACCAAAACATTTGCCACATAAATTCTAAGAATGCAATTCTATCTAACACAAGAACATGTAACTAATGGAGAGCCTGAGGGCCTCCATATATTTTGATAAGAGTGTATCCCCCATATAGAACCAATTACAAAAGTTATGTGTGTGTCCTTTATTAGGATCCATCGCCAATGAACTTATTACCTTTCTTATTTGCAATGACAACCTTTCAACTTGGTGATTCAGGGATCAAAAAGTTACAACAAAAGCATCATGGAAAACTTTGTAGTTTTTGTCTCTACATCTCTTGTCCCATATATAGCACCACAATTGTATGGGCACTTTGTTTCCATTGTTATCTACCATTCCCAACTTCAAATGTTGACCCAAGGCTTGTATGTTTTGTTACATAATCAAATAACATAACAAAGAGTAGTGACAAAATTCACACCCTTTCTTCTCTTTCCAAGTCACAAGTTGTGTATGAATTTTCTTCTCCAACTCCAGGGAAAAGTCAAATTCAAGATTTAGCTCAGAGTTTTGGATCCTCATTTCCATATACATCAAATAAATAGGCATTTTTTTCCTAGCATCCTCTCCTAGTATTTGGCATAAAGAAAAGTATGTTCTTTGGAAATAAACAAGAAACTCATCAACTAGAAAAGGTTCACTTCTTGTAATCACCATAGGTTGATTATTTATGCTCCTCTTCTAGTAGAATGGGAACTCATCTCTCCTAAAAATATTTTGTAACCTAGTGTCATCTATCTCAAATTTCCAAATCAACCCTAGTCAAGGCCTATTTGTTCAGCATGAAACAGTTAATAATGGATGACTTTGTGATCACTAACAATGGAATCCAACTAGGCATTCTTACCATATGAGTCAAAGGGTGATAGTTTCCAGTTAGTACTTGAATTAATTCCACATCAATAAAAACATTTGTCACTATAAATTTTATCCATGTCTAAGGTCCAAGGGTTCAACACCGGGATTTTCCCATCTCTATTTTTATAGAAATACCAAAATAAATCCCTACTAGCTATGGGAATCATGGCATCCCTACAACCTTCCATCCTATACCTTAAAGAAATTTGTGGTTCCAATTTTCTTCTAACCCTAGAAATGCATCTAATAGAGACTTTTGAAGTGGCCTCTTCTTCTTAGTAGGGTCAGATGGCTAGGTCCTTTTCTCAGAAACCTTCCACCTTTTTTACCTTTCCCCTATTTTAGACTCTTCACCCTTCTTAGGCATTAAATTTTTCTACTTCAAATTTAGTTGGAATTATACTTGAATTCACTACTCAAAGACAATGGATTACTTACATGTGAATTCACAAGTGATCTCGACCCTTTTCCCTTCGTCACAGAGCTCACATTGTGTAATCTTCAAGTTTTGAATGTATTTTACAAGAAATAATTTGGTTTTTTAATGGAAACCTATGAAGGTAATTTCTCATTTAAATCATTCATTCCATTGTGATGGATTTAATAGCTCCACCACCTTTTCAAAAAATGGAGTTATGACCTATTGATGTCACCTTCAACTAAGCTCAATCATCAACTTATCACTATATCGCAAGCTCGCACCTGATGGTTTTCTTTATCATTGTGAAATTGCGGTAACGGTTACCCCATTACCACAACCCTTCCTTTTATTACATTCTTTTTTCTCATAAAATTGCAATTCATGAATTTTCTTTTATCTCTATATCACAACAATGACTTCCCTTAATTTTCAGCACCCCACGCTTTACCGATGACTCTATTCTAGGCTATTGCTACATTGTAATATCATTGTTTTAATGTTATGTATACTTTACATTAAAAAAAGGGGCTTGAATCCACTAGATCCAAATCCAAGGGAAACAAGGATGTGAATTCCAAGTGGATTGCAAGGGTTGAAGTGTTATTTGCCCTCTTTTGTAAATAGGAAAGTTGACTTGTTGACTATGTAGAAAAGAGAGAGAAAATGAATGAAATGAGGAGCTACCGGTTCTTGATCGCGCTGTAACTTTGGATCTAAGCTAGTTAGACTGATACAGATCTACCCTACAAATTTGGAGAAAATGTGTCGAGACCGTGGCGACAGTGTACATTGTCCTCCACAAAATCTGTGAAATGAAAAGGGTTCTTCTATCTCTTCAAATGAAGCCCAAACCTATAGTTACAGTTACGCACCTACAACCTACACATAAAAAAGAGAGGAAAAGGGGTTGTGGATATTGGTTTGCCTCAATCAAACCCCAGTTGAGGAATCAACCTTGAAAGAAAGTAATTACAAATGCTTGAATGTAAGCAATGGAAATGTATACCTTGTAGATCTGTAACTTGTTGATGATGACTGGTTTGCTTCTTAAATATAATCATAAGTGCTGCATGGAATGGCATGTAACGTGACAAAACCCTAACACACACACATACTTGCAAATGAATGTTGTAATATTGCTCCAATGGATGAATGAAGAAGACTTGAATGCTTGATGATGTATATCTTCGCCTATGCTTGCTTATCTAATTCCTGCTTGAATTTCAACTCCCCTCAAATGAGAAAACCAACTCCTTTTTATACATGCCTCAGAAGATTAATTCATCTCACTAAAGGCCAACATCGGGGAGATTTGGGATCCCAAAGTGTAGATAGGGTTGAGGGGACCTATCTTGGGGTCACCCTAAGATGGTGGGACAGGGGCACCACGCCCCTGTCCAACCCTATCTTGGGGCCCAAACAGGGTCCTGAGGCTACCTCGAGGCTCAAACAGGAAGGGGTAAAGGGGTGAAAATGCATAAAGAGGTCTCGGTTCAGAAGGAGGATGTTGTCGCCAAGGTGAGGACCTCAAATGTGGTTAAAATTGCAGGAGGTGCAATTTTATGACACTACAGTTGTCTACAAGGGTTACAAAGATAATTGAAAGAATGTATATTTGTCTACCTAAAATAGTCATGTAAGAGCAACTGAATGCTCTAAAATGGAGTGTTGATTTGACTAAGTGGATTCCATGATAGAATTAGAGGATTCTCATGATTATCATGATGGTGTTGTATTTCTATTCATGGAATAAATTCATGGGTTTTTGTTTGGATATAAATATTCTAAGAAGCTTCTAGAGTAAGTACACATTGTTATGTTGATCACATAATTGATATTAATTCATAGATTATATCGAGAATGAGTTCTATAAAGGTTCATGTTATCAAATCATAAACATGAATAAAGATATCTTTTTAATACAAATAAAATTATCTTTATAATGTGGTTTTGTATTTGATAATATATTTAGTGGTGTTATATTTGTTGTTAGGACTTTTCTTAAAAATATTTCCCATGATAAATCTTGTGTTCATGTATGAATTATTTTCTTATTATGTTGCATTATAGATTTGAAAATTATTTAACATAGTTTATCTTATTTAGATTACCAGTTAAATTTCCTTTGAAGGGGACACCGTATTGCCTCATCTTTCACATGCTTGCATAGTCATGTCTTACTATCTTATCTCATGACACACAATTATATTTATTATTTTTACATGATTATTGAGTATACATGATCATTGTTTTACATATTATTTGTTCTCCTCTCACCCAATTCTATGCCTCATTCATATATGTCTAAGTAGAAGGGGAACATAATATCACTAATCTTCTTTCATGTCTATTGTTACCAATATTCTCTAGGAAAATTTCTACTCCACATGCTCATGATTAAAGTGATCCACTCACAATCATTGACCAAATTATTTGTGTCTTGCTGAAAGTCCTACACAATATTTTCTCATTTATGGGCAGGCCTCCCTTCCTTGCTAGTTAAATTAATTCACTTGAAATCATGTACCATTAGGTTTCTCATCTTATCCATATTTTGGATTAAGACTCAAAGATCTTATAACCATATTTTTAGTTACTTTGTTGACATTTTAAAGTGGTTATTCATGCTTATTTTAGATTTTTATCTAATGCTACTTTTGGAATTTTTCTGTGTTGGCATGAAGTCAAAATTGTCACTACATGGAGCACATGTGAATCATTGTTCATGCCTATATCCTTTTTAAAATGTTTGTGTTACTTAATTTAATGTTGGATACTTGTTTACTTTGGTATGCATGATTCATGGCACCTCACATTCAATTCAAAGTGTGGGAAACATAAGGGTAAAAGTGCATCCTTAGCACTTTTCTTCATTCATCTTGAACTCACTTTGACCCTTTATCCCTAGTGCAATAGTGTATTTTACAATTAGAATATTTCTATGTGAAAGTTGATGTTTGATTCTAACTTGAGGTGAATCCAACTTCTCATTCCCATGCATTTAGATCCAACCTTCATCTTCTTTATATTTTCCATATTCAAATCCTGTATTTGTTATATTAAACTTGTTCAAACCAAATGTGTGGCCTTAGCCCCTAAATTCTAAAAACAAATTTAATTTCATGTTGAAGTTAATTTACCTCCAAGTAGTCATTGCCTATTTATTCATGTGTAAAATATTCAAATATGAATCCAAGATGTATGATACGAAAAGACCCTAATTCATTTGGACATCAAAAGATCATCCTATAACACTCATTATAGAGGGCTTAAAAAATATTATCTAATCATATAGAGGATAACATCAACATCTATTTTTATAAGCATATATCTAGGCACTTGTATTATACTTGACATGTCTTTGAACTTATACACAAAAAAAAAAAAAAAAATTGATCAAGGGGCTTGACTAAAGCACAAGGTGGAAAGCTAGTCAAGTTCCCTATCCCAACATAGCAAGTTCCAACATTGATTTTTAGTGAATTCCTACTCTTGATTATGATAAGAATATATTTTATTTTAAACCCAACAATAGATTTGAAATCACATGTTGAAATTCAAAGTCATGGAGTAGGTATATTAAAGATATAAATGTGAAGTCAAATCAAAACTAAAAAAATACTTTAATAATTTATTGATAATTAATATATATTGAATTACTCATTACTAAATTTAATCACATAACATATTCTAAATCCAACTAAATACATTTATCTCTCTTTATTAAAATAACATTTACCTATGATTCAACTTCATTATTTAATTATCTAGTTTTTTTTTACTTGGCAAGAATTAGGTGGCTCCCTTATAAATTGGGTAAACTATTTAATGTGACTGACGTTGGAGTGATGCATCCTTCAGTACCCTATGGGCTAGGGAAAACTATTTAGCGTGACTGATGTTGGTGTGACACGGACTCTACTACTGGGGAGATTGAACCTCATGACCTCTTATACTTGACATATCTTTGAACTTATACAAAAAAAAAAAAATGATCAAAGGTCTTGACTAAGCACAGGATAGAAAGCTAGTCAAGTTCCCTATCCCAACATAACAAGTTTTGACATTTCTTTTTAGCATATTCCTACCCTTGCTTATGGTAAGCATATATATAAACCAAACAATAGATTCAAAGTAACATGTCAAAATTCAAAGTCATGGAGTATGTATATAGCTACAAATACTTAGATTATAAATGTAAATATGAAACCTAGCCACCAGGGGTGGATAGGGGGAGATAGAAGGGGTCGGGGGATCAATCCCCTATGGATAGTAGGGGTCTCCTATAGAGTGAGAAGGAGGGGAGTCACCCCATCTCCTTTAATAGGGACCCCTATGAATGGTAGGGCCCAGAGAACGAAGGACGGGCAATGAAGCACAACACTTAACAACAGCCTCTACCGGTCCACCTTCAACCCACAGGGAACCAACGCCATTTACACTAATATATTAACTCATATTATGTATTGACACTGGACAGATCACACCCACTCACAACAACCATTCTTTCTTTACACCCATCAAACCCGGGCTTAGAGAACATCCCAGGGGGTAGGAAGTCACCCTTCCGCGCTTTCACACAAAACACTCATGTCACCTATTACATCACAAATCTTCAGGCTAGGGCCCCTACTATTTGAAGGGCTTGTTTGGAGCCCTTAACAGCTATAGCATAGGACCACCCCACTTCTATCTTTCGACGGGAATGGACCAGCAAAGACACAACTTTGGACACTTGGACCCCCATCAAATCAAAACTAGAATTTTTGCTTTCATATTTATCAAAAATTAATAGATATTTAATTATTCGTCACTAAATTGAATCACATAACATATTTTAAATCCAACAAAATACATTTATCTCTTTATTAAAATAACATTTACTTATGACTCAAATTCATTATTTAATTATCTAATTTTTTTAGATTGTAGGAATCGAGTAGCTCCCTTGGAAACTTAGTGCTTCAAGTAAACTATTTTTTGTTATTGACATTGGCGTGGCAGGTCCTCCGATACCATATGGGTTGGGAAAAACTATTTAATGCGATTGGCGTTGGCTTGACACATCCTCCAGTACCATATGGACTCAAGCAACTCGACTTCATGATGTCATACCTA
The DNA here is from genome assembly GCF_030272615.1 of Cryptomeria japonica. Lineage (NCBI taxonomy): Eukaryota > Viridiplantae > Streptophyta > Pinopsida > Cupressales > Cupressaceae > Cryptomeria > Cryptomeria japonica. The sequence goes on along the minus strand of NC_081406.1, from coordinate 40,493,678 downwards.
CTACAATAAGCTCTCAGTAGTAATTAATTATCTAGTTGAGTCAATCTTTATCAACTCTTAAATAATTTGTGAAAAAGAAAGGGAATTTTATATTGGAGAAAAGTTGAGAGGAGGGAAGAGAATTCCATGTTTGACATGAATGTTAATGTGTACACATCCTCCAGTACCATTTTTTTCTTCATTTTTTCAGAAAATGATTTTTGTAATAAAAATTGCTATCAAATTTAATACATGTTTAGAACTTGTTTCCAAAAGTTCGGCCTGATTTTTTGGGACTAGGTAGTACAAATACACGTCCTGGTCCACAAAATTTTCTTTCATCAAAAGTTGAACCTGTTTGTCATTGTTGACTCTACCAGAATTCTCGAGTACAACTCCTAAGCCTATTCCCTACATAGAGAAAAAAAAGGAAATAGGGTTGTGGATATGGGTTTGCCTTATGTCTAACCCTTGTTTAGGAATTAACCTTGATTGAAATAATGCAAATACTGAAATAAATGCTAAGGAGATAAACCTCAAATCTGCAATTGTTGATGATGATGAAATGCTCTTTGAATGTAATCACAAATGTTGAATGCAATGGCATGACAAACACATGAACATGAAAAACCTAACCACACACACATGATTGCATGAAGATTGATGTAACTTTGCTCCATAATGCTTGAAAGATGAAATGTAGCCTTGAATCTTTGAAAATGATTGATGATAAATGCTTCATGGATGCACAAATACTTTTAGGTGTGTACTGGATGGAGACTTAGATCTAAAATGAATTGATATGGTGTCTTTATATATGGTTCCCTAGGTAAATTACCAATGAGGCCAACCTCCAACTATCAAGTGTAGCCACAAGGACCAAATGTCATTGGGGAGATAAAGAACCTGCCCCATTCCAAATTGGGGTCTACTTAAGGGGGACCGATGCATTTTGGGGGACCCTGGTCTAGACCAAGATGCTCCACACCCTGTTCCTCCAACAAATAGAACCAAAACAAAGGGAAATGGGGGAGAGAACTCCAGGATGGGGCCAACTCAATCGTGTTCATGACATCAAGGGTTGGAAAAGGGACCAAAATGAACATAGAGAGGGGATGGAGATAGGACACACTAAAGTAGGAGCAAAAACATGAGGTGTAAATTGGACTGTTACAATTTACGATGCTACAAATAAATTAAAATATTTATAAATAGTGGAAGAATCTAATGAATTAATTAAAATAAATACAAATATTTATTTGATTAATAGAGGAAATATTAGGAAAAAAATTAAATAAATAATAAATATTTATTTACTTCATTTTTTTATTTTTCTTTGATTTGCATTTTTTCTCTTTTATTCTTACTGCAACAAATAAATTTGTCTTAGTCAAGAAGAGGATTTTGCGATGGCGTTACGTTACCCTTTAGCTGCCAAGGTTTTTGCTCAAGACTATTGGAGCTAAGTACCTAGGTGTTATGCAAGGAATGTGACCCATGATTTCAGTGGTGCTAAGGATATAGGTCATAGATCTTGGCCTAATCATTTCAATGGAGCTATGACATTCGATGGTTGCTACAGGAGAGATGAACCAAGTTTTCGTATCGGAACCATAAAGGGAGATTATAGGAACGTCGCTCAGGATGTGCGAGGAATGGAGAAGGATATTTTGTTTGGTGAAAGCTCTAAAGGAGGGGGATTGGTGGATAATAGGTCTGATGCGAAGTCTATGGATAACCTTCAAGGTATCCAGGTTGCAGAAAGGCCGACAGTGTATCTAGGGGCTGAATTAGCTAATGAAGTTAAAGAACATGAGAAATATTTCTCTGAATTGGGATTGATTGGGAGATTCAAGGGTTTTTGGCTGAGTCTATATGACCTTCACAAATGGATCACTACTTTTTGGAACCCCATTCTTGCGGGGGATGTCCATATTTTCCCATGGGCAAGAGGACACTTCGTGGTAATTTTTGACAATGAGCAAGATCGGAAGAAGATCCTCTGTGAGTACAAATGGAGTTGGGAGAACAATTATTTGTTGCTTATGAAACCTTGGTATCTAACTCTCAATCCCACCATTAAATCCTTCAACAAAGTCCCAATGTGGGTAAGAATTCCATACCTTCCTTTGCAATTTTGGTTTGAGTCTTGTTTTGAGGCTATCAGAGACTCATTGGGTAAATTTTTAAGAGTGGATGAGGGTTCCCTTGTGATTTAGCACACGACCTTTGCTCGTATTCTAGTTGAAATGGATTTAAAAAAAGGCTTTCTCACTGATTTATTTTTAGAGTCTAGAGAGGGAAATTGGCTACAACCAATGGATTATGAGGGCATCCCTTTCAGGTGTCATCGATGCTTCTAGATAGGTCATATTGCTGCAAGTTGTGAAATAAAAAATAAAAAAAGTAGGGAACTTGGTGAAAAAATATTTTTGATACCCATTATGTGGTGGAAAATGGCAGTCAAAATGATCCTCCATGAGCTTCAAAGGAAACGACTGTCACTATTAACTTGTAGTCCAAAGACTCCACATCTCAATATAATTAAACCTCTCCTTTTGTTCCTAAAGGAGAGCTTGGGGATTTTGGCTAATGTCAGTGTTGATACTGGTATTAGAGTTGATGGAATAGGTAGGGCTTGTAGTTTAAAATTGAGGGCAAAAATTATTCCAAAGGTAGGATGTTGTGATGGAATGGAAAAAAATGAAAATCAGGATTGGGCAAGGAGCCCGAATGTTAGGTGTGTTCCTGTTGATGAATCCAAGATAGAGATGCAAGAAGCTAGGGGTCTGGAGGAAGGTTGGACAAAGGTGAAGAGGAAGAGAGACAAGCGAGTAAAGGATGAAGTCTCTCTCAATATGCTTCTTCATTCTCATGATAAGGGCAATACCAAAACTAGTATGTATTTTTTTGGCTTGTTAAGGGTTCTTGAACTTTGGTGCCTTGTTGGTTTGGGGAGGGGGCTCCCTTGATCTAGCCTCACATGGTTCAGGTTAGGTTTAAATCTCGATATATTAATATAAATAATCAACAATTATCGATAAAAATAAAAATAAAATATTCAATAAAGACAATTTTAGGTATCTACATTGGTTACAAAGATAATTGAAAGAAAACATATTTGTCTACCTAAAATAGTCATGTAAGAGCAACTAAATTCTCTAAAATGGAGTGTTGGTTTGACTGGGTGGACTCTATGATAGACTTAGAGGAATCTCATGATGGTCATGATGGTGTTGCATTTCTATTCATGGAATAAATTCACAAGGGGGTGCATGAGTTGATTTGGGTGGTTTTGAAAACCACTCTTTATTTCTTGATTTGTCTTACACTTATAATTTAATTGCCTGCGTATTTGTTTGGATATAAATATTCTACGAATTTGTTGGCATTTTGAGTTTATTGGCATTTTGCATAGAGATTGCATTAATGATATGTTGTCATTGATGTCAATTGAACCGGTAAAAGGTACATGTTATTGTTGATATTGTTGTTTTTGATATTGGCTAGTAACCAGTAAGAAGAGAGTTGTAGATGATATTGTAACCGATATGTAAAGTTTGTGAGTTGAACCAGTGAACCGATGTAAAGGGTCAAACCTTTCTATGTAATGTAACCGGTAAACCCTATTAGTTATTAAACCCTAACCGATTAAGTTTGTTGATTTATTATCTGATGACCGGTAATGATGGAGAGACATGTGATGATTGTATGAGGATAAATTCAAATTGCTTTGGCATGTTTGCTTATTGTCTAGGGAAGGAGCAATGTGGATTGCATTTAATGCACAGCGTGTGATGAGTTACAAAGTCCAATGGAGCGGTGATCATGGAGCGGTTGGAATTGTCTTGAAGAATGTGAAGAGATTGTCATGATTTCTAATGGTCAAGATTGAATTGCCTTGTTTGTAATCTCAATGATGAGAATTAGGTTTTTGTTGTGTTACCAACTTAATTGATTTGTATTTAAGGTTGATGAAGTTGTTTGTAAAGGTTTTTGGCAAGATTGGTAGAAAACCTATTAAGTGTGTGGTTGCCCAACTAGTAAATGGATCTACATTTTATAGTGAAGGCAGATTGAAGCTTAGAAGGATCTGATCAAGCAAATGTAGTGCTACTCAAACAGATCAACAAAACCTGTTGTTTTCTAACAATTACAGCAGAAGTAAAATCCCTTAACTGGGTAAGCTCTAACAAGCTTGGTAACTCATTAAATCCTCTAACAAGGTGGTCCATTAGCTTGGATTCTTAAATCCTCCAGCAAGGTTACTCCTAACAAGGTATTGTGCTTCTAACAAGGCATATTTGTATATCCCTTAATCGGGTGATTCCTAACATAAATTAGTTCTTAACAGGACTTATTGTAAATCTCTAACAGGCTTTGGCTCCTAACGGGGCAAACTTCGAAAGAGTTCAGATAGCTATCCTTGTGAGTCCCATCTCATCATGGTTTTTACCTATTTGGGTTTTCCACGTATAAACATTTGTGTCAAGTGGTGAATGCTTTTGTGGTTGTGATATTATTTGTTGATTTGGTTAACTTCTGATAAGGCATGTTAAGTAGAAGCATTGAGAGATGAATATGTTGAGTTAGGATTAAGCATTGTTGATGTTTACAAGATTGAAGGTGTTTATTGTTAAAAGTTGTCGTAACAATTAAACAGGTTAATGACAATGCAGACAATGCAGCTTGTCATGTTGTTTCAAAGAAGATAAGATAAACTGATACAAAATTGCCCCAAGATGGGAATAATATGCCACCTCGAGAGATTGGATAAAAATGTCTTACAAGATCACACATAATCTCTTGAAAAAAAAGAAAGGATAAAAAAGACTAACAAGATAAGACAGAGTGACAGAGTCATGAGATAAAGAAGATTGACTCGGGAGACTAGGGCTAAGGTAGTCTATAAGATAGACTATGAGGGAATTCATCCTCATTGTCATCCACACACCTAAGAGATCAAAGTGCAGAGAGAGCAAAGAGTGGTTAGTAGAGATGGCATTAGTGCACATATTTGATCACGTTCACTGATATCAGAGGCCAGCAGATGCAATAGAGTTGGTAAATACCACAAATTATTGTCATAAATGCATGTTAAGTAGGCAATAAATGTGCATTAAGTATGTCATAAAAACTTGTCAAGCGGGGCAAAAGATGGGAAGGTGCATTTGGGTAGGTTAGGCACGTCTGCGTATAATGTAATCGCGTCTATGATTGTAAAAGCATCTATGTTAGATGTGAGCGTGTTTGTGAAGTACAAGCACTTCTATGCAGGGAAGGCACGTCTATACGAAACAGAGGCACGTTTGTGTGTTTCAGGCGCGTCTGTGAAATGCAAAAATGTATGTGAATTATGTAAGCATGTTTGTGTCATGAATGCACATTTATGTCTTCAAGGTCGAATCAACAATTTTGTGATAAACATTTATTGTCAATTGGATAAGCTGCTAAGAGGATACACTCAGACAGGTCCTCTAGGGAAGACTAGGATAACAGATAGGGATAGAATTGATAATTTTGTGATAGAACATACGTTATCAATCAAGAACTACTCAAGAGGATACACTCAAGAAGAGGCCATAGGATAGGATAAAGCGAGGCCCTTGTGATGAATAGGGAGTACCAAAGAAATTGACAATTATGTGATAGAACATACGTTGTCAATTGGATAAGCTACTCAAGAGGATACACTCAAGTAGGTGCCCTAAAAGATTAAAGCAACACTTTATGATGAACAAGGAGTACTACTAGGATAGAGTGTCATATGATAGATATAAGCACTAGGATAAAAAGAGAAGCACTTTGTGATGAACAGGGAGAACCACTAGGATAGAGTGCCATATGATAGATATAAGCACTAGGATAAAAGAGAAGCACTTTGTGATGAACAAGGAGTACTACTAGGATTGACATAGTTGATTTGCTTGACTATAGGAGGACCTACCTATGCTAGAGTCATGGGAGAGATACCCTTCGACTCAGGGGTTATGAGTAGAGCTGACATTTGAGGATAGAGCAGTAGTTGAGGCTATGGGATTGTGATACATTATGTATATGCTTGAGTTTTGGGTAAACATGGGATTGCTGACTACATTAGCTGAGAGATGGCACTCAGAGAGATGCACTTTTCATTTGCCGATGTGTGAGATGACATTCACCTTAGAGGATGTGTATAGGATACTTAGGATACCGATCATTGGGGAGTTGGTTCCTTACAATCGAAAGGGAGATAGGGATGCACTGAGATGAGTGTTTCATGATCCACAACTGGAGATGAGGGCATGACATTTGGCTTGGGACACCTTGAAAACTACAGGATTGGCTCTACTAACGGTGTTGGTAGGAGTTATCAGTGGGTTCCTCTGTATGGATAGAGCGACACGAGGGTTGGTTGTGGGATGGGGGAGGACTCTGGAGACATTGGTTACAAAGCACACTAGGTTTGCATGGGGGTCATGTCTGCTAACACACTTGTATTATGAGCTACATCAGTTTGTGTATCATGGATCAATGGGATTGGGATGTGGAGTGGCATTGTTGCAGGTATGGGCATATGAGCATCTTCCGGCGACACGACCGATACACTTTAGAGGCAGAGGACATGGGCACAGTTATGTGCATTTGTAAGATATGATTACTTCCCAGCCACAGATTGGGAGGCTAGAGCATTGGTGGTAAGTGATCAACGAGGTAGATAGTGTGGTATGGAGGCCTTACCCAGATTGTGAAGAGTGGGAGGATGACGCAATGGAGCTGTCATATGTGTTCAGGAGTAGGTATCTAATTGGGTGGACACCATATGTTATTGAGTGACAAATGATTGACAGAGTATGCATGTAGTTTGTTAGGATAGAGCGGATACCACGGGGTTCAGGGATGTATGCACGGACAGTGAGGGATCGGGTACATTTAGGTCCATTACTGTCTTATGATTAGGAAGTGGTACAGATGTTGGAGATGGTTCCTATGCCTTGGGATATTTGGGCAGATGTGGAGGATGCAGGGATGGATGCGGAGTACAGTGCATATTGGGCAGAGCATCCATTTTCATGGCTGACGGATCCAGGGGAGCCGATAGAGGGTGACAGTGGGGATGGTGGAGATGATAGTGGGGATGGTGGAGGCAAAGGCCGATGGTGGAGGCAAGGTGCAGTAGCAGAGAGGGCAAAGAAGAGAGGCAAGCTCATGTAGTTAGGGGTAGAGGTGCATTTCCTTTATAGATGTCAGTAGTACAGGTTCCAAGATAGGGACAGGGATAGGGATAAGGACAACCACAGGGATAGGGGGAGGAGGGGAGAGGAGGAGGATGAGCTACTATCCTTGAGAGATATTCCAGGAATAGGCAGATGAGATCCAAGATCTGGAGTGAGATGGGGCTAGGCTCAGGAGACAGCTAAGGGATACTGAAAGGGAGAGAGATCAGGCTATTCAATGCTACATGGAGGCTGAGACAACACTGAGGGTAGGCAGGCAACAGAGGACACAGGGGCCGAATAGGCCTATGTTCTATGGGCAGTGGAGGAGATAGCCTACTGGAGAGACCTGTATTATGGAGTGGTGCCACCAGATTAGTAGGCTAGGAGCTTCTGAAGACCATCGCAGACTACGACGACCACTCGAGGGAGAGACAGGAGACAGGCGTCTAATGGTGGGGTCATGGGTCCTCCACTAGCAGCAGATAGAGGGGCAGGAGAGATGATCCTTGTGCAGGGAATTCTAGGGCACAGACCCCATCGAGGCCATTTGTCTCTGAGGGAGGGATTTCATCATAGCCTTAGAGGGCTCCCTATGTATCAGTTTTTGTACCTTTTTTGTAAAGCAAAAAATCAAACCCTAGGTGTTCCCCCACTCCATGGAGAGAGAAAGGAGGTCACTAGGATTGACGGTTTTCACTTAGGAGAGACTTTACATTCAAAAGAGGGGTTGAAACCCACAAGATCCAATCCCACACAATGCAAGATTGAATTCTAAATGAGTTTCAAGGGTTGAGACATCAAGGATACCCTCTTTTATAAAGAATGTAGATAGAAAGGATTGAACTAGGAATGTATGTAAAAGTAAGAAAGATTCGCTTGTAGATGGAGATAGGGACACGGGATGAAGCTACGGACCTGAAATTAGTAGTAAAATGTCGAGACAATGTTGTCTTGCAAGTTTGATCAAAAGTTGACGGGACGATGGTGCCCGGAGTGCACACGGTCCTCCGAAAAATCTGCGAAACGAAGGGGGATCTGTTCGTCTCTGCACAAGGATTCCAGATCTTCAATTACAGTTGCGTACCTGCAACCTACACACAGAAAAGAGAGGATGATTGGGGGGTTAGGGATTAGGGTTTTGCCTTTAGGTCAAACCTTGTTTTTGGAATTAACCAAGAAATGAGAATGTTGTAAATGTAAGTGTTTGTAATGTAATCAAGTACTGATACCTTGTTGTAAGAATGTTTGTATTCTTACATGCGAAGGTGTAATGATGTTGTATGTTGTATGTTGTAGGTGATCTCCTCTTCAATGGTTGAATCCTTGTCTTGAATGCAACACCTAGCCTTGAATGGAGACTTAGAATGTTCAATTGCTTGAAGGAATGCTTGAATGCTTGAATGTTTGAATGTTTGCCTATCGCTTCCGCATCTTGCACACATATATTTTTCCTCTCTTTTCTGGGAGGGGAAATGTAGTTTATATACTTGTCAATTAGGGTTAGGAGACTGATTTTTCCAACCTTAGGCCGACCTAGGAGCATTATTTTCCAAATTGCAAACTTGAAGACCCGATGCCCAACAAGAGATTGGGCCCAAAATAGGGCCAGCGACCAGGGCGCTGGGCACCATGGTCCTGAGGGACTAGGGCACTAGGTGCCATGGTCCTGAAGGACCAGGGCACTGGGCGCCATGGTCCCACCTCCCGGGACAGCAAGGTGTAAGGAGGATCAAGCCAAGGTGCAGAAAGGTGCAGTTTTTGATGTCGCAAACAGGTTTCGGGGTCTCCATTCCGGTTCAACGTTGCGCCGCCATCCTGAAGACCCAAATGAAGTCAAAATTGCAAGTGTTGCAATTTTAGGATGCTACATTTAGCCCCCACTTTAGTGAGAGTATAAGCGTACGCCCATACTTCCGGTAAAGTACAAGGAAACAACATTGAAAGACTTTCACCACGTCAAGGAGGCAAGATACACCAAGCCTCCAGTGGACTAAGGATCTTACGACTTCGATTGACAAAGTAAAAGGGAAGATTATGAGGGAGAACCATGACTATCAGTAGTAAGGTTCCCTCACTATGAGTCATGCAAGAAAAATACCAAAAATTTTCAAGGCAAAGCTAAATTCGCCAAGAAATTTTCAAGTATCTTGAAGAGATATGAACGGAGTGTATGCCCCCAACGTTAAAGCGATCGCACATGCCTCATTAGGGGTGATTGCTTTAAGGTAGTGATACATATAAGAAATGAGAAGGGAAAGGAGCACGTTATCACAAGGATTTAGCCCCCAATTGTGAGGTAAGCCCAAGGATAATAGACACAAAACACAAAGCACAAGGTGACTTCGCTTTCCTTGGGGTCAGTATGTTGTATGATAATTCATGTATATCATATGTATGTATGCATAATTTTTCTTCATTCCCCAATCAAGGAAGGTCGCCTAGAAGAAGGGAACACACGTGTCTTTTAAGTCAACATGAGAGAGACCAAAAGAGATCTCAATGTTTTGCATCATCCTCAAGTAGACAACACTAAGGACAACAAATAGAAGAATGAGAATAACACATAGAAGAAGTACAAAAGAGATCAAGAGAGGAGGAGAGAGTCTGCTATGCTAATGAAACTAGTCTAGCACATCATCCACCCCCCGATCTTGCTGATCAATATTTCGGGAAGGCAGGAAACACGCTAGAGGAGGAACATCCAACACAGCAGAAGGAGCTATCACAAGATCCAAACAAGGGCTATGTTCATGTTCCACGCCACATTGTTCTTGTCTAGGAGCTAGGATAAATGCTTTAGAAAATTTGTTAGATAAATGGTTATCAACATCAACATATTCATATTCACTATTAGAAGAAAGAGGAGTAACATTTTCATCATGAATAACATTTTCATCTATATCATCATCAAGATTTATAAAAATAGGATCTTTAACTCGCACAGGATCAAGACCATCATGCATCTTATGTTTAGGAGATTTTGGCTCAATTTTCGGCTGAGGAGAAAATGGAATAATACTAGTTGAAGGTGTTTTGGGGGATTGCAAAGTTTGAGAAGCAGCTACCTGAGCTCTAAGACGACGCTTTCATCGGCGTTCACATGCAGAACGATTTCATCTAGTCTTAGTAGGAAGTTGAGAAGATTGAGGAGGAGGAATGTTCTCATCCTTATCACTTGGGTGTTTAGGTTGTGGTCTCTTAGGTTGAATAATAGGAGAAGAGGAAGGTCTCTTCTCTCTATAAGAGGAAGGAGGAGGAACTGCTCCATATAAAGGAGGAATATCTGGTTTAGGAAGGAGACCAAGTCCATCATGACGAGGAGGTATAGGTCTACCTTTATAAAGTTTATTAGACATAAACGTAGCCACATCCATAGGGATGGGTTGGGAATCTTCTTGAAGAAAGACATTAGTTTTATCTTTCAAAGGAAGGACTGCCTTCTCAAGAATGATAGGAATATCAAGTTTGGGTGTTCTAGGTTCACTTAGAGATAGGATCATATCTTTTTTCCACTTTTGATAAGATTTGAAAAGATGATCACTCCGCGGTGGAAGAGATTGAAATTGTTTAGGCCAAAAATAATCAATAGGAACGCTAGAAGTTCTTTCAGCTGGTTTAAAGAGACTATGATTGATAGTAACAACTTCACCATTATGGGGAAATTTCAAACATGTGTGAATAGGAGAAGCAATAGCTTTCATGGAAGATAACCAAGGATAGCCTAGCTTCATACGAAATTGTTTGGATGATGGAATAATAGCAAAGTCCACATCAGGGGGTTTGTTATGGACCTCAATAGGTAATGTAATAGAACCAATTGCAGGAGAAGAAAATGCATCAAATAATTTCACAACCACATTTGTTTTGTCATAGATCACTTGATTTAATTGCAAAATAAAAATAAATTCTTCAGTAATGATATTAAACATACAAGAAGGATCAATAAGCACTCCACGGCAAGGTGTATTCTTGACTTTTGCAACTATATATAAAGGACCATCAGGTGCCCTAATAGTTTCACTGGAATCAAATGTGATGGAAGGCTCTTTAGGGATTTTCTATTGCTCCACAAAGTTAATCACATTCGGAGTCATAGACACAAGACTATCAGGTGAGAAAGAGGAATCATTAGTCTCAATCACATTAGAGGTATGAGAAGGTAATGGATCAGTAAAAATCTGAAGATTTTGGTTAGGAGGAGCTACAGATGTGTTGCCTTTATCATTCACACCTGAAACAGAGATAGTATTATTATCAATCAAATCTTGAATTTTACCCTTTAAAGCAAAACATTTTTCAGTATCATGCCCAGGTTGACGATGAAATTGACAAAAAGATTTGTTATCAAAATAGGGTGAACTAATCTTTGCAGGATCTATTTGCCTTATAGGAGGAAGAGTAAGCACATTTTGTTCCAATAACTTATTCATAATACTATGCAATGATTCATTCAAAGGAGTAAACTTTCTTTCTTTCTTGAAAAACTTAGAAATAGGAGGCACACCTAATGCTACATTCACATTGTTGTTGATGATGTTTTCATTGAACTTAATGACCTCTCTATTCGGTTTAAACTTCCCAAATGGTTGTTGACTACTATCACCCTTATCACTCGGAGCCATAGGATTTGCTTGTTCCATTCGACTCACAGTCAGTTGATAATTGTGAAGAGTTGCGCACAACTGTTGGAAGGAAGTAAACTCAGAAAATAGAAGTTTTTCTCTAATATCTTTTTGTAAATTAGAAATAAAGATTGTTTGAACATCATTGTCAGGTACTGGAAAAGAAATTTGAGCATACAAATGCTTATATCTACCAATGAAATCAGTCACTTTTTCTTTAACACCTTGTTTACAATGCATTAAATCAATCAAAGTAACTTTAGGACTTATATTGTTTTGAAATTGTTGAATAAAAGCATTTGCAAGTTGCTGGAAAGAAGTAATAGAAGAGGAAGGCAATGAGCAATACCATTGTAGAGCCTTATCTCTTAATGTTCTAGTAAACAGTTTTGCAAGCAACCTTTGGTCATGAGCAAAATCGGTACATATTGTTTGAAAGGTCTTAACATGCGTTAGAGGATCCCCTTTACCATTATAAAGCTCCAACTGTGGGATTTCAACATGCTTAGGGGGGATAGCTCAAACAATGTCAAGAAAAAGTGGGCTCGCAACATCAAATGTGGGCACACTAAACTTAGATTGATTCATAGAGGCAATTTGTTGTTGTAAAGAAGAGAAAGTTTGTGCAAGATTGTTAATGGTCGCTTCAGTCGAAGAGTTCATATTAGACATGTTAGATTGTGATGGAGGTATTATGTTATTGAAAGAAGGTATTGATTGAGAGTATGGTAGTGGGACACTATGATAGTTAGTCATAGGAGATGATTGGAAAGAAGGAACACTACAAGGAGGAATGGAAGGGTTAAATGAATTGCCCCCTTGCGTCATGTTCATTTGTGGGGATATAATAGGAACACTCATTGAAGGAATGAATGAAGAAGTAGGATTGCCCCCATGACTGGTGATCATAGGTGGAATGTTTTGTATTGAAGTAGTCATTATGTTTGATGTAAAAGTAGGTATACTAGCAATAGAAGTTGTCAAAGGGGTAGAATGATTGGCTTGAGTAGGAGGTTGTGTATAACCTAAAGTTTCGGCACAACTCTTCATAGGCATCACATTCGAATCCACAATGTGTGCAATACTATGCAAAATATCAACTCCATTCTTATCACTTTGAACCATACATTTTAGACCCTCAATTAATGAAAGAGCTTCACTATCGGGATATTCTCGAGACATCGATCGCTGAAAATCATCAAATTGGTTATCCAATTTCGAAAGTTGTTCTACATGAACCTCATGGAGAGCTTCTTCATCATTAAGAGGATTAGAGGAATTACCCATGTCCTCGTTAAAAAGGCCATTCAAATTAGGTTCCATCTCCTCGGTAATTACACCTTGGAAGGACTTAATTCTAAGGCTTCATCTAACGGGAATAGTGTAAGTAGGGCTTATTGTTGTAAAACTCATGCACAACTTCGGAGAAAGGTAGGCACAATTGAAAATTAGGGCCAAGGGGGTAGCACTTAATTTTAATTGCTATCTTGAAAATTGAGATCTTGAATTTTGAATTTATTTTTGAATTTACAGGTAGCAAATTTCAATAAAATCAGCCAATCTCCTAGATTTAAGCTGTTAAATGCAATCATGACAATCTCCCGAAGTTTCAGAAAAAATTTCGGGGACCATGGCGAACGGAGTGCACACGGTCCTCGCAACTTTTTTCAAAATTTTCAGGGATGCAAGTTATGGTGATTATAAAGCTAATCTAAAAAAATTGAGTGATTTTACGATCTATAGATAGGCCAAATTAAAGTTGCAATCTCAAAATTGAACCCTACCAAGATTGTTGAAAAATGCAAAATTTGAATTTTGAAAAAGAGAGGGAAACTGAAATTTTGAATTTTATGATTTTAGAGGGAATACTGAAAGCAATGCAAGCTTTGAAAATTAAAAAGTTGACTCAATTTCATGCAAAATTCAAATTTGAAAGCGGAAATCAAAGTTGTTGCAATTAAACACTTAATTTCAACAATCACAAACTGCAAGAATTTGAATAAAGTACTGAAATTTCAAATGAATGCCAACACACTTTTCAGATTTAGGACTGTAAGAAACACAATTTTAACACAAAATTTCAATTTCAACAATTTTTGAATGATTATAAGCCTTAATCCAAGCAATCACTAGACCAATTTTGACTTTAATTTTGAAAGTGTTAGAATTGATGAAATCAACCAAGATTCTGGATTCTAGCAGAAAAATGCAGTAAGATCTAGCTCCTGAAATTTCGGAAAAAATGTCGAGGACGATGGCACTCGGGGTGCACATGGTTCTCGCAACTTTTTTCAAAATTTTCAGGGATGAGAGATATTGTGATTTTGTTGCGGAATCCAAAGTTACAACCGATTTGGAGGTGTTTTGATCAGTGAAATCATTGGTTAAAGGTTGAATCAAGAGGGTTCTAAAAATTAGGGATTTGACACTTAACCACTTAATTTTCAGAATTAGAGCACAAATATGAATTGACAATTTGCAATAGAAGGGTAGATCTGAAACAAGCATTCACAATTAAACATTTCACAAGCTCAATTACTAAAAAGAAAATTTAGGGTTTTTATGCAATTAACCTCTAAAATTTGCAAAAGATCAAACATGGAAATGTAATTAAGGAAGCAAATTTTTTTATTTTTTTTCAGATCTAACCAAGAATAATCAGAATTAGGATGTTCACGTCGGGTTCACCAAAATGTAAAGCGGAAAATCGAACCCTAGGTGTTCCCCCACTCCATGGAGAGAGAAAGGAGGTCACTAGGATTGACGATTTTCACTTAGGAGAGACTTTACATTCAAAAGAGGGGTTGAAACCCACAAGATCCAATCCCACACAATGTAAGATTGAATTCTAAATGAGTTTCAAGGGTTGAGACATCAAGGATACCCTCTTTTATAAAGAATGTAGATAGAAAGGATTGAACTAGGAATGTATGTAAAAGTAAGAAAGATTCGCTTGTAGACAAAGATAGGGCCACGGGATGAAGCTACGGACCTGAAATTAGCAGTAAAATGTCGAGACGATGTTGTCCTACAAGTTTGAGCAAAAGTTGACAGGACGATGGCGCCCAGAGTGCACACGGTCCTCCGAAAAATCCGCAAAACGAAGGGGGATCTGTTCGTCTCTGCACAAGGATTCCAGATCTTCAATTATAGCCGCGTACCTGCAACCTACACACAGAAAAGAGAGGATGATTGGGGGGTTAGGGATTAGGGGTTTGTCTTTAGGTCAAACCCCGATTTTGGAATTACCCAAGAAATGAGAATGCTATAAATGTAAGTGTTTGTAATGTAATCAAGTACCGATACCTTGTTGTAAGAATGTTTGTATTCTTACATGCGAAGGTGTAATGATGTTGTATGTTGTATGTTGTAGGTGATATCCTCTTCAATGGTTGAATCCTTGTCTTGAATGCAACACCTAGCCTTGAATGGAGACTTAGAATGCTCAATTGCTTGAAGGAATGCTTGAATGCTTGAATGTTTGAATGTTTGCCTATCGCTTCCACATCTTGCACACATATATTTTTCCTCTCTTTTCTGGGAGGGGAAATGTAGTTTATATACTTGTCAATTAGGGTTAGGAGACTGATTTTTCCAACCTTAGGCCGACCTAGGAGCATTATTTTCCAAATTGCAAACTTGAAGACCCGATGCCCAACAAGAGACCGGGCCCAAAATAGGGCCAGGGACCAAGGCGCTGGGTGCCATGGTCCTGAGGGACCAAGGCGCTAGGCACCATGGTCCCACCTCCCGGGACAACAAGGTGCAAGGAGGATTAGGCCAAGGTGCAGAAAGGTGCAGTTTTTGATGTCGCAAATAGGTTTTGGGGTCTCCATTCAGGTTCAACGTTGCGCCAGCATCGTGAAGACCCAAATGCAGTCGAAATTGAAAGTGTCGCAATTTTAGGATGCTACACTTTTTTGTATGATGATGTAAACACCTTCAAGTGATTGTGTAGCCATATGTATTTTGACATCATTGTATCATGACATTTATGATTTTGAGATATATATATATATATATGAGATGATTCATCCTTGTGGAAGCTATATGCATGTGTACTTATGTGATGTTGCTTCTATGTGATGCATGTTTCTATATGATGCTTATGATATGGATGCAAATGTGTATATCATGAAATGTAATATTTTTTTTGTTCTTTTATGTTTTTAAAATGTTATGCAAATGTGAATGTGAAATGCAGATGAATATGATAATGTACAAGATGAGATGCATGATGTGCATATGATATACTAATCAGTGGTGTGTGCAGAATGTGATGTAATTGTGATATCTATATGTATGTATGAAATGCTAATATGTGGTAATGCAGGTGCAAACTATATGAAATGCAAATATTTTAGGCATGTCATTATACTCAGTCACGTGATAGCGGGATACACAGACTCAAGAAGGATGATGGAGGTCAATCAAGAAAGGGGGATGGAAGATAGAAGATATGGAAGTGAAAGAGCTTCTTGTGCTTTATCATCATTGAGCTTTATTATGGAAAATAGGTTATGACAATCCAGATATAGGTTTGACCTAGAAAGTTATTATACCCATTTGCATGGAGATCGAACAGTCACAAACAAAGAATTCCCTAGTTCATACTAGACTCATAGTGTCCTCATATTTTTGGACAAGTCATAGCATTACTAAGAGACAATCCACAGACAACAAAATAATAGGTAAAAATATCCCATCCTCGTCTTTCTAGTCAAAGACATCCTAGAGATAGAATCTCTAGTCAGAGACATCCCAAAAAAGATAAAAGACATTTCACCAAAAAGATAAAATCAAAAGAAAACCAAGACTCGACACCAACATCCACTGTGGTCCTCAAGTTTAGCATCTCTTGTCATTTGTATAAGTCTATTTGATTGTGGTCACAATGTTTTCATTCACAAAAGGACAGATAGCACTAAACCATAATGTTGTTTGAGTCTGTTAAAAGATTTGATTTGTTGAAGCCCATTGTTGCTTTTGTCTCATTTGAAATTGACTCAATCCATGAAACTGGTACTTTATTGTGAAGAAGATGAAACTTTATTGCGGATCCATGATGCAAGTGTTGCTTTATTGTGGATTGTGTAGATAGACTGAAGAAAACTAGAAGAAATTGTATTCCTCGGAACGTGTGATGCTCTTAGTTCCACACCCATCACTAGACTTAGGATTTTCCTTAGCCACAGATAGGAGTTGATGTATTATGGATGGAGAGGGGTGAAAAGGAGGGATTATTATGAACGGATAGCCAATCTTAGGTAGATCAATAACAAGCCATGATGGGAATGGGTAAGTTTATTATGGATGGATAGGCTCTGAGTGTGTGCAAAGTGAAGGGATGAGATTGAATCCTGAAGGAGGGAGGAGCAATGCCTCTACACATGGTGGCAGTAACCTGGTTTTCACCATGGTACTTGCCCAGGACACCACCAGAGTGGTTTTCACCATTGGATGAATTTATTTCTCTTTACTTTTTTTGATTTTTTTCAAAAAAAAAATTGTGTCACAAAGCGCATGTTTGCCAGATTTTCACCAAGTAACGATTTTTTTTATGTTTATAATTTTTTGTATTTTTGAATATTTGATTTTTTTGTATTTTTGATATTTTTTTGATTTTTTTGATTTTTTTGTATTTTTTATTTATTTATTTATTTATTTATTTGTATTTTTGATATTCTTTTTGATTTTTTTGTATTTTTGAATATCTGATATTCTGAAGAGATATGTGTAAAACCTGCGAAGGTGCATTCTATTGATAGGATCTTCTAAAGGTTCACCATCTGGGGTTGAAAGATGATATGCACCGGATCCATAGACTATTGTGATGATGTAAGGACCAAGCCAATTCAGTTCAAATTTGCTTTTCTTCTCTCTGTCTTGCTAATTTTTAGGATTTTCCTGTTAGGATAACCAGTGAACAATAGAAGGGGGGGGGGGGGGTGAATCAGTTGTTAACAGATTATAACTTTTAATTCACTTAATAACCTTTAAACATATCATGTACCAGTGAAACACATACCGGTAAACAATACAAGTTAACAATTAAATAGATAATCAATGCAAAGCAACCATACCATATAACACCATGATTTGTACGTGGAAAAACCAAAAAGGTAAAAAACACAGTGGGAAGCCTACCCACAGTCAAATGATACTTCTGCAAAAAGTATGTGATACAATGAGGGGCCTGCACATGTAGGAAGGCACATTGCCTAGAGCGTACTGTTCATTACAAAAGAGTCTCACTAACTACAAAGAGGCTACAACCATCTCAAGATAAATGGACGAAAATCCAATAGAGTGAACTGCCAGAAATAGCATCTACCATGCTTGATTACAGTCTCGATTAAGCTCAATACCGGAGGACTTTGACCTCTTCCTTAATCCCAATTCAATCACCTATGATTGACCAAATCTCCTTCGCATATGATATTGCATTCCAAGACCATGAACAATTATTCCATACCCATACCATACATGCCACGATCTACAATAATATCTTACATCATTTTATACAAACCCTAAGGCCTAAACCAATTAGGTCGGCCACCTAAAAAATATTGCAATAAGATAATTACATAAATTCATATTACATTGATATGCCATGTCGGCTTAAGACCAAAACAACAATAATAAATCCATAGATCATCCTGAAACATCCTGGTAATGTGTAGAGTACACGTTATCATGATACTGGTCCATAACCTAGATAGGTATCGGACCTATTATGGGTCCATCACGCCAAAGCAATGTCTTCAATCAGTTGAAGCACGATCAAAGAACATATTCAGTATCCTAAAATCCATCTAGAAGTTGCACCAACACCAATTATGCGTCCTGTCAAGATTCCTCAATGATAGCTCTGTCGGTAGAACCTTAAACCAATGTCATCAAGGGTTTACCAGAGTGTATGATAGCAACCGATTACCAAGTCAATACCAACTGACCAAACATGCTCCAGAAGCATGTACCACATGTGACCAAACATATTCCATAGATCCAAACATGTCAAAAGTGTCCAACAGATAGTCTCTTCTATCGGTAACACTAGATCTTCTACTAGTAACCAAAACCTATTTGCCAGTAACCAACCATAACAGCTAGTGTTGACATCAATGCAACACATAATCAATTTATCCAATAATGCCAACGATCTCCCCCTTTGGCATTGATGGTAACACTAGATGTGAAAAACATCTACCAAGAAAACACCAAAAAAGTCTCCCCCTGTGGAAGACAACCAAAAATCTCCTTAATATCAATAACTCTCCCCTTAATGTTTACAACTCCTTTTCTTATTTTTCACATCAATATCTCTCCCCCTTTGACATCAATGGTAGAAATCTGACAAAAATATCAAAGAAAGAATATAAAACTCTGAATCTCAAAGCTGACTACTCCCCCTGAGTAGTAGAACCACTCATCAGTGTTAGAATGAATAATATCTCTGATAATGCATGTCAGAAAAATGAAAAACTGCATCAATCAAGTCTTTGTCGGAGGGGCAGAAACCCCTAACCTGTCTCTCAAATACTCAAATGATTCTTTAGACAATGGTTTAGTGAATATATCTACAATCTGTTCTTTAGTGTTCACATATACCAATTTGACTTCCTTTACTTCTACACTATCCTTCAGAAAATTATACTTTATTGATATATGCTTAGTCTTAGAGTGAAATACCAGATTCTTAGACATGTCAATAGCTACAGAGTTATCACAGTAGATAGCTACCGATTCACTACAATTTACCCTAATATCCTTCAATATTTGCTTCATCCACAAGACTTGAGTGCAATTAGTTGTTGCTGCAACATACTCATCTTCTGCAATAGATAAAGAATTGCATGAAAATTTTTTGTTGATCCATGAAACCAGTTTCTTTCCAAGAAAGAAAGCTCCACCAGAAATGCTCTTCTTGTCATTAGTATCTCCTGCCCAATCTGAGTCAGTATATGCACATAAAGTGAGATCATCATTTTTAGAATACCATAAACCATATTGTGTTGTTCCTTGCAAATACCAGAATATCCTCTTTACTGCACATTCATGATTTTCTTTAGGATTACCTTGATATCTTGAAACAATACTTACTGCATTCATAATATCCGGTCTAGTCTGAGTTAGATATAACAGACCACCAATCATAGATTTATACCTTGTTGTATTTACCGGTGTAGAAGTATCCTTGATAGATAATTTCTCACTTGTCACCATAGGAGTACTTACCAGTTTGGAATTATCCATACCAAACTTCTACAACAATTCCCTCAGATGCTTAGTTTGACAGATAAAAATGTCTTTGTCAATTTGAGTAATCTGCAAACATAAGAAAAATCTCATCTCACCAATCATGGACATTTCAAATTCATTCTTCATATTGTTAGGAAATTCCATGCACAATTTATCTTCTCCTCCAAAAATGATATCATCAACAAATACTTCAATAATATCATTATCAGTGATCTTATAATATAAATTACTATCGGCACTACCTTTAGTAAAACCAAGCTTCAAAAGATATTTATCCAATCTTCAATACCAAGCTCTAGGAGCCTGTTTCAATCCATATAAAGCTTTATTCAATCTACAAACCATATCTTTATCATCTGTCAGTGAAAATCTATCAGGTTTCTCAATGTAAACTTCTTCTTCAAGTTCACCATTCAAAAATGCACATTTAACATCCATTTGATAAACCTTATAGTTCTTATAAGCTGCATAGGCAAGAAATAGTATAACAGCTTCAATTATAGCTATAGGTGCAATGTCTCACCATAATCAATTCCTTCCATTTGAGAATATCCTTTACAACCCAATCTAGCCTTGTTTCTTATAACTTCACCATTCTCATTCAGTTTATTCCTAAAAACCCATTTAGTTCCAATAACATTCTTATTTTTATGCCGGGGAACTAAAGACCAAGTCTCATTTTTATCTATCTGATCTAATTCATCTTTCATAGCCTTTAACCAATGTTTATCCTTACAAGATTCAATAACAATTGCCGGTTCAACTTGAGAAATAAGACATACCTCTTCATTTGCTAGTTTTCTTCTTGTCATAACTCCCTTGTTCCTATCTCCAATAATTTGATCTTCAGAATGATTTAATCTTACATACCTTGGTGTCTTCTGAACTTTAGGTTCACTACTTTGATCATCAGTCACAGTTGAATTTTCTGATTGTGCCAGTGTAATTGTCTCAGTTTCTTGTATCAATTGAGGCATAGGCATTTCCAGTTCAATTATGATCATTTCCACTATCGGCTCCCTATCATATGATATAGAATGATTTGTGTACTTCTCATCCACTTTCACATCAACACTTTCCACAATTCTCTGCAATCTTTTGTTATAACGTCTATATGCTTTTCTTTGAATTGAATAACCAAGAAATATCCCTTCATCACATCTAAGATCAAACTTTCCAATTGAATCATCTCTTTTGATATAGCATTTACTTCCAAAAAATTTGAAATACTTAACAGTAGGTGTATGTCCAAACCATAATTCATAAGGGGTCTTATCGGTTTCACCTTTGTTGTGAACTCTGTTGAATGTGTAGACTGATGTACTCACTGCTTCTCTTCAGTAGATATGAGGCAATTTGTCTTCCATCATCATAGATCTTGTTGCATCCAAAATGGTTTCATTCTTTCTTTCCACTACTCCATTCTGCTGAGGAGTCCAAGGTGCAGATAACTATCTCCTGATTCCATTTGTTTCACAATAACTATTAAATTCACGAGAAGCAAACTCGTCGCCATGATCTGATCTTAGACATTTTATTTTCAATCCAGTTTTTGTTTCAACCTTTGCTTTAAAGATCTCGAATTTCTCAAAAGCTTCAAACTTCTCCCTTAGAAAAGTCACCCACGTCATCCTAGAATAGTCATCAATAATCAACATGAAATACCTATATCCTTGAAAGCTTCTAGTCCTTGTTGGACCACATAAGTCAGTGTGAATCAAATCAAGTACATCATTAGATTTATCATTTATGCTCTTAAAATAACTTCTAACTTGCTTTCCCAATTGACATTCCTTACATACCAGATTATGAGGCTTAACAATCTTAGGTATATCTCTAACTATCTTAGTTGAACTAATCTTAACAATACAATCAAAATAAACATGACACAACCTCTTATGCCATAACTAACTCTCATCAATGTGAGAAATAAAACATGTCTTATTAACAATGTTCAAGTGAAAGATATTACCTCCAATCTGAATACAAATTGCAATCTCCAAACCAGTCTTGTTAACGATTGTTTATTGTAAAAATGAAAACAACAATATTGAAAGACTAAATGAATTCAACCTTGAAGCCCTAGCCTAACAACAACAAAGATCCATCATAACATATGAAGATTACCTAAGACAATGCAAATCAATAAAATCATAAAGATTATACCATCACATGTCCAATAGGGTTTGAATCTCCATTGATCTTGCTTGATATATTTGCTCTCAGATTTTATGTGTGCACAAGAGCTCAACAAGGAACGGAAATGTGGTTGCAAGTAGGCTTGATCGTATATGAAATTTCAAATGCTAGTCTAGGATGATTGATAATGAAGGAAGTATCTCCTTATATAGAAGACACTATAAGAAATGGAGGGATAAGATTAACAAGTGTAAAAGATAAATGGTTGGCTAGGATTAGAGGGTAGGTAGAGAAAATGAGAAAATAATGAGAGGGTAGGTAGTGTAGTAGTTAAGAGATGAATGACATGTGTCATGGGTAGAAAAGGCTAATGAATTAATTGAATAAATAAAGATTTATTTAATTAATAGAGGAAATGGGATCCATTAAATAAATAAAATATTTATTTAATTTAGGAAAAGGACTATTTAAATAAATAAAAGTATTTATTTAAATGAGGAAAAAGGCTAGAAGAGGATAAATGAATTAATTAAATAAATAAAGATTTATTTAATTAATAGAAGAATTAGGATAAAATAATTAAATAAATAAAAATATTTTTTTAATTAGACAAGACAATTCTAGGTGTCTACATTTTGCCCCTCTTTAAGACAATGCAGTTTGTTGCGTTGTTTCAAAGAAGATAAGATGAACTGATACAAAGTTTCCCCAAGATGGGAATGATATGCCCCCTCGAGAGATTGGATGAAAATGTCTACAAAGATCACAGACAATCTCTTGATAAGAAATAAAGGCTAAAAAGAACTAACAAGATAGAATAGAGTGACAGAGTCACGGTATAAAGAAGACTGATGCGGGAGACTAGGGCTAGGGTAGTCTATAAGATAGACTACGAGGGAAAACATCCTCATTGTCATCCACACACCTAAGAGATTAGAGTGCAGAGAGAGCAAAGAGCAGTCAGTAGTGATGGCATTGGTGCACAGATTCAATCACATTCATGGATATCAGAGGCTAGCAGATGTAGGAGAGCTAGTGAGTACCACAAAACCTCCTTGTACCTTATTGCATTAATTGTTGTCATAAATGCATGTTAGGTAGGTATATAAATGCACATTAGGTATGTTGCAAAAATGTCAAGCGATCAAAAGATGGGATGGCATGTCTACCTTGGTTCCAAGCACGTTTGCCTAGGTTAGGCATGTCTATGTCAAGGGTAACTATGTTTATGGTTGTAAAAGCATCTATGTACAATGCAAGTGTGTTTGCGAAATGCAGGCGCATTTGTGCAGGGCAAGCAAGTCTATGCAGAACAGAGGCATGTCTGTGTATTTCAGGTGTGTCTGTGTAGGATAGGCACGTTTGTGAAGTATGTAAGCATGTTTGTGTCATGAATGTGCATTTATGTCTTCAAGGTCAAATCGACAATTCTGTGATAAACATACACTGTCGATTGGATAAGCTACTAAGAGGATACACTCAAACAGGTCCTCTAGGGAAGACTAGGATAGCAGATAGGGATAGGATTGACAATTCTATGATAGAACATACATTGCCAATCAGAAAACTACTCAAGAGGATACACTCAAGCAGAGGCCGTAGGATAGGATATAGCGAGGCACTTTGAGATGAACAGGGAGTACCAAAGAAATTGACAATTTTGTGATAGAACATACGTTGTCAATTTGGATAAGGCAGAAATTGACAATTTTGTGATAGAACATATGCTGCCAATTGGATAAGCTACTTAAGAGGATACACTCAAGTATGTGCCCTAAAAGATATGAGTAGAACTTTGTGATGAACAGGGAATGCTACTAGGATAGAGTGACATATGATAGGTATAAGCATTAGGATAAAAAAGAAGCACTTTGTGATGAACAGGGAGTATTACTAGGCTAGAGTGCCATATGATAGATCTAAGCACTAGGATAAAAAGAAGCACTTTGTGATGAACAAGGAGTACCATTAGGATTGACATAGGTGATTTTCTTGACTATAGGAGGACCTACCTATGTTGGAGTCATGGGAGGGATTCTTTTCGACTCACAGTTTACGAGTAGAGCTAACATTCGAGGATAGAGCAGCAGTGGAGGCTATAGGCTTGTGATGCATTATGTATGTGCCTGAGTTTCAGGTGAACATGGGTTTGCTGACTACATTAGCTGAGAGATGGAACTCAAAGATATGCACTTTTCATTTGCCGATGGGTGAGATGACATTCACCTTAGAGGATGTGTACAGGATACTGCTGATATTGATCGTTGGGGAGTTAGTTTCTTATGGTTGAGAGGGAGATAGGGATGCACTGAGATGAGTGTTTCAGGATCCAAGACTAAAGATGAGGGCCGAACATGTGGCTTGGGACACCATGACAACGACAAGATTAGCTCTACCGACGATGCTGGCTGGAGTTATCAGCGGGTTCCTATGTCCAGACAGGATGACATGAGGGTTAGTTGTGGGATGGGGGAGGACTCTAGAGACATGGGTGATTGAGCACACTAGGTTTGAATGGGGACCATGTGTTAGGTCCCGGAGACAACTGAGAGGGGGGGGTGAATCAATTGTCAACTAATTTCAAACCAAAAACAACTTAACCACCTTAATGCTTAATACTGATAAACTAGTTAAGTATGTCGGTAAACAGTTTTAACAGTTAATAGCTATACCGATATAGATTAATGCATGAAACATAAACACAAAGTCATCCACAACACATGACACCAACATTTGTACGTGGAAACCCTGTAAGGGGAAAAACCACGGTGGGAAACCTTACCCACAATTAGATGATACTACTGCAGATAGTAAGTATACATAAATGGGGTTTGCACATGCAGAAAGGCCAATAGCCTAGAGCTCACTGCTTAATCACAAAATGGGAGTCACACTAACTACAGTTGGATAGTTAAATCCAATAAGAATGTACTACATAAAATAGCATCTTCATATGCTGGATTCAGTACCGGTGTAATGCTGATATGCTTTCATAAAAACCTAACTTCACCTTCAAATGATGTCTTTGTGTAAAGCTCTGCTTAATCTTGCATATACCTTCACACAATCCTTTTTCGCATTCCCACATTCGATCTTACAATTAAGATGTTACATTTATACCATAACCTAAGACCAATTTTAGTAGGTCGGCTCTACAAGATATTACAATAAAAACATTTTACAAACAATATAATGGCTGATGCAATAACCAATTGAACATGTCATCTTAATGCATTTACAACAACAATTAATCATTTCCTTAGTGTGTCATGTTGATCTGGAAAAGATAAACCTGTTGGTGTAACCCTATGTAACCCTGGACCTATTTGCTGGTAAAAGCAAATATGCAAATATGAATATACCGATGAACAAAACACCAGGACAAGATGTCCAAAAGATGTCTTTGACATTACCAAGTGTCTTCCACATAATTCCAAGTGTCGGTGATCATTATATCTTGTTGGTGAACCATATACTAGTAACTGTGCAATAGTTACTTGCTTGTCGGTGAATGCTTTTGGATCTCCAAAGTGCTAGTGTTTTAGTAGGTGTTGACATCAATGACAAAACCATACCAAAATACCAAAAATCTCCCCCTTTGGCATTGATGGCAACACAAGATGGAAAAACCATCAAAGTGCCAAAACAGAAATGCCAAATACCAACAATCTCTAAAAAGATCATAACCAGAATACAGAGAGTAATAGTCTCTCCCAAACAACAATTTCTCTCCCTGGGAGCAACATGTGTTTTCCAAATTTTCCATACCAATTTCTCCAAAAGATAATGTGTTTTTCCATAGATATCTCTCCCCCTTTGATATCAAAATACCAAAGTTACAATAATACCAAGTTCATATACAAAATACCAACTCCTCCTAAGAAGTAGCTTCCTCATCAAAGACCAGAGTAAAAGATTTGTCTGTTAATTCTGTCGGTTGATGACAATCATCAATTGTCTAAGTCTCTACTGGTGGTGGTATGACTCCAAGCTGATCTCTGAGATATTCAAAAGTCTCCTTAGGCAAAGGTTTTGTGAAAATATCTGCAAGTTGTTCTTTAGTATTCACATAAACTAGTTTTATCTCCTTTTCTTCAACTTTTTCCCTTAGAAAATTCAGTTTGATAGAAACATGTTTTGTTTTAGAATGTAGTACTGGATTTTTAGATATATCAATTGTTGCAGTGTTATCACAATATATGGTAATAGGTTCCTTGCATTTTACCTTTATGTCTTTCAACATTTGCTTAAGCCATAGTACCTATGTACAGTTAGTTGCTGCTGCAACATATTCTAATTCTGTTGTTGCTAAAGATGTACAACTCTGTTTCTTACTCAACCAAGAAACTAATCTCTTTCCAAGAAAGAATGCTTCGCGAATGGTGCTTTTTCTATCATCCACATCTCCTACCCAATTTGCATTTGTGTATGCACATAACTCAAAGTTTTCATCTCTAGGATACCATAATCCAAGATGTATAGTGGCTTGTAAGTACCAGAAAATCCTTTTTACTGCTGATTCATGATTTTCTCTAGGATTACTTTGAAATCTTGAAACAATACATACTGCATTCATAATATCAGGTCTAGTTTGTGTCAAATACAGTAAACCTCCTATCATAGATTTGTATCTAGTTGGATTAATAGGTGTAGATTCATCCCTTTGAGATAATTTGTCATTTGTAGTCATTGGTGTGCTTACCGGTTTAGAGTTCTCCATCCCAAAATTTTTTAGTAACTCTTTTAAGTATTTGGATTGACTCAAGAATATACCTTTGTCAGTTTGTGAAATCTGCAATCCTAAAAAGAATTTTATTTCTCCAATCATAGACATTTCAAATTCTTGCTGCATTTTAGTAGAAAATTCCTTACATAAACCATCTTCTCCTCCAAAGATTATATCATCAACAAATACTTCTATAATCAAGATGTCATCATTAATTATTTTGTAATATAAATTATTGTCTGCATTTCCTTTAGTAAAACCAATTTTTAAATGATACTTATCCAATCTTGCATACCAAGCTCTTGGGGCTTGTTTCAGTCCATACAGAGCTTTCCTTAATCTGCAAACCATGTCATTGTCGTCTTTCAAAGAAAATCCATCAGGTTGTTCAATGTATACTTGCTCTTCAAGATCTCCATTCAAAAATGCACATTTAATATCCATTTGATAAACTTTGTAGTTCTTGTGTGCTGCAAAAGCCAAGAATAATCTGGCTGCCTCAATTCTAGCTACCGGTGCAAAGGTTTCATTGTAATCAACTCCTTCTTTCTAAGAATATCCCTTACACACTAGTCTTGCTTTATTTATGACAACCTTACCATCTTCATTAAGTTTGTTTTTGAATACCCATTTGGTTCCAATTACATTTTTATCTTTAAGCCGATGAACTAATGTCCAAGTGTTATTTTTCTCAATTTGTTCTAATTCTTCTTCCATAGCTTTAATCCAAAATTTATCTTCACATGCCTCATTAACAGATGATGGTTCTATTTGAGAAATAAGACATACATCTTCATTTGCCAATCTTCCTCTTGTCATAACTCCTTTAAATTTATTTCCAATTATTTGATCTTCAAAATGATTCAATCTTACATACAGGGGTGTCTTTGTTTGCTGTTGTTCTTCAATTATTGTGGAATCCTCAGATGGTACCGGGGTAACTGGATCTTCATTTTGTACCAGTGGATTTGGTGTAGGTTCATTTGTCACAATTTCTATTGCCAGTTTAGAGTCTATATACCTTGAAGCTCCTCTGAATTGTTCATCAATTTTTACATTTGTACTCTCAACAATTTTCTGCAATCTCTTGTTAAAACATTTATATGCCTTGCTCTTAGATGAATAACCAAGAAATATTCCTTCATCACTTCGAGGATCAAATTTGCCAATATACTCATCTCTTCTAATATAACATTTACTTCCAAAAATTTTGAAATACTTAAGAGTAGGAGTATTACCAAGCCATAGTTCATAAGGGGTCTTACCGGTTTCACCTTTGATGTGAACTTTGTTGAATGTATAGACCATTGTGCCGACTGCTTCTCTCCAATATACATGTGGTAAATTTTCTTCTGATAACATACTTCTTGTTGCATCCAAGATAGTTCTATTTTTCTTTTCAACAACTCCATTATGTTGTGGTGTCCGAGGTGTTGATAGTTGTCTTCTGATTCCATTCACTTCACAGAATGTATTAAAGTCCTTAGATGTGAATTCTCCTCCTTGATCTGATCTTAAACATTTAATTTTCTTACCGGTTTCATTTTCAACCATTGCTTTGAATAGTTTGAACTTTCCAAGTACTTTAGATTTTTCTTTGAGAAAAGTAACCCAACACATTCTAGAATAGTCATCAATGATTAGCATGAAATATCTATCACCTTGTAAGCTTTTAGTTCTAGCTGGACCACATAAATCAATGTGAATCAAATCAAGAGCATTATTGGATTTTTCTAGAATACTTTTGAAACTAGCTCTAACTTGTTTTCCATATTGACATTCCTTGCATATTGTGTTCTGAGGTTTGACAATTTTAGGTAGATCTCTAACTGCCTTAGAAGTATTGATCTTTACCATGTAATCAAAGTTTACATGATAGAGTCTCTTATGCCATAACCAACTTTCATCTATATGTGCAATCAAGCATGTCTTTTCATTGTTATTCAAATGAAAGTTATTACCTCTAGTCCGATTACCGGTTGCAATTTCCATACTAGTTCTATTCATGATTTTGCATTTTCCATTTTTAAATTGTAACTAAAATCCTTTCTCAACTAATTGACCAACACTTAAAAGATTATGCTTCAATAATTCAACATAGTAGACATTGTCAGTGTTATGCTTACCATCAAGAGATATTGTACCCTTACCTTTGATTGAACAGGCTTTGTCATCTCCAAATCTTACTAAACCTCCATTGTATTCTTGAAAGTTCAAGAATTTACCTTTGTCTCCTGTCATATGATGTGAGCATCCTGAGTCAATGATACATTCATCCTTTACTTCAACTTTAGCTGCTAGGGCTTGTTCTATCGGTTGAATAGTAGGTGTCAGTTGATCTTCTATTATAGCAACAAAAACCCATCCATTATCTATCGGATCCTCATCAGAATCATCAGTCACACCTTCATCAGCAATGTAACAAGATTTGTCCTTGTTCTTCTTGAATCTGTATCTCTGATATTCAGGATCAGGCTTGTATGTCCTTCTAGCTTCTTCTCTTAGTCTAGCATGTCTATCAGGGCATCTTGAAGCCATATGACCAATCTTATTGCAGTTAAAACATTTAAAGGGTGTTTTACCTTCATACTTACTTCCAATTGGACCTTTAGGCATTTTCCTTGCAAATAGTGCTTCAAGTTCTTCAAGTTCTTCATTTTCTTTCCTGCTTTCTTCAAGTTCTCTTGCATAAAAGGCTTTCCAATCAGATTTGTCAAATGATGGAGAAGATGATGTTGATGCTTTAAAGGCTAAATCTGTCTTTATAGTAGCAACAGGACCAAATTCTTCAATTTCAAAAGCTGAAAGTTTTCCAATCAATGTATCCCTAGTTACTAATGTATTAGGCATTGTTCTTAACTCATTTATAGCAGTAACCTTCATTTTATATGTCGGTGGCAATCCTCTTAAGATTTTTGAAACAATTTCATCCTCACTTAAGGTTCCTCCACAATATTTAATACCCAAAACAATTTCATTTACTCTTTCCATAAAAGTAGAAATCCTTTCATCTTCTTCCATTTTCAGATGTTCATACCTAACCTGGAAGCTTTCAAGTTTTGCAATTTTGACTGTGGAATCCCCTTAATTCAGTGTTTCCAAATGATCCCAATAGCTTTAGTAGTAGACCTATCTGATAATCCCATGATTTGTTGATTTGATAATGCGCTCAAAAGTGCTTCTCCTGCTTTGCAATCATTTTCCTCATCTTTAGCCAAGGTAGTTGGACTGGGCTGACCAACTACATCAGCAGTGTAACCTTTCTGTGTAACTTCCTAGACATCTTTCCCAATGCAATTTAGATGTGTCTCCATTCTGATCTTCCATATGCCATAGTTGGTTCCATCAAGTTTAGGACTGTCCTTCCTAAAATAATTAGTAGACATTGGATCTCCTCAAGTTGTTAAACTTTTGCAAAAGAGGACTTGCCTCTGATACAGATTGTTAGGTCCCGAAGAGAACTGAGAGGGGGGGTGAATCAGTTGTCAAGTAATTTCAAACCAAAAACAACTTAACCACCTTAATGCTTAATACCAGTAAACCAGTTAAGTATGTCGGTAAACAGTTTTAATAGTTAATAGCTATACTGGTAAAGATTAATGCATGAAACATAAACACAAAGTCATCCACAACACATGACACCAATATTTGTACGTGGAAACCCTGTAAGGGGAAAAACCACGGTGGGTAACCTTACCCACAATCAGATGATACTACTACAGATAGTAAGTGTACATAAATGGGGTCTACACATGCAGAAAGGCCAACAGCCTAGAGCTCACTACTCAATCACAAAATGGGAGTCACACTGACTACAGTTGGATGGTTAAATCCAATAAGAATGTACTGCACAAAATAGCATCTTCATATGTTGGATTCAGTACCGGTGTAATGCTAATATGCTTTCACAAAAACCTAACTTCACCTTCAAATGATGTCTTCATGTATAGCTCTACTTAATCTCGCATATACCTTCACACAATCCTTTTTCACATTCCCGCATTCGATCTTACAATTATACCATAACCTAAGACCAATTTTAGTAGGTCGGCTCTACAAGATATTACAATAAAAACATTTTACAAACAATATAATGTTTGATGCAATAACTAATTAAACATGTCAGCTTAATGCATTTACAACAATAATTAATCATTTCCTTAGCGTACCATGCTGATCTGGAAAAGATAAACCTGCCGGTGTAACCCTAGGTAACCCAGGACCTATTTGCTGGTAAAAGCAAATATGCAAATATGAATATACCAATGAACAAAACTCCAGGACAAGATGTCCAAAATATTTCTTCGACATTACCAAGTGTCTTCCACATAATTCCGAGTGTCGATGATCATTATATCCTGCCGGTGAACCATATACCAGTAACTGTGCAATAGTTACTTGCTTGCTGGTGAATGCTTCTGGATCTCCAAAGTGCTAGTTTTTTAGTAGGTGTTGACATCAATGACAAAACCATACCAAAATACCAACACCATGTCTGCTGGCACACTTGTACTATGAGATACATCACTTTGTTTATAATGGATCAGCGGGATTGGGGTGTGGTGTAACATTATTGCAGGTATGGGCATATGAGCATCTTCCAGTGACATGGTCGATACACTTTAGAGGTAGGGGACATGGGTGCAATTTTGTACATCTGTATGATATGATTACTTCTTAGCCATGGATTGGGAAGCTAGAGTATTGGCATCAGGTTATTGACGAGATAGACAATGTAGTATGGAGGCCTTACTTAGATTGTGAGGAGTGGGAGGATGATGTAGTGGAGTTGTCATATGCATTCAGGAGTAGGTATATGATCGATCGGACACCATATCTGATTGAGCAACAATTGATTGACAGGGTATGTAGGCAGTTCGACAAGATATAGCAGATTTCATGGGGTTCAAGGATGTATGCACAGACAATGAGGGATCAAGTGCATTTAGGTCCGTTACTGTCTTATGATCAGGTTGTGACACAGATGCTATAGATGGTTCCCATGCCTTAGGACATATGGGTAGATGCGGAGGATGTAGGGATGGATGCAGAGTACAATTCATATTGGGAAGAGCATCCATTTCCACAGCTGATGGATCCAAGGGAGCCAATAGAGGGTGACAATGGAGATGGTGGAGATGATAGTGGAGATGGTGGAGGCAGAGGCCAATGACGGAGGTGAGGGGCAGTAGCAGAGAGGAGGGTAGCTCAGAGGAGGGAGGGTGGAGAGGAGAGACAGGTACATGTAGTGAGGGGTAGAGGTAGATTTCCATTACAGGTTCCAGTAGCATAGGTTCCCAGACAGGTACAGGGACGGGGACAGGAGCAGCCATAGGGACAGGGTGTGTGGGGAGGGGATGAGGAGGATGAGCTACTATCCTTGAGGGAGATCTACCAGGGATAGGCAGATGAGATCCAAGATCTAGAGAGGGATACGGCTAGGCTCAGGAGACAGCTGAGGGATACTGAGCGGGAGAGGGATCAGGCTATTCAGTGCTATACGGAGGCTGAGACAACACTAAGGGCAGGCAAGTAGCAGAGGACATAGGGGCTGGATACACCTATGTTTTGCGGGTAGGGGAGGAGATAGCCTACTGGAGAGACCTATACAATGGAGTGCTGCCGCCAGATTAGCGAGTTAGGAGCTTTCGGAGACCATCGTGGACTATGATGACCACTGGAGGGAAAGACAAGAGAGGGCTCCCTATGTATCAATTTTGTACCATTTTTGTATGATGATGTAGACATCTTCGGGTGATTGTGTAGCCATATGTATTTTGACATCAGTGTATCATGACACTTATGATTTTTTATATATATATATATGAGATGATTCATCCTTGTGGCAGCTATATGCATGTGGACCTATGTGATGTTGATTTTATGTAATGCATGTTTCTATGTGATGCTTATGATATGGATTCAAATATGTACATGATGAAATGTAATATTTTTGTTCTTCTTTTTGGTTTATATGTCATTCATGATGCAAATGTGAATGTATGAAATACCGATGAATATGATAACGCAAATAATTATTTACATGATGAGAATGTAAAATGTGCTAACCCGTGTTGTGTGCAAGATGTGATACAATTGTGATATCTATATGTATGTATGAAATACTAATATGTGGTAATGCAGGTGCAAATGATATGAAATGCAAATATTTTTGGTGTGTCATTACACTCAGTCATGTGATAGTAGGCTACATAGACTCAAGAAGGATGATGGAGGTCAATCAAGAAAGGGGGATGGAAGATAGAAAATATGGAAGTGAAAGAGCTTCTTTTGCTATTATCATCATTGAGCTTTATTATGGCAAATAGGTTATGACAATCTAGGTATATGTTCAACCCAGAAAGTCATTGTACCCATTTGCATGGAGATAAGACATTCGCAAACAAAGAATACCCCAGTTCACACTAGACTCACAGTGTCCTTATATCCTTGGACAAGTCATAGCATTACTAAGAGACATTCCACAGACAACAAACAAAAAAATGTGATGATACCACATCCTCGCCTTTCTAGTCAAAGACATCCTTGAGATAAAATCTCTAGACAGAGACATCTTGGAAAAGCTAAAAGACATGTCACTAGAAAGGAAAAATCAAAAGAAAACCAAGACTTGACACCAACATCCCCTGTAGTCCTCAAATTTAGTGTCTCTTGTCACTTGTATAAGTCTATTTGATTGTGGTCACAATGTTTACTTTCACAAAATGATAGATAGCATTGAACCATAATGTTGTCTGAGTCTGTTGAAAGATGTTGAAGCCAATTGTTGTTGTGTCTCATCTGAAACTAACTAAATCCATGAAATTGATACTTTATTACAGAGAACACATAACTTTATTGTGGATTGGCGATGCAAATGTTGCTTTATTGTAGATTGTGCGCGGATAGACTAAAGAAAACTGGAAGAAACTGTACTCCTTGGAACGTGGGATGCTCTTAGTGCCACACCCATCACTAGACTTGGGATTTGCCTTAGCCACAGATAGGAGTTGATTTATTATGGATGGAAAAGGTGAAAAGGAGGGATTATTACGAATGGCTAACCAATCTTAGGTAGATCAATAACAAGCCATGATGGGAATGGGTAAGTTTATTATAGATGGATAGGTTGTGAGTGTGTGCGAAGTGAAAGGATGAGATGAAATCCTAAAGGAGGGAGGAGCAATGTCTCTACACATGGCTCTGGTGACCCGGTTTTCACCATGGTACTTGCCTAGGGTGCCACCGAAGTGGTTTTCACCGTTGGACGAATTTATTTCTCTTTACTTTTTTTCAATTTTTAATTTTATTTTATTTTTGAATTTTTTTATTTTTTTGTATTTTTTTGTATTTTTTATTTTTATTTTTATTTTTTTGTATTTTTTTTATTTTTTTGTATTTTTGTATTTTTTAAATTTTTTTGTATTTTTGAATTAGGATTATGAAGAGCTATGTGTAAAACCAGCGGAGGTGCATGTTGTTGATAGGATCCTCCAAAGGTTCGCCCTCTAGGGTTGAGAGTTGATATGCATCAGATCCATAGGTTGTTGTGATAATGTAAGGACCAAGCCAATTCAGTTCGAACTTGCCCTTCTTCTCTCTGTCTTGCTGATTTTTGGGATTTTCCTTGAGAACTATGTCACCCAACTCAAATGTACGAGGCTTCACGTTATGATTGTAACTACGACTCATATGTTGTTGATAAGCCTTGAGATGATTAAAAGCAGTTTGTCTTCATTCATCCAATAGTTCTAGTTCTTGTAAGCGAGAGACCCTATAGTCTTCATCACTGATAATGTTTTGCAAAGAGACTTGTAAATATGGTAACTCAACCACAATAGGAAGGATAGCTTCGGTGCCATAGACAAGTGAATAAGGTGTGGCTCTTGTAGGTGTGCAAACACTTGTGCGATAAGCCCAAAGTGCGAGATTAAGTTGGATATGACAATTTCGGCCAGCGTCATCGACTATCTTTTTGAGGATTTTAAGAATAGTTTTATTAGATGCCTCAACTTGAGAATTACCTTGGGGGTAATAGGGAGTGGAGAAACGATGGGTAATATGGAAGCGATCAAAAAGTTCATGAACATCTTGGTTTTTGAAGGGACGTCCATTATCAGTGATGATGGAAAGAGGAATATCGTACCGGCAAATGATATAGTTAAGAATCAATGTAGCAATCTGTTTTCCAGTGACTTGTGTAAGAGGCACGACTTCAATCTATTTTGTGAAATAATTTGTGGCAATGATAATGAATTTGTGGCCCTTGGAAGGAGGGTGAATCTTTCCTATGAGATTGAGTCCCCACTGACAAAAGGGATAAGGAGTCGTAATCGGTTGAAGTTCTTGTATTGGTGCATGAATAAGGTCTCCATTAATTTGACATTGCTTACATTTCTTGACAAACTGATATGAATCTTTCTCCATATTGGGCTAGTAATATCCAGTCCTGATGAGTTTCTTGGGTAAGGTTGGACCACATATACCTTCATGAACTTTGTGTAACGCAATCTGAACTTTGTCCCTTTCTAAACATCTAAGAAGAGTGTCATCTAGACCTTGATGGTATAGGATATCGGCTAAAATGACATATCGGGAAGATTGGCGAATGAAAGTACGACGTTGGTTGTTGGATAAGTCAAGAGGAAGGGTGTTGTTATGAAGGTATGTGAAAATGGATCCGTATAACTGGGAATCAGGACCAATGACACATATCATCTTAGCAAGAGTAATCTCATATGAGGGAACCAAAAGGTTATCCACCAAGAACTCATAGCGGGTTTCATTCTGTGGTAGATCAATTAGTGAGGCAATAGTAGCCATGGCATCTACAACTCAATTCTACTCTCTTGGTATCTCCTCAAAGGTTATCTTTATGAAATATTGCTTGAAGTCATCTACTATTTTCTTGTAAGGCATTAATTTTTCATCCTTTGTGTGGTAGTCATCGGTTGCTTGACGAATTACAAGTTGAGAGTCCCCAAAAACATGAAGTTCCTGGATCTTCCACTGAATTGCAATCCATAATCCAGTTGTTAATGCCTCATATTCTTCTATGTTATTAGTGCAAGGAAATGACAATCGGTATCATTTGGGAATAGGATCCCCTTGAGGTGTGATAAAGAGGATGCCAACTCCTGCACCATGCTACGTGTATGAGCTGTCAAAGTACAATTGCCAAGGCTTCGTGTGTGATATCGCCAAGATGGATTTATCTGGAAATTTTGAAATTAGAGGAGCATCATCTATCATGCATGCATCTACTAACTGATTTGTGATAGCTTGTCCCTTTATTGCTTTTTTGTCCACATATTCAATGTCTAATTCACTCAAGAGCATCACCCATTTGGCTAGTCTACCAATAAGCGTCACCTTATTGAGAAGATACTATTGGCATTTGGGATTTTAATAGACAATGGGAGATTGTTGGCATTTCAATAAGAATATTGAGAAGGTTGTTGATGATTATGGATATAACTGATTAAGGATGTTTACTGTCTTAATATTATTATTTTGTCATTGATGTCAAGAAATTGATTTTCTAATTCAGTATGATGTTGCCATATCTTGAGAAGTATGATTTGATGAGTATAAAGATGTCAGTAAAAGACATAGAAAGAATATGATGAATAAAGTATTCAATGGGCAACTATTACCGAGTCAGACAATGATGAGATCATGATGTTTAGATTGTTTTAACATTGTATGTATGTTGTAAATTGTAAGGTTAATACTATACTACGTTACCGAGCAAAGAACCTAGTCGGTAAACCCTAAGGTTATCGCTATTGGTTAATGAAGGTGGAATGTCTACCAAGTGAAGTTTAGTATTTACTGAGTTGTTACTGAGTTGTAACCAAGCTGCAATAGAATACATTAATGGTTACATGTGTTATTTAATGAAGGAAGCTGATGAGTTGGAACTGATTAAATGATTGGTATGTCGTGCATGAAGTTTGTTAATGAATCTACGGCAAAGGAAAATTGGCATGAAGATCTACAGTGCAGATTGAACCACATTACCCTAGCACAAGTTCCAAGAAATGTATGCAAGTTCCTAGGCGGGGTAAAATGTTTTTCAGATCGAAGGATACATTGAACTTGGACAAGTTTGAAGATCTGATGGCTATGATTGATCATGGGAAATGTGATCAAGGAGATTAAGCAGTTAGCTAATTGTTTATAAATAGGGAGTTGTTGATAAACAATGTATGCAGGCAAGTGTATGCACGGGGATGCTACATAGTGATTACCAAGCACAGAAGCTTGAAGACCTATTTGAATAATAGAGTATAGAAGCCCAACAGATGGACAAGATTAGTTCTATGTCTAGATTGTATTGAGCAAATAAGAATCTGCTTTAGCATTTTAGATGTGAAGTTGCAGATAGATTTTTATTACTATTATTTTGTGAAAGTGACAGAAAATCTCTTAACCGAGTGGACTTAACAGTCTTATTTGTAAAGCCCTCTAGCAAGGTGACATTCTGATTGAGTGTTTGAAATCCTTTAACAAGGCCACTTCTAACAAGGTGAAGATCCTAACAGATCTGAGGGAAATCCCTTAACCGGGTCACATCTAGCAATGTGTTTGTAATCTTTAACAGGATTTGCTTTTAACCAAGCATACTCTAGAAGAGTATATTTCTTAGTGGGTCCGAAATCCCACAGTGGTTTTTCCCTATTTGGGTTTCCACGTTAAATCTGGTGTTATGAGCTTTATGATGTTTATATGCTTTTGAGTTTGCATGTTTAGCAATTTTGGTTATATTACTAAAGTATATGTTACCGAGGTTGAATCTGATGTTTTTATGGAAGATTAAGTTTTTATGATTCACCCCCCCTCTCATCTAGTTGGCTATTGGATCTATACTTACATTAAGTATCAGAACTATCAGATACTTCAATGGATCGATCCTTGCGACCAGCTTAGTTTTATGAGTTAGCATGTAATGTCATAATTTCTGCGAAGCAAAAACCACAACGAGACACACATGCTCAATTGGTGTGTAGTTTATCTCATAACCGACCAAAGTACAACTGATGTAATATACTACCTTTTCTTTTCCTTGAGCATCTTGTTGCGCCAATAGTGCCCCCAGTGATGTTGGTGTAGCTGATATGTAGAGTAATAGGGGTTGTTCTAGGACTGGTGGCATCAAGACTGGTGGATTCAGATTATAATCTTTGAGCATCTGAAAAATTCTATTGACAGTTATCATCCCATTTGAATTTGATGTTTTTGTGTAGCAAGTGTTGAAAAGGATGATATTTATCCGCAAGTTGTGCTATGAATCTTCGTATGGACTGGAGTCTTCCTTTTAAAGATCGAAGTTGACTGATATTTCTTGGTGGTGGCATTTATAGGATCACTTTGACTTTTTCTGGATTGGATTCAATTCCTCTTTTTGAAACAATGTATCCAAGGAGCTTCTCGGAGGTTACTCCAAAGACACATTTCTTGGGATTTAGTCACACCTTGTATTTTTCCAACCAATCAAAAATGACTGAAAGGATGTCCAAATGTGTCTCTGTCTAATGATTTTCCCAAGAGGTCATAAACATAATCTTCTATAGTTACGTGCATAAGATCATGAAAGATAGTAGTCATGGCTTGTTGGTATGTAGCGCATGAATTATTTAGCCTAAAGGGCATGACATTCCAGCAAAAAGTTCCCCAGGGACAAGTAAACATTGTTTTGTGTTGATCCTCAGATGTGATTTTTATTTAGTTATAGCCAGAGAATCCATGCATAAACAATAACATTGCATGACCTGCTGTGAGATCTAGTATCAAGTCGATGTTTGGCAATGGAAAGCCATCCTTAGGACAAGCTTTTTTTATGTCTCTAAAATTTGTACATATTTTGATGCTGCAATCTAGCTTACTAACTGGTACTAGGTTGGAGATCCATTCAGGAAAATCAATTGGTCGTAAGAATCTGACATCCTACAATTTTTCAAGCTCTTCCTTTACTAATAATTCCACTTGCAGGTGCATCTTTCTTAATTTCTATTTCACTGGCTTTGCTCCTGGTTTAATTGTCAAATGATGCATTACCAAGTTCGGATCTAGTCCAGGCATATCGACATACTAATTTTTGAAAGGATGTATGCTCTTAAAAGAACATCTGAAAAATTCTAAAATTAGAGGAGCATCATCTATCATGTATGCTCTTAAAATAACTTCTAACTTGCTTTCCCAATTGACATTCCTTACATACCAGATTATGAGGCTTCATAATCTTAGGTATATCTCTAACTACCTTAGTTGAATTGATCTTAAAAATACAATCAAAATTAACATGACACAACCTCTTATGCCATAACCAACTCTCATCAATATGAGCAATCAAACATGTCTTATTATTAGTGTTCAAGTGAAAGATATTACCTCCAGTCTAAATACCGGTTGCAATCTCCAAACCAGTCTTGTTAACGATTTTGCATTTTCTATGTTTAAACTGAAGTTGGAAACCCTTAACTACCAATTGACCAACACTCAAAAGATTATTCTTTAAACCTTCTATATAATAGACATTATCAGTGTTATGCTTACCATCCAAAGAAATAATAACTCTACCTCTGATCATACATGCTTTGTTATCTCCAAATCTGACTTGATCGCCATTGTATTCTTGTAGGGATAGAAATTTCCCTTTATCTCCAGTCATATGATGTGAGCATCCACTATCAATTACCCATTCATCCTTATCTTCAACTTTTGTTGCCAAGGCATTTTCTTCATTTTTGATACTTGGATTTAGTTCATCTTCCTTTAAAGCATGGAACACCCATTCCTTTTCATTCTCGGATCCACTAGCAGATTCTTTTATCAGTTCATCTCCATAGTCATCAGTTACTCCTTTCTTATCTGGTATGTAGCATTGTTTACTTTTCTTGAATTTATATCTATTCTCGTTAGGATTAAATGATTTCTTAACTCTTTCCTCAAACATTGCATTCCTTTCAGGAAATCTAGATGCAAAATGACCAATCTTATTACATGAAAAACATTTAAAAGGTGATTTTCCTTCATACTTACTTCTTGTCAGACCTTTAGGTACTCTTCTAGAAAATAAGGCTTCAAGTTGCTCAAATTCTTCATCTTCTTTCCTCATGTCTACCAATTCTTTTACATATAAGACTTTCCAATCACTTTTGCTGGTAGATGATGATGATGATGATGATGCATGAAAAGTAGGTTCAGACTTTATAGCTCCAGAAGATCCAAATTCTTCAAGCTCAAAAGAAGATAATTTCCCAATCAGAATGTCTTTGTTAACTGAAGAATTAGCCATTGTTCTAAACTCATTAATTGCAGTTGCCTTCATCTTGTAAGTCAGTGGAAGGGCTCTCAAGACTTTGGAAACTATTTCATCTTCACTCAAAAATCATCCACAACATTGAATTCCCATAAGAATCTCATTTACTCTTTCCATTGACACAACAACTCTTTCATTATCTTTCATCTTCAAGTTTTCATATCTTACCCGGTAATGATCAAGTTTAGCAATTTTGATAGTAGGATCACCTTCATTCAGATTTTGCAATTTGTCCCACATAACCTTAGTCGATGATTTATCAATCAATCCCATGATCTGTTGATCAGTAAGTGCACACAAGAGGGCTTCTCTAGCTCTGCAATCATTTTCAATATTCTTATCCAAGTTTGTAGAAGCAGAATTGCCACATGCCAGATCATAAGGTGTATATCCTTTCTCAGTGATCTCCCAAATATCCTCTCCAAGACATCTAAGATGAGTCTCCATTGAATTTTCCATATCCCATAATTTGTTCCATCAAGCTTAGGGATTTCTCTTCTGAAAAATAGTTGCCGGTGGATTAGAAGTGTTAGTTGTCATAGGATCTACCTCAAGAGGTTAAGCTTCTGCAAAAGAGGACCAAAGCTCTGATACCAATTGTTAGGATAGCTAGTGAACAACTGAGAGGGGGGGGAGGTGAATCAGTTGTTAATAGATTATAACTTTTAATCCACTTAATAACCATTAAACAGATCAAGTACCGGTGAAGCACATATAGATGTTGGTAGGAATAGATACCGGTAAACAATACAACTTAACAATTAAACAGATAATAAATGCAAAGTAACCATACCACATAACACCATGATTTGTACATGGAAAACCCAGAAAGGGAAAAACCACGGTGGGAAGCATACCCACAGTCAGATGATACTTCTACAGAAAGTATGTGATACAATCAGGGGCTGCACATGCGTGAAGGCACACTACCTAGA
The DNA here is from genome assembly GCF_030272615.1 of Cryptomeria japonica. Lineage (NCBI taxonomy): Eukaryota > Viridiplantae > Streptophyta > Pinopsida > Cupressales > Cupressaceae > Cryptomeria > Cryptomeria japonica. The sequence continues at coordinate 40,452,492 of NC_081406.1, read as the reverse complement.
GCATACTTCTCATTACAAAAGAGTCTCACTGACTACAGAGAGGCTACAACCATCTCAAGAAAAATGGACTACAATCCAATAGAGTGAACTGCTAGAAATAACATCTACCATGCCTGATTATAGTCTCGGTTAAGCTCAATAGCAGAGGCCTTTGACCTCTTCCTTAATCCCAATTCGATCACCTATGATTAACCAAATCTCCTTTGCATACGATATCACATTCCAAGACCATGAACACTTATTCCATACCCATACCATACATGCCACGATCTACAATGAGATCTTACATCATTTTATACAAACCCTAAGGCCTAAACCAATTAGGTCGACCACCTAAATGATATTACAATAAGATCATTACATAAATTCATATTATATTGATATGCCATGTCGGCTTAAGACCAAAACAACAATAATAAATCCATAGATCATCCTGAAACATCCCGGTAACGTGTAGAATACATGTTATCACGATATCGTTCCATAACCTAGATAGGTACCAGAGCTATTATGGGTCCACCATGCCAAAGCAATGTCTTCAAGTAGTTGAAGTATGATCAAAGAACACCTTCAGCATCCTGAAATCCATCTAGAAGCTCCACCAACATCAATTATGCATCCTATTAAGATTCCTCAGTGATAGAGCCTTAAACCAATGTCGGTAAGGGTTTACCAGAGTGTATGATAGCATCTGATTACAGAGTGAATACCAACTGACAAAAACATGCTCTGGAAGCATTTACCACATGAAACCAAACATATTCCATAGATCCAAACATGTCGGAAGTGTCTAACAAATAGTCTTTTCTGCCGATAACACTAGATCTTCTACCGGTAACCAAAACCTGTCTGCTAGTAACCAACCATAACAGCTAGTGTTGACATCAATGACAAAACATCAATGCAACACATTGATGAATAATGATGAACAGTAAATACCCAATAGATTGTTAGGATTCCCACAGATACTAAGAGGGGGGGTGAATCAGTATCTGACCGATGAATTGATTTTCTTGTCTTAAAACATGTAAAGCATATTAATATTGTATACCGGTAAACAGAAAGTAATGCAATAAATAGAGATAAAAGAAACCACATGAAAAACACACTATAACACAGTAGTTTAATGAGGAAACTCGGTGTGGGAAAAACCTCAGTGGGATTTGTGACCCAAAATATTCACGTACTGGCCAATAAGAGAATATTACTGCTACAAGAGGGGCCTGCACATGGAGGAAGGCCAAGTGCCTAGAGGTCACTGCTCAATTACAAAATGGGAAGTCTCACTGACTTACAAAATGGATTATATAAATCCAATGTCTTGTACTTCTTCAAAATAGCATCTACTATGCCAGATCTAGTACCGGTTTATAGCTCTGCTTCATACATAAACCCTTAACCTATAATTCGCATAATAGGTCTACCTTATTTTGCCTGGTTACATTCCTCCATGCATATCTAATTGTTCTACAATGATCTCTTATATATATGAGTCATTTTACAATTTTCCAAGTTGGCTTACAATGATTTTACAATAATAAACAAAATAAATTACAAACAAAATTCTTGTCGGCTTCTGTGTCGGTATGCTTCCTTTTACTGCCAGTGCCGGTGGTCTGTGTGCCGGTGTAGATTCTGACTTTGCTGGTGTCGGTGGATTGCCTTGTTGGTGTAATAGGATTGTAAGGTTGCCATTAATGACAAAACCTTCAATCACCTACAATGTTTCATTGGAGTGTGCATTTGCCAACATAGATACTGAGAGGGGGGGTGAATCAGTATAGACAAAAACTTCCTTAAACAACTTAAACTGCAAGGACTCCACTAACTGGTAAACATTATCACCAATCTAAATCAAGGCACTACCGGTAACACATAGTATGACTGTAAAAGACATAAACCAGTTCATCTAGATCATCTTCAAACCGAACATCTCATCTCAACTTCACCCATATGCTTAAGCAAGTAAAACATCAGAAATACAATGACCATTGGATCAGCTTGCATTACCTTTGAACAGAAAATACTAAAACATCACATGAAAAAGCATCACATATAACACACTAATTTTCACATGGAAACCCAACTGGGAAAAACCACGATGGGGATGAATACCCACAAGTTGTTCTTGAACTCTTTTGAAGTTCACTTTGTTAGGAGCCTAGTTTGGTTAAAGACTTTACAACAGGTTCTGCTAAGAACCAATCCTGTTAGGGATCACCCGGTTAAGGGATGGCTAAATACCCAGTTAGAGGTTAAAACCTTTTTAAAGGTTACCTTGTAAGAGGATTTAAAAAACTCAATGATTTTGAGTCACCCTGTTAAAGGATTTACAAAAATCTTGTTAAAGCTACCCGGTAAAGGGATTTTCTAACTGCTGAAATGGTTAGAAGTCAACAGGTAATACACTGATCTGATAACAACACTTAATGCCAAGGCAGATCCGCTTCAATTCCTTTACATCTACAATCACACTCTGCAAATCTCTACTCACTTCTTTGGTCTGGCAAGAATCACCTCACATACATTCATTTGCCAACAACTTCAAATGAAAATTGTCATCGACCTTATAGACAACAATTAGGTCGATAGCCAAAACCTAAAACCCTAAGCATCTACGTTAACAATACAGTCGGTCCAATCCTGACCGTTGAAACATATTACATAGAATAAAACAATCTTGAACAAATCTCAAGATGTTCTCCATTGTTCGTTCTTCACCGCTTCTGGAAGCTAATAACCCATCATGTGCTCTCCACCGTTTACTAAGATTTGCACATTCCGAAGGTAGATAGAATCAATCTTCTTCATGCAAGATCCTCAAGAAGATTCTTCACATGCACAAGGTTGACGTGGTAGCACGATCTAATCTTCATTTCAATGCTAACTCATCACAGGATGTCGTCGATCGAATCACATAGACTTGGAATACATCAACCGGAAACCCTGAAGTTGAGACTACCAACTGGTAGTCATATCAAATGAAACCCCGATGCAAACTTTGCATATATCGGTTCACACTCCAACATACCAGTTCACTTCATACCATCATACCAGTTCACTTACCAGTTTGCTTACTTCAATATATAGGTTCATACTTCAGCATATTGACATCAATGACAAAATACAATCCCATCATGTCATCAAACTCTGCACATATACCAACAATCTCCCCCTTTGGCATTGATGGCAATACAAAAAGATATATCTACATCTTCTTTCGTATAATATGTCTTCAATACTGCAAATATCTTCTCTGCTTCACATCTTCTCCCCCTTTGACAACAATGCCAAAGTGGAGGCACAAACATCCATGATCTACTATGTTGCTCTCCCTGAGGAGTAGCATCCTTCAACACACCAATCCTAAAAAATATTTGACAATGAAATACCTGACTGATGTGGAGCACATACCTTTAGATCACCTCTTGAAGGGGAAGCACCCCTAATTCACCTCTTAAATAGGTAAATGTAGCCTTCTGTAGAGGCTTGGTGAAAATATCTGCTAACTACTCCTTACTGGAAACATGTTCCAATACAACCTCTTTGTTCTGAACTTTCTCCCTCAAGAAATGATATTTGAGCTTGAAGTGCTTGGTTCTAGCATGCAATATCGGATTCTTGGAAATATTGATTGCACTTGTGTTGTCACAAAATATACTCACCGATTCAGATACAAGGACTTTGAAACCACTTAATACTTGCTTCATCCAAATTGTCTGAGTGCAGTTCATAAATGCTGCTACATATTCTGCTTCTATTGTGGACTGAGAGATACAACTCTACTTCTTACTCATCCATGAGACTAGTCTACCACCAAGAAAGAATGCACCACCGGTTGTGATCTTCTATCGGTTGTGCTCTTCTGGTTGTCCACATTACCAGCCCAATTGGCATCGGTAAATACTTTGAGATTGAAATCGGTATTGTATGGATACCACAATCCATAATCTATAGTTCCCTTCAGATATCTAAGAATCCGCTTGACTGCTACCAAGTGGGATTCTCTTGGACTTTTCTGAAAACATGCAGCAATGCCCACTGCATGTGCTATGTCTAGTCTATTGTGTACTACATAGTGCAACTTATCAATCATTGACTGGTATTCCTTCTCATTCACCAACGTTGAGTCATCTTCTTTTGACAATTTACAACCAGTCATCATAGGTGTACCAACTAGTTTGATGTCTTTCATGCCAAAGGTCTTCAACACCTCTTTGACATACTTGGACTATGTGATAAAGATGCCATCTTTCATTTGTTGAATCTGTAGTCCAATGAAGAACTTAATCTCTCTGATTAATGACATCTCAAATTCCTTCTTCATCTCATCTGCAAACACATGGCTCATCTTGTTATTTCCACCAAAAATTATGTCATCAACAAACACTTCACAGATCAGAATCTAATCTCCTTCTGACTTCAGATAGATATTGTTGTCTTCATTTGTTCTTTTAAATCCAATATTCACAAGATGGGAGTGTAAACATTCATACCATGCTCTAGGTGCTTGCTTCAATCCATACAAGGCTTTATGTAGCCTACATACCATATCATTGTCTTATGATAGGGCAAACCCATCTGCTTGCTCTATATACACTTCCTCTTCAAGTATTCCATTCAGGAATGCAGATTTTACATCCATCTGATACACTTTGAATCCCTTGAAGGTTGCATATGCAAGAAGCATTCAAGCTCCTTCCAATCTAGCTACTGGAGCAAAGGTTTCTCCATAGTCTTCTCCTTCTTCTTGAGCATACCCCTTACATACCAATCTTGCTTTGTTTCTTACCATTGTGCCATCTTCATTCAGCTTATTTCTAAAAACCCATTTGGTACCAATAGCATTTTTGTGCTCAGGTCTGGGTACCAAAGACCATGTACCATTCTTTTCTATTTGTTCAAGTTCCTCTTCCATAGCCTTAATCCAGTCTTCATCTTTGTGTGCCTCTTTAAATGTTTTGGGCTCAAATTCAGAAATCATGCAAGAATTTTCTCTGACCTTTCTTCTTGTAAGAATTCCTACATCCTTATCTCCTATGATTTGCTTTGTATCATGATGCAACTTTACATACCTAGGAATGATCTTGGTTGATTCCTCTTGCTTTTCCTCTTCATCCTCATCTTCATCTTCAATCTACATCAACATTTACTGGTGTAGGGGTACTGTTACTTGTACTTGGTTATTTTGCAACTGGTTCCCAGAAGGTTACATCTGGTTCATCTACCACTCACTCACTGTCGATTTCCTCAGCTTTTTCAGTGGTCTCATTAATTCTAACATTGATACTTTCAACAATTCTCTAATTCCTATTGTTAAAACACTTGAGAGCTTTGCTCTTGGTGGAATGCTCTAGGAATATTCCCTCCTCACATTTAGTATCAAGCTTACTTTGGTGTTCACTTCTCTTTATATAACACTTGCTACCAAACACTCTAAAGTAGCTTACTACTGGAGTCTTACTAGTCCAATACTCATAAGGAGATTTATCCTTACCTTCCTTGATGAGTACACGGTTCATAGTGTAGACTGCAGTGCTCACCGCTTCTCTCCAAAAAGTGTGAGCAACCTTTCTTTGAATCAGCGTCGTTCTGGCTGCTTCAACTATAGTCTGGTTATTCCTTTATGCTAGGCCATTCTACTGTGGAGTCTGGGGGGCAAACAGTTGCCTCTTGATGTCGTTCTCCTCACAGTACTTATTGAACTCACTAGAAGTGAGCTCACCTCCTTGGTCAGTTCTATGACATTTAATCCTCTTACCACTTTCCTTTTCAACTAGTGCTCTGAAGGCTTTAAACTTTCCAAAAGCTTCAGACTTGTCTTTCAAGAATGTGACCCACATCATTCTAGAGCAATCATCAATAAAAATCATAAAGTACCTATCTCCTTGAACACTCCTAGTTTTCATAGGACCACACAAATGAGTATGTACAAGATCAATTAAATTATCTGTTGTGAAAGATTTACCTTTGAAGGTTGAGGAAGACATTTTCCCCAGTTGACATTCTCTACACAAAGGATTATCTGGTTTGTTGAGCACAGACAATCCTCTAACTACCTTGATCTTACTAGCCTTCACAATATTATCAAAATTTACATGGCAGAGTCTCCTATGCTATATCCTACTATCATCAAACTTAGCCATTAGACATTGACCGATATTTGTATTTAACTGAAATAAGTTACCTCCGGTCTGCATACTAGTGACCATCAGTTCACCACTCTTTCCTTTTATTTTGCATACTCCATCTTTGAATTCTAGAGTGATCCCTTTATCATTCAGTTGGGCAACACTCAGAAGGTTATGCATGAGACCTTCTACCCAATACACATTATTAGCACTGCTTTTTCCATTTAGAGAGATGGACCCTTTTCCTTTTACCATACATGGTGCATCATTACCGAATCAGACTACACCTCCATCGTACTCTTCCAGAGACAAAAACTTTCTCCGGTCACTAGTCATGTGGTGAGAACATACACTATCAATAATCCACTCATTAGAATTATCAAAGTGGGAGACAAGAGCCTTCTTGTCTGACACATCTTCCTTAATGGCTACAAAGACTATGTCTTCACTTTCTTCATCTTCTGATTCATCATCATTGACACCTTCATCGACTGCAACAAGATAGTTTCTCCTATTTCCTGCTTTGAACTTTTTAAACTTCTCTGGTTTGTCCTTATTATCACTATAGGGATAGTTGATAGCAATGTGTCCTATCCTATTGCAAGAAAAACATTTCAAAGGGATCTTACCTCTGTATTTTCCAGTTCCCTTAGGAAGTCTCTTGGCAAGAAGAGCTTTAAATTCCATCAGGATCTCCTCATCATCCATATCTCTGCTTTGTCTTGGTTCACAGCTAGTACTAGCTTCTTTTCCCTTTCTAGATAGTGCAACAAATGCTCTAAAGGCTGAATCAGTCTTCTAAACATTGCCATCATAACTGTTTAGTTCATATGTGGTTAAATTAACAATGATGGAATCTAGGGATACCTTTGTCTTGTCAATAGATCTCAACTCCTGAGTAGCAACAACCCTTATTGCATAGACCAGTAATAAGGATCTCAAAACTTTGCTAACAATGGTGGAATCATCCATTGTACCTCCTGCACTCTTGATATCTCCAACAACAATTTTAATTCTTATCCCATATTGTTGAATGGTCTCTCCTTCAACCATCCATATGTCTTCAAATTTTCCTCTAAGGCTTTCTTCATTAGCTTGTTTCACATGCTCATCACCACCATAGATAGACTCCAGAGTATCCCATACATCTTTGGGATTGTCTTTATCCTGAACATCTATAAACTCAATATCAGATAGACTGTTGATAAGAGCTTCCATGACTTGCCCATTCTCCTGAATTTCTCTTCTTTGATCATCGATGAGAGTACCAATCGGGACAACATAAGTATTCTCAACATAGTTCTAGTGTTGCACACCCATGCTTTTAATGTAAATCTTCATTATGTCCTTCCATATCTTAAAGTTATCTCTATTGAACTTAGGACCTTCCCTCTTCATCATTAGAATAGGATCTTTTCCTCAAGCAGTTAAGCTTATAACACAGAGGACCTGGAGGACACTCTGATACCAATTGATGAATAATAATGAACAGTAAATACCCAATAGATATTGAGAGGGGGGGTGAATCAGTATAGACAAAAACTTCCTTAAACAACTTAAACCGCAAGAACTGCACTAACTGGTAAACATTATCACCAATCTAAATCAAGGCACTACCGGTAACACACAGTATGACTATAAAAGACATAAACCGGTTCATCTAGATCATCTTCAGACCTAAAATCTCATCTCAACTTCACCCATATGCTTAAGCAAGTAAAACATTAGAAATGCAATGACCATTGGATCAACTTGCATTACCGCTTAACAAAAAATACTCAAACATCACATGGAAAAGCATCACACATAACACACTGATTTTTCACGTGGAAACCCAATTGGAAAAAACCATGGTGGGGATGAATACCCACAAGTTGTTCTTGAACTCTTTTGAATTTCTCTATGTTAGGAGCCTTGTCCGGTTAAAGACTTTACAACAGGTTCTGTTAAGAACCGATCCTGCTAGGGATCACCCGGTTAGGGGATGGCTAAATACCCGGTTAGAGCTTAAAACCCTGTTAAAGGTTACCTTGTAGAGGATTTGAAAAACTCAATGATTTTAAGTAACCCTGTTAAAGGATTTACAAAAAGCCTATTAAAGCTACCTAGTAAAGGGATTTTCCAACTGCTGAAATGGTTAAAAGTCAACAGGAATACATTGATCTGATAACAACACTTAATGCCAAGGCAGATCTGCTCCAGTTCCTTTACATCTGCAATCACACTCTGCAAATCTCTACTCACTTCTTCGGTCTAGCAAGAATCACCTCACATATATTCATTTGCCAACAACTTCAAATGAAAATCATCATCGATCTTATAGACAACAATTAGGTCGGTAGCCAAAACCTAAAACCCTAAGCATCTAAGTTAACAATGCAGTCGGTCCAATCATAACCATTTAAACACATTACATAGAGTAAAATCTTGAACAAATCTCAAGACGTTCTCCATCGTTCATTATTCACCGCTTCTAGAAGTTGATAACCCATCACGTGCTCTCCACCGTTTACTAAGATTTTGCACATTCCCGAGGTAGATAGAATCAATCTTCTTCATGCAAGATCCTCAAGAAGATTCTTCACACACACAAGGCTGACGTGGTAGCACGATCTAATATTCATTTCAATGCTAACTTGTCATAGGATGTCATCGGTTGAATCACATAGACTTGGAATACATCAACCGGAAACCCTGAAGCTGAGACTACCAACCGGTAGTCATATCAATTGAAACACCAATACAAACTTTTCATATACCGGTTCACACTCCAACATACCGGTTCACTTCATACTGTCATACCGGTTCACTTCATATCGTCATACTGGTTCACTTACCAGTTTGCTTGCTTCAATATACCGGTTCATACTTCAGCATATTGACATCAATGACAACATACAATCCCATCATGTCATCAAACTCTACACATATGCCAACACACATAATCAATTCATCCAATAATGCCAACATTTCCTTTAGAACTAAGTTACCTACCTCAAATGTGCGAGGCTTTACCTTATGATTGTAACTACAACTCATTCGTTGTTGATAAGCCTTGAGGTGATTAAAAGCATTTTGTCTTCGTTCATTCAATAGTTCTAGTTCTTGTAAGTGAGAGACTCTGTAGTCTTCATCACTGATAATGTTGTGCAAAGAGACTTGTAAAGATGGTAACTCGACCTCAATAGGCAAGATATCTTTGACATCATAGACAAGTGAATAAGGTGTGGCTCTAGTAGGTGTGCAAACACTTGTGCGATAAGCCCAAAGTGTAGGATTAAGTTGGATATGCCAATTCTGGCTAGTGTCACCGATTGTCTTTTTGAGGATTTTAAGAATGGTTTTATTAGACGCCTCAGCTTGACTATTACCTTGGGGGTAATAGGGAGTGGAGAAATGATGGGTAATATGGAAGCGATCACAAAGTTCACAAACATATTGGTTTTTGAAGGGACGGTCATTATTGGTGATGATGGAAAGAGGAATATCGTACCGGCAAATGATATAGTTAAGAATGAATGTGGCAATCTATTTTCCAGTGAGTTGTGTAAGAGGCACGACTTAAATCCATTTTGTGAGATACTTTATCGCAGTGATAATGAATTTGTGACCATTGGAAGGAGGGTGAATCTTGCCTATGAGATTGAGTTCCCACTGACAAAAGGGCCAAGGAGTCGCAATCGGTTGAAGTTCTTGTGTTGGTGCATGAATAAGGTCTCCATGAATTTGACACTACTTACATTTTTTGACAAACTAATATGAATCTTTTTCCATACTGGGCCAATAATATCCAGTCCTGATGATTTTCTTGGCTAAGGTAGGACCACTAGAATGTGGACCACATATACCTTCATGAACTTCATGTAACACAATCCGAGCTTCCTCCCCTTCTAAACATCTAAGAAGAGTGTCATCTAGACCTCGACGGTATAGGATATCGGCTAAAATGACATATCAGGAAGATTGCCGAATGAAAGTACGGCGTTGGTTGTTGGATAAGTCAGGAGGAAGGGTGTTGTTACAAAGGTATGTGAAGATGGAACCGAATAATTGGGAATCAGGACCAACAACACATATCATCTTAGTATGAGTGATCTCATACAAGGGAACCAAAAGGTTATCCACCAAGAACTCATAGTGGGTTTATGTTGGCAAAAGCACACTCCAATGAGAAATTTTAGGTGATTGAAGGTATTGTCATTGATGGAAACCTTACAATCATGTGATACCAGCAGGCACCGGCACCGGCAGACTCTACACCGGTATACAGAACACTGACACCGAAAAGGAAGAATACCGACACCTTGGCCGACAACAATTTTGTATTAATGTATTTTTTAATTAATTGTAAATTCTTTTGTAAGCCGACATGGCGGATTGTAATATGACTCATATATGTATGAGATCATTGTAGATCATTTATGTAATGATATGATGAGAAATATGAATAGAAGGTAGCAGACCTAATAATGTGAATTATTGGATAAGGGTTTATGTATGTAGTAGAACTTAAACTGGTATTGAATCTAGCATAGCAGATGCTAATCTGAAGCAGTACAAGACATTGGATTTGAATAATCTATTTTTTTAAGTCAGTGTGACTTCCTTTGTAATTGAGCAGTGAGCTCTAGGCACTTGGCCTTCCTGCATGTGCAGGCCCCTATTGTAAGCAATAATATTCTCTTATTGGCCAGTAAGTGAATATTGTGGGTCACAAATCCCACTGAGGTTTTTCCCACACTGGGTTTCCTCGTTAAAATATTGTGTTATGGTGTTTTTTTCATGTTGTGGTTGTTATTCTTATTTGCTGCATTATTTTTGGTTTACTGGTACACAGATTTAATATACTTTTCATGTTATAAATTAAGAAAAAAATTATACTGGTCAGATACTGATTCACAGCCCCCCCCCCCCCCCTCTCAGTATCTTTGGGAATCCTAACAATTGGTATCAGAGCCTGGTCCTCTATTTTCAAAAGCCTAACAGCTTGAGGAAGATCTTGACACCAATAGAGATGGAAAACTTGAGAAAGCAATCGGAAATAGCTCTTTCAGACTATGATACAAAAAAGTGAAGAATATAAAACTTGAGGATGATTTGAAGGCTGCTCAGGATATTATTCAAGGACTTCAAGAAAATTTCATCATAGCAAGAAATAAAAGAAGAGAACTTTGTGAAAAGATGCAGAAAGAAGAAGATGAAAATGAAACTCTTAATGATCTGGTGAACCACCTGAGACAAGATAACTGTACAATGAAGAATGAGATGCAAGACATGACTATGAGATTTTGTAAAGAAATTGAAGACAGAAAGAAGAATGAAGATGACATGACTAGAAGACTAAATGATGCTGGAAATGAAAACACAAGGCTCAATCATGAGAATGATATGTTGAAGATAGATCTGATGCATACAAAAAATGATAGAACTGAACTCAAGAGATAGAAAGGAATCTTGGAGAATGAACTAACTGCTGCAAATCAACACAAATAGAAATTCAAGAAAAGTTCAGAAGAACTTTGTTGACATGCTGAAGAATCAGAAACCAAATGGTGATACAAATGGCCTTGGCTTTGAAGTTGGTGAAAGCTCCGGTACTGCAAACAATCATGATCATAGTAAATTGGTAAGACAACCTAATGCTTACAAATTCAATGGGAAATTCTTTAACTGTAACAAGTATGGTCATAGAGAAAATCAGTGCAGATCTAGAAATTATCATAACACTAATACACTCACCAGTCGATGTTCTAAGTGCAACAAAGTTGGTCATAACTCAGAAAATTGCAAAATGAATGTAAGATGTTATGTTTGTGGAAGATTTGGACACTTATCTAATCAATGTAGAACACATATCGACATAGGATATGGGAAAGCTATTCAGAAAAAAAATGTGACTTGTTATGCTTGTAACAAAATTGGACATATTGTAAAATTTTGTAGAAGCAAGTCCCCACCGGCAAATAACAAAGGTCCTAGTTTGAAAGGTAAAGAAAAGTTGAAGAGGTAAAGCAATAATTCTCAAAGCAATGGATTAGAAAGTCAGAACAAAATGTTGATAGGAATACTCCTCCACTGGCAAAATAGAGTAACACTCCACCGGCAAGAGACTCTTCATCTAACCGAAGGAAAATCCTTGGGGGTTTAGCAACAAAATGAAAAACATGCTATTATTCCCTCGGTTGATGGTGAGAAGTTGAAATTACCTCTATACCAGCAGATGAGTTAAGTTGTGACTTAATCGGCAAGCATTAAATATGGTAGTTGGAGAAAATAACATTATAAAGCAAGTGTTTTGGCTCCTTTTTCATTCACCGAGCATTCAAATCTTCGAGAGCATGAAAATTCCTAAGCGAAGGCATTCTTAGCGAAGAAGTGAATCAGTTCATCAAAGCACTCATCCCTAAGGCAGATTGAGGTATTTATAACTATGGAATCATCCTCCACTCCTAAATTTATTGCAAACCCTACTGTGATTGAGGTTATTAAGCGCCCTAGACCCATCTTCAAATTGGTTCCCGAAATTGCGAAGAAAGATGATAGCATAGGTGCATTTTCTCAAATTCCTAAGGGAGTAGTATATGTTGAAGACCCTAGGATATACATACATTGTCATATAGAGGAATTAGGTTATGATGAGATCAAAAACATGTATAGGACTATGATTTGTGATGTAGATGGTAATGTCAAGCCGGAACACAAGGTAGTAGAAACCCTAGGCTTTGTGGATATTCTTAGTATTCTTGATTTTCCTGGGGATATTATAAGAATTGTGCTAAGAAGAGTCCATAGTGAATTCTTCTGGTTGGATTTGATTCATAAAATCACAAAAGAAGTAGTAAAAGCAGTTACAAGGTTACCTTCCACCGGTAGCAGACATGATAGAACAAAGAAGGTCTCGAATGACACAGTGATGAAATTAACCGGTGCAACTTTTGACAAAAGATCTCTAAGGGTAAATGATGTAAAGGACATCAATGTCAGATTTATCAGTATGATCTTAGGTTACAAAGCCACACATGCAAATAGGTTGAACTTAGTTTCTAGCCTATGTATCAAAAGTGCATATGATATGGTTAATGATAATGCTAGAATAGATGTATGTGAATGGCTCAAAGATGAATTGATAGACAATCTAAAGAAGATTAAGGGAGATAAGAAAGGAACCTTTAGATTTGGAAATTTGCTTGTTTGTCTAATGTTGTACATAACTAAACAAGTACTCGGTATTGGTAGAAGAGACTTTGGCTTTGATATATCGGTAGGAAAGTAACTATTGGATATATTGAACAATATGGGAGAAAACAGAGAGAAAAACACAAATGAGCATTTTTAAGCATTGAAGGCTCGAATGAAAACTAGAATAAGACAGTCACAAACTATTGCAAATAAATATCAGAAGTAAATTTTCTTTGTAATTAAAAAGGATGAAATCTGGATGGAGGCAGTTGTCCCTAGAACTATCTGGGTAACTGAAATGGGCTATGGAATAGATGATAACATTATTGAAACTTATGCAAAAGCCCTCCTTGAAGCACCAAAGGAACCCACTGAGAAAGTTTTTGGAAATGCAAAAACAATTGAGAGTGGAATTCAGTCTAGGAAAAGGGTTAAGAAATTTGAAGAAACAGTAAGGAAAAGAACCCGATAGGTAAAAGTGATTAAGGAAGATGTCTTGAAACAAACTAGCATAAAGGAAAGTGAGTTGGAAGGACTTCAACCGGAAACTCATCTTTCACTGGTTGGAACTTCCTCTGAGAGTGATATACCGGCGGTATTCAAAAGGGTTGAAAGGAAAAGAAAACCCTCACCGGCACCCTCTCCTACACCCAAGAAAACCAGACAAAAGCAACATGTGGTGAAGCCTCCAACAAAAAATTTGACTCCTAAGAAGAAGGTAAAACAAGATATTTCTCCACTGGATAAACTCTTAAATGAAATAACTGAAGATTGAAAGTTGAAAAACATTAGCAAATTGTACAACACACTGTCAGCAGATGACAAAGAAAGCATAGAGAACAGTGTAATTTTACACATGGACATTTACAAGAATTTTTTTATGGAAATTGTTGATGAAATACCAGCTAATTTGTATAGAAGACTAGAAGCTAGAAGGGTAGCTATTGTTGAGCTAGATAAGAAAATAAAAATTGAAAAACTACGTGCAGTGCATCTAGTAAACTCACTTGATGAGATAGACAAACTTATCAGTGAAGCTAACCGAATAGTATTTTCAACTGCTCACCGACATGTAGCACTGATGGCAGGTAGAGTGAATGAAGTCTCTGAGGAAACAACAAATGCATGGGATATTGTGAGACATGGACCAACTCTGATACCATGTGCGATTTTGCCAAGATCAAGAGGCAATGGAAAGCACAAATAAGAGAGAACAAAATAGATGATAGAAATAAACTGTATTCTATCAAGATGAAAAATATGATCAGCTGGATCATTAAGCATTCAATTACATAGAATGTAGATGAGCCTACTTATATAGGCAAGGCTAGGGATATGTGAGCACACAAACATGGCATGTGGCTCAATAAGAAACAAGGGTAGGTAGGAGAAATAATATAATATTCCACATGAGGTGGATCACCCACTGAATGTGGAGTGTAACAACAAGATCAACACCATAAAAGGTGGAAATTCTCCTACACACACTATCCCAATATGGCACAAACACCCAAGTGTCTCATACCCAAACTACTATGAAATGCATGTACCTAAGTAAACTTAAGTAAAGTGTAATAATATCCATGATGAATAATTATTTACACCAACACCCCCCCTTAAGTGGAACTTAGGGGAATGCACTAAAGTCTACAATGCAACTAAGCAATGCAAGATGGGTCTCGGCTACTAGGCCATGTTAGGTACCCATGTACAAATGAAAATGCATGCAAACCAATGCAATGAAATCTCTCACAAAGTGGGGAAAGAGAGAAAAACCCAATGGGAAAAAACCCTCCCCCAAAAGAGAGATGAAAAACTAGATACAAAGAACTCTCATAGAAGTATGTGAAGGACAAAACCACATGTGAGGAAAAAGTCCCCCCCATATGAGAGAAGAAGAGAAGCCAGGAAGCCCCCCCTCAATGTGGAATCTACACCAATGATAGAAGCTCGATGTTTGAAGAAACTTCTCCACGAACATCGAACAATATTCCTCCCCTTAGGAAGAAACAAAACCAAAGGTGTATCCATGAAGTCTCCCCAATCATGAAGGGAAGATGTATGAAAAAAACTCATGATGAAAGGAATCTCTGAAAACTGCTCAAGTGTCCCCATGTCGATGTTGAAAGATACCCCCTCCAAAGGTGGTAAACTATGCCACAGTGCTGAAAAAGGCACTCCAAGATCTAGTGGAGATGGATGTAGAACATGTCCCAAAGACTCGCATGTCTCCTCAACAAATAAAGAGACCTCCTCCAACTGCTGTACATAAGTATCCATAATCATGTCAACCTCGAAAGAATGATCATGTAGAGAATGAAAAAGAGGGTCAGAGTGTTCCCTCGCAACAATTGAAGAAGGATCACCTTCATCAAAGAGAAGATGAATGTCATCATTGATGTCTCCCAAATCTGTAATGTAGGATTCCACAAACAAACCTACAATGTCTGTCAAGTAGCCATCCCATGAATCTGAAGCTGGAAGACAATGAATATCCTGTTGCACTGAATCACATGAAGGCAAAACTGTTGCACTATCTGCATCATCAGGTGCAATAGGTGATGTGATATCAATATGAGGAGATGAAATAAAAGACTCAAGAATGGGGTCACATGTGAGAATCCCCATGTTCAAGTGCCCAAAGTTCTCCTCAAAAATTGAACCATCACAAGAAGTGTGATCATCATGTGTAGAATCATCAAATGTAAAATCATCATCATCAACAAAATCTAAAAAGCAGTATAACTGAGATGCATGATCAACCACCCCAGTCGCAATGGTAGCTCTAGTCTCCAAGTCTTGAATGAAAACTGACTCAGGTGTGAACTCCACAACTCTCTTAGTTGCGCCATGTGTGATTTGATAGATAGAAAGGAGATTGTTTGCCAAGTGGGGTACACACAACATATCATTGAAGGAATTATCCCCAATGTCAATGGATCCTTTCCCAATCACATCCATGTATGTATGATTGCCCATCAAAATCTGTGGCATGGTGCAAAGCTCAAATGTAGAGAACATAGACTGCAAAGATGCCATATGATGAGAAGCCCCTGAATCTAGAAGCCATCTCTCTGAATCATGACTGGTAGTAGCACAAAGAGATTTTCCTTTTCATGTCCCAAAAGAGTGAGTCTTCCCACTTGTAGAAGCCATGAATGCTTGCCCTTTTCCTTTTGAATGTGAGGAAGTGGAAGTTGATGAATCATCCTTCTTGTAGACATTAGGCAAATCAATGTTATGCTTTTTGATGATATGTGTGAGCTCATCAATCTTTTTAAAATGGCAACGATGCTCCTCGTGACCAAAATTTTTACAATAGGCACAAGTAGGTTTCTCCCTCTTTGGTGAATTATCCCTCTTGGAAGAGGATGTATCTCCTTGTTGTGGAGAGGACGATGCTTTGTCCTTAGACTTTGATTGCCATTTCTTATTTGAGTTGTCCTTTCCTTGATTTCCTTTGTTCTCTTGATTTACCACTAATGCTTGAGACTTAGAAGCCTTAAGAATGACCATGCTTATCAACTTAGTTTGTTCCATCATCAACATTTCATTGAAAGCATCAAATGTAGGCATTGTGTAGCTTGAACCCATTGTCATCCTATGGGTTTGGAAACTAAAAACAAATGCTGCATATTCTTGTGGAAGGTTGCCCATCAAGTTGAAGATCAATTGAGTATCCTTCTTATCAATGCCACAATCTTTGAGTTCTGCCCTCAACTCATTTGCCTTGGTGACATAATCTTGTATATTATCAAAGTTCTTGGGATCCAACATGGTGAGATCACTATCAATTTGATATCCCCTAATCTCATCAACTTGACCATACAAGTCTTGAAACTTTTTCCAAGCATCTTTAATTAGTGTACATTTCTCAATATGAAAAATGAGATCCTTTGATACATGCTTTCTTAAGGTACCAATTGCCATGGTATTTTTAGTGAGCCAATCCAAGTGACCAACTGGATCAACCTTAGGATCAGCGGGAGCAACAATAGTCTCATCAATGTAATGAGTGAGTCCTTTTTCCATAAGTTTACTCCATGAATCAATTTTCCAAGTAGCATAATTATGAGGAGTTAAGAGAGGAAACTTAGAAGAATCCATAGCAGCAAAAAGGAAGGAACACAAGAGCACAAAAGCACAAGAGACACCCCCCCAAATTCACTCAATCAAAGTACCCCCCAAAAATGATGATTTTGACACTTTATATGTAGTGCATATACAATAGGCCACTTGCAAAACAAGGCAAAATGGACTTCTGATTTCAATTTACAACTTCTCAAAATGAGATCTAAGAGACTTCAACAAATACTGCTAGTGATCTAAACTGAGATCCAAGCAAAATGCAAGTACCAAATATGCCAAAATTGCCAAATATTGAAAGTATAATTTCTACTTAAAATCATTGCAAACAGATGGCATATTATGAAAGTAGATGAAAAAATATGCACTTTCAAAAAAAATGGCACTTGAAAAGGAGTCCATATGAGCCCAAACAAAGCCTCCAAAGTTGTAAAAATCTGGATTTCATGATTTCCGAAAAAACTTTATCTGAAAATCAAAAAACTCCTACACCACTATCTAGATCATGAAATTCTACCCTAAAACAAAAAAAACTGCTCGAAACAATGAGTCCAGTTGAGTGAGATATCGCTATTTGAAAATCACCTGCAAAATTATAATTTCTGGAAAATTTCCGTCGCGGCTTCAAACTTCAAATGCCTCTAGATTTGGCCTCTGAAGTCCGATTTGGATGAAACAAAAGGCAAAACCGACTTTCTTGGACCTCCTCAATCCAATGGTAACCTCATATTTGATCCATCAAGCTTCAATAATAACCTGCAATAGAAAGATCCAAAATGCAAACCCCAAATAGCATCAAATTTATCTCAATTGGCAAACCAATGACACTCTAATGGCTTTGATACCATGTGAGACATGGACCAGCTCTGATACCATGTGAGATTTTGCCAAGATCAAGAGGCAATGGAAAGCACAAATAAGAGAGAACAAAATAGATGATAGAAATAAACTGTATTCTATCAAGACGAAAAATATGATCAACTGGATCATTAAGCATTCAATTACATACAATGTAGATGAGCATGCTTATATAGGCAAGGCTAGGGATATGTGAGCACACAAACATGACATGTGGCTCAATAAGAAACAAGGGTAGGTAGGAAATAGGTGTGGGTAGGTAGGAGAAATAATATAATATTCCACATGAGGTGGATCACCCACTGAATGTGGAGTGTAACAACAAGATCAACACCATAAAAGGTGGAAATTCTCCTACACACACTATCCCAATATGGAACAAACACCCAAGTGTCTCATACCCAAACTACTATGAAATGCATGTACCTAAGTAAACTTAAGTAAAGTGTAATAATATCCATGATGAATAATTATTTACACCAACAGATATATTCTTGGTAGAAAAAGAGAAACAGGAAGAATTACTAAGACCCAAGACTATCAGAGTATACCAAAAGGATAGGGATAAGGGGAAAGGTAAGGTAGGTGGACCTCCAAGCCTTAAAACAACTGATAATGTGCCCCCACCTCCTTCAGATACTCCACCGATAGAAACTACAGACAATCAACCGGCCACTGAGAGTATGGAGACTCCACTAGAGGATACTAATCCTGAATCTGAAATTTTGTACACTGTAAATATAGATACTCAAGAAGTAAATGTTGTGGTTGACAGAGAAACCACTAAGAATAAGAAGGAAGAAGTGACTACTAAGTCACTGGCTGCAGATGTTGAGGTTATGGTTAATAATACTGTAAACATAAGCACAGCAAAACCTACTCAGACAGAGCAATCGGCAAGGGATACCACTGGTAAACCATTAGAGGAACTGGTAGATACAACTGGAAAATAGTCACGAGAACTGGCAATGGACAGTGCAGAGGTACAAACAGAGAAACCTGAAGTACATACAGAGGCTACACCTAAGAAACCAGCTGTTGAGAGCTCAAAAAAACCTTCTGAGACACAGATGGAGAAACCAGAACAGGAACAGGTTGAGACACAAGTTTAGACAAAGACAGTGCCACCGGCTAAAACTGAAAAGCCCAAACCTTTAATTATAGAAATGAAAACACAGACTGACCTACCAGAGGTCGAATCAAGCAAAGTGACTACTACAACCAGTAGCATGGATATTGTGAGAACAGTTGGACAAACATCTGGTACTTCTATAGTAGAATTTCGATCTAAAAATGTAATAGAGGTCTTATTGGATTCAATAAAGAAGATCACATAATGTAACGCACAAGCCTATAAGGCTATTGATGACACCATTCCTATTCTTAAATTGATAACACCAAAGTGCATTGTGGATAATAAGGATTCTTTAGGTCAACTAAACACATTGTCTAAGTTCATCACCGACAACATATTGACTGTTGATCAAATAAATGAGGACACATTCAAGGAGAGAATGATTAAGGAAAAAGAGAAATTCTTTGAGGAAATTGTAAAGAAAAACAACAAGAAAATGGACACCTTATTACCAAAATTTGGAGAGACAATTTTTTATTTCAAGAAATTGTATAGAGACACTTGTAAAACAAATATTCTAACAGAAGATCTAGACAAGGAAATCAGCAAA
Source organism: Cryptomeria japonica (assembly GCF_030272615.1). Classification (NCBI taxonomy): domain Eukaryota; kingdom Viridiplantae; phylum Streptophyta; class Pinopsida; order Cupressales; family Cupressaceae; genus Cryptomeria; species Cryptomeria japonica. The sequence continues at coordinate 40,432,553 of NC_081406.1, read as the reverse complement.
GCACAGGATAAGATTAACCATATTGCTGACAATCTGATAGGTACATCAGATTCATTTTTGGACATAGAAAAGAAAATTGCAAATCTAGAAGAAAAAATTAAGAAGTTAGAGAAGGACAAAGAGAGAATAAAGGATAAGGCAAAGAGCTTAAAATGTCAACTTGGTCCTAAACTAGATTACCTCATTTCTTTGAGAAAAGAAATTTCTGAGGCTCTAGTTCTTGGACTTAAGACACCGGAAGAGAAAATGCACATACTCACCAGTATAGTTCGGAGAACACAAGAGGCATTACAGGATAGCAAAAGATTCACCGATAGTTTAAATTTGGTTTTGATAGATATTTTTCAGATTGTAACCCACCGGTTACAAGAATCTAGGCAGGACTCCACTGATAGCGAATGACAACCTTTGTCATTGATGTCAAAGGGGGAGTAGTGAGATAAGAAAAATGATCAGAACAGGACATCATAAACTCAGGGGGGGCATACATTTTTGGACACACAGTTTTGGTAAGACAATTTTGGCAAACCATTGTTGGACACATTCTTTTTGGATTTTTCTCATGAGTGGTGCCATCAATGCCAAAGGGGGAGATTGTTGGCAAATGCACACTCCAATGAGAAATTGTAGGTGATTGAAGGTATTGTCATTGATGGCAACATTACAATCATGTGATACCGACAGGCACCGACACCAGTAGACTCTACACTGACATACAGAACACCGGCACCGAAAAAGAAGAATACCGACACCTTGGCCGACAAAAATTTTGTATTAATGTATTTTGTAATTAATTGTAAAATCTTTTGTAAGCCAACATGGCAGATTGTAATATGACTCATATATGTATGAGATCATTGTAGATCATTTATGTAATGATATGATGTGAAATATGAATAGAAGGTAGCAGACCTAATATGTGAATTAATGGATAAGGGTTTATGTATGTAGCAGAGCTTAAACCAGTACTGAATCTGGCATAGCAAATGCTAATCTAAAGAAGTACAAGACATTGGATTTGAATAATCCATTTTTGTAAGTCAGTGTGACTTCCTTTGTAATTGAGCAGTGAGCTCTAGGCACTTGGCCTTCCTGCATGTGCAAACCCCTATTGTAAGTAGTAATATTCTCTTATTGGCCAATAAGTGAATATTGTGGGTCACAAATCCCACCAAGGTTTTTCCCACACCGGGTTTCCTCATTAAAATATTGTGTTATGGTGTGCTTTTCATGTTGTGGTTGTTATTCTTATTTGCTGCATTATTTCTGGTTTACCGGTACACAATTTTAATATGCTTTTCATGTTATAAGTTAAGAAATTTTTTATGTCGGTTAGATACTAATTCACCCCCCCCCCCTCTCAGTATCTTTGGGAATCCTAATAGTTTCATTCAGCAATAGATCAATCAGTGAGGCAATAGTAGCCATAGCATCTGCGACTCGATTCTTCTCTCTTGGTATCTGCTCAAAGGTTATCTTTATGAAATATTGCTTGAAGTCATCTACCATTCTCTTTTAGGGCATTAATTTTTCATCCTTTGTTTGGTAGTCATTGGTTGCTTGATGAATTACAAGTTGAGAGTCCCCAAAAACATGAAGTTCCTGGATCCTCCACTGAACTGCAATTCGTAATCCAGTTGTTAATGCCTCATATTCTGCTATATTATTAGTGCAATGAAATGACAATCGGTATGATTTTAGAATGGAATCCCCTTGAGATGTGATAAAGAGGATGCCAGCTCCTACACCATGTTGCGTGTACGAGCCGTCAAAGTACAGTTGCCAAGGCTTCATGTGTGATACTGCCAAGATGGATTTGTCTGGAAATTCTAAAATTAGAGGAGCATCATCTATCATGGGTGAATCTAATAACTGATCTGTGATAGCTTGTCCCTTTATTGCTTTTTTGTTCGCATATTCAATGTTGAATTCACTCAAGATCATCACCCATTTAGCTAGTCTGCCAGTAAGCGTCACCTTATTGAGAAGATACTTCAATGGATTGATCCTTGTGACCAACTTAGTTTTATGAGTTAGCATGTAATGTCATAATTTCTGCAAAGCAAAAACCACAACAAGTCACGCATGCTCAATTGGTGTGTAGTTAAGCTCATAACCAACCAAAGTACGACTGATGTAATATACTACCTTTTTTTTGCCTTCACCATCTTGTTGCACCAAGAGTGCCCCCAGTGTTGTTGGTGTAGCTGATATGTAGAGTAACAGGGGTTGATCTGGAACCGGTGGCATCAAGACTGGTGGATTCAGAAGATAATCTTTGAGTATCTAAAAACCCTATTGAGAGTTATCATCCCATTTGAATTTGATGTTTTTGTGTAGCGACTACTAAAAAGGATGACATTTATCCACAAGTTGTGCTATGAATCTTCGTATGGACTTCAGTCTTTCTTGTAAAGATCAAAGTTGACTAATATTCCTTGGTGGTGGCGTTTCTAATATAGCTCTGACTTTTGTTAGCTTGGCTTCAATTCCTCTTTTTGAAACAATGTATCCAAGGAGCTTCCTGGAGGTTACTCCAATGTCACATTCTTGGGATTTAGTCTCACTTTGTATTTTTCCAACCGATCAAAGATTATTGAAAGAATGTCCAAATGTGTGTCTCTGTCTACTGGTTTTCCCAAGAGGTCATCCACATAATCTTCTATAGTTACATACATAAGATCATGAAAAATAGTAGTCATGGCTCGCTAGTATGTAGCGCTTTCATTCTTTAGCCTGAAGGGCATGACATTCCAGCAGAAAGTTCCCCAAGGACAAGTAAACGTTGTGTATACACATAAAAATGGTTATGAGCGATTAAATAAATATTATATATTTATTTAATAATTATTCTTCTATTAAATAGTTAATTTGAAAAGATTAATTTATTTAATTCATTTCATGTCTTTCTATTAATTAATTTAATTAAAATATCTTATTAATTAATTCATCTATTATATTCCTCTAAAATAATTAAATATATAATATTTAATTATTCCTCTAACCAAGTTAATTAAATATCTAATATTTAATTATCTCCTCCAAACAATTAAATATCTAATATTTAATAGTTATTCTCCTATCCCATAGTCTCAATATTAAATAATTTCTTAAATTATTTAATCTATATTCCAACTCACCTTCCATCTCCACTTCATCTTCCCTTTGCCAACTCATCCAACATGTGGCTAAGGAAATTAATATTTCTTAAATATTAATTCATTATTTATCTTCAACCACCAAAATTAATGAATATTGTGTACGTACACATATTTCATAACCATTCTATATTCTCTCCAACACCCCCTACATCTTAGGAAGGACTTGAGTCCACTTGTCCTCTCATGCCTAAATTTCCTCCAACCATCCCTAGATTCCCTCAGTCAGCAACCCAGTCAAGGTGAGATGAGTGACACTTGTCTTCTCATTCCCCCTTTCTCTCAACCTTCACCTTTGCTCACAACCATCCAAATCTGCAAATCTGATCATGAGTGTTGATCTAAGCCACATCATCTAATCCTCTTAAGGTCTATAAAATCAAGAGCTTCAATTGAGAGAGAGTTAGACTTCAAGAGACTTCAAGTGCATTTTACAAGCTAATCATATGCATCCGTGAGTTTTAATCTTGAAGAAAATAGCAATAATCATTTAGCATAATCATGTAGTATTTCATATCATAGTATCAGTTAACTACCAGTTATCAATCCATTCTTCATATGCCATCTTGGAAGCTATCAGTGCATTGTCTGAGAGCACACCATCTACAACCAAGAACAGTGGAGTTAGGACACAATGAGACATAAACCATGAAGGTAATATTAGTATTTTTATTTCATATGTATTTCATGTAGTTTCATTGGTTGAGTTTGGATTTCCTATAGCATTTCCATTTGTATTTTGTGAAACTAACTTGTTGCAAGTAGCATTTTGAGGATGAAATTCAAGTTGACACATTTTGGCACCCACCGTGGGGCTCATGGACCTCACATATACCTTTAAAAATCTCGCAAAAAGTAAAATTAATGCATTTGTAATGCAGATTCACACATATGTGAATTTTGACAATGCTTTTTCTCATAAATTAGCGCATTTGCATGACTCATTAACGCATATGCCATGCAGGTTAGTGCTTTTGTCTGAAAATCTGCGCATTAGCATCGTCGGTTAGCGCTTTTGTCTTCTAGGTTAGTGCTTTTTTCCTCTAGATTAGCGCATTTATTAAATAAATCACGCTTTTGTATCCGCAGAGTAGTGCTTTTGTAGTCTAGGTTAGCGCTTTTTCTCTACAGGTTAGCGCTTCTAAGGAGAAAGATAGCACATGTGTTAGAATAGCACTTTTGTTTCCAAACTAACAAAAATTCCTTGCAGGTCCGAATGTCCAAGAAATTAGATTTTTCAAACTACTAACATGCATGTGCAGGATGGTGTTTAAGGCAAATTTTATGCATTTCCTCATCTAGTTAATTAAAAGTCTTATTTTGGGAAGTAACACATCATATTTTGTTCATTTAGTCTAACTAAGAGGGCAAATTGACAAAATGCAACTTGCATTTTTAGTAACTTCTCTAAAATAATTTGCACATAGACTTCTAAAAAGGCTAAAACAAACACCATGCTTGTTGGAGAAACATCTCCAAATAGGACTTAGCCAACAATTGCTTTGAAAAGGTTAAAAAAAACACTTATATTCTATGTCTTGAAAGTGGTAGGTATATGATCTCCCCTTAATTGGGTGACCAAAAAGCCAAACCCACTCTTTTATGCTTTCTTTACTTTCAAGCAATTAAATCCTTTAGAGGGCCTACCTTCCTGAGCTGCCTTGAGGGGGCCAGTGAGAGGGGAATGACCTAAAGTGGAAATAGGCTAATACTGAGTCCTTCTAATCCACTATAAATAAATCATGTTTGTGACGAAAGTCGCAAACAACATGTGCTGATAAGTTCATACCAACACTATGTTTCCCCATAAACCCTATGGAGCGTAACCTCTATAGGGTGGGAACCTTCTATATTTACAGAGCCGAAAGTGCCACATGTATGGCCACATGACCGGAAGCCTTTACTAAAAACCACTTGTACTAGCTGCCAAAATCCTTCTAGTTGTTGGCGCAGGAGGTCGGACCTCTGAAGCGGCTCACACACATATGGTTCTTAGTAGAGATATAAAGTTTGTCATGGGGAGTTTTCATGGAAACTGGTGAAGATTGGCTGCCCCAAAGAAGTGAGTGTCGAGGGTGGAGCCAGTGGGGTCAAGCATCTAAATATCCGCTTTGAATAGCGTAGCCTCGGGGGAAACCCCACGTGAGATTCAACAACTATTGTCTCAGCCTGCCATAAGATTTGTACTTGCTTGTGCATTTTGTTTATTATACATTGTGTCTTCTATGTTTATTACATGTTCTAAATGGTCAAAAATTGAAGAAAAATATCATCTACACGTGAGCAAAAATCCAACAAATTGCTGAAAAAGTTTGATCAAAAGGGTAATACAAAAAGCTTTCCAACACTTGAAACACCAAATCAAAACCAAAGTGTCAAAACATCAGTATCAAAAATATTCTTGAAGTAGGTTTGTCTCTATACCATCACATATTGTCAAACTATCTCAAACAACTAGGTCACTAATCCTATAGGTTATTCCCAAGAAGTTCTATAAACATCAACCTTTTAACAAGCTATTGACTCAAACATCTTAAGTGCAAAAAAATCAACATCATTATCAAGTTTCTCATCAGGATAATCAAATCCTCTATCACAAAGCTTTATCAATCTATACTAGGTTCATAATCTTGGATATGTCTTTCCTATTTTGAACCTAGGTTATATCAATATCAGAATTGCACCAACATTGGAATCAAATAAACTTGTAAATTGACAAATGCTTATATGACTTTAAAGTATCACTTTAAGAAAAGAAAACCCAGTTATAAAGCTACTTAGAAAAGAATAAGATTCTTGTATATCAATCACAAGATCTTATTAAAACATAGGACTTTCCTACACCGTTTTCGTCACTACCTATGTGGCTGCGGTACAGAGTTTGACGGATAAATTCTACAAGGATGTGCTTTTCAAACAAGAGACGCTTTATCACAATGAACAAACAATAGCGGTAAAATCAATGAAGCATATCTTTCTAAACCAATAATCACCTATTGACTTTGTCCTTTGGTCACTTTAACAACTTTGAAATAATCACATGCCAGTTTGGACTAGAGCCCAATAGGAACAACTTAGAAAACAACAACAAATGGAGGAAGAAGATAATCTTGTATTTCAAACTTTTGGGTTTACCGTTGTTGATGAAGAAGCAATCAATAGCACCATTAGAGATCTCGAGGAAGATTTCAAATTTGATAGGCTAATGGAATAATTGTTGGCAAAGCAAAAAGAGAAATATCTCTTGATGTTGGCAAAATCTAGAGCTAAGCTACCACAAGACTTTAACGTAGAAAGCTTGAAACAAGATGTGGAGGCAAGTAATACCCAAAACACAGATGATCCAAATAACAAGGATGTGAACAAAGAAAGTCATGAAGAAACAAGGAAAGAAAGGGATGACACAAGTAAAGAACGTAGTGATAAAAGAAATCATGAAGAAACAAGGAGAAACTATGTGGATAATCCATTATCAAACCTTACTCAACAAATGCAAACTTTACAACAATAGATACAAGACATGCAAAATGGAACAAGCTCTAAGAAGTATTCATTGGAAGATATGATACCATTTCTGCAACATTGCGAGATTCCTAAATATGACAAATACGATGGAAAATCTGACCCTCAAGATCACATTAGGGAGTTTTGTACTATGAGCATAGAATTTGATCATGATGAAACTTACCTTATGCGTCTTTTTCCTAGGAGTTTAAATGGACAATCAATGGAGTGGTTTTCAAGATTACCATCTGGAATCAAATCTTTTGAAGAACTTGTGAATAGGTTTATTTCACAATACTCCTACAATATAAGGAATGAAATAATGATGCTGGATCTCTGCAATGTTAAACAAAAGAATGGTGAATCTTTTATGATCTTATTACAACAATGGAAACACATGTTTAATAGGTATCCCCGAGATGTACCCGATCAAGAAAAAATGGACATATTAATTGATAATCTTATCAGTGAAATGAGTTATCGGCTAAGAATGCAATGTCCTCCCTCTTTTGCCAAAATGATCGAGAATGGTTTGAAAATATATAATGCAATGGTAAAGAAAGGAGAACTAAAACTTTACAACAATTCCAACAACAACAACAACAATGACAAACCCAAGTTCTAGTCAAAGAATAGGAATGTCGGCAATGAAGGAAATAACGATAATAGTACTACAAAATAACAACAACCAATTTTTAATCTATCAAGTCAAATCCCAAGAAATAATAATCTAGAAAACAATAAAGCCAAGTCCTTTTTCTCCAATCCTCGGAGGAAATTCACAAACATTGGAGAACCTTTGGAAACAGCTCTAAAAACTTTGTTTGCCAAGAAATTGATTGTTTTACCAAAAGCAAGAAGTTATGAACCACTAGTCAAGCCAAATTGGTGGAATGATAATCATTTTTGCAATTACCATTGGAATAAAGGACACCTAACAAATGATTGTCAGAGATTGAAGCACCTTATCCAAGATCTAATCGATAATGGAACCATCACAATGGATAGCCATAAGACAAATGAATCACACCTGGCTTTCAAAACTCCACTTCCAAATTATGACAAAGGTGAACCATCACAATTAAAAGATGACAAAGGGAAAGTCAAAGTGAATTACACTTATACATATGATGATGTGGTAAATGTGATCATTGTTAACGATAATCAATCTTTAGAGCCAATCAATGTTATTACTAGAAGCAAAGCAAAGGTTACCTTTCCAGGTATAGCAAAAGATCCAACATCCACTTCACAACAATACAATTTAGTAGAGAAATTACAAAGAATACCCACTCAAATATCAATTCTAGAACTTCTCAAAGTTTCACCTATGCATAAGGACATTTTGGAGAAAGCTTTAGTGGAAACAACAATTTCAAAAGATTTGGGTATAGATCAGTTCCAAAACATGGTAGGACACCTTATAGCTCCTCATTTCTTATCATTTTCTGAAAATGATGACGCATCCTTGCAACATCCTCACAATGCTCCCTTACATGTTGAAGTCTCCATTAATAAAACTCATGTCAAACATGTACTCATAGATGGAAGAGTTGGCTTAAACATTTGTGTATTAAGTTTGATAAAAGCTTTGGGATATTTAGAAAATGCAGTGGACCCGAAAAAGAAAATAACCATCAAGGCTTAAGATGAAGCAAAACGTTGTTCTAAAGAAATTGTTGTGCTACCAATAAAAATAGGACCTGCGGAAAGGGATACATTGTGTCAGGTTTTAGATTTGAACTCTCTTACAACATTCTTCTAGGACGACCATGGATTCACAAGATGCAAGGAGTTCCTTCTACATATCATCAATGTGTGAAATTTCCTTATGAAGGATAAGAGATCACTATAATTTCAAATTCTAGTCAATATTGCAATAATTTGAAGCAACCACAAGATACAAGAGTTCCACATAATAGAGAATCAGTATATCCTACCAAAGAAATTCAAGCAAAGTTATGGGAAACTTCTGAGGAAAAACTCAAATTAAATGATGAAGGAATGGGAAAATATTCTTTGCATAATTTTCCACTTCCCCTAAGTCATATGGAAAGCCTACAGATATTCAATCAAAGACATCAGAAAAATCAAAACATATGTTTAAAGGGACATTTGTTAGTGTTGGAACTCTTGAAGAAGAAAATGAAGACAAATACATTCTTGGTTGGTTGTACAAGGATGAAGAAAAAACTATAGCAATAGCAGTAGAAGTCAATATTCCCATAAAACAATATGGCAAAGGTTATAAAATCATGCAAAAAAAGGGATATGAAGGAAAAGGACCAATTGGTAAGCGACATCAAGGTATTTCAAAACCTATTTGTCCACACTTGCAATCCAAAGAAGATAAATCTGGGCTTGGATATCTAAAATCCAATCAAAAGCAACATAATCATCCACAACAAAAGTGGAAAAAGAAATCAACTTCTAAAGAAGAAAATTGGCAAGAAAAGCTACATCAAGCGGCAGAACTAGTAACAAATAAACAAAAAAAAGCAAGAAGAACATGAAAAGCAAGACAAGGAGATTACCATCAAGGGTAAAGATAAATATTGTCAACAAGTTCTGGACATACAAAGAAAAGCAAAATCTGAACAAGATATTCCAGCAGCAGTAAAAATAGAGATGGCGGAAATCAGAGAACTTTTTGCACCATGTAACATTCCTGTATGGTATAGTGGAGTAGTCCTAGATCATGATTCAGAGACAGATTCAAATGAGTATGAATGGGGTCTAGGTGTCTTATCTACTACATCAAGTAAGGAACACAATGAAGACCAAGAAGTTATCACAAAAGATGGAGTTAGAAACAAGGAAAGAAAAACACAGAATTCAAAGAAAAGAGGCATATGCAAAAAGGAAAGGGAATGACAAAGACAAAGAGGTAATGCCACAAGAAGTACAAACAAGGATAGATCAAGCATCTGAAAATACAAGATTTTCATCAAAAGAGGAACAAGATATATCTAGATATGGCAGAACCATAGAAGAATTAAGAGATAGTCAAGTTGAATTGACTATTAGTCCAGAAGAAGTTGAGTTTGAAAGGAGACAAAATCTAGCAAAATAATCCTCTTTATCATGTACACAAGTATGTCAACTCCAAAATGCAAATGAGGTCGATCAAGAAGGAATTTGCAGTATTAAAGACATGTGTGTTGATATAATCCATTCATTTAAGGGACAAATGTCAATTGAAGAACCACTTGAGTGTGAACTACAAAATGCTAATATTGATTTTGTTAGAACTAATTCGGAGACGCTTGAGAAAGACAAATCTCAAAAAACATTTAATCTATGACAGTAGCTATTCTATGCCTAGTTATGATCATTATGTCATGAACATTGAAACACCTAATGATAATAGTGATTATGATTTACCCCTTCTTCATCCTGAACTATTGATTGGGATAATTTAGACAACCCCAAACTGAATGTCTTTTCCAATGATCATGACTTAGTTGTGTACCTTAACGATGTTGAACCCATCCCACCTAATATATCTTCCATTGCAGAATCAAGTAATGTTTCTCATAGTCAGAAGAATGCCAAACTTTCCAGTCACAAAAGTGAAATTAAATAAAAAAAGAGACCTATTATTGAAAACCATTTCATGACAACACTAGATCAATCAAAAGAGAAAACAAAGGACATATCTGACGGTGAAAACCTCTCTGAGGTGCCAGAAGATGGAAAGTTTGACATTCTTCCTGCATATTTTCAGGAGAGATCTGCTATTCTGATAGAACCAACAGAAGCAGTAAAGATTGGTACATCAAAGGATCCTAAAATACTTTGTTATGCTGCCTCATTATCAGAAAAAGAGAGGAAAGAATACATGGAATTCTTTAAGCAAAGACAAGTAAATTTTGCTTGGTCTTATGTAGATATGCTAGGACTTAATCTAGATCTTATCATGCATCATCTTAATATGGATTTAAAAGCAAAACCAGTTAAGAAGAAGCTAAGAAAGATGCATCCGCACATTGCTCTTCTTGTAAAAACTGAGCTGAAGAAAACTATTAGAAGTGGGTTTTATAAGACTTGTTGCTTATCTAGAATGGGTTTCAAGTATTGTACCAGTATCAAACCAGATAAAAGCATAAGGGTATGTACAGATTTAAGAGATTTGAATAAAGCATGTCCAAAAGATGATTTCCCGCTACCAAACATTGATATCATAGTGGACTTATCAGCAGGGCATGAGATGTTTTCCTTAATGGATGACTTCTCAAGATATAATCAAATAATAATTGCACCTGAAGATCAAGAAAATATAGCTTTCACCTGTGCATGGGGAACATATTGCTGGAATGTTATGCCATTTGGGCTTACGAATGTAGGAGCAACTTATCAAAGGGCTATGACAATAGTTTTCCATGATATGATGCATACATTTATGGAAGACTATGTCAATGACATACTTGCAAAATCTCATACAAGACAAGAACATTTGAACATTTTAAGCAAAAATTTTGATAGGTTGGAAAGATATCAATTGAGATTAAATCCAAAGAAATGTGCATTTGGGGTAACCTCTGGAAAATTCCTTGGCTACATTATATCAGCTCATGGAATTGAATTAGATCCTAAAAAAGTCAAAGCTATTATGGAGATGGAGTCACCTAGGAACATAAGTCAATTGTGATCTTTACAAGGAAGATTGCAATCAATCAGGAGATTTGTTTCTCAGTTAGCAGATATATGTCTTCCATTTACCCATCTTCTACATAAAAAATGTTCCATTCAAATAGGATCCAAAATGTGAAGAAGTTTTTTTGCAAATAAAAGAATATCTTATGAGTCCTCCAGTACTAATATCGCCAACCAAAGGGAAACCATTGTTGCTCTATATCTCAGCAACAAATGTATCATTAGGAGCCCTCCTAGCCCAACATGATGATGAAGGAAAAGAAAGAGAAGTTTATTATATCAGTAGAACGCTTGTTGGCTATGAATTAAATTATTCGCCAATAGAAAATACATGTCTAGCAGTTGTATTTGCAACTCAGAAGTTGTGACATTATATGTTGATTCATTCTATGAAACTAATAGCAAAGATAGATCCTCTCAAATATTTGTTGAGCAAGTCAACATTAACAGGGAGACTAGCCAAATGGGTTATGATACTGAGTGAATTTGATATAGATTATGTTGACCATAAAGCTATCAAGGGACAAGTTATCACTGATCAATTAGTTGATGCACCTTTACAAAATAACATGCCTTTGCACATCGAATTTCTTGATGTAGATATCTTGATAGTAAGTACAAACTTTTGGGAATTGTACTTTCATGGTTCTTATACATAATATGGATCAGGTGTAGGAATCTTTTTTATCACACCTCAAGGACACACAATTCCCAAATCATATAGACTGTGGTTTCCATGCACCAATAATACTGCAGAGTATGAAGCATTGGCTATTGGGCTTAAAATGGCCATTGAATGGAACGTCAAAGAACTACATGTCTATGGTGATTCACAACTTATCATCAACCAAGTAAATGATGAATATCAAACAAAGGATGATAAGCTTATGCCATACAAACAACTGGTGGAGGAGTTTAAAGGACACTTTAAAGAAATATCATTCACCCAGATTCCAAGAAATGAGAATAAAGCAGCAAATGAAATGGCTACAATAGAATCTCTCTTGCAAAATAAGGAGAATCAACAATGTTACGAATTTCTCGTGGAAGATATCTTGACCCCTACCATTCAATCCCAGCATACCTACCGAATTTTCCATATATCAGGAACCAATCGATCCTTATACGGTCAAACTTATCAACATTTAAAAGAACATATCCTTCCTCTTGACTTATCTCGTAATCAGAAAAGGAATTTTATCTACCAGTCCTCTTGCTATACTATAATTTATGATATCCTATATAGGCGTGGTCTAGATGGTACTTTATTAAGATGTCTTGAACAAGAAGAATCTGCAAACATTCTTGATGAAGTTCATGCAGGAATTTATGGCACACACTCAAGTGGTTTAACATTGGCTAAGAAACTTCTTCGTATGGGTTACTTTTGGCCTACTATGGAGAGAGATTCATTCACATATGCTAGAAAATGCAAACAATGTCAGATACCTGGGAATCTCATTCATGCACCAGCACAAGAGTTATATCCTATGACAAGATCATGGCCATTTTCACAATGGGGCCTTGATTTGGTAGGAAAAATAAATCCCTCATCTTCTAATGGACATAAGTTTATTCTGATAGCTACTGAATATTTTACTAAATGGATTGAAGCAATGCCTTTAACAACAATGATAGGAAAACAAATATCATCATTTATTTTGAATTATATAATTTGTCACTATGAAGTTCCTATGACCATTATCACTGATAATGGAAGACCATTCAAAAATCAAGATGTGAAGGAGCTATGTGAACAATTTCATATCCAACATAGGTTTTCTACTCCATATTATCCATAGGGAAATGGTCAAGCTAAGGCATCAAACAAAACTATTTTGAAAATCTTAAAGAAAACAGTCAATGAAGTTGGAAAAGACTGGCACATTCAGCTAAATCCTGCTCTTTGGGCATACCAAACTAGCATCCCCACTCCAACAGGGGTAACTCCATATTGTTTGGTCTATGGATCAGACGCCATATTACCTATAAAAGTAGAGATACCTTCTCTACAAGTATCCTTGCAAGGTCTTATAGCAGAAGAAGAACAACGAGTCTCTCGACTCCAGGAACTAGAACTGATTCAGGAACGTCGCCAAAATGCAACAGATCATTTAAAAGTATATCAACAAAGAATGGCAAGAAGATATAACCACAGAGTCAAGCCGCACATTTTTCAGATTATAGATATAGTTCTAAGGGAGAATCCAAGAAATCGGCAAGATTGAGAAAAGAAGGGAAAATTTGAACCAAATTGGCTAGGACCTTTTGTCATAGTAGCAACATATGGATTAGGAGCATAAAAGTTATCTACCCCTGAAGGTGATGGTTTGATGAACCTATCAATTCTATCCATCTCAAGAAATTCTATGCTTGAGATATAAAGTCCTGAAAAAATCAACAAAAAGCATATAGTCTTTTAAAAAAATTAAAAAAAATAAAAATAAAAAAAATGGAAAAAAATGCAATAAATTTAGATAGTGAAAACTTGGTAAACAGGTGCTATCTAAGAAGTAAGTTCCTCCATCTATGAGATCGCTTTGCGCACCTATCCACTTGATCATATCCAATCTATCACTTCCATCATATCCTAGCTTATCCATTCCATCTTTCGCATCCATTTCTCTGAACCATTAGCAAAAAATATGCAGCCTACCAATAGTTATCAATCTTTGACATACTTGTCATAGTCACTATCTTAGATTTTATCAAAATCAATCATATTTGCATTTGTATCCCTCCATGGTTGGGATCTTGATCAATTAATACATCCATAATAAATTTTTGTTTCCGGTGGGGGCAAAATCCAAATTCTTTTGATAAGGTGATATTTTGAATCTTTGAAAATCCAAAACATTCAAAAAACTTAGAAAAACCAAAAACACCTAGGGTTTTGAAACAGATAATGAGCAACAAAGCAATGAAAATCAAGGCATTTCATCAACAACTGAATCATAAACTCAGGAACTGAAGAATCAATCAGCAAGTAATAAAGGATTATCAAAGATCATTCATTAAGATGATTATATCAATTAATGACCATAAGAACATGTGAATGACATACAAGATTCGATGTTTATATCTTGATTTTATTGCTAATCATGTACTTTATGCAACTCAAGGATGTCCATGACTAGAGAAGCTATGATGGGGTATGATTATTTTTCTTTGATTGATGTATGTGGTTTATCTCTTACTACGGTATGAACTTGTCTCAGGATATGATCGACAAAAGATCAAGGAGGACGTTCCAAGTCATGCATGAAAGGAGATAATCCTTGTCTATTCTGAAAACAATACTCAGATCAACTTGATCCATTATATCAAGTTGCTTGTATTAACTTGCTATATCAAAATCCATGTAAGGAATACTCAGGTCATCTTGAATCATTATGTCAAGTTGCTTGTATTTTCTTACAATATTTTAAATCTCAATGATGAAATCAAGAACTGTTACAAGATAGCATATGAAGAATGGCAGTATCATTTCATTAGCTCATTATTCATCTGCATTATAAGCATTCATTGTTAGTTGCATTATAAGCACATCATTTCATCAACAGATCAACGATCATAAATAAAGATTGAGTATACTTGGACAAACAAAAACAATTTGCATTTGATCATTGTAGGTGCATTCATCTTTAGAATCATTTCAAATCATTTAGTTGCATTTTAATCATTGCATTAGTTTGCATTCAATTAAGTGCATTTCATTAATCATGTAGTGTATCATCATTATTATTTATCATTTCATTTCAAATCATTTAGTTGCATCTTTGCACTTAGATTCATTCATCATTATATGCATTTATCATTATAAGTTTGATTTAACATAGCATTCATAATCATCATCACTATAAAACATTTGCATTTTCATATCATTTTCATTTGCATCCAAGGTCATCAAAATCGAAAATCAACAAAAGCATTTATCATTGCATAATCAAAATCATCATCATATAGAATAGTCCATGTCTGCATATAACACAAAAACAGTCCAAGTATACAATGATATCACAAAAATAATCAATAATTTACAAAATCCCATCAATAAAAATCAAGTCAAAAATCATGATTGCCTCTCGAGCTTGTGGGTCTAACACCTAGATCACTTGTGACACCTGCACTAGCATCATCATCCAATGGAATCATTCTTCACTTTAATATCTTCATCATTCATTCAACTATCATCTATCATGTCTTATACATGATGTATCTTTCTTGAAACCAGACATTTTCATCATCTATCATGTCTTATACAGGATGTATCTTTCCTCAAACCAGACGTTTTGATCATCTATCATGTCTTATATAGGATGTATCTTTCCTAAAACTAGACATTTTGATCATCTTTTGTCTTATACGGGATGTGTCCTTCCTAAAACCATACTTGATCTCAATCCAATCATTCTTATCAATCTAATTCATCTAATCAATCTGCAATCTATTTACTCATTTATCTTTCATATAACATTCTTCTTCTACCGAGAGATCATTCATTCCTTTAATGCACAAATGATATCTCGAGGGGGCATCATCATCAAATCAATATCCAAAAATCAGTATCTGGGGCACACAATCAGTATTTTCATCTTCATCAGGTGCATTATCGAGACTTGATTTAATCTTTGAAACAATGTTGTCTCGGCATCATTTCAAAGAGGGGCAAAATGTATACACATAAAAGTGGCTATGAGCGATTAAATAAATATTATATATTTATTTAATGATTATTCTTCTATTAAATCTAAGCCACATCATCTAATCCTCTCAAGGTCTATAAAATCAAGAGCTTCAGTTGAGAGAGAGTAAGACTTCAAGAGACTTCAAGTGCATTTTACAAGCTAATCATATGCATCCGTGAGTTTTAATCTTGAAGTAAATAGCAATAATCATTTAGCATAATCATGTAGTATTTCATATCATAGTATCAGTTAACTAACAGTTATCAATCCATTCTTCATATGCCATCTTGGAAGCTATCAGTACATTGTCTGAGAGCACACCATCTGCAACCAAGAACAGTGGAGTTAGGACACAATGAGACATAAACCATGAAGGTAATATTAGTATTCTTATTTCATATGTATTTCATGCAATTTCATTGGTTGAGTTTGGATTTCCTGTAGCATTTCCATTTGTATTTTGTGAAACTAACTTGTTGCAGGTAGCATTCTGAGGATGAAATTCAAGTCGACACATGTTGTTTTGTGTTGATCCTCGGATGCAATTTTATTTTTTATTGTAGCCAGGGAATCCGTCCATCAAAGATAACATCGCATGACCTGCTGTGAGATCTACTATCACATCTATGTTTGGTAATGGAAAGTCATCCTTGGGACAAGCTTTATTGATGTCTCTAAAATCTGTGCATATTCTGATGTTGCGATCTAGCTTACTGTCTAGTACTAAGTTGGAGATCCATTCAAGATAATCAATTGGTTGTATAAATCCGACATCCAATAACTTTTCAAGCTCCACCTTTATTAATAATGCCACTTGTGGATGCATCTTTCTTAATTTTTGTTTCACTGGCTTTGCTCCTAGTTTAACTGTCAAATGATGCATTACTAAATCTAGATCCAGTCCAGGAATATCGGCATATGACCATGCAAAATTGATTTGTCTCTTTGTGGAGAAATTTATGAATTTCGGTCTTTCTCTCACTGTCAGACATTGTGCCAAGAATATGTTATGTGGAATCTCTTCTATACCGATGTTTATTTTGATAGTCTCCTCTACTAATATGGATGATTTTTCTTCATATGATGTTGAGAGAATGTTGAGCCTTCCATCTTTGTGTGCCTCAGAGAGGATTTCACCCTCATATACCTCCTTTCTTTTTACTTTTTTGGGGTCAGACAGTGCCACAATGTGGTTTTCACCGTAAAACCCATGATTTATTTTTATTTTTATTTTTATATTTATATTTTGCGACTGGAAGGCCCAACACCCTCACACAAATATGCCACGCTATTGAGTTCTATAGTGTATCCCGCCTTATGGTCCCCAAGTGGAAGATCATCTCGTATGCCTAAATAGTCGATGAAGGCCTCATCATTTTGGAATGTTTCAAATTGTAGAGGTCCTTCATGGTCCCAATCAATAAGTTGGTAGTGAACAAGGGGAAGGCCTTCAATATTTTCAAAGTCAGTGGGAGTAAGGGTGAAGATACAATTATATTCAGGAATATCAAGGTAGTTGTCAAGGTCATCATTGGCACTCTCCTCATCTATCTCAATCGTGAACGAGTCCAAATTGTCATCACTAAAAGTGCATTCCGGAATGGGTGTCCTCATTCTTCGTGATTTCGACTTAGAACCTAAAAACAAAGACGGTGTGGGATCCTTAGGGGTTGTTTCTTGACCAACTCTGAATTTTCTATGAAATTCCTCTTCTTTTGTGGGTTCACTTGGTTCTCTGAATGTCTCAATGAGTTCATAATCACTGGAGGATTTGTCCAAACCCCATTCCCATTCATTAGAGTCGGTGGAATAGTGTCTCTCTTGTTGATCATTGGAAATCTTGATTTGCAATGCTCCTTCTGATTTTCAAGTGTTTACCCTGGAAGATATGAAACCAATCCCTTTCAAGCATTGATTTTTAAATGTAAATTTTGGTTGCAAAGGTTGAGTGATACCTTGTTTTCTTAAGCCAAGAGGAATTTTAACATCGTACCCAAACTTTTGTAGGATCTTGAATCCTTTGCCATATTTTTCACATGGTGTCTTGATGTGATCTTGTGTATCATCTTTAGGGTCTCTATAAAGCATTTTGTATAAGTCTTCTTCTTCCATTTCACCCCACTTTTGGAATATAGTAGGATCCCATTTTAGCGTAATGATAAATACCCATTTAGAAGGATGTGGTCATCCATATTATTTTGGTGAATTCATAACTTGTTGCAAGCACATGGTTTGATTTAGAGTGTATTCACCCATGCCTTTATCCTGATATTTCTCTTTAAGCTCACCTTGCTTTGATGTTGAAGGTTTTAATGATTCAAGGTCAATATATGCCAATAATGGGATATCCTCTCTACTAATTGGAATTAGTGTCTTGGCTTTTGGCCTCAAATTATTGTAGTATATAAATGGATTAGGATCACCATTAACTATTACTTCAACTCCATTATGAGGAAACTTAATGCATTGATGGTATGTAGATGGTACTACTCTCATCTCATGAATCCATGGATGTTCTAGCAATATGTTGTATGTGAGATCGAGGTCTAGGACTTGACAAACCACATCATTTGTAACCGACCCTACTCTAAGAGGTAAAGTGATTGTGCCCTTGGATGAACGCTCTTCATCATCATATGCCTTGATGGTAATTTTGTTTGTAGCTTTCACAACTTTATCTAAATATCCCAATTGTATTATTGTGCTTAAAGTAAATATATTGAGACTAGTTCCTCCATCTATTAGGACTCATTTTATTTGATGTTTGTGTAGGAAGGCTTCAATGTGTAAAGGTACATTGTGCGGTTGGCATACAGACGCATCGGCAACTTCGGTGAATGTAAGGGAATGTGGAATGGAAAGGTATCCCGCATTGGCTTGAAACTGGTTCACGTTCAGATTAGTGGGGACAGAGGTTTCTCTCAAATTTTTATCAAGGATGGCTTTATGTGTGAGGGATATGTGTAAAAGTTCAAGGATGGAGATAAGCGCGGGTGTCTTCCCTAGCTGTTCTACTAGGTCGTACTCGGGTTTGGCCGATGAGGAAATGGTGGTTTTAGCTAGAGCACCTTGCAAAGTGACCTTACCTCATCAAGTTGTGACATTACATTCAGAGGTAGATTCAGAAGAAGGTCCAATGCCTTTTAGGACAACTTTGGGTCTTTGGGTAGAACTTTCAGGAGTTTTGTCCTTTATGATAATAGTAGAAACATAGTTGTCCATCAAAATCTGATTAACAGTTGAATCATAGTTATAGGATGCTTTGGTATAGTTGGCTTGCTCATCTGTGGCTTTTTCTTTTCCTTTGTCATGTTTAGGGAATGGTTCCTTAAACATCTCGTGTTCTTGAATGGATGTATGTCCCTCGATCTCAATGTCACCTCTATCAATAAGGTCTTGTATAATGTTCTTCAAGCAATGGCAATTTTCTATTTTATGCCCCTTACTCTTGTGATATTAGCAATACTCATCATCATTCCACCAATTCAGTTTGACCTTTGGCTCATATGGAGGATTATCTAGAATTGTTTTTCTCTTGTTTGCCACTAGCTTCTTGAAGGCTGGCTCAAGTGGTTCTCCCAATGGGGTGTATTTCCTTCGTGGTTTTGAAGTTGTTTGAGTATTTACTTGGTTATTTGTAGAACTTGATCTAGAAAGAATGATTTTTGGTCTCACTATGTTAGCATCAACAATGCCATCATTTACTGTGTTCTTGTTCTTGTTCCAAAATCATGGCTTGTCTTTTCCTTTAAAATCTTCTTTGTTTTCTTTGAATATCTTGATGACTCCTTGTTCAATTCAGACCTTCTATGTTGCTAAGCCTTCCTCAATGATGTCCTTGAAAGTGGACAAACAAGCTTTCCTCAAGTCATAACCAATTTCTCTGTTGACATTCCGGGTGAACGTCTCTACCATTTGTTTTTGTGGAATTTCACAAGAGCATCTGTTGGCTAAATTCCTCCATCTTTGTAAGAATGATGAAAATGACTCCCCATCCTTTTGCTTGGTGTTGCACAAAGTGGTAACTGATATATCTGTCTCTATGCTATATGAGAAATATTGTATGAAAGCTTCTGCTAGATCACCCCATGACTTAATTCCAAGTGGAAGTTGGCAGAACCATTCCATAGCTTGTTCACCTAAGCTTTGTGGGAACAATTTCATCAAGTATGTTTCTTCTGCTGCTACCTCAATGCAAGCTATGAAAAAATGACTAATATGTGTCTTAGGGTCTCCTTTGCCTCTGTACATTTCAAACTTTAGTGTTACGAAGTGTGTAGGAAATGGAGGCATTGGAACGCTTTTATCAAATGGATAGGGACATATATCTCTCATTGTGTAAGATGGATTTGGTGTATTAATGTCCTCCATTTTCTTTTGTAAGTCCTTTATCTATTGTTCCAAATTGTTCTTGGGTGGAGAACGACTTCTTGGACCATATCCCATGCCTGAGCCACCGGGTGGGGGAGGAGGATACTGCATATATGGATGGTATTAATCATAAACATGTTCATATGGAGGAGGTCTATAATGATACTGTGTGTAGGAACCACCTGGTATAGAGTCATAATGAGGAATGGAATATCTGCTTTGTCCATGCATATCATATTCTACAGGCATGTCATGAGTTTGTTCTTGTGTAGTGCCCCCAAATTTGACACGGGGTTTTCTTGTGTCCAAATTTTGAGCATGCCTCTGGATATCCAATTATTTTGGAGGTTGGTCCTTAGCATTGGTATGTGATTGAGTGTATTTTTCTGTATAAGACTTCCATAAAGGTCTGCGTAGACAGAATTGTTCATGAGATTCTCTTTCGTTAGTATCATAAGCTTGACCATGTGTATTTAGGATCTCCGGTTTTTGAAACAAGGATGATGGTGACCCACGAACGAAACGTGGTCCTCTAGTACCTCCACTATTAGGTCTTTTTCGATCCATGTTGAGTTGACTTTCTTGCATAGGTCGATTTTCCACTATTTGGGACATGTCAAAATCATGAGGTATCTTAGCTCCACTTTATGCCATCACTTTTAGGAAATACTGTCTATCTCTTTTCATGATCTCTTCAACCAATCTATTAAAATGGGGATCCATGATAGTTTCTTCCACTTCTGCTGAGTCTATTAAAATGTTGTCAATATTGTCATTTTGTGCATCATTGTTGTTTGTACCATCCATGTTCCCAACATTATGAATATTTCTATAGATATCCATGTTAGGTAATGTGGTATGATTAGAATTAAAAAAAGATATCATTATCATACTCATAGCCACTCATGTTTGCGGACTCTTGAGCCTCTTTAGCTTCTCTCCTGGATTTTTGGGCACAGCTTTCAACCATGAACTAGGTCTTTGACCAAGATGTGTGAGACTAGATAAAAATGGAAAGAGTATGGAAGACCAAGAGTTGGATGGAATGTAAATGAATCTAAGGTGTACTTGCAATCTTGAAAGTGTAAGACCAAGTATGTATGTAGTAGAGTAGGTGTGACTTCCAAAGAGATGACAGATCTCTTGATGAGGTAAGTTGACCTTGACTCTAAGTAAGACTAAATGAGACCCAAAGGTGATAGACCTTGATGAGGGACCACTTAGCAAAATGTTGTTGTATGTATTGTGTTGACAAAGCAAGATGAGGACAAGCAAGTGACCTTTTGACTCAATTTTAGACAAATGTGAATGTAATGCAAGGTGTAAATCAATGATGAACTTTGTGAGACCCCAAAATAGGCTGAATGCTAGATGAAAACCTAGAGAAGTAACCTAGGAAGCTCAAGAATTCTAAAACTGATTGCTCTTATTTGTTTGACTGTAAATTTTTCCAATACTGAACACAGACGTGCCTGTATACTTCACAGATGTAGTTACCCAACACGGACTTGACTGGATACTACACAAACGCGTTTATGAGATTTTGTGAATGTAGTTTTCTTATGATAACACAAACGTGTTTCTATCCTACACATATGCAATTACAAGACACATACGTGTTTCTGTCAGCCATAGACGTGTTTCCAAAATTTGAGTGCAATTTTTCCAATTTGTGAAGTTGTTGTGACCAAATCTGAATTTTTGATCATTTTTTCTTGACAAGAGGACACAATGTTGATGAGGACTCAATGTTTGCAAGTGTTTGGACTCAAAATGACTCAAAAGAAAGTGTGTTACTTGATGTAAAAATGTTTTGCATACACTTGAAGACACAAAAGACACAATGTTTTGATGTTTGATCTTGAATGTTTGAATGTTTAAAAGAAGACAAGCACAATTCTTATGGTTGGCTAGGACAATAGTTGTCGATCCCACATGGGGTTTCCCCCAAGGCTACGCTATTCAAAGCGGATACTTTGATGCTTGACCCCACTGGCTCCACCCTCGGCACTCACTTCTCTAGGACAACCAACCACCAATCACCGTGAAAACTCCCTGTGGCAAACTTTGTATCTCTACTAAGAACTGTATGTGTGTGGGTTGCTCCAGAGGTCCAACCTCTTACCCCAACAACTAAAAGAATTTTGACTTTCTAAAACAAAAAGGTGCTAGTAAGGGCATCCGCTCGTGTGGCCATACATGCGACACTTTTAGCTCTATAAATACAGAAGGCTCCCAGCTGGTAGGGGTTACGCCCTACTATTGATCAAATAAATTTGATCAAACGGGTTTATGGGGAGACATACTGTTGATATGAACTAATCAGCACACGTTATCCAAGGCTTTCACAATGGATATCGTTGTTCATAGTGGTTCGGAAGAGATGGGTTTTCCTCGCTACCACTTGGGTCGTTCCCTCCTCACTAGTATTCCTAATGACCACACGGGGAGGTAGGACCTCTAAAGATAAACACAAAAGAGCCTATTGCCCAAGACACAAAAAACACTGGTTCAATATTAGTGCACCAATTGAAGTGTTTGCTAATCTATGAAAATAAGGCACACAATGAAGATTAAAAGAAAACCCTTGCCAAAATTCTGCAACAAAGATTTGTTAGTAATTTTGCAATAATACCCCTCCTGCAAGCACACAAGTTAGGTAAATTTTAGATCCAAAAGACTTTGTGAAAAAGGGGCCTTCAACAATGCGATTCGCTTCAAGGACAAGTTGCACCAATTTGTTAGCTAGATCACAAGATATTAGCTCAAATAAACCAGATCTGAAATCAAAATGATGAAATGAAACCCTAAAAACTGAAACAAAACCAAAACTGCAAGAACCAAACACAGATGTAATTAGGTTCCACACAGACACGGTTCTGCAACACAGATGCAACTTTAAACCCCACAGACGCGGTTCTGAAACACAAATGTGACTCCGCAACACAAACGTGGTTAAAATGATCACAAACATGATTCAGGAACACAGATGTGGCTCTGCGATCTGGAAAAATATAAAATATTATCGGTGACACAGACGCGATTCCAGAGATCATAAATGCGGCAGGAAAAAAAACGCGGTTCCAAGAGATGCAGAAGGGAAAATGTCAAAATGTTGTTGGAAAATGTTAGATCTGCAATCTTGAAAAACAAAATTCTACAACAAATATGTTAAATGCAAAAGGGACAAGAGTCGCACCAGGTGTGCCAAAATGTTTATAGTAAAAATGGAACAACAATATTGAAAGACTAAAATAGATTCAACCACGAAACCCTATCCTAACAACAACAAAAATCCACCATAACTTATGAAGATTACCTAATACAATGCAAATCAACAAAATTACAAAGATTATGCCATCACATGTCCAATAGGGTTTGAATCTCCATTGATCTTGCTTGATATATTTGCTCTCAGATTTTGTGTGCACAAGAGCTCAACAAGAACGAAAATGTGGTTGCGAGTAGGCTTGATCGCATATGAAAGTTTGAATGTTAGAATGCTTAGGAGCTTAGGGTTGATAATGAAGGAAGCATCTTCTTATATAGAAGACACTGTAAGAAATGGAGGGATAAGATTAAGAGGTGTAAAAGGTAGGTGGTCGGCTAGGATTAAAGGGTAGGTAGAAGAAATAAGAAAATAATGAGAGGGTAGGTAGTGTAGGAATTAAGAGATGAACGACATGTGTCATAGGTAGAAAAGGCTAATGAATTAATTAAATAAATAAGGATTTATTTAATTAATAGAAGAAGTGGGATCAATTAAATAAATAAAAGTATTTATTTAATTTAGGAGAAGGATAATTTAAATAAATAAAAGTATTTATTTAAATGAGGATAGGCTTAAAAAAGGGTTAATGAATTAATTAAATAAATAAAGATTTAGTTAATTAATAGAAGAATTAGGCTTAAATAATTAAATAAATAAAAATATTTATTTAATTAGACACGACAATTTTAGGTGTCTACACAAATATTCTCTAGGAATTCTACTCCACATGCTCATGATTAAAGTGATTAACTCACAATCCTATACCAAATTGTTTGTTTCTTGTTAAAAGTCCTACACAATCTTTTCTCCCTTAAGGGCACGCCTCCCTCCCTTGCTAGTTAAATTGATTCACTTGAAATCATGTACCATTAGGCTTCTCATCTTATCCATATTTTGGATTAAGTGATACACTCAAAGGTCTTACAACCATCTTTTTAGTTACTTTGTCAACATTGTTAAGTACTTATTCATGCTTTCTTAGAGTTTTATCTAATGCTACTTTTAGAATTTTGCCTTGTTGGTATGAAGTCAAAATTGTCACTACATGGAGCACATGTGAATCATCATCCATGCTTATATCCTTTTTTATATGTGTGTGTTAGTTTAATGTTGGCTACTTGTTTACTTTGGTATGCATGATTCATGTTACCTCACATTCAATTCAAAGTGTGCAAAACATAAGGGTAAAAGTGCATCCCGAAGTCTTTTATCCACTCATCTCAAACTCACTTTGACCCTTTATCCCTAGTGCAATAGTGTAGTTTACAATTAGAATATTTCTATATGGACATTGACGTTTGATTCTAACTTGAGGTGAATCTAACTTCTCATCCCCAAGCATTTTGTTCTAACCTTCACATTCCTTATATTTTTCCATATTCCAATCCTATATTTGTTACAATAAACTTAGTCGAGACCAAGTGTGTGGCCTTAGCCCCTAAATTCTAAAATCAAACTTAATCTCATGTTGAAGTTGACTTACCTCCAACTAGCAATTGCCTATTGATTCATGCGTAAAATATTTAAATATGTATCTAAGTTGTATGATAGGACAAAGCCCTAATTCATTCAAACATCAAAAGATCATCATACAACACTTAATATAGATGGCTTAAAAAAGATTATCTCATCATATATAGGATAACATCAACATCTACTTTTATAAGCATATATTTACGCCGAGAGGCATAACCTACAATGGCATCATATAGGGGTCATCGCCAGTAACGGTGTAAGAAAAAAGAAACGGTTCACATCCCTGAGAGTTAGAAATGCATACGAATGGTTTCAATGAGTGGAGAAACGTTTCAACACTAAAGAAAACGGAAAGGCACCGTTCAAGTATCCATTTCAAGTGCATGCCGCAGTCGAGATGAGAATATGAAGGGTCATTGCAACGTTTTGAAGTGGAACAGATATATGCATTTCGTTTTCAATATAAACATATGATTTTCGATTAGAATCTGTTCACTTTCACCTGCCATTTGAACAGGTTGAATCCACGCACTCAAAATCTGTTTGTTCTTCATTCAGATAAATTTAACATCCTTTGTGACAAAATGCTTTACAGGACCTATAAAAGTATGTTGTTAGTTCAGGAGATTGTTTATTTTAGTCTCAAGTTCTTAATCCTATAGACAACTCTTACATTTTTGTTTGGTTCGTGAAGAGATCCTGAGGTAGTTTTCAAATTTCCTGATTCTGATCACAAAAAGTTGTTCATTGGGGGATACGGGAGATCAGTAGAGAGAGGCTTGCAGAGTATTTTTTTTCCACTACGACAAGGTTTCAAAGACTCATAATGACTGGCTGCACCAAAGGCTTCGGTTTTATTGTTTCCGCCGATCCCACCATTCTCGACATGGTTCTACAACAGCACTGTATGTTTCTTTTTCCTTTTCACTGCTTTTCTTTTCAACCATTGATGAATGTATCTCACTAAATTCTTGTGGATTTTGTTTTGTTCTTCTTTTTATCCTAATGGATGTTTGATCTTAGACAGATAATTTGTCTCACCCATAGTAGGTTGTGGGCAAGAAAAAGAGCTATTGTCATTATGGCTTGTTAGGGTATCTAATATTGTTTTTGTACACTCTGCTAAATATTCTGCTAAAAGATTGTTACTAAGATTATTTTGGCATTCCATGCAACCACATTTCTTTGAGGCGTAGTTCACAAGCCTTGAGTTCACAGGTATGTTACACTTCTTTGAGGCATAGTTCACAGGCATGTTATACTTTTGCAAAGATTTTGTGCATATATCCATTCTGAACTTGTGGAATTCCATAAAACCTCATTTCTTTTCAGTCATTCACGTTTCTTGTCTGTACTTTTAAATTTTGTATACACGTTTGGAAAAGAGTATGGAAATTAGCTTTACAACTACCAATTATATTTGCCAGTCTTATAAACAAATTCATTTTGTGTATATCCTGCAAAAATTACATTTAATGAGATGACATTATATAATGTTTCTAAATTCAAAAAATTAGATTACATGTTACACAATTATTTTAAAACTAATATATAATTTTTTATTTTCAATTTAGAAAGATCAAAAAGAATTTTTATGTTTCTACATTTTAATCATAAAAATATAATGTTTCTAAATTCAAAAAATCAAAGTTATGTACACATAAATATTTCAAAAGAAAAAATAAATATATAAAAATATTTATTATTAAAAGTAGTTTGTAATTTATCATATCAATATGATTTTTTGATTTATATCTTATATAATTATAATCCCTTTTAAAATTAATAATATAAATAATTTTTAATAACAAAACAATTATTATTTAACTTGAAAATGACTTTAAACATAGAATGTATGCTCATAATACAAGTATTTTTCATTTTAAAGAGGTATTTGACAAACATTTTTCCTTTTCAATAAACTCACAAACCCTACACAAAAACCTAAAATTATCCCTAAACTAAAGTAGCAACCCTAACTCTACCAATAATCCTAACCCTTACCCTAATTTTATAATCTTAAACCTAATCCTAAGCCCTAAGCCACACCATAATCCCAAAGACTAAACCTAATCCTAACCCTAATTTCTAACTTAAACCTAATTGTTCTAACAATTAGATTAATTTATTTTAAAATTAATTGTTGAATAAAGCAACAATTGAAAAAGAAAAGTTTTATTTTGAAATTTAAAATGATTTACATGTGAAGAGAAAAAATAAAATAGAAATATTTCTTATATCTACAAAAATATAGAAATGTTCCATTTATATCAAGATTTTAGTTTTAGATTTATTCTAAAAGATTGATGGTTCATTTAAAAATTAGGAAAGATATAATTTATTTACTGAAAGTACAAAAAGATTCCATTTATATCTAAGATTGGTTTTAAATTTGGTGATTCATTTAAAATTTATAAAAGAAATTAATTTATTTTAATTTTATAATTTGAAATGATTTGCATGTAAAAAAAACTTAAAATAGAATAGAATGTTCCTTAGGAAAAATATAGAAAGGTTCTATTTATATCTAGATTTTAGTTTTAAATTTATTCTAAAAGATTGATGATTCATTTAAAAATTAGAAAATATAAAATTTAGTTTAATTTAGAATTTGAAATAATTTACATGTCAAAAGGAAAAATATAATAGAATTGTTGCTTATATATCTAGAAAAAATTTTGGAAAGGTTTTATTCATATCTATATTTTAGTTTTAAATTTATTCTAAAAGCAAGAGAGATGGAAAAGGTGAAATAAGCTTTTAGTAATTACTATTATAATTTAGGGTTAAGTTAAGATTAGGGTTTAATTAAGGTTAGGTATAGTTTTTAATTATAATTACTATTAGAGTTATGATGATAATCGTATTAATCTTTGGAGATCCATAAAATGATAGAAATATAATTGATCTCTAAATAATTATTTTAGAAAAATAATAATTGAAAATAAAAATCTATAATTTATTAATAATTCATCATCTAAAAGTTTAATCCACTATACTTAAATTTCAGTGTAAGTTTGTCTTTAATCATATATTTATGTATACTTTTAAAAAATAACCTTATAATAAACTAGAAAATTGTAACAATTATAATTTAGGGTTAATTTAGAATTAGGGTTTAATTAATGTTGGCTATAGTTTTTAATTATGATTATTATTAGACTTTTAGTTAAATTAGAATTCAATTATGGTTAGGCTTCAACTAAAGTTATATCAACCCTACCCTAACCCCAAGATTTATCCTAGAATAGTAACTTTAATCACAACCTAAAATTAATCATATCCATAACCTAATCTTAACCATAACTCTAATCTAACCCTAATTGAATCCTAATAACCTGACCCTAATATTAATCCTAACCTTAATTAAACCTTATCTTGAACAACCTAAACTCAACAACTGACATTGACCCTAACCCTAATCAAACATTTACGCTAATGTAACCCATAACTTAACCCCAACCCTAATTAAATGGTATCTTTAATCTTAATTAAAAATATTAACCCTAACCTTAAACTCAAGTTTAATTATATAACCCTAACCCTAATAACATGTTTTATCCTTGAAACCTAACCCTATTTGAATCATAAGAATAACCATAACTATAATCATTAGCCATAACCTTAACCACAACACTAATCGTAACACTAAACCTTCACCCAAAACCTAACCATAATCCTAACCATGATGCAAACCCTAACCTAACCATAGTCCAAACCCTAAACCTAAAGCCTAACTCTAACCCTAATAACGATCTAAATACTAACCCTAACCATATCCATAACTATAACACTTAATCCTAACCTTAGGACTAAACCTTATGCTAAACCCTAATGCTAACAATAGTTCAAACCATAAACCTTGTTGTAACCCAAACCCTAACCATAACAATAATGTAAACCCTAACCATAATCCAAATAATTCTAACCCAAACTATAACCCTAAGCATGATACAATCTGTAACCTAACCATAACCTTAACAATAATCCTTATCTCTAGCCATAACCATAACGATAACCCTAAAACTTAAACTTAACCATAACAAAAAACTTATCCCTATTCCTAACCCTAACCCTAACCATGATGTTGATTATAACCCTAACCATAATCTTAACCCTCTTCCCTAACCTTAACCCTAACACTAACACAAACATGACGCACAATATAAACCTAACCCTAACCATATGCCTAATCATAATCCTAAGCCCTAACTCTAACCTTAATCCTAACCCTAACCCTAACCATGATTTAAATCCTAACCTTGACCATAACCCTAACACTAAAGCCAACCTTAACCATGATATAAAACTTAACCATAATCCTAACCATAACCATATGCCTAACCATAATTCTAAACCCTAGCCTTAACTATGATATAAAACTTAACCATAATCCTAACGCCAACCCCAACCCCAACCCCAACCATGATCTAAATCATAACCCTAACCCCAATCATAATCCTAACCTTAACTAAACCATAATCCTAAACCCTAACCATAACAATAATCCTTAGTCATAACCTTAAAAACTAACCCATACCATAACCATAATCATAAACCTAAACCTTAACCATAATCGTAACCCAAACCTATCCCAAACCCTAACCATAAGTGTGATCATGTAGACCGTAACCCTAACCCTAAGCATGATATAAACCTAACCCTCATCATATTCCTAACCATAATCCTAAGCCCTAACCCTATCCATGATGTAAACCCTAACCTAATTCTTAATCCCAAACCTAACACTAATCTTAAGGATGATGTAAATGCTTATACTAAATGCTAAGACTAACCATGATTCTAATCCAACCTAACCTAGCCTAACCTAACCAAACCTTGACCCTATCCCTAATCTCTATGCTAATGTAATCCCTAACCTTAATTAAACCTTAATGCTAACCTTGAAAGCGAGCTTTATTATAGAACCCTAGAATTAAACACTACCTACAACTTGAACCCTAATCCCACCATAATTTAACTCTAACCCTCTCTATTGTGATTGAAGCATAACCCTAATTCTAGCCCTATTTGAAATCTAATACTAACCCCAATTATAATTTACCTTATCATTGTTGGCATATGCACACTCCAATGAGACATTGTATGTGATTGAAGGTTTTGTCATTGATGGCAACCTTGCAATCTTATGGCACCCGCAAAGGCATTATACCGGCATCAGCAGATCACACTCTACACCGGCACCGGCACAGAAGAAAGGAAGTATACCGGCACAGAGGCCGATAGGATTTTGTTATATTATATTTTGTTTATAATTGAAAAACTTTGTAAGCCGACTTGGCAAATTATAAAATGACCCTTATATATAAGAGAGATCATTGTAGACATTTGATATAGGAGTGTAGACACCTAAAAATGGTCAATGCTTGCGGAATCATACTTTAACATTTGCACATTGCCTTATTTTAGGGTTCTTGCGTCGCATTAACATTTCTCCTATGATTTGCACTTGGTCTTTATCATTTGCGAGCATCAAGTCTTTCTTCTGCATTCTTCATTTATCTCGCTCTCGAATTTGGCCTTGTCGACAATAATCTTCAGTCATGATTTTGGTCAATCTTATCCTGTCGCATCAATGTGCGTATTCATTTGTCATCATTTTGGACATCGTCAATCCTAATTAGGGTTTTGTCCTCTTATCAATCTTGTCATCATGCGATCGATTTGTCATCGATCATTGTCATTTTCAATCTTATTATCTTGTGATCGATTTCTCATCGATCCTTGTCTTTTGATCAATTTGTCATCAATCTTGTTGTCTTGTGATCTATTTGTCATCGATCGTTGACATTTTCAATCTTGTCATTTTGTAATCTATTTTGTCATCGATCCTTGTCTTCTTGTCAATTTTGTCATTTTGCGATCAATTTGTCATCGATCGTCGTCTTTCTCAATAATGTCAATTTGGATCAATTAGTCATTGTTCCTCGTCAATTGGCGCATTTTCTCAATCACATCATTTATCAGCATTGGTCTTTTATCAAGTCAGAATCATGATCAAATCGAATCGATATCAATTATCCTTTGTCAAGACCTAATTGTCATCCTTGCATTTCTAATTCATCTTTTAGGGTTTCATGATTTTATTCATTTAACCCTATTTGTCACTTCTCCCTCTAGGTTAAATAATTTATTTATTTATCCTAGGTCTTCGTGTCACAATTAAATGTTTAATTTAATTGGCTAACTAATTATTCCTCTTTTTGTGAATTAATTAATAAATGACAAATTATTAATTGATTTACCTAATTTCTCCTAATTTCCTAATTTCCTATTTTCCTCATTTTCTAATTTCCTAAATCCTAATTTCCTCATTTTCTAATTTCCTAAATCCTAATTTCCTCATTTTCTAATTTCCTAATTCCTATTTTCCAATTTTCCTAATTTCCTAATTTCTAATTCAATGTCCTCCTATTTTCCTCCTAATTTCATGGGAATGACATTTCAATTTGTCATAATTTGTCATAATTGACAATCAATCAATTTTGACATAGAAATTTGTCATAATCTTGTCGTGAATTATCAATCAATCAATTTTGCATAGAAAGTGCAAATTTGTCATAAATTTGTCATAATTGACATTCTTGATTTGCAATTTCCATTTGAATCTCTTCATGCTAATTTGATCATCTCTCCAATTTGTCTATAAATTGGATGAATTTCTTCGATCCTAATCTAATCACATTATCGAACGAATCACTTTTCGAATCGATTCCCGAATCAATCACACTTCAAGTATTCTTGAGCAATCATCTTGTCTACTTGCTTTCATATCATGATCATGCACTAGTAGGTGAGATCCACAACAAAGTTATTTGAAGGAGAAAGAAGGACAATGGAGCCACATGAAGGAGACATTCAAATCTGCACTTGGTTTGCTTAATTTTCAAATCTTGAATGTTTTGTTTTCATGTCTTTATTGAGTGTGTTAGGATTGATCATTGCATTTGAGCTTTTGTGATTGAGCTATGACTAATATTGAATTGCTTGTGATTATTTCTGAATTCCTATGCTACATTAATTGGTGAACCCGACGTGAACTAACCACTTAACCATGCTTTTGAGTGCTTTTGAGTTGATGTGCAGGTAAAAAAACCAAGAAACAGGGTAATGCAGGGTTTTCTGAGAACTTCTACGCCTGTGTCAAGCATTATGCGCCTGTGTTAAGCATTTTGTGCCTGTGTCAAGGACAATCTATGCCTATTTCAAGCATTATGCGCCTATGTCAAGACTTCTGTGCCTGTGTAGGGCCAGAAATAGAGGTAAAAGGTAGTGTTTTTCACTTGCAAATTGTTTTCTTTTGCATTTTGTTTCTATTTTTTTTTGGTTTTTTGGTACTGATTCTCTGTGCAGCACCTTGGCATACACATGGCAAAGATAACAAATGAAACTACTAACACATTTTTGTGCAGGTTCGATATTCAAAGACTAAACATATCAAACTTCTGACTTGGGTTTTGTAGGTTGCCTTGGACTACAACCAAACTTTGTGTTTGTAATTAATATTTAAGCACCTAGTATGATTTCTAAATAGGATGGAATGAATGTATGTTTTCTTTGATTGTTGAGTTTGACATTGGAGTAAGAGAATATGCTCTCATCCTTCTTAGGGTGATCAGAAATCCAGATCTTCGATACCATGCTCATGTTTTTTATTGTGTGTCACCTTTAGAGGGCCTGCCTTCCTGACCATTTGCTTTTGCAAGCAAGTGATAATCGTGAGAAGGGAACGACCCAAAGTGAGTACGGCTAGAATACCTTGGCATTCTAACTCACTATAAACAAATACCTTATGGGTGAAAGCTTTGAAGGAAGGGTTACGTGGGAATTGCAGTTACTTGGAAAGTGATGACCCTTGAACTCTTTCTCATATCAAAATCTAAGTAGGACCTCACGGTCTAAATCGTGCTTGCGCGACTACATTTGTTTGGTATCTTGGTGGGCTTAATGTCTCAATCACGCTTGTGTGACACCAAGGAGTAACGCTTAACAGAAATCCTGACTAAACACCTTGTATTTAGAGGCCAAAAATCCTTCTAGTTGCTTGAGAAGGACAAGTTCGGATACTTGGAAGAGATACTAAGTTCACCATGGGGAGATTTCCATGGGGACTGATGCTTGGCTGCCCTGAGAAGTGAGTGTTGTGGAGGGGAGCTCGTGGGGTCAAGCATCTATGTATTCTCCTTGAATCTCATAACGAGTCTACCTCTCAAGTACCTAATGTCCTTGCCTACCATAAGAAATGTGTGAATGAGCATGATTGTCTTGAGTCTAAGCTAAAATATCTTGTCTTCTTTACTTGTCAAAAGTTGAATTGTATCTCATTTCAAAAACAAGGCAAATTGATTCAAAACAAGGTTAAACATAAGAACATTTCATTCAACAAAGTTCAAAACATCTTCAAACATGGTTGTCAAATATTTTTCAAAAATCTTGTCTCAACATTCATGTCACTTAGATTTAGGTTCATCCTAGGTTTGCATTTTGCAAAGTCATTGTCAAGTACCAAGGTTAGGTTTCATCTAGGTCATACTCCTTTGCATATCCATAAGGGTCATCCTTTTGCATGTGTCCTCTTGCATTAGAGTAATACCATTGTCCTACATTTGCATTTGCATACCCTAGGTCTCTTCATCAAGCTTAGGTCATTATCATATCATATTAGGGTCATTTGCATAGTAATTGTCCCTTTGCATATAGTGTCAAAAACTAGGTTTTGTCATACTTGAGTAATCCAAATCTTTGATAAACCCTAAGTCATTGTTAGGAAATCTAGACCTTATCAAACCTTTTCTCCTTTTGTCATTATTGTCATTTGGTCAAACCTAGCTTAGTATCCAAGCATATAGGGGAGACATTGTCATTTGTCCTTTTGTCACTTGGTCCTTTTGTCCTTTGAGGTCTAGACATCATTTCAATTTCCTAAGGGTCTCTTTTAGATTTGCATTCCAAAAGGTTTGTCAAAATCTTCAAAAACAACCAAAAACATAGGTTGCATTCTTGCCATAGATTGCATTCTCATTTATTTAGTTTGCATTTAGTTGCATATCATATATTGTCCTTGAAAATTTTAAAAAATATTGCATTTGCATAAGTGACATGCCTGTTGAAACAAGATCAAAATCTAAAAAGATGGGTGAACCAGTGTATCAACCCATTGACAACATATCAAATTCACAGTTTCAAACTAGTCAAATAGTACAAATTGAAGGTTTATCAAACACATCACTACCACCATATGGAACGGTTCAACTTGGACCACCTCCCTTATATGAACCAGTGTTTGTACCTATGAAACCAGGACATGGGAGTGTTCAACCAACTCCAAGAGGAAATGCACCTTTCAATTGGAATCAACCAAACCTGCAACATGAAATTCAAACACTACATGAGGAACAAACTCTTTCACAAGGATTTGGATCAGATCAAGGCATTCAACAAGAAACGAATCCAAATGTCCAACCAGATTCTTCATTAGATTTTGATGCTTCTGATGATGTTGATATGTTCCTTCAAGATCCAGAGTTGACAAAAAAGATGGATAAATTCTTGAACAAGGTCTTTAAGATGTTCCCACAAAAATATCTTAACATGATGAGTAATGTGACCTCCTCAAGTGAGAAAATCAATGTGCAAAAACAACAAGGTGGTGAGCTGTTAAGTTTCTCTCTGCATCCAAATGAAGAAAATATGCAACAAGAAACTCAACCTACTTTGATGAGTAAACATGCTTCAAAGGCATTGACAGTGACTATTCCTCAAAAGTCACCATTTGAGACAATAAATAATCCATTATTCAACACAACACCTGTAACACAAGATCAAATGAAGACCACGCAAATATTGACAGCTATCCCTCAACAAGAAGTGGTTCCTTACATGCATACAATTGGATCAAAATCTAAGATGCAAGAAAGCTTCACAACTGGGATGCCTGATATCACCAATGTCCAAAACAATTCCATGATGCAACAAAGTTCTTATGTCCCATTAAGCTCAATATATTTGCCAAACACTATTGCGACAGATCCTTCGATAATGGCGACACAAAGAGCTACGGATAGTGGTTTGCACCAACAACAATTGTTGCAACAATTGAGTAATACACAAAAGGTACAATCGAATGTGCAAACAAGCAATGTACAACAACAACAACAATATCGCATTTGACAACAAATTGCAGTGCCTTCTGCCCCATTACAAGTTAATGCAAACTTGCAACCATCACAATGGATTGGACAAACAACATAGCAAGTTAATGCAAGTGCCATACCCCATCTTAAGGAGAAACAACAAAAACCACCTAAACAAAGTTTTTTGGAAATGATGGGATATACACCGCGACAACAATTGGCACAAAGTCAACAAATTCCTATTCGTCAACATCAACAACAACATGTGCCTCAATATGTGCCAAGACAAACAAGCTATCATACTTCACAACCGCAATTGGCACTTGTGCAATATCAACAACACCCTCAATTGCAATATCAACCTAGGCTACAAGAAGCACAGCAACAAGGTCAATATCAAGGCATGGCACAACCACAACAACAAGAGATGTACCAAGAACATTATATGTCGGAGACACCAAAAATGACCATTTCAGAGCATCAACAACCGATCGAAAACATGATGTATCGACAAAGAGTACCCACCGGGATTAATGATGGACCTCCAAAATCTGATGCAATTGCGCAACAGCTTGAGAATTTGCAACGACAAGTTGACACATTAGAAACTAAAGGAACAAAGAAGTTGTATACAGATCAGGATTTATGTCCTAATCCATTTGATAAGAGCTTATACATGCCTCCATTCCCTAAACATTTTGAGGCACCTAATTTTGAGAAATATAAAGGGAATGGCAATCCAAAAGATCACATTCGAGCATTTTTTGTGGCATGTACTGAAGTGAGTTATGAGGAAACATATTTAATGCGCTTATTTGCACGAAGTCTCACTAGACAAGCCATGGATTGGTATTCGCATCTGCCAGGAAATATAAAGACTTGGTCTGAATTGGCTCAAAAGTTTATATCTCACTTCGCATTCAACATCGATAGTGACGTGACCATGTCAGATTTATGCAACACCAAGCAAAAGCAAGGCAAGCCATTAGTGACTTTCTTGCAACGATGGCAAAGCTTGTATAGTCGTTCTTCTCTAGATATACCTGAAGAACAACAAGTGAATCTGTTTATCCAAAATTTGGTCCCAAAAATGATGTACGAACTAAAATTGAAAAGTCCCAGTACTATAGAGAAACTCATTAAGAAAGGGATGAACATTGAAACTACTCTTGTAGCCAAGGGAATCATTAAACTTAACAAAGACAGTGACAACACGACCAATTCAGGGGATAGAAATAGATTTTGGTATAAGAACAAGAATGTCACTAATGATGGAGTTGTTGATGCAAGAGCGGTGAATGCAAATCAACCCCCGTTCACAATCAAGAAATTAAGTGTTCCTAATATGTCAACTATGGAACAAAATCAAACACCAGTGAGCAATGTTACTCAATAGCCGCAATACCAACAACATACTCAACAATACACTCAACAATATAATCAACAACAAGGCCAGCAACAAAGCTAGGAGTGCAAACCTTTCCAATCAATGGATGGGCCTCCTCAATAATTTACGCCATTGGGAGAGCCTATTGAGTTAGTAATGAAACAATTAATACAAGAAAAATTTATTAAGCTACCAGATATCAAGGTAGAACCAGTGGTAAAACCACATTGGTGGAATGATAATGCATACTGTGAGTATCATCGATCAAAAGGACATAAAACCGCGTCATGTTTTCAATTGAAACATATGATTCAAGACTTGTTAGAGAAAGGAGTAATTGAGATAGATCCGCCCAATGCGACCTCTAACATTGATCATACCATTTTCAAAACTCCTTTGCTTGATCATGACAAGGGTAAAGCATCTTCTTCAAACTCTACCCAAACGGAAAATTATGCAAATACTAGTTATAACAATGTCATCAATTGTTTCTGAGTGTCAAATGAGTATGTTTCCACCATAAGAATAAAGGAACAAGATCCTTCTTGCGCGGTCACCACTCATCGATCCAAAATAGTCCTGAAAGGAGCCCCTGCAGCTCCTCCCAAACCAACTCCTGCAAGTCAGTATAATCTCTTGGATCATCTAGGAAAGACACCTGCACAAATATCAATCCTTGAGTTGTTGAAAATGTCCCCCATGCATCGTGCAGTCCTAGATAAAGCTTTAATTGAGTCCATTGTCCCGACAGACATTGATGTTGACCAGTTTCAAGCCTGAATTGGACATCTAGCTGTTTCCCAAAATGTCGCATTTTCTGATAATGATATCTCACCTGATAAGCTCCCTCATAATGATCCTTTACACCTTGAAGTCTTTGTCCATAATTGCAAAATCCGACGAGTCTTGATAGATGGCAAAGCTGGTCTTAATATTTGTACCTTGAGAGTGGTCATTGGCCTTGGATATACATAAAATGACATTGATGCTTCCAGAAGAATAACAATCAAAGCATATGATGATGTTGAGCGCCCATCCAAAGGGATAATTACATTGCCTATCAGAGTTGGTCCAGTGACAGAAAACACTTTCTTGCGAGTCTTAGACCTTGATCTCCCTTACAATATGATTCTTGGTCGTCCATGGATCCATGCAATGAAAGCAATTCCATCCACCTATCATCAATGTTTAAAATATCCTTACAATGGAACTGAGATAACAATTCCAGGAGATCCTAATCCATTTCAATTTTGTGCTACTCTAAAGGATACCCCTCAGCAGCAAGTCCCCGTCAATAGAGAGGCCAAATCACATAGTTATGTGGATCCTAATGAATTGTTAGATGTTGTCAAAGGAAAGTTGAAGATACAGGACCAAGGACACAGAGAATATTCAATGGATCAAACATTCCTCATCGGGAATTTACCAATATCTCCAAAATCATATGGCAAACTGTATTTATTGCAAAAGGAACCTAAGGTCGTTATTCAATATCAGCCTCCCACTACATTTACAAGATGGGGTGAACTTGACAAAGAAACTTTAGATGATGATGTCATATATTGGCTTTATAAGGATCCAACTGAGACCCCACCTGTCAGGTTGCTAGTGGAACGGTATGGCAAAGGATTTACTATGCTGCAAAAGAAAGGATATGACAGCTGCAATGGCTTAGGCCTGAACAAAAATGGAAGGCTAGAACCTGTTATACCCAAGATGCGACCTCCAACTTTAGGGTTAGGTTTTGTACCATTGTGAATTGGATCCTCATCTACCAAAGTGACCATGTGTGGAAAAGGGCATGACTCTGATGATGAAATAACACCTAAGGATACCCGACCCGAAACTGATTCCAATGAATGGGAGTGGAGTTCTTTTTCTTCTAGCTCCTATGCCCTTGACAATATTTTCCTTGACCCTGATAATTTGCCTATGGAAGACAAACATGAAATAACTCCTCTTCCTAAAACATGTCCTAATGCTTGGATAGAGTCATTCTGGGACCCAAGCTCCGAATCAGATACAAGCAGTTCAGATAGTGATACCACATATGTTTACATCTTTACCATATCAGCCCTCTCTCTCCTTACAACCGATGATGACATGCCCCTCATCTATCCCCAACTTATCCAACATGACCAACAAGAACCACTCACATTGGATTGTTTTCAAAATGACGAAGCAATTGCAGAATTCCTTGGACTATGGGAAGGCATACCGCAAGGTGATCATAAGGCAAGATTTGCTATTGACCTAGATTCCACGGTATATTTTGGGGAGTCAACTCCATCTTCCAGTCATCAAAATGAAAAAAGAAAAGAAAAAGTAAAAAATCAAAAGAATAGATCTTTGAGTGAAAACCGTAAGGCACTCTCTGATCATGCAAAAGTCAAAATAAAAGACGTACCTGTAGGTGAAAACCTCTCTGAGGCACCCAAAGGTGGAAGAGTGGACATACCCCTATCAAGTCAGGATAAATCAACATTTCTTGTGGAAATGACCGAGGAAATCAATTTGGGTACACCTGACAACCCTAAGGTCATTCATTTTGCTGCTTCTCTATCAAAATAGGAAAAGATAGATTTTTTCAATTTCTTTCTTGAGAAGAAGATCAGCTTTGCATGGTCCTATGCAGATATGCCTGGCCTTGACCCAGAATTATTCCTTCATCACTTGTCATTAAAAGCAAATGCCAAGCCTGTCAAACAAAAACTTAGAAAGATGCATCCCCAGGTGGCTCTTTTGGTCAAGGTAGAACTGAAAAAATTACTGGATGTGGGCTTCATCAGACCCACTGATTATGCAGACTGGATTTCAAATTTAGTACCAGTTAGCAAAGTAACTAGGGGCATCAGAATCTGTACGGATTTCAGGGATCTTAATAAAGCATGCCCTAAAGATGATTTTCCACTGCCAAATATCGACATCATAGTTGACATGACTGTTGGATATGAGATGCTCTCATTGATGGATGGTTTCTCTAGCTATAACCAAATTTGCCTTGCTCCTGAAGACCAACATAAGACTGCATTCACATGTGCTTGGGGTACCTACTATTGGAATGTGATGCCCTTCGGCCTTAAAAATGCAGGTGCAACATATCAAAGAGTGATGACAACAATTTTCCATGATTTCATGCATACTTTGATGGAGGACTATGTTGATGACTTATTATGCAAATTTGTCACAAGAGATAGTCATTTAGCCATCCTGGGCCCAATCTTTGACCGAATGGAGACCTACAAACTCAGACTCAATCCAAAGAAGTGTGTCTTTGGTGTCACAGCCGACAAATTACTAGGGTACATTGTTTCTCACAGAGGCATTGAAGTCGACCCGGCCAAGGTTAAAGCAATAATGGACATGCCTCCTCCTTCTAATCTCCGTCAACTACGCGGTCTGCAAGGAAAGCTACAGTCAATCCGCCACTTCATAGCTTAGTTGGCCAACAAATGTCATCCATTCCAGCATCTATTGCATAAAGGTGTCTCTTTTAAATGGACTGAGCAATGTCAATCAGCCTTTCAAGCTCTCAAAGACTATTTGTTGTCGCCGCCTATTCTAATGCCTCCTATAAAAGGAAAGCCATTCATATTGTATATTTCTGCAACTGAAACGGCACTAGGAGTTCTCTTGGCCCAACAGGATGAGAACGGCAAAGAGTGAGCTATTTATTATATTAGTCGGACACTAGTAGGCTATGAGCTGAATTATTCAACTATTGAAAGGGCATGCTTAGCAGTGGTATTTGCAACACAAAAGCTCCGACATTATATGTTAAATCACCAAACATTGTTGGTTGCAAAAATTGATCCTCTAAAATACTTGCTTAGCAGAGCAGCTTTGACGAGTCGCCTAGCAAAGTGGGTTATGATCCTCAGTGAATTTGATATTCAGTATATGGAGCGAAAGGCGATAAAAGGACAAGTCATAGCCGATCAACTTGCAGAAGCTCCTATTTATGATGATCATCCCATGTTGACCGATTTTCCAGATGAATCAGTCTTTGCTCTCACATCTTCTAATGAATGGAAGTTATACTTTGATGGATCCCATACCAAGTTCGGGTCCGGAGCCGACATCTTTTTTGTCACCCCTCAAGGTGATGCTATTCCCAAGTCCTACAGAATAACTTTTCATTGTACCAATAACATTGCAGAGTATGAAGCACTGGTCACAGGACTCCGAGTAGCGGTCCACTAGAATATCACACATTTGCAAGTCTATGGAGATTCTCAATTAGTCATCCGACAAGTGAATGATGACTATGAAACAAAAGATGAAAAGCTTATTCCCTATAAGCATATGGTAGATTTCTTCAAGACAAAATTCACGGCTATCCATTTCAGTCAAGTTCCAAGAATGCAAAACAAGTCGGCAGATGCAATGGCTACGATTGCTTCCATGTTAAATATGCCCCACAATATGGACAAATGTGAATTTTTGATCAAACAATTGCTTGTCCCTTCTTTTGACATTCTGACAGCAGATGTGATGTGCGTTCTTGTTGGTCCCAACTCCCTGTGGTACAATGATGTATATCAATATTTGAAATCCCAAACCTTACCACCTAACCTTTCTGCTAACCAACATCGAGCCTTCATCCGACAAATAGCCAAATATGTCATCATCGCCGACACCCTTTACCGTCATTCCTTTGACCATACCCTCCTCGGGTGTTTGGATTCTGACGAAGAACAAACGGCTTTACACGAGGTTCACGATGGTATATGTGGGGGCCATTTCAATGGTCTAAGCTTAGCCAAAAAGTTGATTCGTGTTGGGTATTATTGGCCCACTCTGGAAAAAGATGTTCATGATTTTGTTAAGAAATGCTACAAATGCCAGATCCATGGAAGCTACATTCATGCACCAGCCCAAGAGCTTCATTTTGTCATATCTCCATGGCCCTTTTCTCAATGGGGATTGGATCTTATTGGCAAGATTCACCCGACATCTGCAAATGGACACAAGTTTATCATTACAGCCACAAAGTATTTTACAAAATGGATCGAGGCTATCCCCATGACCTATATCACTGGTGTGCAAATTTCAAAATTCCTATTGAATTATATCATATGCAGATATGAGATTCCCCTGGCCATAGTCACAGATAATGGTCGTCCCTTCAAGAATAAAGATGTCAAGGAACTCTGTGAAAAGTTTCATATCCAACACCGTTTCTCCAATCCATATTATCCACAAGGGAATGGTCAAGCCGAAGCATCAAATAAAACCATTATCAAGATCCTGAAAAAGGTTGTCAATGATGTTGGTCAAGATTGGCATGTACAGTTGAATCCAACACTATGGGCCTATCGCACTTCTATCCGCACACTTACTGGTGCAACACCTTATTCCTTGGTGTATGGTGTGGAAGCCATTTTACCTTTGGAAGTGGAGATTCCTTCCTTGTGTGTTTCCTTGCAACATCTGATTGATGATGAGACACATAGGGTCTCTCAGTTGCATTAGCTTGAGATGTTAGATGAGAAACGTCAGATAGCCCTGACACATTTGCAAGCATATCAAAACTGTCTCCGTCGCTCTTATAATAAGAAGGTCAAAGGGCAACACTTCGAAGTGGGAGATCTGGTTTTAAAAGAAAACCCTAAGAATGCACACTCTACTGACATCATCAAAGGCAAGTCTGAACCTAATTGGGTTGGGCCTTTCATAGTGACTACAGCCTATGGCTCGGGGGCATATCAGCTTGCCACTCTAGAAGGTGACCCTTTGTCTGATCCTGTCGATAGCATGCACCTTCGCAAGTACTGGGCATAATTTTCTATCAGCACTTCTTCAAGTATGATCCTAAAAAACTACAAAAAAAGTGAAAAAAGCAAAAAAATACAAAAAAAAGTGAAAAAAGCAAAAAAATACAAAAAAAGTGAAAAAAGCAAAAAAATACAAAAAAAAGTGAAAAAATACAAAAAAAAGCAAAAGAGAAAAAGAGCAAAAAAGTAAAGAAAAATGATTCGCCCTCTAGTGAAAACCTGGCAAATAGGTGCTTTGGGCAAGTACCATGGTGAAAACCTAGCAATCAGGCACCATGTGTAAGCAAGATCATCGCTTCGTCATCTGTCATGACCTCTAGCTATGCTTTCTCTCTAAAGATTTATCATGTCTATCTTTGTCTTGACCCAATGTTCGGATCCAGGCCTGTGATTGGTCAACATCATTGTCTTGCATACTCCAGTTTCTTGTACATATGTCTTTCAAATGTGCATTGGGTGCATTCCCCTTGTCATGATCAATCACTGGAACTTTTGCATCTAAAATGTCCTGAAATAATTAATAAAAATTTGAAAAATGTCTTGAAATAATCCAAAAAAAATTGAAAAATGTCCTGAAATAATTCATAAAAATTTGAAAATGTCCTGAAATAATCCAAAAAAATTGAAAAATGTCCTGCAAAAAATCCCTAAAAAAACTGAAAAATGTCCTGAAAAAAAAATCTCTAAAAATCAAATAATG
Organism: Cryptomeria japonica; assembly: GCF_030272615.1. Classification (NCBI taxonomy): domain Eukaryota; kingdom Viridiplantae; phylum Streptophyta; class Pinopsida; order Cupressales; family Cupressaceae; genus Cryptomeria; species Cryptomeria japonica. The sequence continues at coordinate 40,389,411 of NC_081406.1, read as the reverse complement.
TCTTGAAAAAATCTCTAAAAATCAAATAAAGTCCTGAAAAAATGAACACCAAAAAATTGTAAAATATCGAAACACAAAACAAAAAAATAAATGATCCCTTTGTGCATAAGACAGATCACTAAGTATACATCCAATGACATGCAATCCAACACTGTGCTTTAATGAAATCATGCATAAATAGATGAACTTTTTCAATCAAACTAGACATTCAAACTGATCAAAATTGTCATATCAATCAACCTCAAAATCATTTGTCCTTGTCTCTACTATCATGGGTCTTATACAGGGTGTGGTATACTCGAAACCAGACCGTGTCCTGTCTTAGACAGGGTACCGCATATCTTGAAACCAGATAGCATGATCGTCCTATCAGCACTTTCAACTTTTGACAATGAAGATCAAGATGTTTGTTTGACTTGTTGGAATTTGTGCATCTTATCTTTTTGCTGATTTATCTTTGGCTTCGATCATGCTCCTATGTTGCTCGATGATGTCACTGAGTGATTTAGAGTGACCGGGATGGTTCATGGTCCTTTTCTCTTTTTTTGTTGTGATTGTTGTTTGTCTGTGATGTGTCTGTCTTTTGAAAAAAAGGGTTGCATTTCAGCTCTGGCCTTCAATGCCATGATTCTACGCATCCATTTTGCTACATTAAAATAAAGGTTCTCACCTACAAAGTGCATTACTGAAAGCAAGTTTTTCTTCGTCTCTCACTGTCCTTTGTCTCATTTTCTTCTTACTAACATTTCTTCCATCAATTTGGGCAATCAGTCTGGTCTAGTGCTCCGATTTCCCCAAACACATATGTTGCATCCTGCATTCATTTGGTTAGTACATTTGCATTATATCAAGCATCACATCAAGCATTTTATCCATTTCATATTATAAATGCATCAAAAACACATAAAAAATATATCCATACATGTTCCACAATAATACATAAACAGTGCATACGCCATCCATACATGGAAAATAAACATAAGTCATAACACATTGCATCCCATCATATCGATGCATATCATATCATATGTCACAATAATATCGAAGTACAAAATTGGACTATCTGTCCTAAGTATGGCCCGCAGGCTGACTACAAAATGTCAAAGTACATATGCCTCTGTCGTAAGGAGCACGTGCCTCTATCACTAGGTGCTCCCTCTGTCCTCCTCATCCCTGCCATGTCTCATGGATGATGTCCCTCCTGGTCCTGGCTATGGTGGTCTCATAGGTCCACTCACCCCCATGCTGCTCAATGACCTCCGAGAGTGTGCTCTACTCTCTGTCCTCAATCGTGCCTGATATGAAGCTACTCTCTGCTCTGGTGGGACTGCACTCTCATATAGTATCCTCCAATGGCGTATCTCCTCTCCGGTCTCTACCAACATCTATGCCATCTCCCGTGCACTGGCATCCCTAATCGACCCAATGTACTCAGTGACTCTCTATTCCTCTCGTTGTGCCTGAGCTATTGTTGCATCTCGAGCCACTGTAAGTCTGGTTATCTCCGCTCTGAACTGATCCTGCTTTGTCCTCAAGATGGCATTCTGTCTCTCTAATGTCGCAATATGATCATGCTGACTCGCTATGGTAGCCCTGCACATCTCCATCTCCTCTATCCTAGCTGTCTCCGGCTCTATGGGTATATCCTGCAATGCCTCATGCTCGCCTGAATCTAGCTCATCCTCATCATCCCCCTCCTCATCTCCGTCCTCTTCATCCCCCTCATCCTCATCCCCACCCTCATCCTCCTCGTCCTCATCATCTCCCTCCTCCTCTCCTGTGAGTGGGAAGTCCTCCTGTCTCCTAGGTACTAGAATGTCTAGATCTATCAATGGCACTAGCCGTCATCATGCAAACCATTGCTCATACTCCTCTGTCATCCCGACGTCCTCCACATCTGATCTCCAATCCCACTATCTCTGTTGTAGCTGTGTGAAGTCAGCATATGCTATGTGTGGCTGAATCATACTCCCCCACTGACTCGTCTCTCTATGAGATTGGGCAAAGTGTGCAGTCCTCCTAGGTACATCCTGCCTCTCTCCAAACTATCATCTGACTCTCTCTGGCAGGTACATCTCAATCACTCTCTGGCGATTCACTGGTCACCCAATCAGGTACCTCTCCTGTCTACAATACGGTAGCTCATCACTATCATCTGACCATCCAGGGCAATCACGATATGGCCTCCATGTGAACTCTCTTAGTATGTCTAGCTCATGTCGCCAATACAATATGTAACTAAAAGGACCCTGTCTCAGTGCTCCCCCATAGTAGTACACATATGGTCGATGTGGTAATACCTATCTCTCTGCAATCGGTCGACATAAGGCTATGTGCTCGAATGCCCATACCTGTAACAATGTGACTCCACAACTCAAAGTCTGCACTCCCTGATATGCTATCTGATGCAACTGAAAATATAGCATAGCCAATACACATGGTCCCCATGTGTACACCATCCCCTCTGTCGCCATTTGCTCCAACACTCTTCCCCATCCAATAGGGAATCCATGTCCGCGTCTGTCTCCTACTAGTAGGCATGCTATCACCACTGCTATCACCACATATCGTCGATCATACTCTGATGCCATGGTCTCCCAGCCAATCTCCCTTTCTATGATATCCAAATCATCTGCGTCGCACTCAAATAATCTGCACAACGCATCTCTCCCTGTCATTGGGTCGTACTCTACCATCTCTCCATGAATCAAAATGCGAAGGATACGCCATACGTCCTCTAGTGTCACAGTCGCCTCTCCAGTCGCCAAATGGAAAGAGGAGGTCTCTGAATGCCATCGCTCTGCTAATGCGGTAAGCAGTTCTCTGTTTGCCCTAATCTCAGGCATAAATGTGATATAGTATATCCCAAGTCCTGCTAGTGTATCTCTATCCGTGCTCCTGAGTCTATGTCGTAACATGAAGCAGTCTGGTCGGTTCTCCCGCGTGATCAATGGATACTGTCGACTCTGCATCACAATTGGGGCACATTTTGTCAGTTTTAGGGTTTACTCCTGCGAGCTGCATTGTCCTTGTTTCATGTCCAAATCAGGGTGTTTTTCATCTATTTTGACCTATCCTATCCTTATCCCCCCTTTTCGGATCATTTGCATGCTATTTTTTTGACCAAAATTGACTTCCCAATGCACAATTGCACCTGTGTGACAAGTCCTGTGCTTGTGTCCCCCTACACAAGCACAGAAGACATTACACAAGCGCAGGATTCACCCTACACAAGCGCAGAAGTCACTTTCTGCATTTTCTGTGGGCCCCGCAATGTCCCGCAAGTGATCAAAATTCATAAAATTGAAAACATGGGTTTTTGTGATACATACCACTACTCCTGCGTCGTCTGGTCATCTGTACATGTGTACACATTCTCTAAGGTGATCTGCCATTGGGATGTTTGCCATCTCTCTGCATGTGTCTTTTTCCAGAGCAATAAATTCTCCTCTTTGGCTAGTGCAAATGAGCAATTTTCCCTCACTTTGTCTCATTTATAGATCTTTGTCAGTGCATAGATGGATGTGCACTCTCTCCATCTCATGTTGGTCGCAGTCTTTTGCGTCTTTAATTGCTTGTCCTTCATGCATCCGGTCTCCGATTGTCAGTCTGTTTGTTCCTATCATGTTCTATCATTCTTATCAATCAATTGGCCTCTTTTCTGGATGTTTCCGGCCAATTCCTCGAGGGGATATGCATATGTCATTATTATTGTCTGGGGCATTTTCATTATTGTTCTTTGAAACAACGCTTGAAATCGCAGTGTCTCAAAGATGGGCAAAATGTAGACACCTAAAAATGGTCAATGCTTGCGGAATCATACTTTAACATTTGCGCATTGCCTTATTTTAGGGTTTTTGCGTCGCATTAACATTTCTCCTATGATTCGCACTTGGTCTTTATCATTTGCGAGCATCAAATCTTTCTTCTGCTTTCTTCATTTATCTCGCTCTCGAATTTGGCCTTGTCGACAATAATCTTCAGTCATGATTTTGGTCAATCTTATCCTGTCGCATCAATGTGCGTATTCATTTGTCATCATTTTGGACATCGTCAATCCTAATTAGGGTTTTGTCCTCTTATCAATCTTGTCATCATGCGATCGATTTGTCATCGATCGTTGTCGTTTTCAATCTTATTATCTTGTGATCGATTTGTCATCGATCCTTGTCTTTTGATCAATTTGTCATCAATCTTGTTGTCTTGTGATCAATTTGTCATCGATCGTTGACATTTTCAATCTTGTCGTTTTGTAATCTATTTTGTCATCGATCCTTGTCTTCTTGTCAATTTTGTCATTTTGCGATCAATTTGTCATCGATCGTCGTCTTTCTCAATAATGTCAATTTGGATCAATTAGTCATTGTTCCTCATCAATTGGCGCATTTTCTCAATCACATCATTTATCAGCATTGGTCTTTTATCAAGTCAGAATCATGATCAAATCGAATCGATATCAATTATCCTTTGTCAAGACCTAATTGTCATCCTTGCATTTCTAATTCATCTTTTAGGGTTTCATGATTTTATTCATTTAACCCTGTTTGTCATTTCTCCCTCTAGGTTAAATTATTTATTTATTTATCCTAGGTCTTCGTGTCACAATTAAATGTTTAATTTAATTGGCTAACTAATTATTCCTCTTTTTGTGAATTAATTAATAAATGACAAATTATTAATTGATTTACCTAATTTCCTATTTTCCTCATTTTCTAATTTCCTAAATCCTAATTTCCTCATTTTCTAATTTCCTAAATCCTAATTTCCTCATTTTCTAATTTCCTAATTCCTATTTTCCAATTTTCCTAATTTCCTAATTTCTAATTGAATTTCCTCTTATTTTCCTCATAATTTCATGGGAATGACATTTCAAATTGTCATAATTTGTCATAATTGACAATCAATCAATTTTGACATAGAAATTTGTCATAATTTTGTCATAATTGACAATCAATCAATTTTGACATAGAAATTTGTCATGATCTTGTCATGAATTATCAATCAATCAATTTTGCATAGAAAGTGCAAATTTGTCAAAAATTTGTCATAATTGACATTCTTGATTTGCAATTTCCATTTGAATCTCTTCGTGCTAATTTGATCATCTCTCCAATTTGTCTATAAATTGGATGAATTTCTTCAATCCTAATCTAATCACATTATCGAACGAATCACTTTTCGAATCGATTCCCGAATCAATCACGCTTCGAATATTCTTGAGCAATCATCTTGTCTACTTGCTTTCATATCATGATCATGCACTAGTAGGTGAGATCCACAACAATGCTATTTGAAGGAGAAAGAAGGACAATGGAGCCACATGAAGGAGACATTCAAATCTGCACTTGGTTTGCTTAATTTTCAAATCTTGAATGTTTTGTTTTCATGTCTTTATTGAGTGTGTTAGGATTGATCATTGCATTTGAGCTTTTGTGATTGAGCTATGACTAATATTGAATTGCTTGTGATGATTTCCGAATTCCTATGCTACAAGGAGATGTAAGCAAAAGGGAAAATATTAGGCAGACCTATTGTGCGAAATATAGGTTAAAGGGTATATGTAAAGAACAGAGCAGGAACCGGTACTGAATCTGGCATTGAAGATTCTATTGTAAAGTAGTACAAGATATTGGATTTATATAATCCTTATTGTAAGTCAGTGAGACTTCCCATTGAGCAGTGAGCTCTAGGCAGTTGGCCTTCCTGCATGTGCAGGCCCCTATTGTAAGTAATATTCTCTTATTGGCCAGTGAGTGAATATTGTGGGTCACAAATCCCATAGAGGTTTTTCCCACACCGGGTTTCCTCGTTAAAATCTTGTGTTATGGTGTGCTTTTCATGTGGATGTTCTTGATTCTGTTTATTGCATTATTTCTTGCATATCGGTACACTGTTATATTATGTTCTGCATGTTTTAAGTTAAGAAAATTCATTCACCGGTCATATACTGATTCACCCCCCCCTCTCAGTATCTGTGGGATCCCTAACAATTGGTATCAGAGCTTGGTCCTCTATTTTCAAAATCCTAATAGCTTGAGGAAGATCTTGACATCGGTAAAGATAGAAAATCTGATGAAGCAACTGGAAGGAGCTCTTACAGACTATGATGTAGAAAAATTGAAAAATATCAAACTAGAAGATGATTTAAGGGCAGCTCAGGACATCATTCAGGCACTTCAAGAAAATTTTACTGTTGCAAGAAATAAGAGAAGATAACTTTGTGAAAAATTGGAAAATGAGAATGATGAAAAGGAATCACTTAATGATATGATAAGCAAGTTGAAACAAGAGATCATGACAACGAAGAATGAGATGCAGGATATGACTATGAGATTTTACAAAGAGATTGAGGATAGGAAGAAGAATGAAGAAGAATTGACCAGAAGACTAAGTGATGCTGCAAATGAGAACACAAGACTTAGCTATGAAAATGACATGTTGAAGACAAATCTGATGCATACTCAGAATGACTCAAATGAACTGTTGAGACAAAAAAAAGTCTTAGAAAGAGAACTAGAAACTGCAAATCAGCATAAAGAAAAATTCAAGAAAAGCTCAGAGGAACTTGGCACCTTGCTAAAGAATCAAAAACCTAAAGGTGACACTTCTGGAATTGGCTTTGAAGTTGGTGAAAGCTTCGATACTGCAAATACTCAGGATCACAGCAAATCAGTAAGACAACCTAATGCTTATAAATTCAATGGAAAATGTTTTAACTGTAATAAGTATGGTCATAGAGCAAATGAATGTAAATCTAGAAATTATCAGAATATCAACACACCCACCGGTCAATGTTCTAAATGCAACAAAGTTGGTCACAACTCTGAAAACTGTAGAATGAATGTGAGATGTTATATTTGTGGAAGATTTGGACATTTATCTAATCAATGCAGAACACAAACTGGCATAGGTTATGGAAAAGCTATTTAGAAAAATAATGTAACTTGTTATGCATGTAACAAGATTGGGCATATTGCTAAATTCTGTATAAGTAAAGGAACATCGGTAGACAACAAAATTTCTAGCTTGAAAGGTAAAGAAAAAGTTGAGGTTAAGCAAGAATTCTCAAAACAATGGATTAGAAAAGCTGGTCTAAATATTGGGAATACTCCTCCATCAGTAGAACCAACCAATGCTTCACCGACAAAATAGAGTGATGCTTCACTAGAAAGATAGAGCAGTGCTCCATCGGCAGGAAGTTCTTCATCAAATTGAAGAAAATTTCCTTGAGGGTTTGGCAATCTAATGACACATGTGCTATTATTCCCTCGCTTAGAGATAAGAAGTTGGAAATTACCTATTACCGGCAAACAATGTTAAGTGAATACTTAACCAGCATACAATTAATGTGGTAGATGGTGAATAGACACTATAAAATTAAGGTTTTGGCTCCATTTCATTTCACCAAGATTTCAAATTATGAAGTGTAGCGTCGTAAATTGTACGCACTTGCTAGGGTGGTACAATTTCACACCTAGTTTAGCACCCGCCTTAGTGCATTTTACCTTATGCATTGCATTTCTCCTTAAGCACTTAATTAATCAAAGTAATTAGGTCTAAGGTCCTATTTCATCATTCTCTACATCATAAAATTGGGCCCTTTTCACTAAAGCGCGCCCTTCGCATTTTATTCCTCCAATACACCACTTAATCAAAAACCCTAATTAAGTCTTATTTCAAACTTGGGGGCTTGGTTTCGGGGTCAAAACATCTCGAAATCACCTGTAACTTCAGGATTCTCTCTAAAATCATCATATCCGACGGCCCTGAAAATTTGGTGAAAAGTTGTCGGGACCATGGCGCCCGGAGTGCAACATGGTCCCGGACATTTTTCCCGAAATTTTAGGAGCGCGATCCAATCATAAAATAAAGCTTAACCCCAAGAAATTGGCGGGATATTCAATCTCTAGGTCGGCCAAAATATGAATTTACGACCTAGGGTTTCATACATAAAAGCTCTCTTTCCTCATTTGAAGGGATCCGATTTTGGTTTTCAGGAACTTCATATGCAGCGAAAGAGCAGATCTTTGAGGACTTCAACAACATTCAACATCATTCTATCAAGCATCTATCAAATTCATTCATCCACTTAGGGCTTGGAAGACATTGAAGAACAATAGGAGATTACCGACTGAAGATTGGCTTGTACTCCTCCCTTGAGGGTTGGGTATGATTTCGTATTGTTTTCATGTCTTTGCATTAGCTTTGATACATCATTTATTCATGCTTTAGATCACATTGCATCTTGATTTAGAGCATTTGCATTATCATTTACAAGCAATTAGGGTTTACTTTCTAGGTTGCTCTAGTTTGCTTTCTTGCATTTTTGGACCTTGCACACACACTAGGTCTACACACACAATACATTTTACAAAACAACTTGGCTATTCGTGGAGGTGGAAATCACCGAAGCGGGGGTTTGACTAAGGCAAAACCCTATATAGCCGCCCCTCCCCCTTTTCAGATATTATTGCAGGTTTCGGGATTCGGACGACGCCACGGGATACAGATCCGGAGAGAGAAGGTCGAGACAGCACTCTGTGTGAAGTTGCAGAGCAGAAGACTGGGATAGGGGCGCTGGGCACCTTGGTCCTGCCAGGACAGGGGCACTGGGTGCCCTGGTCCCTGGGACAGAGGTGCTAGGCGCCCTGGTCCTCCGGACAGACAGCTTTCAGACAGCTTCCCGACAGTGTTTCAGAGTGCAGAACAGTAGTTTCCGGTGCAGTTTTCAGGACAGTGGCGCCCGCGCCCCCATCCCGAACATTTTCAGTCCGATTTTGACTCCGGGTACATATCTACATTCTTATTTCATCCTTGTATTTACAGCTGTTCATTGTTTAATCTCAATTCTGCAATCTTGTTATTAGTTTATACTTGCATTTTGGGATTAAGGTTTGAACTTGCATTACTTGATCTTACAATTTCAACAAGGGAATAGAAATCCTAATAGATATCTCATGGCTCTCTCTTTCACCAAAAGAAGTAGCCAATCGTGCGATATCTCTAGGCTCTTTCGTATTCCGTAATGTGTGTCAAAAGGTAGGATTAGGGCATGATTAACCTAGTCTCGCTTTTTCCCCTACACATTTTGGTGAACCCGACGTGAATCTATCATTGCTTCCTCTTGCATTACATTTGTTAGATCTAGATCTAGATTTAGTGTGTTTTCATTTCATTTTCATTATAAAAAAAAAAAAAAAGTGTGTTTCTTTGCATTGTGTGTTTAAATTTTATGCAATCTTTTCAAAATGTCAGATTTTTATTTGCAAAATGTTCATGCTTTTGATGTTTACTATGAGTATAGCCAAGATGAATTAGATGAAGCTTTAGATGAGTTTTTAAACCCTAAAGATGCCAAACCTTCATTTTACCAAAAACTCATAAACCTTGTTACTATGCCATTTAGGTGTGATGAGAAAGATAAGTCGAATGATTCCTCTCAAGGATACATTCCTATCAACTCTTCCCCTGAACCTAGTAACATGGTTGTTTTCAATAATCCCCTCTATGAGGAGATGTCTCCTTTTGAATCAAATGACAAACCTTTTAACCGATATGATCATGCTTTGTTGGATGATGCTCTTGATGACTTTGTGGCTTTATCGAAATCTTTAAACAAGAACAAGGCCTCTAAATTGGTTAACATGATAAACTTGAATGAACATAATAAGCCTCTCTTTGAAGTCCAAGGTGCTTATCCTTCTCCCACCTTTCAATTTCTTAAATCACCTCTCCTTACTGTCCAAGGAAGGTATGATCATGATTCCTTTCGTACCCCGAATAAACCAATCATCACCGTGCAAGGAAGAAAACCTGTAAGTCCTTACAGTTATGCTAAACAAATAACTAGAGAGAGTTATCATGCGGTTGCCCATACTTATCATACTAGAAATAATAGGCAACCTAATCCTCCTCCTATTATTCCAGTTTCCCTTCCTAATCCTCAACCAATTCTTCCTCAAGCTCCCCGTATTTCGCAAGTTATGGGTAAGGAATATGATCTCATAGAACAACTTAAAGCTACCCCTGATAAGATATCCCTTTGGGATTTGATTCAAACTTCTTCCGCTTATCATGGAATGTTACAAGATGCCTTGAAAGATTTGAATGTTCCTCCACCGAATACATCTAGTAATATAGCATCTTTTGTTAACTTTGTGATGAATCCTAAAGCTCAAATTGTGTAAATTCAACAACAATATGATCCCTTTATGATTGTGGTTATCATGAAAGACACTGCTATAAGACGAACACTAGTAGATAATGGCTCTGGCCTTAATGTGTGTAGCATTAATTTATTGCATAAGATGAATGTGGATACGTCTCTTATTGAGCCTGACTCTCGTCCCATTCGTGGCTTTGACAATGTGGCTAAGACTTCATTAGGTATCATCACCTTACCTCTCACAGTAGGACCTGTTACTTTGCCTACTCCTATCCATGTTATGCCAGGAAATTTAACATATAACTTGTTATTAGGGAGGCCTTGGATTCACAGCATGCAAGTTGTCCCCTCTACATTGCATAGACAAGTTAAATTCGTTTATAACAATAAGACATACACTTTGATGGGTGATACTAATTTTCAACCTTGTCTACAAACATCTACTTCCAAAGGGAGTTCTTCTAAGCCATCCTCGTCTAGTGATGACTCTTTAAACAAGAAACCTATCAATGAATCCTCGCTCTCCGATGATCGGAATTCTTTGGATGAGTCTGGAGCTCCTAAAGAGGATCCTTCTCGACTCGAAACTACACATAAAAAGGATTTTGATCCTGAGAAGGTTCTCACAGAGGATGATTGGGGACCTCTTGATTTTAACCCTACCTTTGTAGGTGAATATAAGGTTCCTTCTAGAGAAATTAAAATTGAAAAGAAGGAAGAAGCTGAAAATCATAAAGTTGAAAAGAAAGAAGAAGTTAAAAATCAATCAACCTTACCTGAATCTATGAGTAATAATTTTGTGGCTGCTTCTCAAACTTCTTCTCCTCACATCTATAATTATGAAGAGTTTGATTCTTTGTCTTATGAAAAACCACCTTCTCTTCCTGAAATGGCTGATCGTTATGGTCGTGGTTTTCGCATTTTTGCTAAGCATGGGTATCATGGAAAAGGTTGTGGTGCTCATGAACAAGGGATAAGAGTTCCTCTAGAGACTAATTTTCACAATTATGCCTTTGGACTTGGCTATAATCCCTGCAGACGTACTAAAGCTTTTAAAAGACCATGCATTAGTGTTAATGCTATTTCTACATCTCTATCAATTCAGCACCCTGAGTATATTGATGGGGATCCTTCGGGTGACTATGCTTTGGATATCTTCCCTACCGATGATGCTTTAGCTGAGTTCTTGGGAGCCTATGACACTCTTCCTCGTTATCATCACAATAGGGGATTCCCTTATTGTTTGAACACCGAAGCCTATTTTGGAAAAGAGATTGATAATGATGAGATTGTGAAAGAATTCCCTCAGTTAAAGGACACTCCTCAACAAAGTAATCTTCTCATAAGTGATACCACTAATGTTAAGATAGACCTTTGCAATAAAGAGAAAGTTATTAAAATTGGAAAATGTTTGGATAAAGAGGAACATAAACAATATGAAGAACTATTGCATGAATTCCCTGAGATCTTTGCTTGGACATATTCTGACATGCCTGGTATAGATCCTAAGATTGTTACTCATAATATTGTCTTAGTTCCTGATGCTAAGCCCGTGAAACAAAAGATTCAAAAAATGAATCCTAAGGTGGCTCTGCTTGTTAAGGCTGAGATTGAAAAATTATTGGAGGCTGGATTTATCCGCCCTATTGACTATTCCCCATGGATTTCAAATATTGTCGTTGTGGCTAAACCAGATAACAAAATAAGAATGTGTACTGACTTTCGAGATTTGAATAAAGCTTCCTTGAAAGATGATTTCCCTCTTCCAAACATTGACATGATAGTTGATTCTACGGCAGGACATGCCTTGTTATCCTTCATGGATGGTTTTTCAGGTTACAATCAAATTTTTATTAACCCTCAAGATCAATTCAAAACTGCTTTCACCACTCCTTGGGGTACGTTTTGTTGGATAATGATGCCTTTTGGACTTAAAAATGCCGGTGCGACTTATCAACGAGCGATGACCCTTATCTTTCATGATTATATACATAAGATTTTAGAGGATTATGTTGATGATATTTTGGCCAAATCCTTTCTTCGCATGGATCATGTTAAAATCCTTCGTCAAATCTTTGAAAGAATTCGTAAATATCACATGCGCTTGAATCCCCGAAAATGCGTTTTTGGTGTGGATAGTGGAAAACTATTAGGGTTCATAGTTTCGCATCGTGGGATTGAGGTGGATACTAAGAAAATAGATGCTATTGTCAACATGCCACCTCCTAGAAATGTGTCTCAACTTAAAAGCTTACAAGGAAAGATTCAAGCTATTCGTAGGTTCGTGTCTCAGCTTGCGGATCGTACCTTTCCTTTTACTCAACTTCTTAAAAAGGATATCACTTTTCAATGGAATGAGGATTGTCAGCAAGCATTTGAAGATTTAAAAGTGTATTTGGCTAGTCCTCCTATTCTTCAACCTGCCGAACCTTCTAAACCCTTCCTTCTGTATACAGCTGCTTCCTCTCATGCTCTCGTAGCATTGTTGGCACAACATGATAAAGATGGTAAGGAATGTCCGGTTTATTACATAAGTTGTACCTTACTCGATTATGAGACCCGATATTCTGCGATAGAAAGACAATGCTTGGCCTTGGTATTTGCGACTCAGAAATTGAGACATTATCTTTTGAATTCAGAAGTCCATGTCATGGTAAAGTTTGATCCTTTAAAGCATCTTGTCTCTAAAACTGATTTATCAGGATGTCTAGCTAAGTGGGTTATGATGTTAACTGAATTTGACCTTAAATTTGTTTCACAAAGAGCAATTAAAGGACAAGCATTGACCGATCACTTAGTTGAGGCCCCTTCACCTTTCTCCTTCCCTAACCCTGAGTCCTTTCCTGACGACTTCATTCTTTCTATAGAGAAAGATGAAACTTGGGAGTTATACTTTGATGGCTCTAAGTGTCGTACGGGATCGGGGGCAGGTGTTGTTCTGATTTCTCCTACAAAGAAGTCCATTCCTTTATCATATCGTCTAAATTACCTGTGTACCAATAACATTGCTGAGTATGAGGCTCTTATAGCGGGAATAAAAGCAGCCTTAGCTCTGAATATAAAACACATACATATCTATGGAGATTCGCAATTGATTATAAGACAAGTAACCAGAATATATCAAGCAAAACAAGACAAATTATCACAATATAAAGACCTTGCTGTCTCTTTATTACAAAATTTTGATTCTTATACTATGGAACCCGTTCCTCGAAAAGATAATCGACATGCGGATGCAATGGCATGTGTGGCTTCTCTGGTATCTTTAGAGGACCCTGTGGTCGATCTTAAATTCGTTATTCACAACCTTATTTCTCCAGCTATTGTAGATGATTCTAGCCTGGTAACATGTTGTGACTTTGTAGACTCAGACGAATGGTACTCGCATATCGTAAGATATTTGATTGATGGTACCTTTCCTGATTCCGCTAATAGGAACACTAGGGCTAGAATCCGCAAGCTGTCTACTAGGTATATCATTCTTTCTAATGTCCTATACCGGAGGGGTTATGATGGTCTTCTCCTTCGTTGTCTTAACAAGTCGGAAATCCCTGTTGCTCTTGAAGAGGCACATTCAGGTGCCTGTGGGGGGCATTTTGGGGGCAAATCCTTGGTTCATAGATTGCTTCGTATGGGATACTATTGGCAAACTATACAGAAGGATTCCTTTTCATTTGTTAAAAAAATGTCATCAATGTCAACAACACAATAATCTGATTCATGCTCCTGCCCAAGAACTCCGTTCTCAAGTAGCTTCTTGGCCTTTCTCCACATGGGGTTTGGATCTTATTGGAAAAATCTCTCCTCCTTCATCTCAAGGACACACCTTCATTATAACCGCAACAAATTACTTTACAAAGTGGGTAGAAGCTATTCCCCTTCGCTCTACCACTGCTGAAGTGATTTGTCAATTTCTTCTAGAAAACATTATTTCTCGATTCGGGATACCTTCCACTATAATCTCAGATAATGGGACATCATTTAAGAACAAGGACGTGAAGAAATTCCTCGAGAAGTATCATATCAAACATCGATTTTCTACACCATACTATCCTCAATCAAATGGCCAAGCCGAATCATCCAATAAGATAATTGAACAAATTCTGCGCAAAACCGTGAACAAGCATGGTAAGGATTGGAGTAACCAGCTGATCTATGCTCTTTGGGCTTACCGAACGAGTGTACGAATTGCTACGGGAACTACTCCTTATAATCTTGTTTATGGTGCTGATGCTATTATGCCCTTAGAATTAGAGATTCCATCACTTAGGGTTTCTCTCAAAGGTATAGTAGATGATGACTCTTATAGAGAACAACGACTTCAATAGCTTGAGATGCTTGATGAACAGCGCATAAACGCTCTTGAGCATATTCAAGCGTATCACAAAACTCTACAACGAAGCTATAATGATAAGGTCATTCAACGTTCCTTCTCAGTAGGCGACTTAGTCCTTTATGAGAATCAGCGCAATGTGAATGCCTTACCTGCAGAAAAGGGAAAATTTAGTCCTAATTGGCTTGGACCATATATCGTTATTGAGGATTATGGATCAGGTGCTTACAAAATAGCGGATGTAGACGGTACGCCTCTTAAAGAACCTATTAATGCTATGCACTTGCATAGATATTATGCTTAATTCTTCATTCTTCATCTATCTTCTTTTTTTCAATTCTTCAACATTGGATAATATGTTAGTATCTCTTAATTAAAGCAAAATAGAATTAAATGTTATGTTGTTTAATCTATATTGCTTCGTTCCTGACAAGCGTGTCTTCTTACTTTATAGTTTGTCTTGAATTCATTCATGTAAATTGTAAAATATTTACATTCCTATTATGCTAGCATATTATACAGTGTCTTTATGTGTTAAGTAGAATCGTATCATGTTGTGTTTAAATTCAGAATTAAATCACATTAGTTATATGATTCTTAGACTTAATGCATATGTCTTCCTTATCATCAATGTAGTACTTGATTAAATATTTAATTAAGTCACACATGTATCAATTTAATCATGGGGCATTGAGAAATCAATCACATGGAAATTAAATTCTGAACATACATGTACATTTACCAAATGAATTAGAACAAAATATACATTGTTTTAAGCATTAAAGATAACACATTTGAGACAAAGGGAAGCATGTATATATACATATATATATGTGGATCGTATACAAAAACAGGTCACTGTATATCCAAAATGTGACCTCTCTTTTACATCATAAAATCATCTCCTATCCCTAGGGCTAGTGGCTGGAGAGTGTCGACTGGACACTCCCTCCTGATCTGGCCGTGAAGGTGGACCCATGGGTGTGTAGCGCGATACAGACCGTGAGTGACTCCGAGAGGAACTCCTACGATCCCTATCCATAAGGATCGCGCGATAGGTGGTAGCCTTGGCCTGAGCTGCTACTAGATCTCACCGCGCCTGTTGGAGGTCCTCTTATAGGACTCTCTCTCTCTGTCGCGCCCGCTGGACGTCCTCTGATAGGACTCTCTCTCTCTCCCTCCATATATCTACCTGTACTCGGAATGGGGAAAACAAGTCCTCATGCCGACCCGCATTCCCCTGAGGCCTATAGGCAATCTGTGAGGAACTGGGGATCTGTGCTATCATGGAAATGTCTGTCATTGCTTGCTGAATCAGGGAGCGCCACTCCTGCACATTAGCTGTGGCAGTAGAACAGATTTTTTGTTAGTACCATTCTATATCATCAAAACATTAATCAATCAATATAAAACTACTGTACCTGGATCTCCCTCACGCCAGTAGGGATCATGATATGGTACTATCTGTGCCTGGGCACCGCTAGGCTCCCCTCGCTTGAATAATCTGTGCATGATGGGTGTAGGCTGGACGGTACTAGGAACAGGTCTCCGTATCGCCTCATGTTCCCCCTGTTGGGGAATAAGAGGTGAATCCAGAGCTATGGTATCGTCTCCTGAATGGTGGGGAGCTGCATCCGATTCCTCCTCATCATCTCTATCCTCCTCCTCGTCATCCTCATCCTCATCTGCATCATCACCTATGTCTCCCTCATCCTCCTCTCTATCTGTATCCTCCTCCTCCTCCTCCTCCTCGGCACTGGATTGATCGCCTGTAGGTGGATCAGGATCTCCCGCCTCCTCATGATCCTCTCCCTCCTCTGGCTCCTCTAACTTGGATCCCTGGTCCTTGTCTTGGTCTCCATGGGCCTGGATAGCCTATCGGATGATCTGGTGAAAAGATAGGACCTGGATATGATCTCATAAACCATGAGACGTACCTGCGCTGTGCTCCAGGCTCTGCAGAGTAGTCAGTGACTACATCCTGATCGGATCCCTCTAAGTCTGTAGTCTCAATGTCATCTACCGTCGGTCTCGCTACTGCTCTAGGTCTGGGAAGGACCCATGAGTGTCGAGTATAGATGGGCACATCGGCTGGAACACACTGCTCTAGCTCAAACTACCTCCGTACTCGGTCGAAGTAGAAAGGGACTATGATGTGTGCATATCATCCTTGCAGTAGGCGGTTCCTCTGTAGGCATGCTAACTATCTCTCCATACCATCCCATCTGTGCAACTGTAGGTAAGGTCTCCACACTATCACCTCGGCTGTCAGTCTGTCAAAAATCACTCTCCAATATAACAAATCTCCAAATCTCCACTCGCTGGTAAGTGGATAAGCGAACACCCTAGGTCGCTCGCTCGCTGTACTCAGCGGAAAGCCGACGGGCCTGGTGCATGTGAAGTGCTCTAAAATCCACACCTGCAAAAGTGTGCATGTCATCAAACTGAACCCCTGTCCTAATACATACTCCTCAAGGTCGTGATAGAGATGCGCAAGCATACTCCAACCCCAAGCATACACTCTCCTGTGTCTCTCCATCACTCTGATACACCTGCTCTCTCTGATGATCCTCCGCTGATCGATCGATCGCGTATGTAACTGTCGCTCCTCTGATAGGAAGACGAAGTATACGGTATACATCCTCGAGTGTGACCGTCAACTCTCCTACTGGAAGGTGAAAAGTGCATGTGTCAGGATCCCATCGCTCCATCAAGGCCATCAGCATCGCAGGATGAAATCGAATGGCCGGCATGAGAATCACAGACCACAATCCCACAATCGATAGTGTGTCTCTCTCTGACTGAGTCAGCCACGAAATCTGATCTCGCAAAGTGCGAAGAATATGTCCCGCTGTATGCTCTCTCATGTACGGGAGACCCTGCAACATCAAAACATGACTGTAATCAGTACTCGATCATCAAAAATGCTAATGCAAACTGTCGTACATTGTATGCTAGCCTTGTAACCCCTCGCCAGGCCCTGATTAGGGACCATGGCGCCCTGTCAGGGACCATGGCGCCCTGAAGGGACCATGGCGCCCCTGTCAGGGACCATGGCGCCCTGGGGGGACCAGGGTGCCCCACAGGGACCAGGGTGCCCTGGGTGGGCCCCGGTCAGCCTTCAAGGCCCGCATACGATCACAAAAAAGTCAAAATGCGAAAGAATCAAAAGTCAAACGTTCAGTCAACTCACCTCGTCCAGTGGCTCGTCGTCGACCACGGCCTGGCGCAGGATCTCGATCCTCGTGGGACGCTCCGATCGTCGTGAAGGCATGATGATGGCTATGTGGGCTCCGCTACACTGAATAGTATTTTGAAATCAACAAAGTGACGAATACAAGTGTCACTTTCGAGGTATATACTCTCGTTTGCTTATTCTTACTTTTTGAAACCCTAATTCTCCTCTGTCATTCATTTTATTATAACTTGAGTTTGGGAGATGCGATTTTCAAACCGTTTGTTGCGTTGGAATCGTATTTTCCTTCCCCTACTCTCGGGATGTTCCAAAAAGTGCTCTGATGAAGCCTATTTAGTGAACACCCCTCATCAATACTCTCTTACACAATTTGTCGCAAGTAAACATGCTACCCTGTTTCACCTCCCTAATAAGCAAGTCGAAACAGGGGGGGCATATAGCTACTCACAGATTTCATCACTTTCCCTTGTAAGCATTAGGTGATTTTGTGATCTAACATGTGTTTTGTAGGGTGCGGTTCCTAACTGTGTACTGCAGATACCGCTGGGGGCTTCGTCCGACAACTTATGGATATATCATTTTTCAAATAATGTTTACTTTTCTGTACTTTAGCTTGCATATGCACGTAGTACTCATATGACCGCTAAAGTGGGGGCTAAATGTAGCATCGTAAATTGTACGCACTTGCTAGGGTGGTACAATTTCACACCTAGTTTAGCACCCGCCTTAGTGCATTTTACATTCTGCATTGCATTTCTCCTTAAGCACTTAATTAATCAAAGTAATTAGGTCTAAGGTCTTATTTCATCATTCTCTACATCATAAAATTGGGCCCTTTTCACTAAAGCGCGCCCTTCGCATTTTATTCCTCCAATACACCACTTAATCAAAAACCCTAATTAAGTCCTATTTCGAACTTGGGGGCTTGGTTTCGGGGTCAAAACATCTCGAAATCACCTGTAACTTCGGGATTCTCTCTAAAATCATCATATCCGACGGCCCTGAAAATTTGGTGAAAAGTTGTCGGGACCGTGGCACCCGGAGTGCAACATGGTCCCGGACATTTTTCCCGAAATTTTAGGAGCGCGATCCAATCATAAAATAAAGCTTAACCCCAAGAAATTGGCGGGATATTCAATCTCTAGGTCGGCCAAAATACGAATTTACAAACTAGGGTTTCATACATAAAAGCTCTCTTTCCTCATTTGAAGGGATCCGATTTTGGTTTTCAGGAACTTCATATGCAGCGAAAGAGCAGATCTTTGAGGACTTCAACAACATTCAACATCATTCTATCAAGCATCTATCAAATTCATTCATCCACTTAGGGCTTGGAAGACATTGAAGAACAATAGGAGATTACCGACTGAAGATTGGCTTGTACTCCTCCCTTGAGGGTTGGGTATGATTTCGTATTGTTTTCATGTCTTTGCATAAGCTTTGATACATCATTTATTCATGCTTTAGATCACATTGCATCTTGATTTAGAGCATTTGCATTATCATTTACAAGCAATTAGGGTTTACTTTCTAGGTTGCTCTAGTTTGCTTTCTTGCATTTTTGGACCTTGCACACACACTAGGTCTGCACACACAATACATTTTACAAAACAACTTGGCTATTCGTGGAGGTGGAAATCACCGAAGCGGGGGTTTGACTAAGGCAAAACCCTATATAGCTGCCCCTCCCCCTTTTCAGATATTATTGCAGGTTTCGGGATTCAGACGACGCCGCGGGATACAGATCCGGAGAGAGAAGGTCGAGACAGCACTCTGTGTGAAGTTGCAGAGCAGAAGACTGGGATAGGGGCGCTGGGCGCCCTGGTCCCTAGGACAGAGGCACTGGGCGCCCTGGTCCTCCGGACAGACAGATTTCAGACAGCTTCCCGACAGTGTTTCAGAGTGCAGAAGAGCAGTTTCCGGTGCAGTTTTCAGGACAGTGGCGCCCGCGCCCCCGTCCCGAACATTTTCAGTCCGATTTTGACTCCGGGTACATATCTACATTCGTATTTCATCTTTGTATTTACAGCTGTTCATTGTTTAATCTCAATTCTGCAATCTTGTTATTAGTTTATACTTGCATTTTGGGATTAGGGTTTGAACTTGCATTACTTGATCTTACAATTTCAACAAGGGAATAGAAATCCTAATAGATATCCCGTGGCTCTCTCTTTCACCAAAAGAAGTAGCCAATCGTGTGATATCTCTAGGCTCTTTCGTATTCCGTAATGTGTGTCAAAAGGTAGGATTATGGCATGATTAACCTAGTCTCGCTTTTTCCCCTACACATGAAGAGCGCGAAGATTCTGAGCTAAGACATTTCGAGCAAGAAGCAAGAACACTCCAAACAATCATCCATCCTAAGGCAGTAAAAGGTATTTAATCATGGCATCCACCTCTGCAGTTATATAGCAAATCCTACTGTTGTTGAAGTGATAAAAAGACATAGGCCCGTATTTCAGTTAGTTCTTGAGGTAGCAAAGAAAGATGATACCTTAGGTGCTTTTTCTCAAATTCCTAAGGGAGTTGTTTATGCTGAAGACCCCAAAATGTACATCCACTGCAACATTGAGGAACTAGGAGATGAAGAAATTAAAACCATGTTTAAAACTATGATATGTGATAAAATCGGCAATGTAAAAGATGAACACAAAATCATTGAGACCCTAGGATTTACAGAGATCCTTATCATTCCTGAATTTCCAAAGGATGTGATTAGGATAGTCTTAAGCAAGGTACATGGTGAATTTTTCTGGTTAGATGCAGTCCACAAAATCACTAAGGAAGCTGTGAAAGTTGTCACAGGGTTACCGACCACCGGTAAAAGACCAGATAAAACCAAGAAGGTTTCCAATGACCTAGTTACAAACCTAACTGGTGCAACATTCGACAAGAGGTCCCTAAGAGTTGATGTAACAAACATTAATGTGAGATTTATCAGCATGATTTTAGGATATAAAGCTACTCATGCAAATAGACTCAATTCAGTTTCAAGCTTATGCATTAAGAGTGCTTATGATATGGTCACAGATAATGCAAAAATTGATGTATGTGAGTGGTTAAAAGATTAATTAATTGACAACCTTGGAAAGATCAAGAAGGACAAGAAAGGAACTTTCAGGTTTGGAAATTTGTTAGTATGTCTGATGCTACACATAACAAAATAGGTTCCCGGTATAGGCTACAAAGAACTTGGATATGATATACCGGTAGGCAAATAATTAACAGAACTATTCAATAACATGGGAGAAGACAAGGAAAACAATATTCATGACTTTTTTCAAGCATTAAAGGCCAAAATGAAGAAAAGAATCAGGCTATCACAAAAGATTGTCGACAAATACAAAGATGAAATATGCTTTGTAATCAAGAAAGATGAAATCTGGATGGAAACAGTCATCCCAAGGATAGTTTGGGTAACCGAGATGGGCTATGAAACAGATGATCACATAGTTGAAACATATGCTAAAGCACTTCTGGAAGCCCCTAGAGAACCTAAGGAAGAAGTATTTGGTAGTGCAAAAACCACTGAAAGCCAAATACAATCAAAGAAAAGAGTGAAAAAGGTTGAGGCAGTTATAAGGAAAGGTTCCATACAAGCAAAAGCCATCAAAGAAGATGCACTGAAGAAAACCGGTATAATAGAGGATGAGTTAGCAGCTCCACAACCTGAAACTCACCTATCACCGGTAGGTACTTCTTCAGGGAGTGACATGCCTGCAACTTTCAAAAGAGTAGTAAGGAAAAGAGATCCCTCACCAGCAACCACACCCTCACCCAGGAGGACAAGGCAAAAACAACAAGCAGTGAGATCTCTGGTAAGAAAGGCCACACCAAAGAAGAAACTGACACCCAAGAAGAAGAAGAGGACAAACAAAGACTTGGCCCCTCTTGATATACTACTAAATGAAATCACAGAGGAAGGTAAATTGAAGATCATAGAGAAAATATATGACACCTTAACAACTGATGAAAAAGAGCAAGTTGAAAATAGTGTTATATTACATATGGATATGTATAAGAAATTTTTGATGGAAGTAGTTGTGTGGGAGAAAAAGTGACACTAAGAAAACATGCCCTAATCTCACTTTCAACCACACACTTGTAGAATACGAAAGAGCCTAGAGGTATCACACAATTGGCTACTTCTTTTTGTGGAAGAGAGAGCCATGGGATACCTATTAGGATTTCTATTCCTTTGTTGTAATTGAAAGATGAAATGATGCAAGTTCAATCCCTAACCCCAAAGTGCAAGTATGAACTAATAACAAGATTATAGAATTGAACTTAAATGATGGAAAGCTGTAAACACAAGGACAAGACAAGAATGTAGATGTGTACCTGGTGTTAAAATATGAATGAAAATGTTCGGGACAGGGGCGCGAGTGCCACTGTCCTGATTCTGCCCCTGAAACTGCTCCGGAAACTGTTGTTTTGCACTCTGGAAAAGCTGTCAAAAATGTTGAAAATGTTGTCTGTCAGGAGGACCAGGGCGCCCCACGCCCCTGTCCTGGTCTTTTGCTTTGAGATTTGGTGTGTTGTTTGGTCTCCGTCTGCTTCTTCCGGATCTGTAACTTGCGGCGTCGTCTGAATCCCGAAACCTGCACTTATATCTGAAAAGGTGTTTGGGCAGCTATATAGGGTTTTGCCTTAGTCAAACCCCCGCTTCGGTGATTTCCACCTCCACGAATAGCCAAGTTGTATTGTAAAATGTATTGTGTGTGCAGACCTAGTGTGTGTGCAAGGTCCTTAAATCCAAGAAAGCAAACTAGAGCAACCTAGAAAGTAAACCCTAATTGCTTGTAAATGATAATGTAAATGCTCTAAATCAAGATGCAAAGTAATCTAAAGCATGAATAAAGGATATATTGAAGCTTATGCAAAGACATGAAAACAACATGAAATCATACCCAACCCTCAAGGGAGGAGTACAAGCCAATCTTCAGTCGGTAATCTCCTATTGCTCTTCAATGTCTTCCAAGCCCTAAGTGGATGAATGAAATTGATGAATGCTTGATGGATGAATGTTGAATGTTGTTGAAGCCTTCAAAGATCTGCTCTTTCGCTGCATAGAAGGTCCTTGAAAGCCAAAAATCTGATCCTTTCAAATGAAGAAAGAGAGCTCTTATGTATGAAGCCCTAGGTCTTAATTTCAACTTTAGGCCGACTTAGAGATTGAATCTCTCGCCAATTTCTTGGGGTTAAGCTTTATTTTATGATTGGATCGCGCTCCTAAAATTTCAGGAAAAATGTCCGGGACCATGTTGCACTCCGGGCGCCATGGTCTCGACAAATTTTCACCAAATTTTCAGGACCGTCGGATATGATGATTTTAGAGAGAATCCCGAAGTTACAGGTGATTTCGAGATGTTTTGACCCCCGAAATCAAGCCCCCAAGTTCAAAATAGGACCTAATTAGGGTTTTTGATTAAATGATGTATTGGAAGAATAAAATGAAAGGGGCACACTTTAATGAAAAGGGCCCAATTTTATGATATAGGAGATGATAAAATAGAACCTTAGACCTAATTAATTTAATTAATTAAGTGCTAAAGGGGAAATGTAATGCAAAATGTAAAATGCGCCAAGGCGGGTGCTAAACTAGGTGTGAAATTGTACCACCCTAGCAAGTGCGTACAATTTACAACGCTACATTTAGCCCCCACTTTAGCGGTCATATGAACACTACGTGCATATGCAAGCTAAAGTACAGAAAAGTAAACATTATTTGAAAAGGATATATCCATAAGTCTGTCGAACGAAGCCCCCAGCGGTATCTGCAGTACACAGTTAGGAACCGCACCCTACAAAACACATGTTAGATCACAAAATCACCTAATGCTTACTAAGGAAGGTGATGAAAATTCGAGGGTAGCTATATGCCCCCCCCTATTTCAGCTTGCTAATTTTAGTGAGTTGAAACAGGGTATCATGTTTACCACTTCAAATTGTTAAAGAATATTGATGACAAATGCTCACAAGAAGATTTGATATGAGATCAAAAAACTAATGGAGAATCATTTGGTAAGAAAGAGGACTAAATCTCAATTCCAACACAACAAAGAGTGTGAGGATTTGGGAGTTCTCTAACACAAGATGAAGGATGTAAATGGAAACAAAATGCAAAGAGAAAGAAAGGAAAAAAAAGAATGAATACACACATTGGTGATCCATGAGAAGAATAGTGAGAGAGAAAACATGGAATTCTCGCCCCTAGATCTTGTCTAGGTGATCCATGGGAAAGAGGACATGGAAAACTAGCCCCTAGAGTCTGTCTAGGTGATCCATGTAAGGGAGGAGAGTGAGAAAGTCTAGCCTTATGCCACTAGTTCCACTCCACCTCGTGCATGTGTGTGTAAGGGAGGTTAGAAGCACCTCATAGGAGTCTATGCCCGAGTATGCTACAACCTGTATATGTATAGTACAAAAGCGTGACATCTCGCTCTAAGAGTCTGTGCCCTGGTTCTGAGAATAATCACCTTGCATAAAAGAAAAATGGAGACATCTCACTCTAAGAGTCTGTGCTCTAGTTCTGAGAGTGACCCATTGCTCAAAAAGTGTAATGTTTATGTCATAAGAAAAGTAGAACAAGGATACCTACCTTCATCACAAAAGAAGATACCCCAAAAATGCAACAATGTCATAGATCCAAGCAAGAGAGTTTTGCACTCTTAAAGCAAGGATAAGATAGTTGGAAAGGGATATCTTGTAGTATGTGTAAAGGAGATCCTTAGAGGAGAAGAGATCTTTGTACAAAAGCCACCTATCCCCGAGAGGAATTGTCTTAGACAATTATAACATCTCCTAGAATAAGACAAAGCAGAGAATAAGAATGCAATACTTCCTTCTTTTGCGAGGTGAAAGTGATTCTTAATGAAGGATGACGCTCTTTTTAACCCAATTGGGAGAGTGAATTCATTATGGATGTAGTTTACCAAGTGCAAAAGAGGTTGTAGTCAAGGACTTACACCTCTTGTAAGAGAGAATCCTTGAACAAACAACAACAAATGCATACAAGGAATAACATCAAGTAATAAATTTCACACCATCCACGAAATAGGAAAAAGTGGATCCTTAGATAAAAATAAGGAAAGATCATTGCCTCAATGAGGACTTACACAATCTTCTAGGAAGAGATTTGGACATAAGAAAAAGAAGATATGTATGAAATCACTCTTGTCCCCATAGGAACAAGAAATAACATAGAAAATTAGGCTATTATGTTGCTTCAAAAATATGATTGCACTTGAAATTGTACCATCATGAATGACAATGAGCCCCCAGTAAATGAGCTACCAATGTCACATAATGATGAGCAACATAATAGCCATTAATGTTATTTAAAGACATGATGGATTGAATGAGGTATTTGAATATGACATGCTAAATGCTCAACTATAAGTGAGATCAAAAACATGTGTAAAATGATAAAAATTGAACAAGAAAAGTCACAAGAAATCTTAGGAGAGGGATGAGTGTAATTTATTAGAGCCTTATCCTTGGAGGAAAGGACTTTATGATGAATAGGAAATAAAGATTCATAAGTGGATTTAGAAATTTGAGGGGAGTCATAAAGAGATTTATTCATCGCCAAGATTTCCTTATGAGGGGAATGAGAGTTGATAGAAGTAGAAGATGATTTAGTTGAAGTGAGATCATCATCACTACTAAATATAGCATTCACATTGAGAGATGGTCTTTTAGATGCTTTGGTACGTTTGCAGGGATTATAGCCGAGTCCAAAGGCATCATTGTAAAAATTAGTCTCTAGAGGAACTTTTATCCCTTGTTCATGAGTGCCACAACCATTTCCATGATACCCATGCTTAGCAAAAATGCGAAAACCACGACCATAACGATCAGCCATTTCAGGAAGAGAAGGTGGTTTTTCATAAGACAAAGAATCAAACTCTTCATAATTAGAGGTGTGAGGAGAAGAAGTTTGAGAAGCGGCCACAAAATTATTGCTCATAGGTTCAGGTAAGATTGATTGATTTTTAGTTTCTTCCTTATTTTTAACTTTAAACTCTCTAGGAGGAACCCTATACTCACCTACAAAGGTGGGAGTGAAATCAAGAGATCCCCAATCGTCTTCTACGAGAACCTTCTCAGGATCAAAAGCCTTTTCATGTGTAGACTCAAGTCGAGAAGGATCTTCTCCAGGAGCTTTAGGCTCATCCAAAGAATTTTGATTATCAGAGGGTGATGATTCATCCATAGGTATCTTGTTTAACGAGTCATCACTAGAAGAGGAAGGCTTAGAAGAACTCCCTTTGGAAGTAGATGTTTGCAAACAAGCCTGAAGTTTAGTATCACCTATCAAGGTATATGTCTTATTGTTATAAATAAATTTAACTTGTCTATGCAATGTAGAGGGGACAGCTTGCATACTATGAATCCAAGGTCTCCCTAATAACAAGTTGTATGTTAGATTTCCCGACATAACATGGATAGGAGTAGGCAAAGTAACAGGTCCCACTATGACGGGTAAGGTGATAATACCTAATGAAGACTTAGCCACATTATCAAAGCCTCGAATGGGACGAGAGTCAGGCTCAATAAGGGATGTATCCACATTCATCTTATGCAATAGATTAATGCTACACACATTAAGGCCAGAGCCATTATCTACCAGTGTTCGTCTTATAGCAGTGTCATTTATGATAACCACAATCATCAAGGGATCATATTGATGTTGAATTTCACTAGTAGGCAACTCATCTTGAGTAAACACAATTTGAGCTTTAGGATTCATCACAGAGTTAACCAAAGACACTATATTACTAGATGTATTAGGTGGAGGAATATTCAAATCTTTCAAGGCATCTTGTAACATTCCATGATGAGCGGAAGAAGTTTGGATCAAATCCCAAAGGGATATCTTAGCAGGGGTAGCTTTAAGTTGTTCTATGAGATCATATTCCTTACCAAGAACTTGTGAAATACGTGGAGCTTGCGGAAGAATTGATTGAGAAGGAGGAAGTGAAGTTGGGATAACTGGAGGAGGATTAGGTTGCCTATTGTTTCTTGTGTTATAGGTATGAGCAACCGCATGATAACTCTCTCTAGTCAGTTGCTTAGCATACTCATAAGGGCTCTTAGTAGAGTAACCTCCTTGCACAATAATAATAGGTTTCTTAGGAGTGCAAAAAGAATCATTAGCATAACCACCTTGAACCACTAAGATAGGCTTATTTAAAGGTTGAGAATTTTGAGAAGGACAAGCACCTTGGACAGTGAAGAGAGGTTTGTTAGGTGTCTCATTCACATGTATCAAATTGATTGAGGATGGTTTAGAGGAATGAACAAAAGTGTTGGAAGAATTATTGATAGTCTTCTCTTGCACTAAAATCTTATCATGGATTAAATCAATTTTAGGAGAGAGACAAGGAATAGGCATTGATGTTCTAGTAGGGAGAGTAATACTAGGAAAGTTCATATCATCCTCTATCATCAAAGGATCTACATGGGGAATAAACTCTCTAGGAGAAGGATCAACATTACTCTCTAAAGTCTCACTTTTGAGAGGGAGATCTCTGAAAGAGATGTTAACCATCTTGCTTTGAACTAGGGTTTCCTTATGAGTAGAACCAAGTTGAGGAGAGGGAGATGCTTTACTTTTAGAGGGAGAATAATTGAGATTCAAGGAAGGTGAGAAATTATCAAGGGAGAGAGAATAATCTACACCTTCTTCTAATGGTTCATCCCAAATAGTGAAGTTGTTGAAAGGAATGTTTGAAGTATTGTCAATTTCGGGAGAGGAGATAACATTGTTTATTAATTCCTCATCCTTAGGAGGGAGAGCATCAATAGATGTGTTAAAATCATCCTCTTTCCTCAAAATATGTTCAATATGATCTTTAGGGGAGAGAGAATTAAGGAAATTGCTTATTATTTCATCTTCTTTCTCTAAGGGATGCTTATGGGTAAGACAAACTTTAGGAGAAGGGTAAGCATTTATCATTAATTCATCATCTCTAGTGGGAATTTTGTTGGAAAAGGAAATGCCATCACTAGGAAATGTAGGGATCATGTCATCTTCTTGCACAAAAGGATCTTCATGAAGGGAGTGTTTTTTAGGAGGAACATGAACATATTTCTCCAAAGATTCATGCTTAGGAAGGAGATCTTTGAAAGAAGTGTTCATAACCTCTTGTTGCACCAACATGCCCCCATTGGAAGGACCAACTTTAAGAGAAAATAAGTCTATGTCCATCAATACCTTTTCACTTAGAGAGGCATCATGGAAGGAAGGTGAAGTAACATTAAGAAAGGTGTTTATGATAGCATTCTCTTCCTCTAGGATAGCTAAATAGGAAGGGCACATTTTAGGAGAATTGTCAAGATCACTCTTAAAGTCTACATCCTTGGAGCATGGGAGAGTCTCAAAGGGATTGGTAGCAATTCTTTTAGGCACTAAAATGTTTTTATAGATGGGGGGAGGTTCTTTAGAAGAAGGAAAAATTGAAACAAGGGAAGCTAACCCATTATCACATCTATGGAATGAATGCATCATGACAACAATTTTCCTCTTTCAAATGATAACACATGCAAAATAGAAGAAAATGTTCAATTTTAACCAATGCAAGCACTTAGAATGTAGATTTAGAAAATGAAATTTATGATTCAAATGAGTTCCTAAATCAGATTTGAAATTATTGATCCCAATTAAGCTATCCACAAGTTCAATTTTGAATTGAAAAATTAGGGTTTTAGCAAAAAATTTCTCTAAATTTTTTTTTGAATCTTGCAAGAAATTAAAACTTGTAAATAGCATAAACACTCAAACTTGAAAACATAAATCAAAATTAGAGAAGATTGGAGTTCACGTCGGGTTCACCAAAATGTGTGGGAGAAAAAGTGACACTAAGCAAACATGCCCTAATCTCACTTTCAACCACACACTTGTGGAATACGAAAGAGCCTAGAGGTATCACACAATTGGCTACTTCTTTTTGTGGAAGAGAGAGCCACGGGATACCTATTAAGATTTCTATTCCTTTGTTGTAATTGAAAGATGAAATGATGCAAGTTCAATCCCTAACCCCAAAGTGCAAGTATGAACTAATAACAAGATTACAGAATTGAACTTAAATGATGGAAAGCTGTAAACACAAGGATAAGACAAGAATGTAGATGTGTACCTGGTGTTAAAATATGAATGAAAATGTTCGGGACGGGGGCGTGGGCGCCACTGCCCTGATTCTGCCCCTGAAACTGCTCCGAAAACTGTTGTTTTGCACTCTGGAAAAGCTGTCAAAAATGCTGAAAATGTTGTCTGTCAGGAGGACCAGGGCGCCCAGCGCCCCTGTCCCAGGGACCAGGGCGCCCAGCGCCCCTGTCCTGGCAGGACCAGGGCGCCCCACGCCCCTGTCCTGGTCTTTTGCTTTGAGATTTGGTGTGTTGTTTGGTCTCCGTCTGCTTCTTCCGGATCTGTAACTTGCGGCGTCGTCTGAATCCCGAAACCTACACTTATATCTGAAAAGGTGTTTGGGCGGCTATATAGGGTTTTGCCTTAGTCAAACCCCCGCTTCGGTGATTTCCACCTCCACGAATAGCCAAGTTGTATTGTAAAATGTATTGTGTGTGCAGACCTAGTGTGTGTGCAAGGTCCTTAAATCCAAGAAAGCAAACTAGAGCAACCTAGAAAGTAAACCCTAATTGCTTGTAAATGATAATGTAAATGCTCTAAATCAAGATGCAAAGTAATCTAAAGCATGAATAAAGGATATATTGAAGCTTATGCAAAGACATGAAAACAACATGAAATCATACCCAACCCTCAAGGGAGGAGTACAAGCCAATCTTCAGTCGGTAATCTCCTATTGCTCTTCAATGTCTTCCAAGCCCTAAGTGGATGAATGAAATTGATGAATGCTTGATGGATGAATGTTGAATGTTGTTGAAGCCTTCAAAGATCTGCTCTTTCGCTGCATAGAAGGTCCTTGAAAGCCAAAAATCTGATCCTTTCAAATGAAGAAAGAGAGCTCTTATGTATGAAACCCTAGGTCTTAATTTCAACTTTAGGCCGACTTAGAGATTGAATCTCCCACCAATTTCTTGGGGTTAAGCTTTATTTTATGATTGGATCGCGCTCCTAAAATTTCGGGAAAAATGTTCGGGCGCCATGGTCCCGACAACTTTTCACCAAATTTTCAGGACTGTCGGATATGATGATTTTAGAGAGAATCCCGAAGTTACAGGTGATTTCGAGATGTTTTGACCCCCGAAATCAAGCCCCCAAGTTCAAAATAGGACCTAATTAGGGTTTTTGATTAAATGATGTATTGGAAGAATAAAATGAAAGGGGCACACTTTAATGAAAAGGGCCCAATTTTATGATATAGGAGATGATAAAATAGAACCTTAGACCTAATTAATTTAATTAATTAAGTGCTAAAGGGGAAATGTAATGCAAAATGTAAAATGCGCCAAGGCGGGTGCTAAACTAGGTGTGAAATTGTACCACCCTAGCAAGTGCATACAATTTACGACGCTACAGTAGTCAATGAAATTCCAGATGAGCTATTTAAAAGACTAGAAGCAAGAAGACAAGCAGTAATAGAACTGGATAAGAAAATAAAGATTGAAAAGCTACTTGTTGTATATCCGGTAAACTCTCCCCAGGAAATTGATGACCTAATTGCTCAAGCCAACTGGACAGTATTTTCTACGGCACACCGGCACGTTGCTTTAATGGTAGGAAGAGTTAATGAGATAATAGAGGAGACAGAAAATGGATGGGATATATTCCTAGTTGAGAAAGAAAAACAAGAAGAGTACAGGAACCCCAAACCCATAAAATTTTATCAGAAAGATAGAGTCAAGGGGAAAGGAAAAGTTGGTGGACCACCTAGTATCAAGGTTAGAGACAACTTACCCCCACCTCCTTTGATTACTTCACCGGTAAAAACAACAACTACTGAAGATCAACCGATAGCTGAGAGTATGGATGTAGAGGATGATAATCCTAATCCTAAAGTTTTATATATTGTGGATGTTGATACTGAAAAGATCAACATAGTGGTAGACAAAGATACAACTGATAAGATGGATATGGCTAGTGAGCCTCCGGTAGCTGAGGAAACTAATAACACATAGGAGAAACCGACAGAAGACAAAGAGAAAAAGGTAGAGATTCAAACTTAGACTGAGGGCAATGCAACAAATAGAGCAAAAGGCTCCAGAACAGGAACAACAACAACAGAAACAGGTACATAAGGAAACAGTACCACCGGCAACTAGTGAAGTAGAAAAACCATTTCTTAAAGAAATGCAGACACAAATAGACCTACTAGAGGTCAATACAAGCTTGGTTACTTCCACCGGTACTCAAATTGTTGATTCATCATCAGGCTACAAATCAACTAATGTGACTGAGGTACTATTAGACTCAATCAAGAAAATAACCGACTGCAGCTCACAAGCTTACAAAGCAATTGATGATACCATACCAATTTTGAAGGTAATTGCTCCCAACTGTAATATAGACAACAAAGCTTCTTTAGGACAACTTGATACACTGTGTAAATATATCTCAGAAAACATTGAGAAAATAAAAAGAAGAGTCATTGAAGGATAAAGTAGAAGTTGAAAAACAAAAATTCTTTGATGAGAAAATAAAGAAGTGTAACAGAGATTTTGACACACTTCTACCGGAATTATGTAATTTGTTGAAAGAGTACAAAAATCTGTACAAAGATACTTGTAAAACAAACTTTTTGACTGTAGATATAGACAAGAAAATGAGCAAGGTACAGGATGAGATCAATAAACTTGCAGATAGTTTTGTCAACTCACCTGATACACTATCAGTTTTTGAGGAGAAGGTAACAAATTTTGAGGAAGAATTACTTAAATTGGAAAGAGAGAAAGAAAGAATAGTG
The DNA here is from genome assembly GCF_030272615.1 of Cryptomeria japonica. NCBI lineage: Eukaryota > Viridiplantae > Streptophyta > Pinopsida > Cupressales > Cupressaceae > Cryptomeria > Cryptomeria japonica. The sequence goes on along the minus strand of NC_081406.1, from coordinate 40,357,831 downwards.
AATAAGGCAAAACATTTGAGATCAAAACTAAGTCCAAGATTGGACTATCTAGCATCTCTACGGAAGGAAATATCTAAGGCACTAATACAGGGAAAGAAAACACTGGCAGAGCATTTGTAGTATCTCACCGGTATAGTGAAGAGAACAGAGACAACAATAAAGGATAGCAAAAAGTTTACGGACGGTATAAACTTGATTTTGGGAGATCTTTTTCAAATTGTAACTACCCAGTTACAAGGTTGAAACTATAAACTCTACTGACATCTCGACAACCTTTGTCATTGATGCCAAAGGGGGAGTAGTGGGATGAGAAAATTCAAATCATAGGAATCATATACTCAGGGGGAGCACACACATTTTTGGACTTCACATTTTTGGATCATTTTTGAAATTTCTCATGTGTGTAGCCATCAATGCCAAAGGGGGAGATTGTTGGCATATGCACACTCCAATGAGACATTGTATGTGATTGAAGGTTTTGTCATTGATGGAAACCTTGCAATCGTATGGCACCAGCAAAGGCATTATACTGGCATTAGCAAATCACACTTTACACCGGCACTCAGGACACCAGCATCGACACAGAAGAAAGGAAGTATACCGGCACAAAGGCCGACAGGATTTTGTTATATTATATTTTGTTTATAATTGAAAAACTTTGTAAGCTAACTTGGCAAATTGTAAAATGACTCTTATATATAAGAGAGATCATTGTAGACATTTGATATAGGAGATGTAAGCAAAAGGGAAAATATTAGGCAGACCTATTGTGCGAAATATAGGTTAAAGGGTATATGTAAAGAACGGAGCAGGAACCGGTACTGAATCTGGCATTGAAGATGCTATTGTAAAGCAGCACAAGATATTGGATTTGTATAATCCTTATTGTAAGTCAGTGAGACTTCCCATTGAGCAGTGAGCTCTAGGCAATTGGCCTTCCTGCATGTGCAAGCCCCTATTATAAGTAATATTCTCTTATTGGCCAGTGAGTGAATATTGTGGGTCACAAATCCCACCGAGGTTTTTCCCACATCGGGTTTCCTCGTTAAAATCATGTGTTATGGTGTGCTTTTCATGTGGATGTTCTTGATTCTGTTTATTGCATTTTTTCTTGCATATCCGTACACTGTTATATTATGTTCTACATGTTTTAAGTTAAGAAAATGCATTCACCGGTTAGATATTGATTCACCCTCCCCTCTTAGTATCTGTGGGATCCCTAACAATCATAATCAAACCCTAACCTTGACAATATCTCCAATCTACACCTAATTGAGCCCTAACCCTAACCTAATCTTACCATAATTGAAACCTAACCACAACGTAACCCTAAACCTACCTATAACCCTATAATTAAACCTTAGCTACAACTTGAACCCTAATTTAACCATAATTCAACCCTAGCCCTAAACTTAACCTATCCCTAATTAAACTCTAAATCTTATCTAACCCCAACCCTAATCTACACCAAACCAAGATCCTAATTGAACTCTAATCCTAATTTCGTAACCCTAATGTAATTGAATCATAATCCTCATTTAATTCTAATCCTAACCCTCTATATTTAGACCCTTACCATAATTAAACTCTAATTATCTATAATGCTAACCCTTAAACTTGATCCCTCTAATTGAATTCCAACCCTAACCTAACCCTAAACTTAATTTTAACCATAAAATTGAACCCTGCCTACAACTTGAACCTTAATCTAACCTTAATTGAACCCTAAATCTAATTTGAACCCCAACCCTAATTGAATTTCAATCCTAATTTAACTCCAATCCTAATGCAATTGAATAATAACCCTAATTCTAAGCCTAATTTAACTTTAATATTACCCCTACCAATAATTAAAACCTTGGCATAATCAAACCCTAACCTTGACAATATCCCTAATCTAGACGTAGTAAACCCTAACCCTAATTGAACCTATATTCTAACATAGCCATAACCTTAATTAAACCTTAAACATAACCTTAAAATCAAGCTTTATTATATAATATTGACCATTAAATAATGTTTTATAAGTACTATCATTAAATAAAGTCTAATATATATCTTACATTTTAGTACATGCTTTAATCTTGCAACACATATATATTTATTAAAAATAGTCTAAATGGATATATAAAATTTCATATATCTCTACATAATAATATAATAATATAATTCAATTCAAGAAAAAAGATACTATATAATTATATGTTGCATTTATTTTATGTTTTTCATGTCACATCGTGCGACTGCCACTAGCATATATACCTTAAATTTTCATTTAATCCATATAAAATTTAAGGTATATATGCTAGTTAGACATTTGTATTATACTTGACATGTCTTTGAACTTAAACAAAAAAATAAATTGATTAAAGGACTTGACTAAAGCACACAATAGAAAGCTAATCAAGCTCCCTATCCCAACATAGCAAGTTCCAACATTGCTTTTTAGCACATTCCTACCCTTGATTATGGTAAGCATACATATATATTTTTAAACCAAACAATAGATTCAAAGTCACATGTCCAAATTCAACGTCATGGAGTAGGTATAAAGCTACAAGTACATAGATTACAAATGTAAATTTAAAATCAAATCAAAACAAAAAAATTTACTTTCATAATTAATAAAAAATTAATATATATTTAATTACTCATCACTAAATCAAATCGCATAATATATTTTAAATCCAACAAAATGCATTTATCTCTCTTTATTAAAATAACATTTACTTATGACTCAACTTCGTTATTTAATTATCCAGTTTTTTTTAGACTCCAGGTTTTAGGTAGCTCCCTTATAAACCGCATTGTGTCGAGTAAACTATTTAATGTGACTGACATTGGCATGACACGTCCTCTGATACTACATGAACTAGGGAAAACTATTTAATGTGATTGACGTTAATGTGACACGTCCTCCAATACCACATGGACCGAAACAACTGGACCTCATCATACCTACTACAAGAAACTCTTGCCAATAATTAATTATCTAGTTGAGTCAATCTTTATCAACCCTTAAATAGTTTGTGAAAAAGAAAGGGAATTTTATATTGCAAAAAAAGTTGAGAGGAGGGAAGAGAATTCCATGTTTGACATGAATGTTAAAGTGTACCATTTTTCCTTTATGATAATAGTAGAAACATAGTTGTCCATCAAAATGTGATTAACAGTTGAATCATAGGTATAGGATGCTTTGGTATAGTTGGCTTGCTCATCTGTGGCTTTTTCTTTTCTCTTGTCATGTTTAGGGAATGGTTCCTTAAACATCTCGTGTTCATGATTGGATGTATGTCCCTCGATTTCAATGTTACCTCTATCAATAAGGTCTTGTATAATGTTCTTCAAGCGATGGCAATTTTCTATTTTATGCCCTTTACTCTTGTGATATTAGCAATACTCATCATCATTCCACCAATTCGGTTTGAACTTTGGCTCATATGGAGGATTGTCTAGAATTGTTATTATCTTGTTTGCCACTAGCTTCTTGAAGGCTGACTCAAGTGGTTCTCCCAATGGGGTGTATTTCCTTAGTGGTTTTGATGTTGTTTGAGTATTTACTTGGTTATTTGTAGAACTTGATCTAGAAAGAATGATTTTTGGTCTCACTGTGTTAGCATCAACAACGCCATCATTTACCGTGTTCTTGTTCTTGTTCCAAAATCATGGCTTGTCTTTTCCTTTAAAATCTTCTTTGTTTTCTTTGAATATCTTGATGACTCCTTGTTCAATTAAGATCTTCTCTATTGCTAAGCCTTTCTCAATGACGTCCTTGAAAGTGGACAAACAAGCTTTCCTCAAGTCATAACCAATTTCTCTGTTGACATTCCGGGTGAACGTCTCTACCATTTATTTTTGTGGAATTTCACAACAGCATCTGTTGGCTAAATTCCTCCATCTTTGTAAGAATGATGAAAATGACTCCCCATCCTTTTTCTTAGTGTTGCACAAAGTGGTAACTGATATATTTGTCTCTATGTTATATGAGAAATATTGTATGAAATCTTCTGCTAGATCACCCAGTGATTTAATTCCAGGTGGAAGTTAGGAGAACCATTCCATAGCTTGTTCACCTAAGCTTTGTGGGAGCAATCTCATCAAGTATGTTTCTTCTGCTGCTACCTCAATGCAAGCTGTGAAAAAAATGACTAATATGTGCCTTAGGGTTTCCTTTGCCTCTGTAATTATCAAACTTTAGTGTTACGAAGTGTCTAGGAAATGGAGGCATTGGAATGCTTTTATCAAATGGATAGGGACATATATCTCTCATTGTGTAAGCTAGATTTGGTGTATCAATGTCCTCCATTTTCTTTTGTAACTCCTTTATCTGTTGTTCCAAATTTTTCTTGGGTGGAGAACGACTTCTTGGACCATATCCCATGCCTAAGCCACCAGGTGGAGGAGGAGGATACTGCATATATGGATGGTATTAATCATAAACATGTTCATATGGAGGAGGTCTATAATGATACTGTGTGTAGGAACCACCTGGTATAGAGTCATAATGAGGAATGGAATATCTGCTTTGTCCATGCATATCATATTCTACAGGTGTGTGTGTGTGTGTGTGAAAAGTGGACCAAGAATTTGTATCTACAAGACACAACACTTCAATCAAGTCATTACATGCATGGTTAATCAGCTATAATCAATGAATAATAAACCATAACAAATCGACCCATTGCCTTCTAAAAGATGCGAGTATAAGATTGCTCTCAGATTATTTAGCAATACCAGTGACTAGACAACATCAAGACGAAGGATTTAATCTATATGAGCATGATGAATGCTAGATGTATGAAATATTAATCTAACAAGATTTTTGCAATATTAAGCTAAATGATTTAATCGATATGAAACAATTAATATGCAATATGTCAATGAATCTTAGAGCAAAAATAGTATAATAACGATATATTCTCCAACCTCTCTTTGAATGAGAGATGAGCCTGAATTTATAGAAAACTCATAAAGAAACCAACGGTTGAGATCAAATGATGATGAGCAGTCAAGATTTTCCAAGAGGAAGCACAATCCAGGTGAATTGATGTGATTGGATGCTTTTCTCAGTTTTAAAGGAAATTGAACTAAAATTAAGATTAAATCAAGAAAAAACTGATTTAAAGGAAATTGAACTAAAATTAAGATAAAATCAGGAAAAAACTGATTTATTATCTATTTCATTCAATTTTAATATTTAATTGTTTTAATTGCTTTCTTTGAGATTATCTATCAATTTTTAATTTGTTTTTTCAAGATTATCTCCAATTGATTTCTTTTCTCAAATTTTAATTCTTGTTTGTCAATTAATTCTTGTTTTGATTTATTTCCATTTTTTAAGATTTGTGCTCAATTGATTTAATTGATTTAAATTAATTCCTCTTTCTTGATTTGTTTCCTTTTTTGAAGATTTATGGCAAATTGATTTATTTAATTAAATATGCTAGGATATTTAATTAAAATAAATAAGATAATTGTTTAAAATGATTTACTTGGAATGATTTAATTAATTAACTAAATATTTAATTAATATTGATTGATTAATTTTGCCATGTGACATTTGATGATTTTAGGAATTAATTGTGTGCTCAAGATTTATTTAATTGCCTTTGGTTAGGACCTTGGTGACGTTGTTGAGATTAGGGGCCCATGGTTTAGATGACCATTTTTAGGGTATTACAACAGGCATGTCATGAGTTTGTTCTTGTGTAGTGCCCCCAAATTTGACACGGGGTTTTCTTGTGTCCAAATTTTGAGCATGCCTCTGGATATCCAATTATTTTGGAGGTTGGTCCTTAGCATTGGTATGCGATTGAGTGTATTTTTCTGCATAACACTTCCGTAAAGGTCTGCGTAGACGGAATTGTTCATGAGATGCTCTTTCATTAGTATCATAAGCTTGACCATGTGTATTTGGGATCTCCAGTTTTTGAAACAAGGATGATGGTGACTTAGGAACGAAATGTGGTCCTCTAGTACCTCCACTATTAGGTCTTCTTTGATCCATGTTGAGTTGACTTTCTTGCATAGGTCAATTTTCCACTATTTGGGACATGTCAAAATCATGAGGTATCTTAGCTCCACTTTGTGCCATCACTTTTAGGAAATATTGTCTTTCTCTTCTCATGATCTCTTCAACCAATCTATTAAAATGGGGATCCATGATAGTTTCTTCCACTTCTACTGAGTGTACTAAAATATTGTCAATATTGTCATTTTGTGCATCATTGTTGTTTGTATCATCCATGTTCCCAACATTCTGAATGTTTCTATAGATATCCATGTCAGGTAATGTGGTATGATCAGAATTAAAAAAAGATATCGTTATCATACTCATAGCCACTCATGTTTGCGAACTCTTTAGCCTCTTTAGCTTCTCTCCTAGATTTTTGGGAACAGGTTTCAACCATGAACTAGGTCTTTGACCAAGATGTGTGAGACAAGATAAAAATGGAAAGAGTATGGAAGACCAAGAGTTGGATGGAATGTAAATGAATCTGAGGTGTACTTGCAATGTCGAAAGTGTAAGACCAAGTATGTATGTAGTAGAGTAGGTGTGACTTCCAAAAAGATGACAGATCTCTTGATGAGGTAAGTTGACCTTGACTCTAAGTAAGACCAAATGAGACCCAAAGGTGATAGACCTTGATGAGGGACCACTTAGCAAAATGTTATTGTATGTATTTTGTTGACAAAGCAAGATGAGGACAAGCAAGTGACCTTTTGACTCAATTTTAGACAAATGTGAATGTAATGCAAGGTGTAAATCAATGATGAACTTTGTGAGACCCCAAAATAGGCTGAATGCTAGATGAAAACCTAGAGAAGTAACCTAGGAAGCTCAAGAAATCTGAAACTGATTGCTCTTATTTGCTGGACTATAAATTTTTCCAATACTAAACATAGACGTGCCTATATACTTCACAGACGTAGTTACCCAACACAGACTTGACTGGATATTACACAAACGCGTTTATGAGATTTTGTGAATGCAGTTTGCTTATGATAACACAGATGTGTTTTTGTCCTACACATATGCAATTACAAGACACAGATGTGTTTCTGTCAGACATACACGTTTCCAGAATCTGAGTGTAATTTTTCCAATTTGTGAAGTTGTTGTTGTGACCAAATCTGAATTTTTTATCATTTTTCATGACAAGAGGACACAATGTTGATGAGGACTCAATGTTTGCAAGTGTTTGGACTCAAAATGACTCAAAAGAAAGTGTGTTGCTTGATGTAGAAATGTTTTGCATACACTTGAAGACACAAAAGACACAATGTTTTGATGTTTGATCTTGAATGTTTGAATGTTTAAAAGAAGACAAGCACAATTCGTATGGTTGGCCAGGACAATAGTTGTTGATCCCACATGGGGTTTCCCTCGAGGCTACGCTATTCAAAGTGGATAGTTAGATGCTTGACCCCACTGGCTCCATCCTCGACACTCACTTCTCCAGGACAGCCAAGCACCAGTCGCCACGAAAACTCCCTATGGCAAACTTTGTATCTCTACTAAGAACCATATGTGTGTGGGCCGCTCCAGAGGTCCGACCTCTTGCCCCAACAAATAGAAGAATTTTGGCTTTCTAAAACAAAAAGGTGCTAGTAAGGGCATCTGCTCATGTGGCCATACATGCGACACTTTCAGCTCTGTAAATACAGAAGGCTCTCAGCTGGTAGGGGTTATGCCCTACTATTGATCAAACAGGTTTATGAGGAGACATAGTGTCGATATGAACTAATTAGCACACATTACCCAAGGCTTTCACCATGGATACCGTTGTTTATAGTGGTTCAGAAAAGGTGGGTTTTCGTCGCTACCACTTGGGTCGTTCCCTCCTCACTAGTAGTCCTAATGACCACACGGAGAGGTAGGAACTCTACAGATAAACACAAAAGAGCCTATTGCCCAAGACACAAAAAAAACTGGTTCAATTTTAGTGCACCAATTGAAGTGTTTTCTAATCTATGAAAACAAGGCACACAATGAAGATTAAAAGAAAACCTTGCCAAAATTCTGCAACAAAGATTTGTTAGTAGTTTTGCAATAATACCCCTCCTACAAGCACACAAGTTAGGTAAATTTTAGATCCAAAAGAATTTGTGAAAAAGTGGCCTTTAACAATGCGATTCACTTCAAGGACAAGTTGCACCAATTTGTTAGCTAGATCACAAGATATTAGTTCGAATAAACCAGATCTGAAATCAAAATGACGAAATGAAACCCTAAAAACTGAAACAAAACCAAAACTGCAAGAACCAAACACAAATGTAATTAGATTCCACACAGATGCGGTTCTGCAACACAGACACGACTTTAAATGCCACAGACGCAGTTCTGAAACACAGACATGACTCCGCAACACAGACGTGGTTAAAATGATCACAAACGCGATTCGGGAACGCAGACGTGGCTCTGCGATCTAGAAAAATGTAAAATATTGTCGGCGACACAAACGCAATTCCAGATATCACAAACGCAGCAGAAAAACAAAAACATTGTTCCAAGAGATGCAGAAGGGAAAATGTCAAAATGTTGTCAGAAAATGTCAGATCTGCAATCTTGAAAAACAAAATTCTGCAACAAAGATGTTAAATGCAAAAGGGACAAGAGTCCCACCGGGTGTGCCAAAATGTTTATAGTAAAAATGGAACAACAATATTGAAAGACTAAAATAGATTCAACCACAAAACCCTATCCTAATAACAATAAAAATCCACCATAACATATGAAGATTACCTAAGACAATGCAAATCAACAAAATCACAAAGATTATACCATCACATGTCCAATAGGGTTTGAATCTCCATTCTTCCTATCTCCATTGATCTTGCTTGATATATTTGCTCTCAGATTTTATGTGTGCACAAGAGCTCAACAAAGACCAGAAATATGGTTGCAAGTAGGCGTGATCGCATATGAAAGTTTGAATGCTAGAATGCTTAGGAGCTTAGGGTTGATAATGAAGGAAACATCCTCTTATATAGAAGACACTGTAAGAAATGGAGGTATAAGATTAAGAGGTGTAAACGATAGGTGGTCGGCTAGGATTAAAGGGTAGGTAGAAGAAATAAGAAAACAATGAGAGGGTAGGTAGTGTAGGAATTGAGAGATGAATGGCATGTGTCATAGGTAGAAAAGGCTAATGAATTAATTAAATAAATAAAGATTTATTTAATTGATAGAAGAAGTGGGATCAATTAAATAAACAAAAGTATTTATTTAATTTAGGAGAAGGATAATTTAAATAAATAAAAGTATTTATCTAAATGAGGACAACCTTAAAAAAGGGTTAATGAATTAATTAAATAAATAAAGATTTATTTAATTAATAGAAGAATTAGGCTTAAATAATTAGACAGGACAATTTTAGGTGTCTACACAAATATTCTCTAGGAATTCTACTCCACATGCTCATGATTAAAGTGATTAACTCACAATCCTAGACCAAATTGTTTGTTTCTTGTTAAAAGTCCTACACAATCGTTTCTCCCTTAAGGGCACGCCTCCCTCCCTTGCTAGTTAAATTGATTCACTTGAAATCATGTACCATTTGGCTTCTCATCTTATCCATATTTTGGATTAAGTGATACACTCAAAGGTCTTACAACCATCTTTTTAGTTACTTTGTCAACATTGTTAAGTACTTATTCATGCTTTCTTAGATTTTTATCTAATGCTACTTTTGGAATTTTGCCTTGTTGGTATGAAGTCAAAATTGTCACTACATGGAGCACATGTGAATCATCATCCATACTTATATCCTTTTTTGTATGCGTGTGTTACTTAAATGTTGGCTACTTGTTTACTTTGGTATGCATGATTCATGTTACCTCACATTCAATTCAAAGTGTGGGAAACATAAGGGTAAAAGTCCATCCCGAAGTCTTTTATCCACTCATCTCAAACTCACTTTGACCCTTTATCCCTAGTGCAATAGTGTAGTTTACAATTAGAATATTTCTGTGTGAACATTGACGGTTGATTCTAACTTGAGGTGAATCTAACTTCTCATCCCCATGCATTTTGTTCTAACCTTCACGTTCCTTATATTTTTCCATATTCCAATCCTATATTTGTTACAATAAACTTAGTCAAGACCAAGTGTGTGGCCTTAGCCCCTAAATTCTAAAATCAAACTCAATCTCATGTTGAAGTTGACTTACCTCCAACTAGCGATTGCCTATTGATTCATGCGTAAAATATTTAAATATGTATCTAAGTTGTATGATAGGACAAAGCCCTAATTCATTCAAACATCAAAAGATCATCCTATAACACTTAATATAGATGGCTTAAAAAAGATTAACTCATCATATATAGGATAACATCAACATCTACTTTTATAAGCATATATTTAGGCATTTGTATTATACTTGACATGTCTTTGAACTTAAATAAATAAAAAAATTGATTAAAGGACTTGACTAAAGCACACAGTAGAAAGCTAATCAAGCTCCCTATCCCAACATAGCAAGTTCCAACATTGCTTTTTAGCACATTCCTACCCTTGATTATGGTAAGCATACATATATATTTTTAAACCAAACAATAGATTCAAAGTCGCATGTCCAAATTCAACGTCATGGAGTAGGTATAAAGCTACAAGTACATAGATTACAAATGTAAATATAAAATCAAATCAAAACAAAAAAAATTACTTTCATAATTAATAAAAAATTAATATATATTTAATTACTCATCACTAAATCAAATCGCATAATATATTTTAAATCCAACAAAATACATTTATCTCTCTTTATTAAAATAACATTTACTTATGACTCAACTTCATTATTTAATTATCCAGTTTTTTTTAGACTCCAGGGTTTAGGTAGCTCCTTTGTAAACCGCATTGTGTCAGGTAAACTATTTAATGTGATTGACATTGGCATGACACGTCCTCTGATACTACATGAACTGGGAAAAACTATTTAATGTGATTGACGTTAATGTGACACGTCCTCCAGTACCACATGGACCGGAACAACTGGACCTCATCATACCTACTACAAGAAACTCTTGCCAATAATTAATTATCTCGTTGAGTCAATCTTTATCAACCCTTAAATAGTTTGTGAAAAAGAAAGGGAATTTTATATTGCGGAAAAAGTTGAGAGGAGGGAAGAGAATTCCATGTTTGACACGAATGTTAAAGTGTACCATTTTTCCTTGACTCAATGTGGGAAATTGCCATGCAAAATCTTCACTTTTTAAGAAAATGATTTTTTTTGTGTAAATCAAATCCAATACATATTTGGTTGTCATCACGTCCCAACAAACAGCGGCGGCCAAGGCCAAGTTTTAGTAAGAAAATGGTGGGTAGGTAGTCAATGTTGAGTTTCATTTCATCCAACTAACTCTGGTTGAGTTTCATTTCACTAACTCTGGTTGAGTTTCATTTCACTAACTCTGGTTGAGTTAGTTGCTTCCGATTTGAACACATTACGACCAGTTTCTTAGCTGGCTCTGAGTGTAAATGTTGCTCATCACATGGCCAGCTGTCATATAAATTGTCATCACCAACTTCGAGGAATGGAATGCCCCCACATTTTAAGAATGTGCGATTTTCCTTCCTTTCACATCATCTCAAACTAGATGGTGAAAGGACCCTCTCATTCCCAACTCCCTAGAGATATTTCATTCATTATTATTCATTTGTTTTTTTTGAATTTATGTTTATCATTTGTCTTAAACATATTGATTTAGATCTTTGGGAGATGTAATTTGATTATATTCTTCACAGCATATTACATTCTATCAATGAAATATGTTATATAATATATGAGATGGAAGTCATGGTTGAATAATCTAGTAGCATAGATGGCATATATTGTTTATAATATAAAAGACAATTTTTCAAAAAATAGAAATAAATGATATGATTTAGAAGTCAAATATTGGAAGTTTACGAGTATATTGACAAGCTTAAAAAAATCATCAATATGCAGTTTTAAATGTTATAATAAATTTATTAATTAGAAAAATGTCGTAGTAAATATATTGTAATACATTACAATTCTTTATATCATTGTCCATCCAAAGATCATATGTTAATTTTTTTTTCTAGTAAATATTCATTTGCACAATAATCATTGTATTCAAGTGCTTCCAATATTTATTTTTGGATAAATATACTTATGTTTCTATATTATTTTTATTCCTTCAGTATACCTTGTGTTGAGAATGCATAGGCCTTTAATTCCCCCCCACAAAAGATTGAAACAATTACACTAGCTTAGAAATATGTTGTCTATAGTTAAGCATGTCAAGTTAGTTGCTCCTCTCATTCATTCATGTCTTATTTGGTCTCACTTTGTGTGTGAGTGCCATTCATTTTTGGGCATCGACATTTCAAATTGTAAACATGATCCTTTACCTAGCATTATCCTTGATTTTAACCATGCATTTTTAAAAACTTTTAAATCCACCAAATGGTTATAGTAGTTAAGTAATTCATTTGTAAAGGTATTAGTCATTTTGAAGTGTTAACAATTTATTAAAATCAAGTAGCAAAATTTGTGAGTCTTTTTTATTGCATCTACCTTGTATAAGAGGTATAAGAGTGTAGGAAGTGCTCGCAACCTATTGAATAGTTTACCTGAAGGGACATGATCCCAAAAATTCATTTGTGGCTTGTGTACTAGCTTTATTCTTCCACTTAGACGAATTCTCATTTCTTCTAATATAGGGAGGAAGGGATGCAACCTAATATTATTTGAGGAGAGCAACTAGGGGAGAATAAGTAATCAGTAGTGAACCCTTCTCAATCAAATTATGTTTATAGACCAAAGGCAAAATTCCTATTTCTAGTGTCTCCATTGGTTAGAGTTTACCTATGTGTATCCATCTCTCATTCTCCAGATGCCTATCCAAGGTCCCAAAAACCTCTTAGTATGGAGGCATGTTTAATTCCCTAAGTGTCCATAAGTTGTTAGAGCATCAAAGTTACACGTTTTGGCATACCTTGTTCCCAAAACTCAACATTTTCTTATTTTGTTATAATGTTCTACTTTACCATCTCAAAATGCACCATGCTTGAACTTTGATCCTCAACCACTAGTAAGGATCATGCAGTATGCTTGACCCCTGAACCCTAACATTCCTACCTTTTATGTAATCATTCCTATATAGCCCCTAAACAATCTAGAGAGTCATCAATGTTAGTTTTGATCACACAATTTCTTCATAAGGGTTTTTCTACCCAAAAGCATTATTTAAACTTAAAGGAGTGCATATTCACATGTACGTACAACATTGGACGATGAGAAAACTATTTTTATTAATGTAGTGGTTGACATTTTGTCACCATTTTTGAGGTTAATATTAATGACATCAAGGGTAAACAATCATGGATCTAAATGATTTCAAGAGTGAAAACATTCATTGGAAGGGAATTATCCATCATTTTACACACATAAACCCTACCTAACAAAGTTCTAAGCACTTGCATTTGAATTCCTAGATTCAAGGATAAAATCCCTTGGATTATTAGGGAGGTAAAGGATGTAAACCCTTTGGTTTTGCATGTCAAAATATGGAAACCCTTTATAAGAAGGATAATTTGATTATGATGTCATGAATAATATTTTGTCATATTGGTTCTTAGCTTCACCAAGTTGTACACTTTGTCGTTGTTATAAATTTTTAGGTGTAGTTGGTATCACTTTTACATGGTTGTAGATCTTAGTGGTTTACTTTAGATTCATTATTGTTATTGTTATGATGTGTTATTGCCACTTAATTTATTATATTTGTAGACTTCAATATTAATAAGACAAGAAGTTTGATAGTTACATACACTTCTCATTTTATTAATACTACTATAATAGAGTTGTTAGGTATTCCCAAATCTCCTATTGTAAGAAAAGTGCAGTTCATTTAAGGGTTTAACATTATACCTTTCAATTCATTATTGTGGTAGTTGCACCAATTTTTTATATATTGCTATGGTGTTTTCTAATGCATAATGCTTTGATTTATATAGTACATGCATTGCAAGTTATTTTACATCATTATGGGTTGTCTAATTATTTTGGTGCTTAGTATTGAATTATAAATGTGAAGGACAATTTTGGGTCAATGTATTATAGGTTTGATTTAACAATAGATGATTTGAAACTACTTTTACACTCTTGTAAATTTAATTTAAATCAATGTATCAATGAATGCAAAGATAATGAAGGAGAAAATATTTTATTAGATTAGGGTTTTCATACTATTGTGTGAAGGCAAAGGGGATAAATCACACTATTTTTTATAATATTTGGAAAAAAGGTTATCCAAATCTAAAAATTACATGTACAATCAAAATCCTTATGATTTAATAACAAGATAAAAAAAAAAATCACAAAATTTCGTTAAATAGGGTGAAAGTTATGTCCCATCAAAATTTAGTACAAAAGAAATACTTCAAATGCAAAAAATAGTGAAAAATAACACAATTTGGGAAAAATAACCTTGCTCTTATGTAGTGGATGGAACCAACTTTTTGTAAACTATTCAAGTTAAAAAAAAGATCACTTGGTTTAGGAGTTATGAAAAGGAGAAAAAAGCCCCCCCTTTAAGCACTTAGATTATCCTAGAGGTTAGCATAAAATGCTAACAATAAATATTTTGGGTTGATTAATGGTGACTACTAACATCATATATTAGTGTTGGTTGGTAACATAAAAAGCTAATATGGGACATAAAATTTTTATAGTTAATAGTTAACAAGATAACATAAAATGTTAGGATGCAAAAATTTTACAAACTATGTTGAGGCTTGTCTGACACCTCTAAAGACAACACAACAATGCACCATGAGCATAGATTATTCATAGTCCTCTCAAATGTCTTTAACAAATTATTGGAAGTGAAGAAATTTTTTAATAACGAATGTCATGACTTGAAATATTGAATGTCATGGGTCTTTAAGTGGTGGTTGCACCATCTCGGATAAGTGGCACACCTTTTTCTTAAAGGCCACACGACAATATATGTGACTTGTATTGGTGTAGTGCTCAAAATAATGGATGCCACCAAAAAATGGCTACGAAACAAAAAATCTTGTAACTTTTAAAAAATTACGAGCAATGTGTAGAAGTGTTGAGGGTGTTGTGAGTGGGGATTGGTGAATGTCTACCACTGTTGAAGGCATGAAGTTTGTGAGTCCATAGGAACTATAGTTCAACCGTTGGTGTATAGGGCTAACCAAAGAAATTTCTTGTGGAAAAGGACTCAAAAAAGTCCAGGTAATAAAACCATGAAATTTGGATCAAACCCTCAAAACCTAAACTAGAGGAATGTGAAATTGCCCAAAATTTTGACCTTACAAAAAAATAGCTTACAAATTGTTAGTTTTGCAAAAAAAAAAATTTACCTTCCATACAAGTACATCTTTCATATGAGTGTATGGATTCAAGTTAGATATAGGTATAGGCTCCCTCTAAAAAGTTATAAAATTTTCCTATACCAAAATTTAATGATTTGATATGTGTTCCTAGCTAATTTGGGCCTTCCAAATGTAATGGTGATATTTGTTTGGTTCTATGACACACTTATGATATAGCTAAAGTACATATGACTCAACTATAATGAAAAGGGATTTGCAATTCATGGCTCTGATTCCATGTTGGAGCAGTAATAAAATGAGTGCAATTTTCATAAATAAATTAGCATAGTTAATACCAAAATACTATCATAAAAATGTATGTGAATATATAATGGACTCATTGTATATGTGGGATAAGGAGGAAGAAGGAAGATGGGAGTGAAACACTAACCAACCATATAATAAGTGTGACACATGTAGAACATTTGAGACATGTATGAGTTACATGTGTCATGTACCTATGAGGTGAGACAACAAATCGACTAAGTAAATTTAAGCTAGTGTGAATAGGTTTACTAGGAACTAGAAAACTAGTTAGGTAATAACTATTTTCATACTAATAGTTATGAATGCACATAATGGCACCATAAGTTCTAACAAATTGGCATTCACAAATCATCCTCAAGAGGCCAACACAAGAATAAAGAGAAATTCATTAAGGGGTGAAATCTCAAAAGAGAAACAATAAATATTGTAGGGCACCTAAAGTGGGTCAATTAATAATAATAGAAGGAAACAAAGGATTTGGCTAACACCCCTGGATGTTTGATTTCTCATGATGGTCAACTTAAGGATATGAGAAGGGAGCTTTAAAAAATGTAGATAAAGGATAATCTAATTGATGGTTCTTTAATTTATAAAAAAAATTCTTCCTTTGAGTAAAACGGTAGCCAAAGTTAAAGGTATAAAATATGACAAAAGTACAAGTTTGTTGATTAAGGATGACATTCGAAGGAATGGAGGTTTAATCATATATGACATGCTAAAATGTTCTAGTGATGTCACATACCTTTATTTGTAAAAAATTGTACTACAACTATTTCAAGGTAAGGGTGCATTTATATTATATCCAATTCATAAAAAATGAGGAGGCATAAAAAGAAATGAGAACTAGTGGTTACACAAGAGTCATTGAAAATTATTGAAATGATCTATACTCAAGCTCTAGTATCGTTGGAGGGTTTTAGGATTAACAAAGGTGTGATGGAATGTAATGAGAAAGAGAACTATAGTACAAAGATATGCTAAAGCTAATTGGGTATTCTTGTGGTTGAATAGTAGAAACCAGGGTTAAAGGCTATGGCTAGTTGTTTGAGAGAGCTCTCGACAAATAAGTGAATATTGTGGGCTTGTAATGTACAATTGATTTTGATTTTAAAATAATTTGATAGTTGGATAGTGATTCTGATGAAATTTTTTACATTCAAGTCAAAGGGTCTCTATTGTGCCCAACATTTTCATAATTGCTTCTTCATGCCTTGAAGAATCAAAAGAGATTCTTGTACTAATATTCTAGAAAATGAGAACAATGCACCTAATCCTGGTTTCAAAAAACACCCCAATTGTTGAAAAGGATTTGATGATGAATCTTACTTACAATCCAAATAAGATATGCACCAATTGACTAGTTAGACAAACCATTTAATAAAATCTAATAATTGAATGAGTTTTATACTAATTTATTGTGTTGAGAGGCACCACCTAGGTTTGCTACCACATTTATCAATTGGAGGTAACGAGATTGAGGAGTTTAAGATCAATAGCACTATTACTAAAAATATATACATATGTATTTTAGTGAATTATTATATTCCAAATAATAACTTAGTGTTTGTTGTGATTGAGAAGGATGAGGAAATGAGAGATATAAAAGTGAATAAATAGTATGAATTGCATAGAGTCCAAAATTTCTCAACATCTTGTAAGTGGCATTGGGAATAACAAAGGTACATGAAATAGGTTTGGATGTTGAAGAACACCACAAAGAAATGTTATTCCATGAAATAGAACAAGTGCAAAATATGTAGGAAATTGAAAGGAATTTAGAAACAAAATAAATGAGAGTTTTAGATGTAAAGCACTTAACCATGGTTCCAATACTAGGCACAAGGACTATTTGTTGAGATGTCTCCAAAAAATTTTGTCTTGTGAATTGTAATAATTACACAATATGCATAAAATTGATTTATGGAAATATTTTAAAACTATTGCAACTACATATCTTGAGAATAGGATTTTTCAATAGCTTCTGGGCTCATGTCATCGTGAAGGATTTGGGATAGAGCATAGACATCTATCAAAGCATAGAGGATAGGTGAGTTGTAGCAAATTTTGTAGTTGCAACAACTCTAGTATATATGTGTGCAACATTGAAGAATAGACACAACAAACATGAATTATTTGACAAAATGCCTCAAAGAGATGTTATCTCATGTAATGTAATAGTTACAGAGTATGTACAAAGTCATAATTTGGGTTTTGAAATTTTGATAAGCCTTGATAACCTTTTTCGCGTTGAAGGTGTTTCATAGCACCTCTTTGGCATTAGAGCGGGTGCTAAGAACCTTATTAGTTTTTAATTGTGGTAAATTCATTGGAAAAGGCTTTAGTAAGTTTTAAGCAAATATAGTTGGCAAGCACAAGAAAAATGTGGAAGCATATGCTAATTAGGCACTTTGATGATTTATCCAATTCCTCACATCCTCTCATCACCCAAAGACATTTTTCCAAACACCTTTTGAAAAGTAAATAAACTTCAAAAGGTCGATATGGCATAAGTAGACTTGTAAAAAATATTTTAGAAAATCACACGCTTTAGCATTTAATTGGTTCCCAGGAACCTCTTTGACATCAAAACATGTTCTTGGAACCTCACAACCTTCTAATTCAACTTTTCTAGAACATTTAAATTTTGGTTTGTGCCAAAACTAAAGCTTTGTGATAAGATATGGAAATGGAAAGAAAATAGATTTTTATTAGATATTAAAATTACAATAGCCCTAGCATAAGTGTACATATGTAATGTATAGGCATATGTAAATTCATGAATATCAAACCTATGTGAAGAGTATGCCATAGTTTTACGAAAGATGTTTGCATGGTTAAATTATATGTAATATAATTAAATTATTTTCTTTGCATTACTCCTAGGAATAAATCTTTAGAGAACAAAATGTTTGCTATAATTTTAGTTCAAAAAAGAACAATGTGAATATTTTTCTATGATTTATATTAATTTTAAATGAAATATTTTCTATCAACTAAAACAATGCGAGAAAAATGAAAAATATATAGAAATATTAAATATGAAAAGTTTTTTAAGAAAACTAATAGCAAAACAGTTGTACATGGTGAAAATGGATAACAATAATAACAAGATTGAAAGGCTAAATAGATTCAACCACAAAACCCTAGCCTAACAACAACAAAGATCCACCATAACATATGAAGATTACCTAAGACAATGCAAATCACAAAGAATCACAAAGATTATACCATCACATGTCCAATAGGGTTTTGATCTCCATTCTTCCTATCTCCATTGATCTTGCTTGATATATTTGCTCTCAGATTTTATATGCACAAGAGCTCAACAAAGAACGAAATGTGGTTGCAAGTAGAATCGTAGTGTAGTCAAGTCTTTAAGATGATTCATTAGGGTTTGATAATGAGGGAAGCATCTCCTTATATAGAAGACACTATATGAAATTGAGGGTTAAGATTGAGAGGTGTAAAAGGAGGTCGGCTAAGATTAGAGGGTAGGTAGAAGAAATAATAAAATAATGAAAGGGGTAGGTAGTGTATGAATTAAGAGATGAGTGACATGTGTCATGTGTATAAAAGGATAATGAATTAATTAAATAAATAAAGATTTATTTAATTAATAGAAGAAGTGGGATCAATTAAATAAATAAAATATTTATTTAATTTAGGAAAAGGATAATTTAAATAAATAAATGTATTTATTTAAATGAGAAATAAGGCTAGAAGAGGATAAATGAATTAATTAAATAAATAAAGATTTATTTAATTAATAGAAGAATTAAGCTTAGATAATTAAATAAATAAAATATTTATTTAATTAGACATGACAATTTTAGGTGTCTACATTTTGCCCCTCTTTGAGACAATGCGGCTTGTCGCATTGTTTCAAAGAAGATAAGATGAACTGATACAGAGTTGCCCCAAGATGGGAATGATATGCCCCCTCGAGAGATTGGATGAAAATGTCTGAAAAGATTGCAGACAATCTCTCGATTAAGAAAGAAAGGCTAGAATGGATTGACCGGACAAAGTGACAGAGTCACGGGATAAAGAAGACTGACTCAGGAAATGAATGCGAGGGCTAGGGTAGGCTATAAGATAGACCATGGGGGAAAATACATCCTCATTGTCATCTACACATTCACAAGAGCATATTGTAGAGCGAAAATAAAGTAGGAGCAATCAGCAGCGATGGGCAGTTCTGTGATGAACATACACTGTCGATTGGATAAGCTGCTGAGAGGATACACTCAAGCAGGTCCTCTAGGAAGACTAGGATAGATCAAGGCACTTTGTGATGAACAACGAGTACCAAGATAGAGTACTTTGTGATGAACAGAGAGTACTGAAATATGAGCAGCACTTTGTGATGAACAGGGAGTGCAAATGTGAGTAACACTTTGTGATGAACAGGGAGTGTCACACATGTAGTACTTTGTGATGAACAGGGAGTACCACTAGGATAAATAGCAACACTTTGTGATGAACAGTGAGTGTCACTAGGGTAAATAGCCATATGCATTTAGATAGCGAGTAGCATTTTGTGATAAACAGTGAATGCCACTATAACTGACATGATTGAGTTGTTTGACTGCAGGAGTATTTGCCGATGCTAGAGTCACGAGAGAGATTCTCGTCGACGCAGAGGTTGCGACCGGAGTTGTCGTTCGAGGACAAAGCTGCCATCGAGGAGATGGGTTTGAGACATGTACTGTATGTGCCTGAGCTTCGGGCGAACATGGGACTGCTAACTGCGCTGGCTGAGAGATGGCACTTTGAGACGTGCACGTTTCATCTGTCGATGGGTGAGATGACAGTCACCCTAGAGGATGTATATAGGATTATGCGGATACCGATTGATGGGGAGCTAATTCCGTACGATCGAGACGGAGATAGGGATGCCCTTAGATGAGTGTTCTAGGATCCAAGACTGGAGATGAGGGTGGGACACATTGCATGGGATACCATGACATGGATAGGATTAGCACTACCAATAGTGTTGGCAGGAGTGATCAGTGAGTTCCTCTGTATCAGTTTTGTACCATTTTGTATAATGATGTAGACACCTGCGGGTGATTGTAGCCATATGATTTTGACATCATTGTATCATGACATTTTTTATTATATATATGTGAGATGATTCATCTTTGCGGCAACTATATGCATGTGTACCTATGTGATGAGATGTTCTTATGTGATGCTTATGATATGGATGCAAATATGTATATAATGCAATATTTTTGTTCTTTTATGTTTTATATGTGTATGCATGATGCAAATGTAAATGTATGTAATGCATATGAATATGATAATGCAAATGTAAATTGTGCTAACAGGTGTTGTGTGCAGGATGTGATGCAGTTGTGATATCTATATGTATGTATGAAATGCTTATATGTGGTAATGTAGGTGCAGCTACATGAAATGCAAATGTTTTTGGTGTGTCATTATACTCAGTCATGTGATAGCAGGCTACGCAGACTCGAGAAGGACGATGGAAGTCAATCGAGAAAGGGGGATGGAAGACAAAAGATATGAAAGTGAAAGAGCTTCTTGTGCGTTATCATCATTGAGCTTTATTATGGAAAAATAGGTTATGACAATCGAGGCATATGTTCGACCCAGAAAGTCATTGTACCTGTTTGCATGGAGACAAGACAGTCACAAACAAGGAATGCCCCAGTTCACACTAGACTCACAGTGTCCTCATATCCTTGGACAAGTCATAGCATTACTAAGAGACAATCCACAGACAGCAAATACAAATAGGTGACGATAACCCATCCTCGCCTTTCTAGTCAAAGACATCCTAGAGATAGAATCTCTAGTCAAAGACATCCCGGAAAAGCTAAAAGACATGTCACCAGAAAGATAAAATCAAAAGAAAACCAATACTCGACACCAACATCCACTATAGTCCTCAAGTTTAGTGTCTCTTGTCACTTGTATAAGTCTTATTTGATTGTGGTCACAATGTTTACTTTCACAGAAAGGATAGATAGCACTGAACCATATGTTGTCTGAGTCTGTTGAAAGATTTGATTTGTTGAAGCTCATTGTTGCTGCTGTGTCTCATCTGAAACTGACTGAATCCATGAAACTGACACTTTATTGCGGAGAAGATGAAACTTTATTGCGGATCTGTGATGCAAATGTTGCTTTATTGCGGATTGTGCGCGGATAGACTGAAGAAAGCTGGAAGAAACTGTACTCCTCGAAACATGTGATGTTCTCAGTTCTACACCCATCACTAGACGTAGGATTTTGCCTTAGCTACAAATAGGATCTGATTTATTATGGATGGAAAGGGAGGTTTATTATGAATGGCTAACCAATCTTAGGTAGATCAATAACAAACCATGATGGGACTGGGTAAGTTTATTATGAATGAACAGGTTGTGAGTGTGTGCAAAGTGAAATGATGAAAGTGAATCCTGAAGGAGGGAGGAGCAAAGTCTCTACGCATGGCACTGGTGACCCAGTTTTCACCATGGTACTTACCCAGGGCGCCACCAAAGTGGTTTTCACCGTTGGACGAAATTATTTCTTTTTACTTTTTTTGATTTTTCAATGTTTTTTGTGTCACAAGGCGCCTGTTTGCCAGGTTTTCACCAAGTAACGATTTTTTTTGTTTTATAATTTTTTTGTATTTTTGAATTTTTTTTATTTTTTTGTATTTTTGAATTAGGATATTCCGATGAGCTATGTGTAGAACCTGCGAAGGTGCATGCTGTTGATAGGATCCTCCAAAGGTTCACCTTCTGTAGTTGAGAGCTGATATGCCCCAGAGCCGTATACTGCTGTGATGATGTAAGGACCAAGCCAGTTTGGTTCAAACTTGCCCTTCTTCTCTCTGTCTTGCTGATTCTTGGGGTTTTCTCTAAGAACCAAGTCACCTACCTCAAATGTGCGAGGCTTGACCTTGTGATTGTAGCTGTGACTCATTCGTTGTTGGTAAGCCTTGAGATGATTAAAAGCAGTTTGTCTCCGTTCATCCAGCAATTCTAGTTCTTGTAAGCGAGAGACCCTGTAGTCTTTATCAGTGATGATGTTTTGCAAAGAGACCCGTAAAGAGGGTAAATCGACCTCAATAGGCAAGATGGCTTCAGAACCATAGACTAGTGAATAGGGTGTAGCTCCTGTAGGTGTATGGACGCTTGTGCGGTAGGCCCAAAGTGCAGGATTGAGTTGGATATGCCAATTACGGCCAGCGTTGTCGACTGTCTTCTTGAGGATTTTAAGGATTGTTTTATTAGACGCCTCAACTTGGCCATTACCTTGGGGGTAATATGGTGTGGAGAAATGATGGGAAATATGGAAGTGGTCACAGAGTTCACGAACATCCTGATTTTTGAAGGGACGCCCGTTATCAGTGATAATGGAAACAGGAATTCCGTATCGGCAAATGATATAGTTAAGGATGAACGTAGCAATCTGTTTTCTAGTAACTTGTGTGAGAGGCACGGCTTCAATCCATTTTGTAAAATACTATGTGGCAGTGATAATGAATTTATGACCATTGGAAGAAGGAGGGTGAATCTTGCCTATGAGATCGAGTCCCCACTGACAAAAGGGCCAAGGAGACGCAAGTGGTTGTAGTTCTTGTGCTGGCGCATGTATGAGGTCTCCATGAATTTGACATTGCTTACATTTCTTGACAAACTGATATGAGTCTTTTTCCATATTGGGCCAGTAATATCCAGTCCTAATGATTTTCTTGGCCAAGGTAGGACCACTAGCATGTGGACCACATATCCCTTCATGCACTTCCCGTAACGCAATCTGAGCTTCGTCGCTTTCTAAACATCTAAGAAGAGTGCCATCTAGACCTCGCCGGTATAGGATATCAGCTAAAATGACATATCGAGAGGATTGGCAAATGAAAGTACGACGTTGGCTATTTGATAGATCAGGAGGTAAAGTATTGTCGCAAAGGTATGTGAAGATGGAACCATATAACTGGGATTCAGGACTGACAACACATATCATCTCAGTAGGCATTATCTCATATGAAGGGACTAAAAGGTTATCCACCAAGAACTCATAGCGGGTCTCGTTTGGAGGTAAATCAATCAATGAAGCAATTGTAGCCATGGCATCTACGACGCGATTCTGCTCTCTTGGTATCTGCTCAAAGTCTATCTTTGTAAAGTGTTGTTTCAGATCATCCACCATTTGTTTATAAGGCATTAACTTTTCATCTTTTGTTTGATAATCACCAGTTGCTTGACGGATAACAAGTTGGGAATCTCCAAAAACATGAAGTTCCTGGATCTTCCATTGAACTGCAATTCGTAATCCTGTTGTTAATGCCTCATAGTCCGCTATATTGTTAGTGCAAGGAAATGATAAGCAGTACGATTTTGGTATAGAATCCCCTTGAGGAGTTATAAAGAGGATGCCAGCTCCTGCCCCATGCTGCGTGTATGAGCCATCGAAGTACAGTTGCCATGGCTTTGCATGTGACACTGTTAAAATGGATTCATCTGGAAATTCTGAATTTAAAGGAACATCATCTATCATGGGAGCATCTGCTAATTGATCTGCGATGGCTTGTCCTTTTATTGCTTTTCTGTCCACATACTCGATGTCGAATTCACTCAGTATCATTACCCATTTGGCCAGTCGCCCAGTAAGTGTTGCTTTATTGAGAAGGTATTTTAATGGATCAATTCTTGCAACCAACTTAGTCTTATGAGTGAGCATGTAATGTCGTAATTTCTGTGAAGCAAAGACCACGGCGAGACATGCGCGCTCAATTGGTGTGTAGTTTAGCTCGTATCCCACTAATGTGCAACTGATATAGTATACTGCTTTTTCCTTGCCCCCAACAATTTGTTGTGCTAAGAGCGCCCCCAGTGCTGTTGGAGTAGCTGATATGTATAGTAGCAGTGGTTGATCTGGAACTGGTGGCATCAGAACTGGTGGATTTAGGAGATAGTCTTTGAGCGTCTGGAAAGCCTGTTGACAGTTGTCATCCCATTTGAATTTGATGTTTTTATGTAGCAGGTGCTGAAAAGGATTACACTTATCCGCCAGTTGTGCTATGAATCTTCGTATGGACTGGAGTCTGCCTTGTAAGGATCAAAGTTGACTGATATTTCTTGGTGGTTGCATTTCCAAGATAGCTTTGACTTTTGTTGGATCCGCTTCAATTCCTCTTTTGGATATAATGAATCCTAGGAGTTTCCCGGAGGTTACTCCAAAGACACATTTCTTAGGGTTTAATCTAACTTTGTATTTTTCCAACCGATCAAAGGCAACTGAAAGTATGTCCAAGTGTGTATTTTTGTCTATTGATTTGACCAATAGGTTGTCAACATAATCTTCCACAGTTACATGCATGAGATCATGAAAGATAGTAGTCATAGCTCTTTGATATGTAGCACCTGCATTTTTTAGCCCAAAGGGCATGACATTCCAACAGAAAGTTCCCCAAGGACAAGTGAATGATGTTTTGTGTTGATCCTCGGGTGCAATTCTTATCTGATTATAGCCAGAGAATCCATCCATTAATGATAGCATTTCATGACCTGCTGTGAGATCAACGATCAAGTCAATGTTTGGTAATGGGAAGTCATCCTTTGGACAAGCTTTGTTGATGTCTCTGAAATCTGTGCAAATTCTGATGCTGCGATCTGGTTTACTGATAGGTACCAAGTTAGAGATCCATTCCGGATAATCAATTGGGTGTATGAATCCGACATCCAATAACTTCTCCAGCTCTGCTTTGACTAGTAATGCCACTTGTGGATGCATTTTTCTTAATTTCTGTTTTACTGGTTTTGCCCCCGGTTTGACCGTCAGATGATGCATTACCAAATCCGGATCCAATCCGGGCATATCAGCGTATGACCATGCAAAGTTGATTTGTCGCTCTTTGAAGAAACTTATGAATTTTGACCTTTCGGACTCTGTCAATGATTGAGCTAGGAATATGTTGTGTGGAACCTCTTCTGTACCGATGTTTGTTTTGATAATTTCTTCTACCAACATGGATGATTTTTCCTCATATGATGCTGGGAGAATGTCGAGCCTTCCATCTTCGGGCGACTCAGAGAGGTTTTCACCCTCAGATGCATCCTTTCTTTTTACTTTTTTGGGGTCAGATAGCGCCACAGTGTGGTCTTCGCCATAAGACCCTTGATTTGTTCTTATTTTCACATTTTTGCGACTGGAAGGTCCAACACCCTCACCAAAATATGCCACGCTATTGAGTTCTATGGTGTATCCCGCTTTATGGTCTCCAGGGGGAAGATCATTTCGTATGCCTAGATAATCAATAAAAGCTTCATCGTTTTGGAAAGTATCCAACTGTGCAGGTCCTTCATTATCCCAGTCAATGAGTTGGTGATGAACAAGGGGAAGGCCGTTAATGTCTTCGAAGTTAGCGGGGCTAAGAGTGAAGATTGGTTATATTCGGGTATGTCAAGGTAATTATCAAGGTCATCGATGGCACTCTCCTCATCAGTCTCGATCACGAGCGAGTCCAAATTATCATTACTAGTAGCGCATTCTGGAACAGGTGTTCTCATCCTATGTGATTTCAACCTAGAACCTTGAGACAAGGACTGTGTAGACTCCTCATGGGTTGTTTCTTGACCAACTCTGAATTTGTTATAAAACTCCTCCTCTTCTGTGGGTTCACCTGGCTCTCTGAATGTCTCGGTGAGCTCATAGTCATTGGAGGATTTGTCTGAACCCCATTCCCATTCGTTGGAGTCTGTGGAATAGCGATCCTCTTGTTGAATTTTGGCAATTTTGATTTGTGATGCCTCTTCTGTCCTTTTAGTGTGGATCTTGGAAGTCAGAAAACCAAGTCCCTTCGAGCGTTCCCTTTTTACAGTCAATTCAGGTTGTAAGGGCTCCATAACGCCTTCTTTGCGTAACCCAAGAGGGCTTTTTCCATCGTACCCAAATTTTTGTAGAATCTTGAAGCCTTTGCCATATTTCTCACAGGGTATATTGATCTGATCTTATGTGTCATCTTCAATGTCTTTGTAGAGCATTTTGTATAAACCTTCCTCTTCCAGTTCGCCCCATCTTTGAAAGGTAGCAGGGTCCCATTTGAGCGTCATGATGAATGTTTGCTTGTTAGGATGTGGCCTTCCATATTCTTTTGGAGAGTTCATGACTTGTCGTAAATACATGGTCTGATTTAAAGTGTATTCTCCCATGCCTTTGTCCTGAAATTTGCCTTTAAGTTCACCTTGTTTTGATGTCGAAGGTTTTAACGACTCAGGGTCAATGTATGCTGAAGAAGGAACAACTTCACGATTACTGGGAATGATGGTCTCAGTATGTGATCTCAAGTTATTGCAATATATGAACGGATTAGGATCGCCGTTAACTGTTACCTCGACTCCATTGTGAGGAAACTTAATGCATTGGTGATATGTTGATGGGACTGCCCTCGTTTCATGAATCCAAGGACGTCCTAGCAATATATTATAAGTGAGGTCTAAATCCAGGACTTGGCAAACCACATCCTTTGTAGCTAGCCCAATTCTTAGAGGTAAGGTGATCGTGCCCTTAGATGAGTGTTCTTCATCATCGTATGCCTTGATGGTGATTTGATTTTTTGAATTCACAGCTTTATCGGAATATCCCAATTGTTTAATGGTGCTCAATGTACAAATGTTTAGACCAGCTCCTCCATCTATCAGGACTCGCTTTATTTGATGTTTGTGTATGAAGGCTTCGATATGTAATGGTGCATTATGTGGCTGACTTACAGAGGCATCATTGGCTTCTGTGAATGTAAGGGAATGTGGAATGGAAAGGTATCCCACCATGGTTTGAAACTGGTCCACGTTCAGATTAGTAGGAACGGCGGTGTCTCTCAAGATTTTGTCAAGAATAGCTTTATGAGCGGGGGATATGCGTAAGAGCTCAAGGATGGAGATGAGCGCGGGTGTCTTCCCTAACTGTTCTACAAGGTCATACTCAGGTTTAGTAGATGAAGAAGCGGTGTTTTTAGTGGAGGCACCTGGCAAAGTAATTTTACCTCGATGAGTTGTAACATGACATTCAGAGGTAGGCTCGGAAGAAGATCCCACACCTCTTAGGACAATCTTGGGTCACTGAGGAGGATTCTCAGGGTTTTTGTTCTTGATGGTAATAGTAGAGATATGATTGTCCATCGAGATATGATTGATAGTTGAATCATAGTTGTAAGGTGCTCTAGTATAGTTGGCTTGATCATCTGTGACTTTAGCTTTTCCATTGTCGTGCTTTGGGAATGGTTCCTTAAACATCTCATGTTCTTGATTGGATGAGTGTCCCTCAATCTCAATGTCACCTCTATCAATGAGATCTTGCACAATATTCTTCAGTCGATGACAATTACCTGTTTTATGACCCTTGCTTTTATGAAATTCACAATACTCATCATCATTCCACCAATTCGGCTTAACCTTTGGTTTATATGGAGGAAAATCTGGAATTGTGATCACCTTGTTTGCCACCAGCTTTTTGAAGACTGACTCAAGTGGTTCTCCCAATGGAGTGTACTTCCTTCGTGATCTAGAAGTTGTTTGAGTATTCACTTGATTGTTTGTAGAACTTGATCCTGAAAAGATGAATTTGGGTCGCACTGTGTTGGCATCAACAACACCATCATTGACTGTGTTCTTGTTTTTATTCCAAAATCTTGGCTTGTCTTTTCCTTTATAGTCATCTTTGTTTTCCTTAAATATCTTAATGACTCCTTGTTCAATTAGGACCTTTTCTATTGCTAAACCTTTTTCGATAACGTCCTTGAAGGTAGATAAACAAGCTTTTCTTAGATCATAGCCAATGTCTTTGTTAACATTCTGGGTGAACATCTCTACCATTTGTTTTTGTGGAATTTCACAAGAGCATCTGCTGGCTAGATTTCTCCATCTTTGTAAAAATGATGCAAAAGATTCTCCCTCTTTTTGCTTGGTGTTGCACAAAGTAGTGACTGATATGTCTGTCTCTATGTTATAGGAGAAATGTTGAATAAATGCCTCTGCTAAGTCACCCCATGACTTAATACCAGGTGGAAGTTGGGAGAACCATTCCATAGCTTGATCACCTAAGCTTTGTGGGAATAATCTCATCAAATATGTCTCTTCTGCTACTACCTCAATGCAAGCTATGAAAAATTGTCTTATGTGTGCCTTAGGATCCCCTTTTCCTCTATACTTATCAAATTTAGGCATCACAAAGTGTGTAGGAAAAGGAGGCATTGGAATGCTCTTGTCAAATGGATAAGGACATATGTCTCTCATTGTGTATGTTGGCTTCGGTGTATTTATGTCCTCCATTTTCTTTTGTAAGTCCCTGATTTGTTGCTCCAAATTGCTCTTAGGTGGAGATCGACTTCTTGGACCATATCCTATGTTTGAGGTACCCATTGGAGGAGGTGCATGTTGCATATATGGATGATATTGATCATACACATGTTCATATGGAGGAGGTCTGTAATGATGTTGCATATATGGACCACTTGGTATAGATTCATGTTGAGGAACACCATATCTATTTTGTGCATGTATACCATACTCTACAGGCATGCCATGTTCTATTGTATTGCCCCCAAATTTGACATGAGGTTTCCTTGTGTCCAAATTTTGAGCATGCCTTGGAATATCCCATTGCTTTGGTGGTTGATCCTTAGCATTGATATGTGATTGAGCATATTTTTCTCCACAAGACTTCCATAATGGTCTGCGAAGGTGAGTATCATATGTTTGACCATGTGTATGTGGGACCTCTGGTTTTTGAAGCAAAGTTGATGGTGATTCAGGTACCATGTGTGGTCCTCTATTTCCTCCACTATTAGGTCTCCTTTGATCCATGTTGGAGTGAGGTTGCTGCAAAGGTCTATGTTCCATTATTTGAGACATGTCAAAATCATGAGGTATCTTGGCTCCACTTTGTGCCATCATGTGTAAGAAGTATTGTCTATCCCTCCTCATTATCTCCTCAACCAGTCGATTGAAATGGGGATTCATAATGGATTCTTCCACATCTGCTGAATGTATTGATAAGTTGTCCAAATTGTCATTGTGTGTAGCATTGTTGTTTAGAGTGTCCATGTTCTCAACATTTGGAATGTTTCTATAAGCCTCCATGTCAGGTAATGTATTGTGATCAGTATTGAAAAATAAATCATTGTCATACTCATAAGAACTCATGTTTGCGGACTCTTGAGTTTCTTTAGTTTCTCTCCTAGATTTTTGAAGACGGGTTTCAACCATGAACTAGGTATTAACCAAGATGTGTGAGATTAGATGAAAAATGGAAAGAGTATGGAAGACCAAGAGTTGGATGGAATGTAAATGAGTCTGAAGTGTACTTGCAATGCCCAAAGTGTAAGACCAAGTATGTATGTAGTAGAGTAGGTGTGACTTCCAAAGAGAGGATAGTTTCTCTTGATGAGGTAAGTTGACCTTGACTCTAAGTAAAACCAAATGAGACCCAAAGGTAAGAAACCTTGATGAGGGACCACTTAGCAAAGTGTTGTTGTATGTAGTGTTGACAAAGTATGATGAGGACAAGCAAGTGACCTTTTGACTCAAGTTTAGGCAAGTATAACTGTAAAATGAGATGTGAAGCAATGATGGACCATGTGAGACCCAAGGACAGGTTGAATGCTAGATGAAACCTGAAGAAACAACCTAGGAAGCTCAAGTATTTCGAAACTGATTTCTTTTGTTTGTTGGACTCTGAAATTTTCTTGCAATTTTGAACACAGACGCTACTGTATACTTCACAGACACGGTTTCCGGACACAGACGCTACTCTGTCTAACCCAGACGCGCTTCTGCGATTTTCTTGTTTATGTTTGCTGGACTGTAAAGATTTTTTGCAATTCTGGACACAGACGCGACTGTATACTGCACAAACGCTATTATCCGACACAGACAGGTTTATATTCAACACAGAAGCTGTTATAAACATAGATGCTATTTTGCCCTTCACAGATGCGTTTATATGACTCAGACGCGGTTAAAACAGACACAGACGCGTTTCTGTAAAATTTGTGCAATTTTTCCAATCTGTGAAGTCGTTTTGTTGTGACCAAATCTGACTGTTTGACTGATTTTCATGACAAGAGGACACAGTGTTGATGAGGACTCAATGTTTGCAAGTGTTTGGACTCCAAAATGACTCCAAGAAAAGTGTGTTGTTTGATGTAAAATTGTTTTGCATACACTTGAAGACACAAAAGACACAATGTTTTGTTGTTTGGTCTTGATTGTTTGAATGTTTAACATAAGTCAAGCACAATTCTTATGGCTGGCCAAGACAATAGTTGTTGATCCCACATTGGGTTTTACCCCCGAGGCTACACTATTCAGAGCGGATACTTAGATGCTTGACCTCACTGGCTCCACCCTCGGCACTCACTTCTCGAGTCAGCCAAGCATCAGTCCCCATGAAAACTCCCCATGGCGAACTTTGTATCTCTACTAAGAACCGTATGTGTGTGGGTCGCTACCAGAGGTCCGACCTCCTGCCCCAACAACTAGAAGGATTTGGGCCTCTAAAACAAAATGGTGCTAGTAAGGGCATCCGCTCATGGGCCATACATGCGTCACTTTTAGCTCTGTAAATACAGAAGGCTCCCAGCCGGTAGGGGTCACGCCCTACAAATGATCAAATAAATTTGATCAAATGGGTTTATGGGGAGACATAGTGTCGGTATGAACTAATCAGCACACGTTATCCATAGTTTTCACCATGAATACAGTTGTTTATAGTGGTTCGGAAGAGGTGGGTTTTCCTCGCTACCACTTGGGTCGTCCTCTTCTCACTAGTAGTCCTAATGACCACACGGGAAGACAGGCCCTCCAAAGATTAAACAAAAAGAGCCTATTGCTCAAAACACAAAAGACAATGATTCAATTTTAGTGCACCAATGGAAGTGTTTGCTAGTCTATGAAAACAAGGCACACAATAAAAATTCAAAACCCTAGCCAAGAACCTGCAACAAAAGTTGTTAGTAGTTTGGGTTGTTTGACATAATCACCCCTTCCTGCAAACACACAAGTTAGGTACATTTTAAAAACCCAAAAGACTTTGTGACATAGGGGCCTTCAACAAAACGTTTTTGCTTCCAAGACAAGCTGCACCAATTTAGTTAGCTAGATCTGAAAGTGTTAGTTTGAAAATAAACCAGATCTGAAACCTTAAGTACAAAATCCGAAAATTGAATCAATGAAAACTTCAAAATTCCGAAACAGTAAATACACAGACGCTGTTACCCTAAACACAGACGCGTCTGGATAACACAGACGCGCCTAAAAATCACAGACACTCCTTTCCGACACAAACGCGGGTATAAATAACACAGACGCGTTTCTGAAACACAGATGCCCCTTTCTGAAACCTGCAAAATAAAATTTGTCTAAAACACAGATGCGGTTATGTGATGCATAGACGCGCCTAAAAATCACAGATGCTCCTTTCCGACACAGACGCGGGTATAAATAACACAGACGCGTTTCTGAAACACAGACACCACTTTCTAAAACCTGCAAAATAAAATTTGTCGAAAACACAGACGCGATTCCAGATACCATAAATGCGCCAGAAAATCAAAGACGCGATCCGAAAGCGCGCAGACGCGGGAATGTCGAAAATGTTGTCGAAAATGCCAGATCTGCAACTTCAAACACAAAATCTGCAACAAAGATGTTAATGTAAAAGGGACAAGAGTCCCACCGGGCGTGCCAAAATGTACATGGTGAAAATGGATAACAATAATAACAAGATTGAAAGGCTAAATAGATTCAACCACAAAACCCTAGCCTAACAACAACAAAGATCCACCATAACATATGAAGATTATCTAAGACAATGCATATCACAAAGAATCACAAAGATTATACCATCACATGTCCAATAGGGTTTTGATCTCCATTCTTCCTATCTCCATTGATCTTGCTTGATATATTTGCTCTCAGATTTTATATGCACAAGAGCTCAACAAAGAACAGAATGTGGTTGCAAGTAGAATCGTAGTGTAGTCAAGTCTTTAAGATGATTCATTGGGGTTTGATAATGAGGGAAGCATCTCCTTATATAGAAGACATTATATGAAATGGAGGGTTAAGATTGAGAGGTGTAAAAGGAGGTCGGCTAAGATTAGAGGGTAGGTAGAAGAAATAATAAAATAATGAAAGGGGTAGGTAGTGTATGAATTAAGAGATGAGTGACATGTGTCATGTGTAGAAAAGAATAATGAATTAATTAAATAAATAAAGATTTATTTAATTAATAGAAGAAGTGGGATCAATTAAATAAATAAAATATTTATTTAATTTAGGAAAAGGATAATTTAAATAAATAAATGTATTTATTTAAATGAAAAATAAGGCTAGAAGAGGATAAATGAATGAATTAAATAAATAAAGATTTATTTAATTAATAGAAGAATTAAGCTTAGATAATTAATTAGACATGACAATTTTAGGTGTCTACAACAGTCAATATAATGGAAAATGGAATCCAGATCTAGAATCTAAAGCTCATTGGCTAGGATGCCTATAGAATGCACTGTTGTTTGTACCCAATGCAATGGTCCAAAGGTTTGGTAACTCATAAAATGTCTAGTTTACTGATGTACAACTATACAATAAGAAATATGGACACAACAAGAGATATCCACATAATTTAAAATATATAATATAAAAATATTTATTTTTAATGATAAAAATTAAAATGATAAAGGAGATAAAAGTGATACAAAGCCTCTATGCAATTGATCTATTCCCAAAACATGTTAGCTAGACAAAGAGGATAATTGTTTGGCCTACATAAGACCTTGCCAAATGTGTTCAAGTCCTTGTTTTGGTCTTTTGACCTCCATGGGTAGCCAATAATTTAGTATCAAATAAAAATAATATGCTCCTATCCTAATCATGTCTAGGAATTGATAGGGCAATACTTGAATATAAAATATATATTTTTATCACTAGTTTATAGGGATAAAAATCCTAATGTTCGTAAAAATTGTGTATGAGTAAAATAAAGGAGGTGAAATAACATCAACACATTTCAAATAGGATATAAAAATATACATTCGATAATAGAATAAAAAATAAAAAATAAAAAAATAATTTCATTATTCATTTAACATAATTAAAAAAATTCAAATTTACATCTAAGACCATCAAATTTGGGCTTTAGACCATCGATCAAATGATTGGTAAGGTTGTACCAAGGCTTTGGGTTTTCTCCATGTAGGTCCAAAGTTCAACTCTCGTCAACTGAGTTTACCTAGCGGCTAGGTTATTTGAGCTTGCTCAGTCATCTATTGAGGTATTCTTGCTTTAGCTTGCTCCCTCCATACCCCAAAACACGGTAAAAAAAAGTAAGATCGAAACAAGATGTGATTGAGTTGTCAAACTAAATTACCGAATTATCTTATGATATCAAAATAACAAAAAAAAGGCCATCAAATTTAAGCCTCGAGGCCAGCAAATATGCCATAGAAAATGTGTATTTAAGCGAAGGAGGGAGGAAGGCCCAAATTGATAAGTAAAAATATGCGGCCAATCCAGGCAAGAGATCAAATGCAATTTGTTGAATAGATATCTTACTTAGAAGGGAAGAGCCGGTTGATTCCCTTTGCTTGGTTCACAACCAAACACATCCTCCTACATATCTACATAATACTAATTTAGAAGTGCAAGTTGGAAACAATTGATATACTGATTGCATAAAAAAAGCAAAGAGCATCTGATCCGCAGGTTCAAGGATGCTTCCACTGCCTCGTTGTTGTTTTCCTTATGTCGTCATCATCAATGCCAAAGAGCCAACATGAAAAGAGACGGGTGAGGCATCTTGTGCATGTAACATATATTAATTGTGTATACCGCCTCTATGGGACATATATTAATTGTGTATACCGCTTCCCTTTGTCCGTATTAAATTTTGATGGGATCCAGCATCATCCACGCTTGTCATCATTATCGTAATGTGGAATTGTTTGTCGATATATTGAGTCAAACCGCGGGTGGGTATTCCTCTTCCTAGCTCGTCGCCTTATATTTAGATTGATTAAAGGCCCTAAACTCTCCTCCTCCTCCTCCCTCCTCCTCCTCCCTCCTCCTGTGTTACCGGCCACCCTATTTCATATCATCCATAAGTAGCAGGAGGAGGAAGTGGGGAATTCAGTGGGGCTCTGATAACATACCTAATTTATGCCAGTGCTTTGAACGGGGGTTTTTTGGTTCAAGGCATTTCTGATTTTCTAGGTGATTGGGGTTTTCCAGATCTACACAGAAAATTATTATTTGGGCATGTGAGGTCTGTTAAGAAGGAGGCTACCGGTATTTCAAACAGATCTTCGAAGGCTTTGGTCACCCAGGTACCAAATCTCAAGATTATCAGTTGCAGAAAGTACAGAGTTTGGGAAGGTAACGTTACATTCTATGACTTTATGGGTGGCTTTTGAAGGACAAGGGTTTTTGAATTCTCTGATGTGTGTCTTTTCAGAAAAAAAAAAATGAGTTTTTCCTCATTGCATGCCCTTAAACTGGTGTCCTTTTTGTTCTGAAATCCTCTTAACCCCTCTGGATTTTCAGTCTGTTTCTATTTTCTCTTTCGACGTCTTGTAATTTTAGTTTTGGAAGTCTTGTAATTTTAATTTTGGAAATCTTCTAGTCAAAGGAGGTTATTTAGAATATCCCTTGTCGTTGCAAACATTTCTGGCCACTGGTAAACATTCCTCCTTAGAAATTAAGGAAATACCCTTTCTGGATTTCCACAATAGTAGATTGGATTTTCTGCTCAGAGATCTCGGTTTTCTTTAACAGAGTCTGTGAGGAGGTCGTGTAATCTTTAACCCAGCTGTGTTTTGTATTACTTCGTTTACCCATTTTGTTTGAAATGGGTTTGGGCTAGAAGGCGATGGCAACCCAACGCCAATCGGACCTCTTGGTTGCAATTGCAATTTTTACAAGGAAGTTTAACTGAGAATCTGGTTTTGCTTCACTCTGGCAGGGGTAGGGGCTCTACGTTAAAAGCGGTTTTCGTGGCCTTGCCTTCACCAAGGCTTTTTTTTGTTAGAGTTTTTGTAGATATCTTTAGCAGCAGACACATGTTTTCCTTGGTTTTCTGATCTCCTGGCATAAAGCTCTTCTCTGTCTAGACCTAAAGGTTTGGCGCTATTCGCCGTTTGGCTCGCGCTATCTGGAACATAAATTCTGGTGGTTGATCTGCAAATCCATTGACCTTTCCAGGGAATCAACCACAGTAATTTTGAAGTAAAATTCAATTAGTTGACATTTTTAGATCTGAACTGAATCATTATAAGGTGTGTTTGCTTCTTTGTTTTGAGATTTAAACGGGTTATTCCTCGTTGTCTTGGGTAAGGTCATGCTGGATAGATGTGTATTGTGCCAAAGTTATCTGGGGTTTACTACTAATCTCTTTTTTTAAACACTTCATTTGGCCAGTGCAGGCCGTAGCCATAATGAAACCCTAGGGGTTAGTATGAAAGTCTACAAACGTCACCAGTGTATCATTACATGATTTGTAATTCATATTCAAGTAAATTACACATTTTCAATTATTTCTTAGAAGTCGATGGGTTAAGCTAGACTTATGATAAGATTTATTAGTATTTGTGGTCTGCCTAGACTCGGCATAATTTTTTTTCATTTTTATCCAATTTCCTAGTTATCTTTGATTGATTTGTTTAACTGTATGTGTCATGACTGGTTGATCAGTTGGTTTTAAGGTACAGGTATAATCAATTCTAGTTGTAAGAAATCAATCCGTCAAAATATTTTCGAAATAACTAAATATTGTGATATTGGCCTCCAGATTTGCAGTTCTTTTCAAAGAACTGAGGAACCATGTTGCAGTGTGCTGCTCAAAATAACTTTACAAGCTCAGCAGAAATGAAGGAAATGGGCAGGCTAAGAGCTGCATTAATGAGGGAAAAATCTGATGGAGCAGTCATATGCCCGAAACCACGAAGACTTGGATTGGCAAACCATCCAACTCCGGAGTTTCCGAAACCCTTGAGATGGCATCGCAGGTGAGTTTACATTCAGATACAGGAGGAGGATATGTTTATAAGTTTTGAATCTTGTGTAAAATTTTTTCTTTATATGTATTGAAACTTTAGGAGGGTCAGCAAATCGGAGTTTTTGAAAAAGTGGTTCTTAGCTGTATGGTTCTCCTGTCATTTGTGTGTTTCATTGTTCCTTTTCTTTTTGTTTAATCTCTGCCGATGAGTTTCTTTAGGAACACGTTGTCATTTTGATATTTGCATCTGGTAGGATTTTCCTCGACTTTTCATTCGGGAAGTTGTCTCACTTATCTCTAAATAACTGTTGATACTGTTCTTGTAGACAGTCAATGGAATTTGTTTTATCTGAACTGCCTGGAATGATACAAGATTCATGGTTGATTTTGCATAAACTGTCGCTCAATGTTTACAAATGTTTTTTAAATCATGCTACACCAGGAGTGCATTTACTGATGATCTGTATTCATTATGTGTTACAGCCATAACCAGGAGTACAGTGAAACAAATGCTGGAGTAGAGATTTTGGACATAGTTCTTAGCAAGGTATTAAATAGGGCGCATTCATATTATTCTAACAAGAGCATAATCAAGGCTCTCTGAGTTTTTCACTTCCAAGCTATTTGTAAAAGAAGTTGACATTTGCTTTTGTCTGCAGAGTGGATGTGGGGATCCGTTAAACCTAGGATGCTCACCACCATATTTCTGTGGTTCTCCTCCAAGTCGTGTAGAGAATCCACTTGTACATGATGTGCAGTTCATTCATCAGAGAGGGCCAAGCTCACCCTCGCCTCTTTCAAAGCCCAAGTCCTGTGTCAGGGCATCATATGGGTCTATTCCTGCTGTGCGGGTTGAGGGCTTTGATTGTTTGGATAGAGATACAAGATGCAGGATTCCTGCAATGGCTTAAATATAAATTGCTTCAACATGCTGATCTTTACACTGACTGCTGACTAATCTATGGGGCAAATCCGGCAACAGCTTAAGAATGATTTGAGTTCTTAACAATCTTTGTACATGACTGTATTCATATGAGGGCCTCTTTTAATGCGTTAGGGTTGTTTGGGGGATGAAAAGACTGATTCAAAAGCTTGTGTAGTGAAGCTTTTGATGTTGTGGTTTGCGAAGTGGGTATGTTGTCCACTTCGAGCCTCATCCTATTGTATAAGGCTATAGTGTCTGAAGCCAGTCTTCTTTTCGTTTTTCTTCACTAGGTTTAGATTTTGTCACCATGGTGTCCAGATGCTGTTATTGTTACTTGCACGGCAAATCGGATTGTGAGAGAAGTCTTAGCAGTAAAATCTTCAGCTAAAGACTTGTATATATCTCCTTATAAATACATATCATAGCAATGGTCATGTTAAATTGACATTTGCCTATAAAAGGAAATTTTATTTACCTGAACTACCTGCTTATAAAATGTGCAGACTAGCTTGTCATTTAAAACTTAAATGGTATTCCAATTTATCTGAAGACATTGTAGATCAAACGGCTTATATAGATGTTATGAGCGGCATAGCAAATTTCTCTGACGTTGACTTTAAACATCAACCTTAACGAGTAAATACTCAACTCAACCCATTACAGTGCGATAAATAGAGAAAAGAACTTTCACCTTGCAGTAAGGGCATGCGTATTTTAAGATAATTTGAGCTCTTGTTTGCACCCAGTCTGAGTTGCTATCTTGAATGGTCTGCTGATCTGCCTGAGGTGCAGTAAAATAAATTTCTGCTTCATTGGGTATATTATTAGTCAAAATGGTCTTGACCCGTTGTGCATCAGTTGTTGATTTCCACCCTGCTGCCGAAGAATGGTGGAAGCAATATTGTACACTACTTGGATGGCTGTGCCAATCCTGGGCTCTGGTTGAAAGGGGCAAAGCACCATTTGGCTGAATTGGGGGATATCTGGAACAGATGCATGCTGTTCTCTCATCCTGATGATGGCTCATGGATTGTGATCCGAAATGTTGATGTAATCTTTTACACAGTTGAATTTAGAAGGTTTTCACACAATTATTCATGGACACTGGAAATCTAGCAAGTTTAATTTAAGAAGGTTTTCACACAATTATATTCATGGACACTGGAAATCTAGTAAGTTTAATTTAAGATCCATACCGTGTTTAAAGGTAGGAGCTGAACTTCTAGGTTCTTGTTGAGTCTGGTTTGCATCGTGAACTTGCGAAGTATGCGCGTTTTCGTTTTTTTAGTGGGTAACCAATGAATCTAGACCGGTCTAGTAAGAGGGGAACAGTGTTTGAGCTTTGACTTCCAACCAGGTCAAAATGAAAACAAGGATCAAATATTATGTTTAGTTATTCGTGGTTTTAAGGAACTTGATTCCTGACAGTAAAATGAAAGCGCTGATAAGGGTTACCGTGAAGGATTCCCTCAATTACTAAAGTGCAAGGCCAGAAAACGAGTTCAAAGCTAGAAATGAATGAGAAAAACTGGAATTTCCAAATGTTTTTGAGGGGTTATTTTCTATTCAAACAAGACGGTGGATCAAAGTATGGGATTTTCCCCATCTGCACAATTTTCTTCTGATAAACCGAAGCAAAAAGTATTTTTTAGTAGCAAATTTTTTTGAGAACAGTTCAGAAGGTTTCTCTTAATTACTCAAAATAACGTGTCAAGAAAATGAATCTTACAAAAGCTAGAAATTGAAATGGGAAAAGCTGGAATTTTAAGGATTTTTCTCTTCAAAGTAAATGAGATGATGAAATCTAAGATAGGATTTCGTCCATGTGCACAA
Source organism: Cryptomeria japonica (assembly GCF_030272615.1). Lineage (NCBI taxonomy): Eukaryota > Viridiplantae > Streptophyta > Pinopsida > Cupressales > Cupressaceae > Cryptomeria > Cryptomeria japonica. Next base: position 40,318,411 of record NC_081406.1, on the reverse strand, counting down.
ATTTTCTAGTTTCTTTTCTAGTTTCTTTTGATAAAACTGAAACGAAGCAGTAGCAGTGTCTTTAACAGTCTTTAACAGCACAGAATCGTTAGAACACCGGTCTTCAGAAGATCTTTGAGAGGCTCAAACTGGCCTAAAGCGTGTTCCCACAAGGTACAGAGGTTGAAGGCCAAGAAAGTTGCCCCTCTCGCAGTTCTGATTCTTTCCCGTTCGCAATTCCTTAGTCGTCATAATATACCCAACATAGAAAAGACTAAATTGAATTTTAACTCCATGCAGGAAATCAGGCAGAGTGCTTATATGCTTTTTCAGTTCCGAAAACTCAATTTTTTTGGTCTGAAAACAATAAAATGGTAAAAGAAGGTACATTTTAATTTCTCTAAAACTTCAGTAATTGAGCGACCTTAATTTTGTGTTTCTCAAAATTCTACATGAAAATTTCAAATCATTTTTACAGCAGCTTACTTGACAAGTCCCCTGCTTGTAATTAAGATTTTTAGGGTAACGTCATCAAATGACACATTAGCATGCTTTTTGTCAAGGTGTTAAAAAGACCTAAAAACAAGTGAGATTGACAGTTGTGCAAGTGAGATTGATACTTGTGTACCAAGTCGTGATATATTGATGTCCTAATGTGGCAACACATAATTTGTTGTTCTTTAGATCTAAAATCATGATATATTGGTGATATATTGATGTCCTAATGTGCCATCACATAGTTTTTTGTTCTTTAGATCTAAAATCATGATATATTGGTGTCCTAATGTGGCATCCAATAATTTGTTGCTCTCTAGATCTAACAAAATACATTTCATTCAATTATGAAGAGTCATCTAAAGAATACATTTCATTCAATTATGAGTAATCATCAATACTAAAAAATATCAAAATGCTATTACAACTATTAAAATGCACTTACCCACTCTAATAATAGTTGTCCTTAGAAAACAAAATTTTGTATTTTGGCACTTCACAAATGCACTCAACCACAAAGTCTTCTCCTCTAGTAAGAGTAGTCTTTAAAAAACAAGATATACAAGGAGCAATAGCAATAGTGTTAGTTGTACGATGGATATCAAACATCCATGACATTAATAAAATGGTCTGATGTTACTCAAATATATAATCATTCTGAAATACATATTTGAGATGATTACATGAATGGGCCTGTAAAGTAATCGACTCCCATGCTAACCAATCTAAAAATCTTTATTATTTATTTGTTAATATTTGTAATGTTAATTTATTTAATTAACATTTATTATGTTTTATTAATTATTTATTGATTTGGACACTACTCCCTATCTTGTTGAAATAGGGGGAGTCGTATATATGAAAAAAAATTGTACAAATATTTTGTTACTTTGATGAACCTTTCCATTGAGATGGTCTTGAGTTATCTTTGTATAATTTAGGACATGTCTTAACATTTTATTTCTTAAACATGTCATTTTTTTAATGATAATAACAATCTATTATGCTACTTGCTACTGTTTCTGGATTAGATTGTGTTAGTATTTTTTACATCAATGTTTCAAATCACAATTTGTGATTCATCATTAGGATGATAGAGAGCCATTTCTGGATTTGTTTCAATTAGTAATAGTAATATTTGAATACGTTATATATGGAAATAACTTTTTCATATATGGAAATAACATTTTCATATGAAGTTTTTAAAACTTTTTTTTTCAAAATTTTAATTTTTATATTGAACAAAATAGTTTACAATGAATAGATGCTACCAATAGGTAGTTGAAAAGGCTGTAAGAAATAGTCATTTCATTCACTGGAACACTCTTTGATTTTGTACTTTGAAATTGCATAACTTGTTTATGATATGTTGGAGTTGGTCTATGGCTTTGACATTCTTCTTTGATAAGACTTGTAGTTGCGAGAAAATAAAAGTAATCTAAAGAAACATGTTAAGAGGAAAGCTTGAGAATTATAGTTATCCAATTCAATTGCTACAGAATACAATGGTACATCTAGTTATCCAAATATGATTTAAAATGACTTGTCTAACTGAATCAACAATCACATTATTATGCAAATTAAGACCCAAAATAGCTTGTTTATAATTCAACTCATGGCAAAATATAAGAAGAAAGTTTGTAAAGACGACAATCCATTGTTTCTTGGCAATAGGCAATCCCAAAATACATGCTTTATGTTTTCCACACATGGGCAAAAACATCTCATTAATTGAACCATGATACATTTTGATCTATCCTCAATGAGTAGCTTGCAATCTAAATTTTTTCATTCCAAGTTGTTGAATATATACCTCCTTTAAAAGAAGATAAATATAAATGATCAAAAGACAAACCATTTCCAATAGTTGAAAAAATTTCTTTCCCTTGGAGTACATAACTTTATCGAGAGATCTATTGGTACCAAATGCCACACAAATATGATAAATTGTTTTTACTTATTGTTCAGTCCATAATTCTCTTTGATAGTTTGGTATGATGCTCAATCAAAACTGTTCAAAATTGAAATATCTTTAAATTGTCGAATCCCTTTCTTGAACAAATAATAAGCATGTTTGGGAAAGGTAATGGCCAATGAAAGTATGATAATCGATAAGCCTATTCCACGAAATTGATGTTGAAGAAAAATTGAAACCATGTTCAAGTCAAGAATCATTCTACTTCAAAAAGTGAGATACTTTCTGCCAAGCTTTCCAAACGGATTGTAAAAGAAAGGAAGCTTTGATATTAAAAAAAAGGGGACACAAGGATTTTATCTAACCAATTAAGTGATTGCCACTTCTTTTTGACATAAGCTTTCATGATGAGATGATGAACAAGGATTTTCCATCGTTCATTCCTATTAACAACCATAACAATCCACTTCATAGTAATTTGAACCCCTTGAGTGTTGGGGTCTATGAGCCCCAAACCACTTTTGAGTCTTGGTTGAATATAATGAGACCAAGAGAACAACAAATCCAACATTACCATCCCACTTCAACCAAATAAATTTCTTCATTAATTTGTTCAATTCTTCACAACCTTTCTTGGATGGTATCCAACACGATGAATTATACACATGGGTGGCAATAAAAAATCTATTAGCAACTTGACTTTTACCTGCTAGAGATAATAATCTATTACTCTAGTTAAACAACTTTTTTTTTTGTTGGTTTAAGAATCATTCCCATATTTTATTAAGAGAGAACCACATGCCACAAGGAATTCCAAGATATCTAGTTATCACACCATGTTTAATTTGCATACATTATTTAGGAATCCACCAAGGGATAGAACCATCTGCAGACATAAAAAATCGTATCTTGTTATGAGTAAGTTTGGAGCTAGAAAAAGAACAATATAGATTAAGAATGTCAAAGGTATTACTTAATTCCTCTTCTGAATTATGCAAGAACAATATACTATCATCAACAAAGTGCGAGTTGATAACCAACTCATTTTGAGGAATATAAATCTTTCTAATAAGATTCAATTGGTTGACTTTCTGAAGGAGATATTCCAAAGCATCAATAGTAAGAACATATTAAACAAGAGATAAAGGACAACCTTGTCCTATGGGTTGTCGTAAATTAAATGAATGTGATAAGATTTGTTAATAATTAGTTGCACATTAGCATCTTTGAACAACATTTGAACATGATTATGAATTTTAGACCCAAAACCCATCCATTGAAGCATTTTAAGAATTAAAATCCAATAGATTCTATCATATGCTTTGTCAAAGTTTAATCTAATCAATAAGACATACTAGATTGCTAAACCAATTCAATAGTTTCCCAAGCCAACATTAAATTGTCAGGAATATATCTATCTTTTAAGAATCCAATTTGTTCAACTTTCAAAATTTCCTTGTATAACATGTTTAATTCTAATAGCCAAGGATTTTACAATAATTTTATAAGAGGTATTTAATAAGGTAATTGAATGCCAATCGACAAGAGAATCTTCATTTTTCTCCTTAATGAATAAATTTGAAACCTTTGTTGATAATGGGACCTAAGGAACCACTTTGGAGAGTTTCTAAGTAAAGCATATACAAACCATTTCTAATATGTTTCCACATAATTTGATAAAATTCAACTAGAAGATGAAGATTATCAAATCTTGGGCCTTTATTGGATTTTATAGAGAAAAGGTCATTTTCCAATTCTTCTGGAGAGAGAATACAATCTAAAAATTGACTATAACCACGATCAATCCTATTGTAAATAAAATATTTTGACATTATCTTCCAAAGTTTTCTAAACATCCAACCAATTGTTGTCTTTTTGAAAAAGTTTTTCATAACTTTTTGGAATAGTAATATAATTTTAGAAGGATTTATATGTAGTCCTTGTTGATTTTGTATGATAGTTGCAACAACTAATGCATGTCTTGTGGTAGGCATTCAATTTGATGTAGCAACAATGATATTTATGTATGAGTGGTGTTACATGGTGCATGCATTCCAAATTGCTTTGAAAGAAACAAAAGGAAAGGTTGCTCAAACAATTTTTATATGAAACTTTATATGTTTAGATTTTTTTCCATTCAAAAGAAAAATTGTGATAGATTTGTACATTATTTCAAGTTCATTTGAGTGGCCTCTAGTTGAGAATTTTTTAATTTAAATTCACAAGGTGTGTTTTTTAATTAAAAAATCCAATGAAGAAAATAATTTTATTTTTATTGTAAGCATGTATGTATAAAAGGTCATTACTTACATTTGAGCATTTAACTATAAAAAGGTCCATAATTTTTTCATCAAGAAAAAAATTGAGAAACCTTCAAGGTGAACTCATAAAATATAAGTTTTATTATTGCATGTATAAATTTTGGTTGTATTATTTGTTTAATAATTGTTAATAATAAAATTCATATTTGATGTTTGTGTAGTAATTTATTCATTTTAATTTTGGGAATTCGTAAAATATTGTGATGACTAGCCCCAAAGTTAAGAAAAAGGAAAAGAGTGAGATTGTGTTGTCAACAATATAGAAAAAAGTAAATTCTAGTTATGATTTTTTTTACAATGTAGTGGATGTTTAGATACACTTTTTTGTCTTTTGCAAAATCTAATATAATAGAAAGCTTAGGATTTTTATTTATTTATTTTTACATTGTTGGCAATATGTGCAATTTGTTGTTGTCATTGATGTCATTTTGACGTCAACTTGATGACCTATTAAACTTGCATAAAGGTTGATTGATATAGTTGAATAGGTTGAGAATGATGTGTGATGAACATGAGATATTTGAGAAAGAGGGTTTGATATAGTTAGTGACATGGGATCAACATAATTGAAATTAAGAAAGTTAGTCCGGAAGACCAACATATGTATCCATGACAAAACAACAGTTTGGATATGTGGAAAGTTGTCTAAGGGCCAAATAGAGTACTTTCCTATGCTTGTCACTCTGTATTTTGGTCCGATATTTCAGGTCATAAGATCTTCTAGAAGAAAAATTAGATGTGATTTTTCTCTAGATTGTAGTATAACAGGGTTAAGTATTTGAGATGTTCACTAGAATGCTCTGCATTCCTTGAAAGTGATAGGTATGCTTGTGTAGACTTGGGAATATGATTAGTAAGGTGTAAGGGTTCAACAATGTGAGTTTTAGTTGTCTTGGTGCACCCTTGTACAATATCCTATGTGTTGAAGTGTCACAGTTTGTCCAGAATGCCCTATTTCTATCAATTTAGTGGGATTCTTCTTTTGTGCCAACACTTAATGATCATTTTATTCAAGATATGGTTTTAAGGATGTTGCAGATTGTGTACATTTCTCTTATCTCAATCTGTGTGTTGTTTTTGTTTTCTCCCCAGTGGTTCAAAGATGAATAATTGGTAGTTGTGATGGTATTGTTGTTGATTGGGCTGACATATTGACTTCCTTCATTTGTGGTTGATCTTGACCTATCTTATTTGCCGTAAAGATGTGTTGAGATGTGTTTGGGTTTAGTTATGCCTTGAGTTGGTCCAAAACATTCTATTTCATTTTTGCATATGTTTTGGAGTTAACCTAATTGGTATTTTGAGGTGTTGTGGAGAATATATAAAGAAGGATAGATCATTTGTGAAGTGCAATCAATTGTGAAAGACAGAGTAATGTGTGAAAAAGGGGACTGTCATATCCACATAAGTCATATGCATTCTATATAGCAGTTCATGTTCAATTTCTCTATTGTAATCTTCATGTATCCTGCTAGTAGATTGTGTATCTCCTTATCTAGTCCACTTATCTTTGTATCTTGCTCAGAAATTCCTTTCGAGAGCAATGATCTTCCTTAGTCAATGGGCCTTAAAACAAATATTGTAAAAATTGGTTCATTTATATCATAAGATAACTCTCTCCATGGTTTTTCCCTCATTGGGCTTTTCACGTAATTATCTTGGTGTTCTTGTGTGATGCATCCTTTGTCTTTAGTTCTTCCTTTTGGTAGATATGTTTTATTGCCTAATTTGCAAATGCATGTTTAAGTTTAAGTTAATGTTGATTCCTCCCCTCTCAGCATCCAATTTTGTTCAACATATATGTTATTTCTCTTTACTTTGGGGTGGCATTTTATTAAAATGGTTTGGAAACCACCAAAATGTTAACTGTAAAAAAGAAGAAGTTAATAATCTTCAAAGTTATGGAATTTGAGATATCATGTTATAATAAGTTTTAATAAATAATAATTTCTCTTCATTTTTAAGGGAAAATATTACAATCGTTTTCAAATTCTTAAAACAATTTAATTTTTGGATTTAAAATTTTAAGATAAGTTTATTTTTGGATAGTATTTCTTTAAATTCTACTTATGAATTGTTTTATTTACTCTTCCTCTGACAACTACACATATAATTCAATATATAAGAGAATACAAAAATTTGAGAGCAAATTTTGAGAGTTATGAAATGCTTCATGTATACTTCCTCTTGCAACTACAAATATAGTTCAATGTATTAGATAACACAAAAGATTGAAAGTAGAGTTTATCATTGAAGTGCTCCCTAAATTGCCTTGACATTTAAATAACATTTCTCCATATTAGCAAGCAATACCTCCATCTTACCTCCCAACGCTTTATCATTATATTTAGGTGGGGTGAATTTCAAGTCATCTACCTATTTTATTGTATTCCTAGCCCTTATGTGAGTGATTTTCTTGATCAACGCACACAAGCCTTTAGATACCTACACTAACCACAGTTTGGGGTTGTTTTCCTTGTTTGATTATGATCGGATGATCTTTAAGCACAAATTATAAATGCTCATCAAGTTATCCACAAATTTCATTCATTACCTATTCAAGTGTTGTTGTCCAATCCTTTTTGGTATGCAATTATAGCCATGATGACATCCAATATAACCCATTGACCATTAGGTAGATTTATGAGACACTTAAGCATTTGATGAATAAACAAATTTCATCCCTAATATACTATTGACATTACTATAGATAATTTTGTTACATATACATGCCATTACTATAAATAATTAGTATACCAAAAAATATTGAACTCAAACACTTTATCAGTCTAGCAATAAACCGGTATAACAATTTAACTAACAAACCGGTTAACACAAATGCAAACCAAATAACAAGTAAGGCATTCACCCACAGAAGCACAATCACCATAACACAAGAGATTTTGACGTGGAAACCCAAATGGGAATAACCACAGTGAGATGAAACTCACAAGTAACTATCTGCAGAATAGTAACCAAATCGGTTAAGGTCAAACCGGCTAAGGTCATACAATGTTCTTTACCAGAACAGATCCTGTTAGGAATCTCAATCTCTATTAGGAGATAAGTCTGATTAAAGACTACCTTGTGAGAGGATTTCAGATCCACAAATGTGAATCACCTTGTAAGAGGATTTACAAAGGCTTTTCTAGGCCTACTCGGTTAAGGGTTTCTGACTTGTCAAAGATGTGAGTAATCAACAAGTGAATGATCTAGCAAATGGCACAGTCTGCTTGATTAGATCCATGGTAGCTCATTGCTAATGCATTTCAGCATTACTTCAATCTTCAGTAAAATCCACACTCTGTTACAGCACACAGAATTTTTCTTCTCTCTTAAGATCGCACATACAAGAACTCCTCAACCACCAAAAACCCTAATAGCTACACATACTAAAACCCTAGACATGATGTCCTTAAAAGGAATCTAATTTCATGTCGGTCCAATAGGATTACATTGCAAGTTCCTAGGTTCATTGTATCTAGACACATTTGGTAACACGACACAAAATCACCGTCAAAGTGTCGGTGGATGGTAACTCATCACAAAAATATACCGGTTGGTAACTCGTCACAGTGTATTACCGGTTTATACAACTTTATCGATTACCGGTTGGCAACTCAGAGCAATACCGGTTTAACTATTAAACAGATTACCGGTTGACAAAAATGAAGATTGGGAAAATGATAACTGCTGCTTTTAGTTCCTTTGCTCCGTTCCGCTTGAGATCCTCGAACCGCTTGAGGTCTTCATGCCACTTGAGATCGGTAAACACTTTCTGCAAAACACCGATAGTCTAAAGACTATAACATAATACCGGTTTGAAACAAATACCGGTTGAGCATAACTCATACACACAAAAAGTGATCTCATAGCAAGTGTGTGTCCATCAATGACAATCACAACATAATCATCAAAAATTCCAACAATCACCATTGTTGAACATTACCGAATTGCTGAGAGGGGGGTGGATCAACATATACTAAAACCTTGATTATATTTAACTTCTTACTTTATCATTTATTTCATCAACTATATGTATGAAAGAAAATAATCGAAACCACTACACATATGAACACCAAGGTTTTTATGAAGAAAACCCAAACTAGGAAAAAACATGATGAGAATCAAACTCACATTATATATATAACTGATTACAAATTTTAGGCCAAAGGCTAGGGAGCTCATTGCTCTAAAAAATGACATGCAGGCTAAGGCGCACAACCTTGTTGATATCTTTGTATTAAAAGAATTGTATCTTTGGCCTAAACTCTGTAATCAATTATATATATATATATTAGAGTTTAGGTCAAAGAAGTGATTATAGATCACTTTTTAAGGGCAAGATACAATTCTTTTAATACAAAGATATCAACAATATTGAACTATAGAAAAAGCATCTTCCAGAATGCTTATAATAGTTCACAATTCAATACACATCAAAAACCGTCTTCATCACTATTCTGTTGTACATCCAAACCTTTTCACCACTCTATAATGACTTCGCACAACGTTTTCTAAACTAATTCATTCATCCACACAATGAATTTGACCTTTATATACTATCTGCAACCTCAATAACATCCATTAGGCCGGCTAATAAGATGTAATGTGTTAATACATAACCATCAATCCCAAAAAACTCTTCAATGCAAATGCAAAAGGCAAATTAAATGTGTGAAGGGTCACACCATGTCAACACACCTTCTAGATACTCCCAATATATCTCTCATGCACCCACACACTATTGCATAGACCGAAACCACATAATTTAGCCTCAAAAGATGGAACAATTAACTCATGCCAATGCAAGAAACTCAGAATTCAATCCAGACCACCAACAAAACTTGTAGACGACCAAAAAGGCAACATAATACATTAGGGAACCTTAATAAACCATCCACACCACTTCACCAATTGTAAATCGAGGAATGCAACACATTTTTGCACACCACTACATTGCAACTGTATCAAGTAGAACTCAAACATAATTAACTCTAAAATTGTAGATCATCTATCCTTATCAAAATTGATATATAATGAGAATGTACATCCACAAACAATGTTATTAAATCAGATAACTATCTGATGCGTATTTGCCACATGCCAAACCAATTTGTATGACGAATTGTTCACCAGAACAGTAAGATATGACTGAAACATCATATCGATATACACAAAACACTAATAGGGCTCTGAAAATACCATAACACAACATGATGTGTTTCCACAAACATACATACACTTACTCCATATAACCGCATGTCTTTTGTACCAACTTATATTAATTAGTCATTTTAGAATCATCTCTTGACCCAAAGAATTGCTAAGTATCTCTTTCAGACCAACAAGTTTGACATCAATGACAATCATAACTCATATTCACAACAATCTCCCCCTTTGTCATTGATGACAACACCTGTTCCAATTCACTACTCGTCTTTATTCAAATACTTATCTATCCAAAACTTCTCTCCCCTTGACATCAAGGACAAAGGATGCCTAGAAAATACAAACTAGATATTCTACTTAGATCCCCTATCTATAACATCTCCTCCAAAATTGAAACCAAAACTAGCTCAACCACATATATACATGACCAAAATTGCCTTACTGGAATCCACCTAGGCACGCTGTTAGCCATGCAATATGGTTTCCTTATGAATTGCTTTTAACTAAGCCCAAGTGTTATGCCAATCAAGTCCCATAGAGATCAAAATGTCTAGTTGATTTTCCATCTCTCAAAATGAGATTTTCTGCCTCTTCACAACTGACCAAAACTAAAATTGACTTGCATAATGTATAAGAGTCTTTCAAGATTTTTACCATATTGGTGAGGTACATGTCTACTATATCTCTTAGTCTACAAAATTATTTCTTGATTTTTCCTTTTTGGTTTACTAGCCAATTCAATTTTGTGTATTCCTTCTCTATATCCATACTCCCTTTTCCATCTCCATCTTCCTTTAGATTCACATTCTTAGTCATCTATAATTTTTTTGCTTCAAATATTACTATTTGTCTTTGTATCTCCTTTGTAGACTCAAGCCACTAGTGAAAAAACTTATACATATTAATTGCACTATCTACGCTTTGCTCAAAGGCTGACACACCATCTTGTAATCAGGAATTTGTGGCTGCATACTTATTCACTAAATCCATAAATCTCTTCTCCTCAATATTTGCAAAAATTGTTGCTTGTAGGTTAGAAACATAACCCTTCAGGTCTCCTAGGAATGCTTGCAATTTCTCCTCACCACTTAATGGTTCATCCAGTTTTACATCTAGAAGTTTGAAACTTCATTGTATTCTCAATCAATTTTGAACACTCAATTTTGGATATTACTATGTACCTCTTTGTAGCTCTTGTTGGCAATATTACATTATAATAGACAATGAAAGATTGTTGACATTTCAATAAGGATATTGAGAAGGTTGTTAATGATTATGGACATAACTGATTAAAGATGTTTTACTATCTTGATATTATTATTTTGTCATTGGTGTCAAGAAATTGATTTTCTAATTCAGTATAATGTTGCCATATCTTGAGAAGTATGATATGAAGATTATAAAGAAGTTGGTAAAAGACACAGGAAAGAATATGATGAATAAGGGGATAAGTTATTCAATGGGCAACTACTACCGAGTCAGACAATGATGAGATCATGATGTTTTAGATTGTTTTAACATCATACATATGTTGTAAAATGTAAAGGTCAATACTATACTATGTTATCAGGCAAAGAACCTAGTTGGTAAACCCTAAGGAATCTAGTCGGTAAACCCTAAAGTTATCGCTATCGGTTAATGAAGGTAGAATGTCTACCGAGTGAAGTTTAGTATTTACCGAGTTACAACCAAGCTATAACATAATGCATTAAATGTTTACATGTGATATTTAATGAAAGAAGTTGATGAGCTGGAGCGGATCAATGATTGGTAAGCCGTGGAAGAAGTTTGTTAATGAATCTAAGGCAATGGAAAGTCGACATGAAGATCTACAGCTCAGATTGAACCGCAATACCCTAACACAAGTTCCAAGGTGACAATGCAAGTTCCAAGGCGGGGTAAAACATTTTCAGATCAAAAGATACATTGAACCTGGACAAGATTGAAGATCTAATGGCTATGATTGATCATGGGAAATGTGATCAACAAGATTGAGCGGTTAGAAGATTGTTTATAAATAGGAAACTGTTGATAAACAATGTATGTGGGCAAGTGTATGCACAGGGATGCTACATAGTGATTACCGAGCACAAAAGCTTGAAGACCTGTTAGAATAACAAAGTGTAGATGCCCAGCAGATAGACAAGATTAGTTCTATGTCTAAATTGTATTGAACAAATAGGAATTTGCTTTAGCATTTTTAGATGTAAAGTTGCAGACATATCGTTATTACTGTTATTTTGTGAAAGTGACAGGAAATCTCTTAACCAAGTGGACTTAACAGTCTTATATGTAAATTCTCTAGCAAGGTGAAATTCGGATTGAGTGTTTGAAATCCTTTGACAAGGTCACTTCTAATAAAGTGAAGATCCTAATAGATCTGAGGGAAATCCCTTAACCGGGTCACATCTAGCAATGTGTTTGTAATCTTTAGCAGGATTTGCTTTTAACCGAGCATACTCTAGAAGAGTATATTTCTTAGTGGGTCCGAAATCCCACAGTGGTTTTTCCCTATTTGGGTTTCCACATAAAATTTGGTGTTATGAGGTTTATATTGTTCATATGCTTTTGAGTTTGCATGATTCACCCCCCTCCTCTCATCTTGTTGGCTATTGGATATGTACTTATATTAAGTATCAAAACTATCAATTGGTATCAGAGCTTTGGACTCTGAAAGGAAAGTTTAAAGGCACTTGAGTTAAAGATCCAAAGATGTATAAGAGGGATGCACCGAAGCTGAACAAGTCAAGTTTCTCTACATGGCAGAAAAGGATGAAGCTACATGTATCAGGAGTTGGAGAATATGCTATATACTATCTGGAGAATGATTTTGTTGCACCGAACACCTATCCATTGACAATGGAAGAGATAAAGGCAAAGCAAGAACATATTCAAGCAATGATTGAAATTACATCTGCATTGACCGATTTAGAGTTTAATGATCTAGAAGGATGTACTGATGCAAAGGCAATGTGGACTAAGCTCATATCTGTATATGGAGGAGATGAAAATGTTCAAAGAGAAAAAGTAGATAGTTTAAGAGGACAACTTGAATCTATGAGGATGAATGAAGGTGAGAACATAACCCAGTACAGTACAAGACTAAAGGAGATTGTAAATCAAATCAAAGGAGCAAGAGGAACTATTGAAGAAAAGGATGTAACAAGTAAGTTGTTAAAAACCCTTCTACCTGCCTATGCAATCCGAGTCTCTGCAATCAATGAATTGAGGTCTGTACCCAATATGCCAGTTTCTTTGGATGCTACTATTGGTAAGCTACATGCATTTGAGTTAAGTAATTTTGATAACAGTGGGTCATCGGTAAATAAAGTTGAATCTGCGTTTAGTTCTTTTCATCTGAATGAATCTAATGATTACAATGAAAGAAAGTATAAGTACTCTAAAGGAGATCATAGTGAAGCAAGTGAAAGATTTCAGAAGAACATGGAAGAAGTACACAAACTATATGAAGAAATCAGAAAGCAAGAAGAGTTTGAAGCACTATTGGTCAAAAGGTTACCGAGAGGCAAAGGTAAGTATAAAGGAAAACTACCTTTGAAATGTTTCAATTGTGATAAGATAGGACATATGGCTTCTAAATGTCCTGACAAATATTTTACTAAAAAGAGAGATTACCGAGATGACAGACAGAAAGATAACCATTACAGAGGACACCGAGACTTCAGAAGAAGAGATAGAAAGACATGCTTAATAACTGACGAGGAATCTAACGATGATAAATCAGATGAGATTGATACAGAGGAAGTTGTTTATGTGACTATCAAGGAAGGATCAGATGAAGAAAGGTATGAAGAAAATCCCTAATATCTCACATAAACACTAATGATTCTTGGATTATAGATAGTGGATTCTCACATCATATGACAATAGATAAACACAAGTTTGTTATGTTAGAAGATTATGATGGAGGCTATGTTAGATTTGGTAATGATGCACCATGTCCAGTAAGAGGTAAAAGATCTATAACACTTCTTGATAATTCAAGATGCAATGATGTTTATTGGGTTGAAGGTTTGAAATACAATTTGTTGAGTGTAGCACAGCTAAATAACATTGGTTACCGAATAGAATTTTAGAAAGGAATTGTCAAAGTTCATGACAAGAATGGAAAGTTAGTTGCTACCGGGACACAAACAAAAGGTAATACATTTCACCTTGATTCAACTTACAATAAGTGTTTGTATGCAAAGATTGATGATACCTAGTTATGGCATAAAAGGTTTTGTCATGTTAATTTTGATAATCTGATCAAAATAAGTAAGAAGCACCAAGTAAGAGGTCTATCGAGTCTCGAAAAACCTGAGAATGCTATGTGCCAAGGATGCCAGATGGGTAAGATGATAAGATCTAGCTTTACAAGTAAGTCCTACACTTCTAAGGGAATTTTAGATCTTGTGCACATTGATCTTTGTGGTCCTATGAAAGTTCAAAGTTATTATGGTGATAAGTATTTCATATTATTTGTGGATGATTATTCAAGGATGATGTCAATAATGTTTTTAAAAGAAAAATCAGAAGCCTTTCAAATGTTTAAATGGTACAAGGCTAGAGTTGAAAATGAAACAGGAAGACAACTGAAATATCTTAGATCAGATAGAGGAGGAGATTTCACATTTGATGAGTTCAACCTATTTTGCAATGATCATGGTATAAAAAGACAAGTCTTTGCACCGAGAACTCCACAGCAGAATGGAATAGCTGAAAGAAGAAATAGATCTATTGTGGATTGTGCTAGAACCTAATGATTGAGAAGAAGGTTCCACAAACATTTTGGAGAGAAGCAATAAGCACAACTATTTACACCTTGAATCGAGTTCAATTGAAGAAATGTACTTTGAAGACATCTTATGAAATTTGGTATGGCAAGAAACCTAATGTAAGTTATTTTAAAATCTTTGGAAGTAAATGCTATATTCATAAAGATGATAGAAATGGCAAGTTTGATCAGAAAAGTGAAGAAGGAACATTTCTAGGTTATTCTTCTAGAAGGAAAGCATTTAAATGTTTGATCAAATCATCTAACAAAATAGTAGAAAGTGCAAATGTGAAAATTGATGAATTTGCAGAAAGAAATGATGAAGGAAATTCCAAAGAACCAGAAGACTATGATGGATTTGTCTATGTGCAACCGAGAAGTCCTACCGAGAAAACTGTTGAAGCAAATGAAGAAAATATCTAGTTACCGAGTGATGATGAAGATCATACAGAGCCTACCGAGCCTGTATTAGCCAAGTATGTCAGAAGACATCATGCACCAAGTCAGATTATAGGAGATAAGGATGATCCAGTGATGACAAGGAACAAACTGAGACATAATACATGTTTGATATCTGAATTTGAACCGAGAATAGTGAAAGAGGCATTTAACAGTGAAGATTGGATAAATGATATGATTGAAGAGATTGATCAAATCAAGAAGAATGACACATGGACACTGGTCCCAAGACCGAAGGACAAAAATGTGATCAGTACAAAGTGGATCTTCAGAAACAAGCTAAATGAAAAAGGTGAGGTCATTCGGAACAAAGCAAGACTAGTTTGCAAAGGTTATGCCCAAGAAGAAGGAATTGATTATGGTGAGACTTTTGCACCTATTGCTAGACTTGAAGGAGTAAGAACATTGTTGGCATATGCTGCGTTCAAGAACTTCAACGTACATTGTTGGCATATGTTGTGTTCAAGAACTTCAAGGTATATCAAATGGATGTCAAATCTGCATTTCTGAATGGAATATTAGAAGAAGAAGTTTTCATTGAACAACCTAAAGGATTTGTTGAAGACAATAATAAAGATTAGGTATGTAAATTGAACAAAGCTTTATATGGTCTGAAACAAGCACCTAGAGCATGGTATGAAAGATTGCACTCTTATTTGATTAAGATTGGTTTTATAAGGACAAGTGAGAACAACAATATGTACATGAAGAATGATGAAAATGGAATAATGATCTCAGCCATATTTGTTGATGATATTATATTTTGTGGAAATGACTCTTTATGCAAGAAATTTGGAAATGAAATGAGCAAAGAATTTGAGATGTCATTAATCGGTGAGATAAAGTATTTTATAGGTTTACAGATACTGCAAATGAAAAATGAGATTTTCATTACTCAATCCAAGTACATAAAAGAAATCTTGAAGAAATTTGGAATGGAGGATTCAAAACCAGTAAGTACTCCTATGACTACCAACTGTAAACTATCAAAGAATGATGAATCTGCATCTGTTGATGAGATACTTTACCGATCTATGATTGGAAAGTTGCAATATGTTGTTCACAGCAGGCCAGATATAACACATGCAGTAGGTATTGTTGCAAGATTTTTTGCAGATCCTAAGGAAACACACATGACAACAATCAAAAGAATTTTCAAATACTTAAAAGGCATTGAAGATTATGGCTTAGTATATCAGAAAGGAAATGATTTTGATTTAAAAGTTTATACTGATGCTGATTGGGCAAGCAACATTGATGATAGGAAAAGCACAAGTGGAGGAGCTTTCTTCTTAGGAGAAAGACTAGTGAGTTGGCTTAGCAAGAAACAAGGATGTGTTTCTCATTCAACAACAGAAGCTGAATACATTGCTGCAACACTGAATTGCACCAACATTGCATGGATCAAACAACTGTTGGAAGGTATAAATGAGAAAGTTACTGAGCCAGTAACTATATTCTGTGACAATGCTAGTGCCATTAATATTTCAAAGAATCCTGTTATGCACTCTAAGACAAAGCACATCTCTATCAAATATCATTATCTTAGAGAAGAAGCTCAAGAGAAGAAAGCGGTGTTGGAATATGTTAGCACAAAGGAGCAAATAGCAGATATTTTCACCAAGCCACTACCAAAGGACACTTTTGAATATCTCAGAAGTAAGTTAGGGGTCCTACCCCTATCTTCCATTCACTAACTGAGTTCGGTGAAAGCATCAATTCGATGACTCTATTGAATATCTTTTGGGAGTTGATGCTGGAGTTATACACTTTAGAAGGTTTTCTAAAAGTGTACTGGAATTAATACTGGAATCTTACAAAGAATGATATAGGGAACAAGAATTGAAGACAAATGCTCTGACTGAGACTCAGTTGATACACAACAGTAGGAAATAACTTCTTACATAAAGAAATTATGTTTTAGTTCTTTTCTTTTTGGCATTGTTGTCAAAGGGGGAGAAGACCTACCAAAGGGGGAGAAGACTAATATATGGGAGAAGACTGAGAGAAGACTGAGAGAAGACTACAGATTGAAATAAAGATTGAAAACAGAAGAGAAGTCTAATGTATGGGGGAGAGCATTTCAAGCATTTCAGAATCACAACAATCCGAATCTTTTAAAGGTCAAATCAATTGGTTTTTCCATCAATGCCAAAGGGGGAGATTGTTGGCAATATTACATTATAATAGACAATGAAAGATTGTTGACATTTCAATAAGGATATTGAGAAGGTTGTTGATGATTATGGACATAACTGATTAAAGATGTTTTACTATCTTGATATTATTATTTTGTCATTGATGTCAAGAAATTGATTTTCTAATTCAGTATGATGTTGCCATATCTTGAGAAGTATGATATGAAGATTATAAAGAAGTTGGTAAAAGACACAGGAAAGAATATGATGAATAAGGGGATAAGTTATTCAATGGGCAACTACTACCGAGTCAGACAATGATGAGATCATGATGTTTTAGATTGTTTTAACATCATACATATGTTGTAAAATGTAAAAGTTAATACTATACTATGTTATCAGGCAAAGAACCTAGTCGGTAAACCCTAAGGTTATCGCTATCGGTTAATGAAGGCATAATGTCTACCGAGTGAAGTTTAGTATTTACCGAGTTACAACCGAGCTATAACAGAATGCATTAAATGTTTACATGTGATATTTAATGAAAGAAGCTGATGAGCTGGAGTAGATCAATGATTGGTAAGCCGTGGAAGAAGTTTGTTAATGAATCTAAGGCAATGGAAAGTCGGCATGAAGATCTACAACTCAGATTGAACCGCAATACCCTAACATAAGTTCCAAGGTGACAATGCAAGTTCCAAGGCGGGGTAAAAAATTTTCAGATCAAAAGATACATTGAACCTGGACAAGATTGAAGATCTGATGGCTATGATTGATCATGGGAAATGTGATCAACAAGATTGAGCGGTTAGAAGATTGTTTATAAATAGGAAATAGTTGATAAACAATGTATGTGGGCAAGTGTATGCACAAGGATGCTACATAGTGATTACCGAGCACAGAAGCTTGAAGACCTGTTAGAATAACAGAGTGTAGATGCCCAGCAGATAGACAAGATTAGTTCTATGTCTAAATTGTATTGAACAAATAGGAATCTGCTTTAGAATTTTTAGATGTGAAGTTGCAAACATATCGTTATTACTATTATTTTGTGAAAGTGACAGGAAATCTCTTAACCAAGTGGACTTAACAGTCTTATATGTAAATCCTCTAGCAAGGTGATATTCTGATTGAGTGTTTGAAATCCTTTGACAAGGTCACTTCTAACAAAGTGAAGATCCTAACAGATCTAAGGGAAATCCCTTAACCGGGTCACATCTAGCAATGTGTTTGTAATCTTTAACAGGATTTTCTTTTAACTGAGCATACTCTAGAAGAGTATATTTCTTAGTGGGTCCAAAATCCCACAGTGGTTTTTCCCTATTTGGGTTTCCACGTTAAATCTAGTGTTATGAGGTTTATATTGTTCATATGCTTTTGAGTTTGCATGATTCACCCCCCCCCTCTCATCTTGTTGGCTATTGGATCTGTACTTATATTAAGTATCCGAACTATCAGCTCTATGATGTAGGACATCACCCAAGTGTAGCATGTGAAGGAGTGAGAGTTTTGTATTGGTGAAAAATTAGGGTTTCACTCGTTAATGTGATAAAACCACTAATTTTTGCTTAGGGACCAAAATGTTGGGGAAAAATGGAATTTGATAGATTTAGCCTTAATAGATCTAGATTTTGATTAGATTCCTAGTTTCCTAGATGAAACTCTTCTTTCCCTTTATATTGAATTGAATTAATTAAAGATGTTGAATTTAGGGTAAATGTGTGAAAAATGAACCAATTATGCATGAACAGTGAGTTGCAGTCATCAAACGGAGCTATGAACCTAGATCCGAACAATATGTGAGTGTTCAGATCTGTTCCCAAAAGGTCGTCCTGAATTGTTGGGACTAGAATGTCCATTGCTTTGGTCCTCCAAATTTTTCACCATCCAAAAGGAATCTATTCATCTTTGCTAATAACGTCAATCCTAAAAATTATAGCTCTATACCTGTTCCAGCACATAATAGAGAAGGGAAAATGGTTGGGAATAGGGGTTTTCTTTAGGTCAAACCCCAATTTTGGAATTAGCCATGAAATAGAATTGAAATGTAAATGAAGTACTGTAATGGGCATAATTTCCTTTTGAGGGAAATGTTGAAAATGTCTGAAACACTAATGTTATACCTCTTTATGAAGTTTTGTTTTTTTCCATGAAGAATTAGGTTTCATGTAGATAGTCTTCATAAAACATAGAACATGAATGCCATCTCCAATGCTTGAATCTTGACCTTATGCTCCAATGCTTGAAATTGATTGCTTTCTCACTTGAACTTGAGATCTTGAATTCAAATTATGAATGCTTGATTTGAATGTGTGATGTTAAAGTGAGAGGGGTAGACCTCCTTTTATACATGCTAGTCAAAAAGCAAAATTATTTTATAACATTAGCCAACACGAGATCTAGGTTCTCGCTCAAATCATGTTACCATTATGAGGCCCCAAAATGGGACCTTTTGGAGAGGACCGGGGCACTAGGCGCTCTGGTCCTTGAGGAACAGGGCACCTAGTGCCCTAGTCTTAGACATTAAAGGCCTAGGATCTTAGGGGAGAAGTGCAGATCATGAAAACTTAAGTGAAAATGCATAGTGTGAGCAGAATTAGGGCTTCAATCAGGCCTTAGGGGATGAACGCTAAGGTGAGGGCCCAAGTGAGGAGAAAATTGTAAGGGCGTACAATTTAAAATGCTACAAGTTTGTCCAAATAAAATATTTCTTGAGTCACCGATACTTCTAATATCTCTGATGTTACCTCTAGTTCACACTTCATTTGAAGTTGTAAGAGTTTTGTTCCAAAATCTTTTGATATATTAGAAGATTCACCCACTAATATCCTTCTAATAATCTTTTCTTTTTATTTTGTTGGATTGATCTAAACCTTTTTCAAACTTTCTTCTTTCTTCTCCTTGGACACCTTTTCTGTTTTATCTTCAATATTTTCTTCTTCCTCCTCCTCCTTTTCTTCTTCTCTTTCCTCTATCCTCTCTTCATCATTGTCATCTAGAATCTCCATTGTTGTAAAATACACATTTTTTCTATCATCAACCTGCTCACCTAGAACAATCTCTAGACCCGTACTTTGTTCTTCCATCTTCTTTTCTAGCACATTCTTAGTTTTTTGCTCTTCATTTTGCTTATCTGGATTAGTTTCTGGACCAACACCTTCAGTCACCTGCTACTCAAACACCTTCTCCGAAATAGTCATCCTGCTGCTTGTCTCTCCTCTATTGGTTCTTGTGTTTGTCTTCTCTAGAGGAGAATAATTTTTTTTACTACCTCTTCTACAATCTAATTGTCCCCACAATCATGGCTCTTTAGATAATGTACTACCTAGTTTATCTAGAGCACCTAATCTCATTTTATTCTCTTTTGTTACTACATCCTTCCTTAGTTAAAACTACTAAAAGCTCCTTAGGAAATTTATCTTCAATATCACTAAGTGTTTTATCAAAGGCCATTAAATATCTGTTGATTTATTTCTCTATTGTCTCTTTGTCCACCAAAGGAGAATCCTTATACAAGTATGTTGTGTACTTCAAAGAACCATGTTCACAAATAACATTGACTAAATTGTTCAGCTCCAAAGGCTCAGAATTCAGATCATCTTTATTTTTCTTCTTCTTTGATATGTTAGGCATTTTTTTCTTCTTCTTAATTGTAGGGGTCTCTAATAGAGAGACCTTTCTTCTTTGCAAGAGGCAAAATGTCCTCTTCCTTTTCTTCTTCTTCCTCTACCTTACTTCTTTTAGGCCTATTTTGGATAAAGAATTATTCTTTATGGACCTCTTCATCAAAACCGATGATCTCAACTTCTTCTACTTTCAGTTCTGAATCATCTGTTTTTCTTGTAGGCTTTTGTAATATCCTTCTCCATCCCAATCTTATCCTTCTCATCACAAGAATTAGATTGTACCTTATCATTTTCTGCTAAACTTTTGATCTTTTTGCTTTCAATGCAAGCCATACTTTTCTTCTTCCTCCTTCCAGGGCTTCAACTTGTAGCTAACTCCATCCTTCATCAACGAATTGATGTTTGCATACCCTTCATGTATTGCACTTTTATCAAATTGCTACAACGTCCCTAACAAAATGTGACAATATTTTTGGGTGATGCAAAATTTCTCTTATAGCCCTAGATGCTCCCGCATCAATAATACATCCAAGGAAGCTACAATAAAAACTGTCTTTCTATGATTATTTTGAATAATTAATGTAATTTAATATTTTTTTTATTAGTTTTCTCTATAAGCCACAACTTTTGTTTTTTCATAATTAATGCAATTTTATATTTTCTTTATCAAGGTTTGCACAAAGGAGGCACATTAGATTCAATTATAGCTCATATTTTAAATTTTGATGGTTAAAAATTAGACTAGATACTTCCCAACCCTATGTAATGAAATAACATGCACAAGAGAAGAATATAATAGGGAACATACAACAAATACTTGGTACTTGAGATTAATAAGACAATTTGAGGGGAAAACCTCTAAAAGTGTTCAAGAAGATCACAATTCACAATATGATGATAATAAATTAACCATTAGCTCCTATATGTACCATAATTATGCCTTGGAATCAACTCAACTTTACTTATCTTGGTTATATACCTTTTTAGATTTTGCACCTGATGATGGTTCTAATCCTTTGGTTGTTGATCACACTCCCAGTGTAAACTTTGATATTGAGGAGAACTTTGGTTACTTGAACTTGAACTTGAGTATTCTCACATTAGATCTAGTTCGTGAACCTTGCATTCCTCCCCTTGCATTAACTGTTGCTTTTGAGGATACTTGGGTTGCTAAATTCATGGCTACTTGTGATTCAGTACAACAAGATATACATCGTCTTCTAGATCCATTTCATTGGGATGACTACTTGATAGACATTATAGGCTTGTTCATGGAGTCTCATATTTCAAACTTGGGAGACACTATTCATGACATTCATCTTCTCTTTAATGAAGTTGATTCTTCTTTAGTTTTTATGGAGGAGCTTTGGATCCTCTTGTTCATTCTCCACTTGATCATTCATCACAATTTGACATGAGAGTGGATGCTTTTGAGCACCATTTGGAGTAGGAGTCTTTATTTTCAGAGGAAATACTTGAGTCTTTGGATCTTGTTCTACATACATCTCTACAAGGTTTTATATTGTCATCTTCATTAGTGTGGCTTAGAACACCTAATTTGAAAGTGACAACTTTTGGCACATGGAGATTCATGGGAAATTTTTAGAGACTTCATACATTGTGCACTTTCTTCCTTTAGATTCCTTTCAAGAATGGGAAGATGTTCTTAATCTACCTTTGGTTTTATTTCTTCCTAAGGGGAGGAATGTTGCTCAAGGATCATGGTCCATTTTCTACATCTTGTTTTGAGCATCAACCATTGGTACAATTGGCTACTTAGAGGAAGGCTACATATTATTTCTTATCCTTTCTATTTCAGAGATGGATTCTTCCTTGCATGAGATTCCTTCTTGTTTTGAGAAACATGTTTTCTTTTCTCTCTTTTGGGGAGGAGTTTTGTCTTACTAGGTTTTCTCTTTTTCTCCATTTGTGAGATATTGTCTTGTACATGGGTACCTAACATAGCCTTGTAGCCAAGACCCATCTTTGTGTATTTTCACCCACCTAAGCTATGCTTAAGGGGGGTGTTAGTGTAGGTTTCTATTTTCCTTGTGTTAGTAGGGCATAATTATTTTTTCTATACATTATTAAGCTTGCTTAGGTTATATTATAATGGTTAGTATGAGGACACATGGCATAATCCTACAATCATAAGTGCCATTCACACCCACATTTGGATAGTTGAATGTCACACCCTCTTTTAGATTTATTTGACACCTCCCCATAACCATTTGTTTGTCTTTACCTAAGTTGACATAACCATGTATTTGGCATTTACCAAGTAAGTAAAAATCCCTCCCATTTTGGGCTCTTGGGACTTATTATTTCTCTTGGATTTATTTGTTCTCTTGGATTTATTTTCCCATATTTTATTATATAAACAACCTCACCTCTCCCTATCCTGAATGTTACTAGATCACTTGATTTGAGTACTAGTTTAGTGCTAAGGGAGTGCTGAGTTTGTTCATCTTTGGATTCTTGTCTTGCTTTCCTTTAGTCATTTTGATCTTGGATGACTTCATAGCTAAATCCAACACAAGGGGAGACCCAAATATCTTAGAAAGTCCAAAAATATTTGTTGGAATTGTAGTAAGTATAAAGACTTTTATAAGGAGTGCAAAGAAGAAAAGAAGATGAAAAAAATAATTTTGATTTTGATTTTGATTTTGAGTAGAAAGATGGTGATGCGATCATTGCATCTTTGACCACTCTGTTGGATATTAGCTGATGTGTTGTCATTGATGTCATCATATTCTTCTATGTATTCCAACAACATATTCTTCTATGTATTCCAGTATTACAGTTTGGTTGGATGAGTTGGTTTAGCTTGTGTGTTGCAGATGAGGTGATGCAGATTAAAGGGTTTTTGGTATGGTGTCTGTAGATGGTTCATTCTCATTTGCAGAGGTCCGTATGATGTTTTGATCAAGTTTTGTGATCCGGTATTGAGAATGTTATGCAGTTGTTTGTGTTATTCGATATTCTGGTTTATGCTCTGTATTTCTCCATAATTACTATATCTTTTGTTGCGGATGTGTGTGATGTGTTTGGGATGTTGATGTGTGTCCTTAGTTTGTTTGGTTCATGATTTGGATATCCACAAGAAAATATTTCAGGTTGACAGTCAGTTGTGATGGTGTTCTTGAGCTCTAGTAGAGAAATAATGATGATTCTTGTAATTCGAGTTGTTGTGGTGCAATTCAAATTTCTTGTGAATGTCTCTAGATTGTGTTCGATGCGTATTGGTGGTCCACATTGATTATTGTGTGCGTTATTAAATATTTTCCTTGTTCGGTGGCATTCTTCGTGTTACACGATATTCTTGGTGGCTGTAGCGTGTTGCAGATGTTTGAGGCATAATTGTTGGAGGTGTTGCACATTTGCGGTATTGAATTGGGTCCAGACTATGTCTTAGCCGACATCATTTTGGTCTGCATGTAATGTTGTAGCATGTGAGGTTATTATTTTATAATTTGTATTGAGGGTTTAGCCGACCTTGAAATAGAGGTTGAGGGTTTGTATAAATAAATGTAATAATCATGCAAGATGCATGTTTGTGAGTGTTTGTGTTGTATTTGTGAGTGTATGATCAAGTAAATGTGAAAACAGGTGATTTGATCTTTCGTAAGTGTGAAGGAGAGAAGAAGTGTTGTAGAGCAAATTGTGTGCTTAACCAAAATTGTACTCAGGCATATGGAGATGCTATCTTCACAGTTCATGTAATCCAAATTATTGTCCAAATGTTTTTGTAAGTTGGTGAGACTTTCTGTAAGGTAGTGAGCCTTCCCTTAAGGTTGTAGCCTTTCTGGGTTTCTTATTTTGAGCAGTGAGCTCTAGGCAGTGTGCTTGAATGCATGTGCATTCCCCCTTGTAATATTTTCATTTAATCCTAACAGAGTATTATCTCATTTTGGGTAGGTTCCCACTATGGTTTTTCCCTTAACCAAGTTTTCCACATGTGTTATGTTTGTTATTGATGTGGAGTTGATTCATAATTTAACTTTTAATTATCAGATCTATTTTGTGGTCTAAGTTGCAGTAAGTTTTTGTGCAAACTGATTCACTCCCCTCTTAGTTTGCTGCATTGTTGCCAATTGTATATGGTGAAAAGTGATGATAAACTATTGTAAAACCATAAAGATCCAACCACAAACAATATAGGTCCTACAATGAAACATTCAACAATACCAATAGAGATACCTAAGATCATGCAAACTAACAAAATAAAACAATATTACCATTCACATGTCAAGTAGGGTTTCAATCTCTATTGTCTCCTATCTCCATTGATCTTGTTTGATATATTTGCTCTCAGATTTTATGTGTGCATAAGAGCTCAACAAAGAATGGAAATATGGTTGATAGATTGGTTGCAAGAAGGCTTGATTGTATCGTTAGGGTTGATAATGAAGGAGAGTATCCTCTTATATAGAAGACACTTTAGGAAATGGAGGGATATGATTAAGAGGTGTAAAGATAAATGGTCGAATAGGATTAAAGGGTAGGTAGAGGAAATAAGAAAATAATGAAAGGGTATGTGGTGTAGGAATTAAGAGATGAGTGACATGTGTCATGGGTAGAAAAGGCTAATGAATTAATTAAATAAATAAAAAATTATTTCATTAATAAAGGAAGTGTGATTAATTAAATAAATAAAATATTTATTTATTTTAGGAAAAAGGATAATTTAAATAAATAAAAGTATTTATTTAAATGAGGAAAAAGGCTAGAAAGGGCTAAAGTGAATTAATTAATTAAATAAAGATTTATTTAACTAATAGAATAATTAGGCTTAAATAATTAAATAAATAAAATATTTATTTAATTAGATAGGACAATTTTAGGTGTCTACATTTTGCCCCTCTTTGAGACAATGCAACTTGTCACGTTGGCTAAAAGAAGATAAGATAAACTGATACAAAGTTGCCCCATGATGGGAATGATATGCCCCCTCGAGAGTTTTGATGAAAATATTTGAAAAGATTGCAAACAATCTCTCGATAAGAAAGAAATGAAAGAAAGGACTGACAAGATAGTGTGACAAGGTCATGCAGGAAAAAGATTGACTCAAGAGGAATCAACAAAATCGTGTCTATGTCTTAAAAGGCCAAAATTGATAGTTCTATGATGAACATACATTATCAATTAGATAAGTCGTTGAGAGGATTCACTCAAACAGGTGCCCTAGGAAAGACAAACTAAAAACAAGGCTAGAATTAACAATTCTGTGATAAACATACGTTGCCAATTGGATAAGCTGCTGAGAGGATTCACTCAATAGGTGCTCTAAAATAGGTAGGTTTTCTAAGCTGAGTGTAGGATAAACTGTTGAATTGATAAAATCCGATGAGTTTTCTAGAAATATAAGATATAATACAATATGACAAACATATGCACTAGGATGCAACGCCATGTGATAGACATAAGCGCTAGGATAGAGCCTGATGAGAAGCACCATGTGATGGACATAGGTACCACTAGGCTAGGATAGGATAAGATAAGCAACACTATGTGATGAACATGAGTACCACTAGGATTGATATGATTGATTCGATTGGATACAAGAGTACTTACCCCAGATTGAGTCTAGAGAGAGATTCCCCATGACACAACAGTTACAAACAGATTTGACTACTAAGGACCATGTTGCAATCAAGGCGATAGGATTGAGATTGATTATGTATATGCCCGAGATTTGGGCAAAAACAAGACTGCTAATTGCTTTGGTGAAAAAATGGTCACGCAGGGTTTGGAGGAGGGGTTAGACGAGATGATCCAAGGGCTAGTCCTTCAAGAGCTCAGATTCCTTCGAGGTCACCTAGCTCTGAGGGAGGGTCTTCATCATAGCTCTCTTGGATCCATTTTGCATTAGCTTTTATACGATGATGTAGACACCTTTGGGTGATTTTGTAGCCATATATGATATTGACATCATTGTATCATGACACTATTACTTTTTAGTTATATATGAGATGATTTATCCTTGTGGCAGCTATATGCATGTGTTCCTATGTGATGTTCTATATGCTTTATGACAATTTTATGATGCTTATGATATGGATGCAAATATGTACATGATGAAATGCAATATATTTTTGATCTTTTTCTGGGTTTATATGCAGATGAGTATATGATAATGATATGATATGATATGATTATTTATAGGATGAGATGCATGATGTGTTATTATTTTG
This sequence comes from Cryptomeria japonica, assembly GCF_030272615.1. Taxonomy (NCBI): domain Eukaryota; kingdom Viridiplantae; phylum Streptophyta; class Pinopsida; order Cupressales; family Cupressaceae; genus Cryptomeria; species Cryptomeria japonica. Next base: position 40,291,335 of record NC_081406.1, on the reverse strand, counting down.
GTATTTTATGTTATATATGAGAATGCAGATACTAACCAATGATATATGCAATACGTGATGCGATTTTGATATCTATATGTATGTATGAAATCCTAATATGTGGTAATGCAGGTGCAAACTACATGAAATGTAGATATTTTTGGCATGTCATTATACTCAGTCATGTGATAGTGGGCTACACGGACTCAAGTCGAAGGACAATGGAGGTTAATCATGAAAGGGGGATGGAAGGTAGAAGATATGGAAGTGAAAGAGCTTCTTGTGCTATTATCATCATTGAAATTTATTATGGCAAATAGGTTATGGTAATCGAGGTATAGGTTTGACCTAGAAAGTCATTGTACCCATTTGCATGGAGATCAGACAATCACAAACAAGGAATGCCCCAATTCACACTAGACTCACAATATCCTCATATCCTTAGACAAGTCATAGCATTACTAAGAGATAATCCACAAACAGCAAAATAACAGGTGAACATATCCCATCCTCGCCTTTCTAGTCAAAGACATCTTGGAGATATAATCTCTAGTCAGAGACATCCCAAAAAAACTAAAAGACATGTCACCAAAGGATAAAAATCAAAAGAAAACCAAGACTTGACACCAACACACAATCAAATATTCAAGTTATTTGTGTTTCTTGCCACATATGTTAACATGTTTTATTTGGTCACAATGTTGTCATCTTGATAAAGGAAAGATTATACCGAAAAACCATGTTGTTGCCAAAGTCTACTGAAAGATTTGATTTGTTGAAAGCCCACTTCTGCTTGTGTCTTATCTGAAATTGATTGAATCCATTGCAAAGAAGATCAAAACTTTATTGCGGATTGGCGATGCAAATGACTTTTTATTATGGATTGTGCGTGAAAAGGAGGAGTAATAAAAAGACGATGCTCCTCAAAACATGCGATGCTCAGGGTACTACTTTCATCACTAGATTTAGGATTTTGCCCTAGTTACAGATTGGACCTGATTTATTATGGAAGGTGTAGACACCTAAAAGTTGCACAATGAATTAAGTGAATTTTATTCATTTAATTATTCTTAATTCTTCCAATTAATTAAATTAAGATTTAATTAATATCCATATTCTTCTAATTAGCCTATTAATCAAATTAAAGATTTGATTAAGTCCATTTCCTTTAGCCTAACCTATTAATTAAACTAAGGTTTGATTAAGTACCCTTAGCCATTTAATTGAATAAATCTTATTTATTTAATTAAAATCCCCTTTTCCCATTTTTGATTAAATTCACATTTAATTCAAATCCCTTTTGCATTTAAATAAATCAAAATTTATTTAAAAATCCCCCCACTTGTAAAATCCTACAAATGCAAGTTGCATCCCCTTTTTGGCTAAATTAAATCATTTTAATTTACCAAAATTACCTATTTTCCCTCACCACTTGCAAAATACTACATTCCCCTAATCATTCTTCTAGAAACCTTCTAGTCTTACCCTAATCATGTCCTATTCTCATAATCATGTCCCATCCCTAAAATTGGGGGACTCACTTCTCCAAATTTGGAAGAAAGTCTTCAAAATGCATTTAAGACTTTATCTATTTCAACAAGTTAACTTGTTAAGTCTTCCAAACATGTAAGGCTCTTAGATAAACCACTATTTGTTTTCCTCTTTGGTCAAGTTAGCCTCCGAATTCTTCAAAAGGCATTTAATGCCTCTTACAAGCCCACACCCCTTAGCCATGATGGTTGTCCCTTAACCATTTTCCCATGTTGCACAAGAGTTTACCTCTTGGGTAATAGCTTGCTTCCCTGGTTAATGACATTATCCAATGATGTCACTCCTTGAGGTTATCCCTAATTGCTTGATTAGCATCCAATACTTGTTTAGTATCCCCTCAAGCCTTCTCAAGGTGACATTTGTCAACTTGGGATTGGATTGAATCTTTCCCATGGATTGATAACTTTCAATCCTAGCCCTTGTTGAGATTACTAATTCATCAAGTATTTTGTGCATCAAAATTATAGTCACATTGCAGGTTAAGGAGCTCTCTTTGTCATCACCAAGCATCAAAATCATCCTCAAGCATCCATAGCACATAGTTTGGCTTCATTTAATTGCATTTTAATCTTCCATCCAAGCTTAATTTCACTTCTTTTATAAGTTTTGCATTCTCATCTTAGTTTAATTAACTCACATACCGTACTTAGCTTTCAATTTGGAATATACTTTTCCTCCTAATCACCTAGCTTGAATCCTTCATCTTCATCTTCACCTCTTAGCACTCACTAGAATCCTAGTTGCATCTATTTCGATTCTAGTAGCATTTTTCATATAACTCGTTCTCTTCGTTGCCATCTTGAGGATCAAGTGCTCTTCCAAGTGAGGGCCACCTTGAATCTTATAGATCTTTAGAGATAGAGTACAATGAGGTGATTTTAGAGTTTTTAATCTATTCATGTGTTTTGATTTCTAACATCTAATGCAATGCTTCATTGGTGTGTTTGAAGTGTTTTCCCTCTTGGAGGTGGAAGACCACATTTCCAACATACAAAAGGAAAGGGGGAAAAGGGAAGGGTTTATTATGAATGGCTAACTAATCTTATGTAGATCAATAACAAGCCATGATGGGAATGGGTAAATTTATTATGGGTGGATAGGCTGTGAGTGTGTGCAAAGTGAAAGGATGAGATTGAATCTCGAAGGAAGGAGGAGCAATGTTTCTATACATGGTGCCGGTAACCCTATTTTCACCATGGTACTTGCCCAGGGCGCCACCGAAGTGGTTTTCACCATTGGACGGATTTATTTCTCTTTACTTTTTTTGATCCCTTTTTTTTTAATGTCACAAGGTGCCTGTTTGCTAGGTTTTCACCAAGTAACGATTTTTTTATTTTTATGTTTTTTTTGTATTTTTGAATTAGGATATTCTAAAGAGCTATGTGTAAAACCTGTGAAGTTGCATGTTGTTGATAGGATCCTCAAGAGATTCTCCATCTGGTGTTGAAAGCTGATATGCACCTGATCCATAGATTGTTGTGATGATGTAAAGACCAAGCCAATTTCATTCGAACTTGCCCTTCTTCTCTCTGTCTTGCTGATTTTTAGGATTTTTTATGAGAACTAAGTCACCCACTTCAAATGTGCGAGGCTTTACCTTATGATTGTAGCTGCAACGTTCCTTGATTGAATGATGTGTTGCTCCCTGGAAGGAACTAAGGTAGAATTAGTAATGTGTGAATTACATAGGCCCACATGCGTGTCACTTAAAGAAGTTTGGGCATCCCTGACAACAAAGTTCTTCAAGGAAGTTCCATTAAAGGTCCATTGTCATGATGTATCACCAAAAGGGAATGGATGTGTGGAACAATTGGATTAGTTATGAAGGCTTATGATTGAGAAAATAAGTGAAATTATAATGACATGATGGAGACTTAGGATCAACAAGTATTCTTTTTGACTTGAAATTTTAAAACTTTCGCCCCCAATTATTTTGATATTAGGGGAGATCAACTCTTGTTCTTTTTTCTTCGTAGGATTTTTATCCTTGACTTTGATTTTTGCAAGGTCCAATAGCTTTTGAATTTGATTTGGACTAAAGGACTTTTCTTTATTTTTGACTTTTAAATTTTTCTTTTCAAAGCTTGATTTTTCATCCCCAATGAGTAAGGGCTTTTGTGATTCTTGGTGATCCAAGTTTGAGAGAGAAGTGGAAATGGAATGAACAGATGAAATGGTAAATCTATGTGAGTTCACAAGAGGGCTGGCGATACACTCAATAGATTCTTCGCTGGAACCACTCTTAGGATTATTGATATCAAGAGCTGCTTGCACCACTAGAGGAGATTTGCATTCAGACTTAGTAGCCACAACACTAGTTGGTTCATACCTGATTCCTTGATATTGCAAATTGTTTGTAGGTTGTTCCTGTCAACTAAATGTCTTAGGCAATAGTGGGAGTTGATCAACATGAAAGATATACTCACCACATCCCATGTGTTTAACCTGGAATTTTTCTTTGAGCTCTTCTTGCTTTAATGTTGAAGATTTCAAGGATTCTGGATCCACATATGCTGATGATGGAGTTGCTACTCTATTAATTGGAATTATTATCTCTGATCTTGGTTGCAAGTTAGTACAATATATGAAGGGATTCAGATCACCTTTGACTATTACTTCAACTCCATTGTGAGGAAATTTTATGCATTGATGATATGTTGATGTTACTGATCTCATTTGATGAATCCACAAACGTCCCAAAAGTATGTTGTATGTGAGATCTAGATCAAGGAATTGACATACCACATCCTTCGTAACTGGCCCAACTTTAAGAGGTAAGGTGATCGTGCCCTTGGATGAGCGCTCTTCATCATCATATGCTTTTATGGTGATAGCTGTAGACGTATAAAAATGACCATATTCCTAAATGAATATTTTATGTTCATTTCTCTATTTGATTAAATCCAATTTAATTAAATTATCCACATTCTTCTATTTTATTAAGTAAATTACTCAATTTATTTAAATAAAATTCACTATACCCATTTAATGAATAAATCATTTTATTCAATTAAACCCCCCTATCCACTTTTAATTAAATTCAAATTTAATTAAATAGTTATCCTAAATTGAATAAATCTAATTTATTTAATTTCCCCAAATTGCAACCAAATTGAATTAAAATACTTTATTTCAATTAAATCCTATTATCCCTCCATCCACTTGCAAAATCCCAAACCCCTTTCTAATCCCTTCTAGAATCTTCTAATCGCTTCTAATTAACCTAACCCCTCCTCTAAACTTTGTCACATCCCTAAGCAAAGGGAAGTCACTTCTCAAAACCTCAAAGTCTTTGATAACCATTAAAGGCTTTCAACCTTCAACCACTCAATTCCTTAAAGTCTTTGATAACCATTAAAGGCTTCCAACCTTCAACCACTTAAATCCCCAAAGTCTTCATAACCATTAATAGTTAACTCAAACCCTCTTACATGGTTAAATTATTTGTTTTAACTCAACCTTCACCCAACCCAAGGGTCTCATCAGGCCTTTAATGCTCTAACCATGATTATCTCTTAATCATTTGCACAAAGGTTTATCCTTGAATTAAGTCTTAATCCATTGGGTAAACCTAACTTAAGCTTGACCCTTACCCTCTAGATAACCATGAGGTCTCCTCAGGCATTTAATGCCTCCAACCCCTTCTCTCAACCCAACCCTATGTTGACACTTGTCACCATTTCATTGGTGCAATTTGCAAACATGGATCCCCAACTTTAAAACTCAACCCTTGATCAACTCTTTCAATCCTGACCATCCATTGCCCTGTTTTTGCTATAAATAGAGCTCTCATTCCTCCATTTTAAAACATCCTCCAAATTTGTAGTATCATACTTATGCTCAAATACATTCAAGCTTTCATATCTTATTTTTATGCTCATCATTTTAGCCTCTTTTAAATCAGGAATTAGTCTAAATATGCATGTTTAGAATAATTTCTTTATCATTTTAACTCAATCATAGACTGATATATCATGTTAGGATAGTATTTATACTAACCTTGTCATCTTATAATCTAGTTTATTGCATTTTAAGATCATGCATAGCTTAGGATGCATCTCATATTAAAATCTATCAAAGCATCCCTCGTTCTTGCATTTGCCATCCCTAAACCATTTTGCTCAGTGATCTGAGAGCAAAAACATTGGTTTGAGGGATATTATAGGATAGAGAACCATGGGACCAACCTTGGGAAGCTGAGTAATACCTCATTAATCCATAGCTTGCACCAAGAAGTCCTCTGTGTGTGTGTGGAAAGGTATTTTGGAACATTTTTCACATATTGAGTTCTATCGACCCGCTTTTCCCGCATACATTTCTGGCGCCCACCGTGGGGCCCAACCCCATATATCAAATCGGTTTTTGAATTTAACCACTTTGTAGGTTTGCGGGAAACAAGAATCAGCGCGTGGGAAACATTCCCTAGCGCATCCGTTTAACAGTCTAGCGCATCCCGCTTACTGTTTAGCGCGTGGGGTCTATACTCTAGCGCGTGAAGTCCTTTCTTTAGCGCATGACTTCCACTAATCTTTTCCTGTAGGTATCAATGTGGGAGAAAAATAGAGTAGCGCATCTGAAAAATAGTTTGGCACGTCGGGTCTGTTAGATAGCGCATCCAACTCACTGTTTAATGTGTGCAGTCTATTCTATGGCGCGTGAAGTCTTTTCCTTAGCGCATCATATTTCTAACAATTTTCCGTAGGTATCATGAGAGAAAAATAGAATAGCGCATCAGAAAAACAACTTAGCGTGTAGGTGCTTTTTCTTAGCGCATAGACATTATTTCTTAGCGCATTGAGTTGGCAGAGCCAAAAATTTATGACAGAGTCAAAAATTAGGCTTGTGGGAGGCATAATATATATGGAATATAACATTTAAGTATAAGTGACATTTCCTCTACTCTTTTCTCTTTCTTATACTTTAAGTTATATTCCATATATATTGTCAGGATGTTTGAGAGGGGTTTCGGACCTCTAGGAGTTATAATGCAAAATCTAGTTTTTGGAAGATCCTCCAAAATTCAGACTTAGACAAATTTCAGGGCATTTTAGGATCAGGATTGTAAAATTTGTAACCAAGATCAGAATTTAGGCTTGTGTAAGCCCACACTAACATTTGATCACCGTCTATGTGTAGGTTCTAATCTTTTTTGTGCAGGGGAAGGAGTTAGTTTAGAGGGTTTAAGTCTCTTTTTTTACTTTCTTTCAACAAAAGTTGGTTAAAAAGAACTCACTCTCCTTTTTGCAAAAGTTAAAATAAACCTCATCATTTCATTTGGATGCATAAAATGAACTTCATGCCTTCCTTTTTGGTGTTTTAAAATAAAACTTTATCTTTTCTTTATTGCAAGGTAAAAAGAACAACAAACTTCATATTTGCTTTCTTGCAAGATTAAAGGAAAAACACTTCATTTTGGAAGCTGTAAAAAGAACCAACAATCTTTACTTTGGCAAAAGTTTTAAAAAGAACCTCACCATCCTTTGGTGTTTAAAAGGATTCACTTCATTTTGCAAAGTAAAAGAACATCATCTTCATTTTGTACAAAGCAAAGAGGGAAAACTTTCCCCTATCGACTTTAATTTTGTTGACCAAAATCACGACTTACTTTGTTGACCAGGCTTGTTTTACAAAAGTTTTGGAAATACACACTTTGCTATGAAAGGTTAAAAAGAACATCATGCTTGTTGGAGCAACATCTCCAAATAGAAGTTAGCAAATCATTGTCTTGAAGGCTAAAAAGAACAACTTGATTGCCTTGTCTCGAAAGTGGAAGGTATATGCTCTCCACATAACTAGGTGACCAAAAAGCCAAACCACTCTTAAGCTTTTTGTACTTCAAGCATTTACATCCTTTAGCAGACCTGCCTTCCCAAGGGGTTGAAAAACTCTTAAAGCCATTCTTTGGCCGGTGTGAAGAGAACGACCTGAGTGGGGAACGACTTTGACGCCAAGAATTCCAACCCACTATAATCAAATGTGGAAAGTGACGAAAGTCCTTTTCAATGGTTGCGCGCAGTGATTAGCCTTCCCCCAGTATCCTCGAGATACGTAAAGCCTTTTTTCTAAAGGTTGGGAAGCCTCCTGAGGGAGTTTATCACTGATGGCCGAACGGGAAGCCTGATTACGAACCATAGAAATAGAAGCTTTGAACCAAGTCAGTAACCAGACATTTATAACATCATAGTGCAAGGGTGGGGAAGAATCTGCCCCCAAGATTACTCACCATATATCTGCCAAGATAACTACTCAATTGTGAAGCAATTCACTTTGAGTTAACTTCTGGCAAAAGACAAAAAAACGGGCGCCCTCTAGGGGGTGACAAGGCTGTTTGAGCTGACGGAGTATCGAGACTAGTGGGCTATGATATTGTCAATGACCTTTGAATAAAGAGTCTATCTGATGTGTCTTTTGTTGTAAATCAAACCAGTGATAACATTGAGGATTTGAACACATCCTCAAAAGAATATACACTCAATGTTTAGCATTAGGATGATCATTGTCTTCATGTGTGCTATGTATTCTTGTCACAAATGTTAAAATATCTTGCAAAGTATCCAACAATCAAACTCAAAAGTCAGTTCAAACAAGGAAGAATCATAAAGTAGAGAAGATTTCCAAATCCAACAAAGCATCTTTTGAGATGGTTATCAACATTTCAACTATCTTTAGGAAAGACTTTCATCCAACAAGATTAGGGGAATATCAAACCAAGTGATCAAGAATTTATCTATTTGACATAGTAAGCTTGAGTATCCAAAAATAAATCATCCATCAAAATCACAAGTGTTAAAAATTCCAAAAATCGCAAAAAAACAACCAAGTCAAAATATATCAGGGCAGTTTAGCGCATGAGAGCAACTTCTTAGCGTGTGGGGACCATCTTTTAGCGCATTAGACCTTCACCTTAGCGCATTAAGTCTTAACATTAGCGCTTCATAGAAATCCAATTCTAGCAGTTTCAAGTAGCGCATTTTGAAAACAGTTTAGCATGTTGAAGCATCAGCTTATTGCGTGGAAGCCAAACTTTAGTGCATAGGGTTTAACAGTTAGCGCATTGGTGGCCCATATTGGCGCATGACCTTTTTGAACCAAGGCAAAAGAAAAATAAAGCAGTTAGCGTGTATCAGGGGGCAGTGTAGCACATGGAGTCTTTTCTCTAGCGCGTTGAGAATTTTTTTTAGCGCATCTAGTCTCTAGCTTAGCGCATGTTCAAAACTCAGAAAACCAGAGAGTAAAACAAGCCTTTCTAGAAAATTTTTTCAAACTTCTTGAGTATCCTTTCAGGTCCAATATCAAACGCAATCACAAGAAATCAAATCAAAACACCAGAGAAATCATTTCCAAATCAAACAAGTCAGTCTTAGAACAAAAGTGGTCAAATCCAAAACTAGCTGAAGATAAGACTTTATCCTATCAAAATCAGGTATTATCATCACCTTGATCAAAAGGTCCATCATCTAAAGGATTCTATCAAACAACATACCAAGTTTAAACCTTAAGTTGTCAAATCAAGTTTCCATATCGAGAGACTTTATCCATATCATTTGACACACTTTGTCATGAGGGGGCATCTAAACCTTCATTTGATACAAGTAGACTTAAGTTTCCAAACGAAGTATCTAAATCCAAACATCGAAAGAAACCATTGATCATTCGTGTATGACCACTCCTCATATTTTGAGACGAACAAGTCTTTATCAAAAAACTAAGTTAAAGAAGAGACAACCTAGTCCTAAGACTCTTATCAATAGGAGTATTTCTCTACATCAAACTATCAAAAATATCAACTTTTATCATTCGTATGACCATTCATCATCAAACCAAAAAAAAGGAAACCCAATCAAAGGAAATGAGTCCTAGCATAAATCAAGATCAAGATATCATGGCTCTCCAATCTAATCCCATTTTTGATCAAGATCCCACCTGTCAAGAATCTTATGATGATCCCCTAAAATTTTGGTATTCCATCCACGATGACCCTCTTTCATCTCAAGAGTAGAGTCCCATTCAACATCCATCTCCTAAGCAAGAGCATGATATCCCTTCCATATCCTCCACTATTCTAATTCAAAATCAAGAGAAAAGCACAAACTCAAATGATCCTACTCCAAGTCAAGATCAAGATCAAGGAATCTCTTCATCCTCCAAATCTATCTTAGGTCCTTTCATTCCAAAGTCAATCTCTTCATCCTCAAAATCTATCTTAGGTCCTTTCATTCCAAAGTCAAACTCTTCATCCTCCAAATCTATCTTAGATCCTTTCATTCCAAAGTCAATCTCTTCATCCTCCAAATCTATCTTAGGTCCTTTCATTCCAAAGTCAAACTCTTCTTCTTCTAAATCTATCTTAGGTCCTTTCATTCCAAAATCAAACTCTCCATCCCTTTCATCCATCTTGGGTCCTTACCTCCCTCCATCCACCAATCCATCACCTCAAATGATCCATAAGAAAGATCAATGAGGAGCACATCTTTGAAATTTCTTTCAACCCTCTATCTAAACATCTTTCCAAAACTATTCTTCTATCATTTCCTCTATCTATTTTGGGTCCTTCTATCCCAAAATTCAATTTTCCTCCATCTCTTCATCACTTCTCAAGTACCAACACTCATCTTGAAAACATTTCTATCTATCCTTGCACAAATCTTCAAACATTCTATCTATTATCCAACACCTCTTTTCTATCCTTCCATCCCTTTCATTCAATCCTTTGCATAAATCCTTCATCTGTGAAATAGGAATTTGTGTCATTTTGTCACATACTTGCCCATACTGGAATCTATTGTTTAGTCCTTTTCCTAGATATCTATTCATGAAATGCTTCAGAATCTAAGGTTGTTCCTCTTTAACATTTTCTTTTAGTTGGGATACACACTCAATCCAGAAAAGAACCACTTATCGTATCTTGGTACCGACATCTTTTGATTACTATATCTCATATACTTAATTGATTTCTCTAAATCATTGTGATCTCTTAAATTGAAGACATGGCTAGTGAAAAATCTAAAATCTTGCTTCAGTGCCACTGTAATTATCAGACCCATGTAAGTTTCATCACTTACAAGCCAATGCAAGAAAAAAAAGAAAAAAAAAAAAAATATCAAAAGCATGAGCAAGAAAATGAATATCAAGAAAAGCAAAATGCAATGAAATGCAATATCAAAATGCTTGGCTATAGGAACATGCAAGTAACTCCATCGGGGCTATGGATGCCTGGCTGGCAATGGAGCAATATTTGTGAAATTACAGCGATAACCTCGTCGGGGCTATGGACGCTCATTGGCAACGAGGCTCTATCCAGGATGCTTTTGAAGTCAAGGTAACTCATGTAGCTAGCCATGCTAGATTCTGAAGATTACAATGATCATATGAGCCAGAATGAACCCACTTTCACACACATGGGTAATCAAAGACTAAGTAACTTGATCCAGTTTGGGATTCTTATTCCCTTTTGAGTCTGCTTCCTAGTTGCTAGAAATGTTCAGTTGAATTTTCCAGAGGTTCCAAGTGTGGGTTGGGTCTCTATCTTTGAAAAGTTCAGAAACACTTATTCAGATGGTGCTAAATACTATGACAATCTTACATATCACCTTTTTGCAAATGGAAACCTCTATGCTTGGGGGCAAAGTTCATCCACTCTATTCTTCCTACCATATCTCCCATATCCTCTAATCCATATCCCTTATCCTATCTATTCATATCTTCTATCATCCAATTATTTCTACAATCTTGCTTCACTCTAATCCATATCCCTTATCCTATCTATTCATATCTTCTATCATCCAATTCTTTCTACAATCTTGCTTCACTCTAATTCATATCTATCTATCCTATCTATTCATTGCTTCCATCATCCAGTGCTATCTATATCCTATCTCTATCCATATCCCCTTTTTCATCCTTGATCTTGATCAAAACTATGGACAACAAATCTATTTCCGCCTCAATGGTTCAATCATCCATTCATCCATTCCTTGTCTTGATATACATTGGGGCAACCAAATACATCTTTCTTCTAAACCAAAAAATCAAAATATCCAAAAAATCAAAAAAATCAAAATATCCAAAAACTCAAAAAAATCAAAATATCCAAAAAAATAAAAAAAAATCAAAATATCCAAAAACTCAAAATCCAAAAAAATAAAAATAAAATAAAAATCAAAGCATGAACACATGGACCATCCATCAAATCAGATCAACAACAGGCAAACTCTCAAAATTCTACAATCAAACTGATCACATGTCTTGTTAATCAATTCATTACTCAAAATCAACATCAAACATGTCTTATACAAGGATAGGTACACTCAAAACCAGACAGATCGGTCTTATACGGGGTACTCACTCTTTGAAACCAGACATTCTTATCAATCATCAACTAAATCATAACAATGACATCAATCAGTATGACTGCTGGATTTTATTATAGTTAGCCTTATCTTTATCAATTGATGGAAATACATGTTTCACAAATCATATTGTACATATCATATCCACCCATCTGAGGCATCACCAAAAATTCACAAATGCTTATCAATCCTGGACATACTTAGCATAGTCACTGTCTTTGGTTTATCTGAATCAGTTATCCAAATCGTATCCCACCATGGCTTGGTGATCAGTGTACATATCCATATCAAATTAGTATCAACAATAAGCGGCAAAATCCTGACCTCGCTAGGGGCATTTCGCCTTCAAGATTTTCAACATCAGACCAAAAACGTAGCAAGACAACAAGGATCAAAACAACCAACAAATGCCAAACGACAATGTGAGAAGGCTAATCATCACAGACTTGAACTAATTTCAACTAAACACAGATCTATTTGCAAGATGTTTTAATTGACAAGAATACATTCCAAATAGCATGCATGCTTACTTATGGTTGTTAATTTTTGCTTATCATATCTCTTAAGTGACTCAAGGATGTCTTACGACTAGAGAAGCAAGGAAGGAATGTGATGTTTTATTTGTCTTCTATCTGTGAGTGAAGTCTTTTATCATACAAATTTGTCCTACGAAGTAATCAGGTGGCATATTGCTGAGGACATTTCGGATTTGTATGGGACAAAGGTTAACTCTTGTATGTTTACGCAATATGCACTTAGGTCGTCCTGGTTCAATTATACCTTGACGCTTGTGCTATCTTGCAAAATCAAAAATCATGTAAATTTTTCTCAGGTCATTATGGTTCAATTATACCATTATGCTTGTATAAATTTTCAACATATCCTAAACAAATCAATGCTCAATGATGATATATACACAGAAAGCAAACAAATGGTTATATAGGGATGACAAATGCAGAATGAGGATGCTCAAAAACAAATAGTTACATATCATTTTACAATTAGTTGCATATCATATCATACATCTCATTTTCAAAATATCATTCATCATTCATCATTGCATCCCTCGCATGCATATCTATCACATCATCATGGAATCTTTCTTCACTTTCATATCTTCTATCATTCTTCTAAACTATTTTTATCATTCTTCCAAACTATCTTCTATCATTCTTCCAAACTATCTTCTTCATTCTTCCAAACTATCTTCTATCATTCTTCTAAACTATCTTCATCATTCTTCTAAACTATCTTCTATCATGTCTTATACAGGATGTATCTTTCCTGAAACCAGATGTTTTGATCAGCTCTTATACAGGATATATCATTCCTGAAACCAGATGTTTTGATCAGCTCTTATACAGGATATATCGTTCCTGAAACCAGATGTTTTGATCAGCTCTTATATAGGATATATCGTTCCTGAAACCAGATGTTTTGATCAGCTCTTATATAGGATATATCGTTCCTGAAACCAGATGTTTTGATCAGCTCTTATACAGGATATATCGTTCCTGAAACCAGATGTTTTGATCAACTCTTATACAGGCAGTATCATTCCTGAAACTAGACGCTCGATCATCCATATCTTATACAGGTGGTATCATTCCTGAAACCAGACGCTCAATCATCCATATCTTATATAGGCGATATCATTCCTGAAACCAGACGCTCGATCATCCATATCTTATACAGGAGGTGTCATACCTGAAACCAGACTTCCTCTCATTCCAATCAATCTAATCAATCTTATCAAACCCATGCATGCCATCACTATCTACTCTTCTATCTTTCAAACAACATTCTTCTTCTTTCGAGAGATCATTCATGCTTTGTGTGCACGAATGATCTCCCAAGGGGGCATTATCATATCAAATCTCAACATCAAATCCAATATCAGTTTCCACATCAAAACAAAGATATCAAAATCAAACTCACATCAACAACATGAAACAATTTGCTCATCTACATCGAGTTCAAAATCCTATCATTTCATATCAACTTGTAAAACAACTCAAGTTATCAAAAACTATATCAAAACTTGTAACACAACTCAAGTCTCCACAATCACATAAACTTGTAAAACAACTCAAGTTTCCCACCCATATCAGCTTGTAACACAACTCAAGTTTCCAACCTATATCAGCTTGTAACACAAATCATGCTTCACACATTGAACTTGAAACAAGGTACGCAACTCATCAAATCAAATAAAATTTTTTCAAAAAAATTGATTCATCTCCCGAGGGGGCATCACACATCAAATCAAATCTAGGGCACGACTTGCAAATCAAAAGAGCGACACAAAAATTGCATTTGATCATAAATCACAAAAACACATCATTTTCTTTGAAATAACATGTGCACACACGTCACTTCAAAGAGGGGCAAAATGTAGACGTATAAAAATGACCATATTCCTAAATGAATATTTTATGTTCATTTCTCTATTTGATTAAATCCAATTTAATTAAATTATCCACATTCTTCTATTTTATTAAGTAAATTACTCAATTTATTTAAATAAAATTCACTATACCCATTTAATGAATAAATCATTTTATTCAATTAAACCCCCCTATCCACTTTTAATTAAATTCAAATTTAATTAAATAGTTATCCTAAATTGAATAAATCTAATTTATTTAATTTCCCCAAATTGCAACCAAATTGAATTAAAATACTTTATTTCAATTAAATCCTATTATCCCTCCATCCACTTGCAAAATCCCAAACCCCTTTCTAATCCCTTCTAGAATCTTCTAATCGCTTCTAATTAACCTAACCCCTCCTCTAAACTTTGTCACATCCCTAAGCAAAGGGAAGTCACTTCTCAAAACCTCAAAGTCTTTGATAACCATTAAAGGCTTTCAACCTTCAACCACTTAATTCCTTAAAGTCTTTGATAACCATTAAAGGCTTCCAACCTTCAACCACTTAAATCCCCAAAGTCTTCATAACCATTAATAGTTAACTCAAACCCTCTTACATGGTTAAATTATTTGTTTTAACTCAACGTTCACCCAACCCAAGGGTCTCATCAGGCCTTTAATGCTTTGACCATGATTATCTCTTAATCATTTGCACAAAGGTTTATCCTTGAATTAAGTCTTAATCCATTGGGTAAACCTAACTTAAGCTTGACCCTTACCCTCTAGATAACCATGCGGTCTCCTTAGGCATTTAATGCCTCCAACCCCTTCTCTCAACCCAACCCTATGTTGACACTTGTCACCATTTCATTGGTGCAATTTGCAAACATGGATCCCCAACTTTCAAACTCAACCCTTGATCAACTCTTTCAATCCTGACCATCCATTGCCCTGTTTTTGCTATAAATAGAGCTCTCATTCCTCCATTTTAAAACATCCTCCAAATTTGTAGTATCATACTTATGCTCAAATACATTCAAGCTTTCATATCTCATTTTTATGCTCATCATTTTAGCCTCTTTTAAATCAGGAATTAGTCTAAATATGCATGTTTAGAATAATTTCTTTATCATTTTAACTCAATCATAGACTAATATATCATGTTAGGATAGTATTTATACTAACCTTGTCATCTTATAATCTAGTTTATTGCATTTTAAGATCATGCATAGCTTAGGATGCATCTCATACTAAAATCTATCAAAGCATCCCTCGTTCTTGCATTTGCCATCCCTAAATCATTTTGCTCAGTGATCTAAGAGCAAAAACATTGGTTTGAGGGACATTGTAGGATAGAGAACCATGGGACCAACCTTGGGAAGCTGAGTAATACCTCATTACTCCATAGCTTGCACCAAGAAGTTCTGTGTGTGTGTGTGGAAAGGTATTTTGGAACATTTTTCACATATTGAGTTCTATCGACCCACTTTTCCCGCATACAATAGCATGTGTAGAATTTACAACCTAATGCGACTTTTTCCTCAAAGTTTGGCAGGGACAACCATGCAATGGTTTTCCCAACTAACAAGTGGCATTAGGACATTCGAAGAACTGGTCTAGAAATTCATTGCACATTACTCACATAACATTGAACACGATATCACCATGGCCGATCTATGTAACACCAAGCAAAAACTAGGGGAGCTATTTTCAGCTTTCCTGCATTGATGGCAACAAATGTTTAGTAGATGTTCCCTTCAGCTACCTAAAAGAGAACTAGTGGAAATCTTTATTTTGAACTTAAACAAAGAAATGGAATTTCATTTAGACATGAAAGGTACAAATCCTTTCAATGACATGATCACATAAAGTTTAAAATGTGAGCGGGCTCTCATCAAAAAAGGGCTTATCAAGATATACAATGAGCCAAAGGATGGCCCTTGCCCACGCTTCAATAGTGACAAGCCTAACTTCTAGAACAAAAACAAGAACATTTTCAATGATGGGGTTGTAGATGGAAGAACTATTAAAAGTGCACAACTTGTGGTCTGATTTGTAGGACAAAACCCTCCACCCAAGAATAACACAGTTGCTCCTCCAAATCAAGGATGCAATATATATCAAGAGGAACCTAGACAATGCCAACAAAATTTTAAACCAAAACAAACATACACTCCCTTAGGGGAACCTATTGAAACGGTGTTACATCAGTTAGTTTCTCAAAATTTGGTGACCCTACCAAAAATGTCCAATTACGAACCTCAGGTTAAACCTTCATGGTGGAGAGACACTGAACATTGAGAATTTCATCAAGGGAAAGGGCATAAAACAAGTAATTGTCACAGATTGAAAGATATTATTCATTATCTTATTGACCAAGGCGAGATTGAAATTGAAGGACACGACCCAAAAACAAAAAAACAATGATCATCTTATGTTTAAAAATCTACTTCCATCACAAGATCAAAGGGGTCCTTCCACTTCAAGGCGAAACATAGATACCATTGATTATATGCGAGCCACCTATAATTACACTGTGAATCACCTATATGATGCCAATGAACAAATTGCAACCATTACCATAAAAAATCCAAGCTCTACCTATAATGTTGTTACGCGTTGCAACAAGATCACCATTAAAGCAGCTCCACAAGGCACCCCCTCCATCCCAAAGTAGTATAACCTTGTGGAATAGTTAGATACGATGCCCACACTTATCTCCATCTTAGAGCTTTTGTGCCTATCCCCATATCATAAAACAATCTTGGATCAAGCTCTCCAAGAAGTGTCAGTCCCTGCAAATCTAAATACAGATCAATTCCAAGCTATGGATGGAAATATAAGGTCATCACCATGTCTCACTTTCTCTGAAAGTGATAATACATCCTTCCAGCAACCTCATAACGCCTCACTCCATATTGAAGGATTTATCAACCAACACAGAATCAAGCGAGTCTTGATTGACAATGGAGCAGGCCTAAATATCTGTACCTTACAATTGGTCACAACATTGGGATATGCAATTGAATCAGTGGATCCTGACAAAAAGATAACAATGAAAGCCTATGATGATGCAGAGCATTCATCCAAAGGAGCAGTTGTGCTACCAATTCGAGTGGGCCCAGTGGTGAAGCACATCATATGTCAAGTTTTGGACCTTCCTTTGCTGCATAATTTTTTGTTAGGAAGACCTTGGATACACGCCATGCAAGCCCTTCCATCCACCTACCATCAGTGTATCAAATTCCCTCATAATGATGTAGAAATTACAATCTTGGGAGATGCAAATCCCTTTGCATATTGTCACAATATAAATCATCAACCAGAGATTACCGTTTCCAACAACAGAGAAGCTATCCCATCCACATCATATGTAAGTCTAGCTTCTCTTTCGAGTTCAAACACCACTATACCCAAGCAAGAGGAGCTAAAGATGAAAATGATAGAGGAAGGTCCTGGGGAATACAATCTTAGCCAACTCTTTTATGTTGGACAAATGCCCACTTCTCCTAGAACTCATGGTAAACCTCAACATTACTTCAAACACCACTGGTCAAGCCAGCATGCACTTTGAAGCCTTTTATCCTTGGAAAGAGTGAAGAAGAGGAGATCAAAGATGAGGACTTAGCAGAATGGATCTATAAAGATCCTATCACCACAAAAATCCCACAAGCTAAGCTTCCCACATATCAATATGGAAAAGGCCTTCTCATTAAGCAAAGAATGGGTTATGATGGTCAAAGTTCTTTGGGACCTTGCAAGCAAGGACAACATGAGCCATTGCAGTCGGAATTAAAGCCTAAAGATAACACTGGATTAGGCTTTCAAAAGGAGACTCTTCCTAAGCTCTGATTCAAAGGAAAACCTAGCAAACCTCTATATTAGCCTAAAACTCTAAAGAGGCCGCCTTTGATTATATCAGCAGCACCAAGCACCATAGCAACTACCCCACTAAGGCTAAAAATCCCAGCAAGATCATCCACAACACCAATCATCCCACCAATCAAACCAACAACTCCATCTGCAGCAACAATAACATCAATAGCACCATTAGCAACAATAACTATATCAGAATTCCTAGCAGTATCAACAACACCGACAATTCCAATAGAAGCAATAGAGTCAACAATGCTGATACTCCCTGTATCAAATTCACTAATCCCCATAATCCTTCCTGCAACACCAATCATTCTGTCTATCCAGGTACATCAGCCGATCACACCTACAGTGTTTAACTCAAAAGATATCTCAGTATGGTATAGCAATTGGATACTGGAAAGTGACTTAGAGACCGACTCACATGAGTGGGAATTTGATTCAGTATATCCCAATACTTCAGATGAGGAAGACGCATCACCCCCTCCACCTCACAAAGAAATCCCTATTTATGGAGAAGCACAAATTAAAACCTCTTGGGTTCTTGAACTGGAAACACCTTCCACAGACCCTACTCCACATCCTATGCCTGATTCTGATAGGGAGAGTACCATCAACGACCTTCACCACAATGTCTTAAACCTCATTGAAACATCTTATGAACTTAACCCAATCGATGAGTTAATGCCCATTATCCATCCCAAACTCATCAAATGGAACCAATCTAATCCCCCATGTCTTGACCTTTTCCAAAATGATGAGGCAATCATTGAATTTTTGGAACTACGGGATAACATACCAAGTGGGGATCACAAAACTGGATTCGCCATTGAACTTAATAGCGCAACATACTTCATGGCGGATGACAAACCTTTCAGCTACAAAATATAACAATAAAACATGGATCTTCTAGTGAAAACCACACTGTGGCACTATTTGATCCCACAAAAGTAAAAAGAAAGAGCGTATCCAATGGTGAAAACCTCTCTGAGGTACCTAAGGATGGAAGGTTTGACATTCTCCCCTCTAGTAAACAACAAGAATGATCAATGATTCTCATTGAGGAAACAAAAGAATACAATGTGGGGACTCCTGAAACTCCTCACCACATACATCTGGCATCTCTTTTAACTCTAGAGGAACAACCTAAGTTTGTCGAATTCTTCAAAAAATGCTAGATCAACTTTGCATGGTCATATGCAGACATTCCTAGTCTTGATCCTAATTTAGTCATGCATCATCTCACCGTAGCAGAAGGAGCCAAGCCTATCAAGCAAAAACTTTGCAAGATGCATCCCCAGATGGCGGTACTAGTCAAAGCAGAACTTAAGAAACTCCTAGATGTTGGTTTTATTCAACCAATTGATTATGCAGATTGGATCTCCAACATTGTACCTATTGGCAAACCAAATAGGGGCATCCGTATTTTCACTGACTTTAGAGATCTGAAAAAAGCATGTCCTAAAGATGACTTCCCCTACCCAACATCAACATAATAGTGGACCTAACAACAGGACATGCCATGCTTTAACTCTTGGATGTCTTTTCAGGGTACAACTAGATAAAGATCACACCAGAGGATCAACATAAGACAACTTTCATATATCCATGGGGAACATACTGTTGGAATGTAATGCCTTTTGGTCTAAAGAATGCAAGGGCAACCTATCAAAGAGAAATGACAACCATCTTTCATGATATGATGCATACCATAATGGAAGATTATGTTGATGACTTACTGGAAAAATCACTCACAAGAGGTGGTCATCTGAACATATTAGAGAAAATCTTTGACAGACTGGAACAATATCATGTTCGACTCAACCCAAAGAAATGTGTCTTTGGAGTAACCTCAGGGTAGCTTCGAGGATACATTGTCTCAAGCAAAGGCATTGAGGTCGACCAAGCCAAAGTCAAAGCAATCATGGACATGCCACCTCCAAAGAATATCAATCAGCTAAGGACATTACAAGTGCAACTTCAATCCATCCAAAGATTCATTGTACAATTGGAAGATAAGTGTCACCCCTTTACATATCTGCTACACAAAAACATCCACTTTTAATGGGATACCAGATGCCAACAAGCATTCCAGATGCTTAAAGATTATCTCATGAATACACCATTGCTGATCCCACCAGATCCCAGTAAACCTCTCTTACTCTATATTTCAGCAACTAATACAACATTGGGAGTACTACTGGCTCAACACAATGTAGAAGGGAAAGAGTGTGCTATCTACTACATTTCTCGCACACTAGTCGGCTATGAACTCAATTACACACCTATTGAGCAAGCTTGCCTAGCAGTAATCTTGGCAGCCACTAAACTGAGGCATTACTTGTTAACACATAAAGTACAACTCATTGCAAAGATAGATCCACTCAAGTACTTACTCAGCAAAGCAGCTTTGACTGGTCGCTTGGCTAAATGAGTGATGATCACTTGGCTAATTGAGTGATGATTCTGAGTGAATTTGACATTGAGTATGTGGACCGTAAGGCTATCAAGGGCCAAGTTATTGCAAATCAGTTGGCCGATGCACCACTCATAGGTGATCATCCTCTCATTTCCAATTTTTTGGATGAAGAGATCTTCATGATCACAACAGCGCAACCATGGAAACTATACTTTGATGGTTCATGATGAATAAATGATGAATAGTTAGTA
This sequence comes from Cryptomeria japonica, assembly GCF_030272615.1. Lineage (NCBI taxonomy): Eukaryota > Viridiplantae > Streptophyta > Pinopsida > Cupressales > Cupressaceae > Cryptomeria > Cryptomeria japonica. Next base: position 40,270,538 of record NC_081406.1, on the reverse strand, counting down.
CCAAACTGGTATTGAGAGGGGGGAGTGAATTAGTATAGGAAAAAACACTTTTCCTGAACCGGTTTGACTATAAACACTGAACTTTAACTGGCAAGCAATAACACCGGTCTAAAATAGATTACTACCGGTAAAACATAGTGAGAATATCGAAGATATAAACCGGTAACCCTTAGCTTTCCATACAATCTAATACCTCAGTTCCACTTCACCCTTATGCATAAACAAGTAATCTATCATAAAAAATATAATGACTGCTAGTTCAACATATTTTACTAGTTTGAATAAAACACTAAACCATCACATGAAAGACATCACACATGACACACTGATTTTTCACGTGGAAACCCAACTGGGAAAACCACGGTGGGGATGAATACCCACAAGTTTCTCTTTGAACTCTTTTGAAGTCCGCTTTGTTAGGAGCCTAGTCCGGTTAAAGTCTATTACAATAGGTTCTGCTAGGAATGGATCCTGCTAGGGATCACCTAGTTAAGGGATGGCTAAATACCCAGTTAAAGGTTAGAACCCTATTAAAGGTTACCTCAAAAGAGGATTTGAAGAACTCATTGAATTGAGTCACCCTGTTAAAGGATTTACACAAAATCTTGTTAAAGCTACCCAGTTAAGGGATTTTCTAACTACTGAAATGGTTAGAAGTCAATAGGTAATACACCGATCTAATAACAACACTCAATGTTAAGGCAGATCCACTTTAGCTCCTTTTCTTCTGCAATAAAACTCTGCAGGTATCAACAAACTTCTCCGGTTTGGCAAGAATCAAGTATCACTCACTCGGATACACACATAACATTTGCTAGCAACTTCAAAATGAAAAAAATCATCGACCTTATAGGAAATTGATAGGTCGGTAGCATAAACCCTAAACCCTAAAAATTTAGGTTTTACAATCCAATCGGTTCAATCCTGACTGTTAATCACACTGCATCAAATACAACAGTCTTGAACAGATCTCAAGATGTTCTCCAATATTTATTCTTTTCCGCTTTAGGAAGTTGATAACTCATCATGCACTCTCCACCGTTTATAGAGACTTTGCACATTCCCGAGGTAGATAGGATCAATCTCCATACAAGATCCTCAAGGAAATCCTTCATGTGCATAAGGCTGATGTGGCAACACTTATCTGTTCTTCATTACAATGCTAACTCATCACAAGATGTCATCAGTTGAATCACACAATCTTGGAATGCATCAACCGAGAATCCTGAAGCTGAGACTACCAACCGGTAGTCATGCCAAATGAAACCCTGATACAAAACTTCCATTTACCAGCTCACCTTGAACAACCATACTACTTCACTTTTTCACAAATACCGGTTTACATCATCATACCGGTTCTCTTGCTAGTTTGCTTACAACAACATACTGGTTCATACTTCAACATATTGACATCAATGACAACATACAATATCATCATGTCATCATGCTCTGCGCATATGCCAACAGTTCATACACTAGGCATGGATCGGGGGCAGGTATTCTATTTATCACACCTCAAGGTTACAGCATCCCGAAGTTTTACAGGCTAACTTTTCCATGCATGAACAACATAGCAGAGTATGAGGCCTTGATTATAGGACTCAGACTAGCCATACAATGGAAACTAAAAGAGTTATAGATATATGGGGACTCCCAACTGGTCATTGGACAAGTAACTGATGAATATCAGACCAAGGATGCCAAACTCATGCCGTACAAGAAAATGGTAGACAGTTTAAAGGCATCATTTACTACTATCACCTTTGAGCAGATACCCAGAGATGAAAATCGAGCTGTTAACGCTATGGCTACCATTGCATCTCTCCTAGATCTTCCACATAATTTAACATGCTATGAGTTCTTGGTAGAATAACTTTGGATCCCGCTTATAATATCCTTGAATCTGAGATGATATGTCACCTTATTGGTTCCAAATCCCTATGGTACGGTGAGTTCTACACCTATCTACTGATAACTCAATGATGAATGGATAGTACCAAACCTAAACTGAGAGGGGGGGTGAATTAGTACAGACAAAAACACATTCCTAAAACTAGTTTGTTAGCAGACATTGTGCTTTGGCAGACAAACAGTAACACCGGTCTTAAATAGAGTACAATTGGCAAAACCCAGAATAACTGAGACAAGCATAAACCAGTTGACACTTATCTTTTCATACAATCTAATACATCATCTCCATTTCACCCTAGTGCATGAATAGGTAATCTATCATCAAAAATATAAACAGCTAGATCAACATGATTTACCTTCAGATACACATCACTTAAACCATCACATGAATAACACCACACATGACACACATATTTTTCATGTGGAAACCCAACTGGGAAAAACCACAGTGGGGATGAATACCCACAAGCTATTTTTGAACTCTTTAGAAGTCCGCTCTATTAGGAGCCTTGTCTGGTTAAGGACTGATACAATAGGTTCTATTAGGAACCGATCCTATTAGGGATCACCTGGTTAAGGGATGGCTAGAATACCCTGTTAAAGGTTACCTTGTTAGAGGATTTCAAGAAATCAATGGTTTTGAGTCACCCTGTTAAAGGATTTATAGTAAGCCAGTTAAAGCTACCCTATTAAGGGATTTCCCAACTGTTGAAGTGGTTAGAGATCAACAGGTATTACAATGATTTGGTAACAACACTCAATGCCAATGTAGATCTACTTTAGCTCCTCTTCACCTTCTGCACTTACACTCTACAAGTATCACTTCTTTCCTCTTGTTTGGCAAGAATCACATATCTCTTCACTTGGATACACACACACAACTTTTGCCAACAACTTCAGAAAGAAACACAACATCGACCTTATAGAAAACAGATAGGTCGGTAGCATAAACCCTAAATCCTAAACCTGTTAGGTTAAGCAATTCAAACGGTTCAATTCTGACCATTGAGAAAATTGCATTAAATGCAACAGTCTTGAACCGATCTCAAGATGTTCTCCATCATTCATTTTCCACTGCTTTCATGGCAGCTGATAACCTTTCACGCGTTTTCACCATTTACAGACTTTGCACATTCTTGAGGTAGATAGGAACAATCTCCTTCATGCAAGATGCTTCACGTGCACAAGACTGACGTGGCAACACGATCTGTTCTTCATTACAATGCTAACTCATCACACAAAATCACCGATTGAGTCACACTGGCTTGAAGCACTTCAACCCGAAACCCTGAAGTTAAGACTACCAACCAGTAGTCACACAAAGCTTTTGTGTACCAGTTTCCATATCAACATGCCAGTTCACCTTGAACAAACACACCACTTCACTTTGGCACATATACCAGTTCACAATGTTATATTGGTTCTCACATATACCGGTTCTTGGTAACATACTGGTTCTCTCTTCTTTAGCATATTGACATCAATGACAACATACAATGTCATCATGTCCTCATACCGGTTCACATAATGCCAACAATCTCTCCCTTTGGCATTGATGGCAATATACAAAGATATCTCTCCGCTTCACATCTTCTCCCCCAATTTTTGCAGATATCTTCTCTGCTTAACTTCTTCTCCCCCTTTGACAACAATGCCAAAGTGGAGGCACAAGCTTCCTATTCCATTATGCTACTCCCCCTGAGGATTAGCATCCTTCAACACATCAATCAGCTTCTGTGAATACTTTCAAGTTGAAATCCTTGCTATATGGATACCACAATCCATAATCAATATTTCCCTTCAGATACTTAAGAATCCGCTTGACTACAACCAAGTGGGATTCTCTTGGACTTTTCTGGAACCTTGCAGTAATGCCAACTGCATGTGCAATATCTGGTCTGCTATGCACTACATAATGCAACTTACCAATCATTGATCAGTATTCCTTCTCATTAAACAATGCTGAGTCACCCTCTTTGGATAGTTTACAACCGGTCACCATTGGTGTACCAATCGATTTTCTATCTTCCATGTCAAAGGTCTTCAACACCTCTTTGACATACTTGGACTGAGTAATAAAGATTCCATCTTTCATCTACTGAATCTGCAATCCAAGGAAGAACTTAATCTGCCCTATGAGTGACATCTCAAACTCTTTCTTCATCTCATCTGCAAACTTATGACTCATCTTGTCATCTCCACCAAAGATAATGTCATCAACAAATACCTCGCAGATCAGGATCTGATCTCCTTTAGATTTCAAGTAGATATTGCTATTTTCGCTTGTTCTCTCAAATCCAATCTTCACAAGATGGGAGTTCAGGCATTCATACCATCCTCTAGGGGCCTGCTTTAGACCATATAAGGCTTTATATAGCCTACAAACCATGTCACTATCTTTAGATAGGGAAAACCCATCAGGTTGTTCTATATACACCTCCTCTTCAAGTACACCATTTAGGAATGCTGATTTTACATTCATTTGATATACTTTGAATCCTTTAAAAGCTGCATATGCAAGAAGCATACAAACTCCTTCCAATCTGGCTACAGGAGCAAAGGTTTCTCCATATTCTTCTCCTTCTTCTTGGGCATATTCTTGGGCATATCCTTTACACACCAGTCTGGCTTTGTTTCTAATCACTGTGCCATCCTCATTTGGCTTATTTCTGAAAACCCATTTGGTACCAATGACAATTTTATGCTCTAGTCTGGGTACCAAAGACCATGTACCATTTCTCTCTATCTTGTCAAGTTCCTCTTCCATTGCCTTGATCTAGTCTTTATCTTTATGTGCCTCTTTGAATGATTTAGGCTCAATTCAGAGATCATACATGAGTTTTCTTTGACCTTTCTTCTTGTAAGGATTCCTGCATCTTTATCTCCTATGATTTGCTTAGGATCATGATTCAGCTTGACATACCAAGGAATGGTCTTAACAGATTCCTCTTTGTTTTCTTCTTCATCCTCATCTCCATCAGTATCAGCATCTACATCTACCAGTGTAGGAACACTGTTACTAGTACTTGGTTGACTGGCAACTGGTTCCCAGAAGGTTACAACCGATTCATTTACCGCTTGCTTACTGTCGATTTCCTTAGTTTTATCAGAGGTTTCATCAAATCTCACATTAATGCTTTCCATAATTCTCTGAGTCCTATTTTTGAAACACTTGAGAGCTTTTCTCTTGGTGGAATATCCTAGGAATATTCCCTCATCACATTTCACATCAAATTTGCTCTGGTGTTCGCTCCTCTTGATGTAACATTTGCTACCAAACACTCTAAAATAGCTAACCATAGGTGTCTTACCAGTCAAATACTCATAAGGCGTTTTATCCTTACCTTTCTTGATGAGTACCTGGTTCATTGTGTAGACTGTAGTGCTCACCGCTTCTCTCCAAAAGGTGTGAGCAACCTTTCCTTGAATCAACATTGTTCTTGCTGCTTCAACCACAGTCCGGTTATTCGTATCTGCTAGTCCATTATGCTGTGGAGTCCAAGGGGTAGACAGTTGCCTCTTGATGCCATGTTCTTCACAGTACTTGTTGAATTCATCGGAAGTGAATTGCCCTCCTTGATCAATTCTAAGACACTTGATCCTTTTATTGCTTTCCTTCTCCACTAATGCTCTGAAAGCTTTGAACTTTGCAAAAGCTTCAGACTTATCTTTCAAGAATGTGACCCACATCATTCTTGAGCAATCATAAGTGAGAATCATGAAGTACCTATCACCCTACACACTCCTAGTTTTCATAGGACCACACAAATCAGTATGCACAAGATCAAGTAAATTGTCAGCAGTGAAAGGTTTACCTTTAAAGGTTGACGAAGACATTTTCTCCAGTTGACACTCTCTAACTACCTTGATCTTACTAGCCTTCACAATGTTATCAAAGTTTACATGGCAGAGTCTCCTATGCCATATCCAGATGTCGTCGAACTTGGCCATAAGACATGTACTAATATTTGCATTCAGCTGAAACAGGTTACCTTTGGTCTGCATGTCGGTGGCCACCAATTCATTCTTGAATTCCAGAGTGAGATCACTATCATTCAGTTGGGCAACACTCAGAAGGTTATGTCTGAGACCATCAACCCAATATACATTGTCAGCACTACTCTTTCCATTCAGAGAGATGGACCCTCTGCCTTTCACCATACATGGTGCATCATTACCAAAGCGCACCACACCACCATCATACTCTTCTAAGGATAGAAACATGCTCTGGTCACCATTCATATGGTGAGAACAACCATTGTCAATAATCCAATAATTGGAATTATCAAAACGGGAGACAAGAGCCTTCTTGTCTAACACATCTTCCTTTACAACAACAAACACAATATATTCATTTTCTTCATCTTCTGATTCCTCATCTGTGACACCTTCATCAACTACCACAAAATAGTTTCTTTGGTTTCCTCATTTGAATTTCTTGAACCTTTTTGGTTTATCCTTGTTGTCACCATTAGGACACTTTACAGCAATATGTCCTATCCAGTTACAAGAAAAGCATTTGAAAGGGAGCTTACCTCTATATTTACCAGTTCCTTTAGGAAGTTTCTTGGCAAGAAGAGCTTCAAATTCCATCAGAATCTCCTCATCATCCATTTCTCTGCTCTATCTTGGTTCACCACTGGTGCTTGCTGCTTTTCCTTTTCTAGATGGTACAACAAAAGCTTTAAAAGTTGATTTAGTCTTTTGAACACTGCCATCAAAACTATTTAGCTCATAGGTTGTCAACTTTGCAATGATGGAGTCTAGGTACCTTAGTCTTGTCTATTGATCTCAACTCCTGAATAGCAGCAACCCTTATTGCATAGACTGGTAATAAGGATCTCAGAACTTTGCTTACCACAGTGGAATCTTCCATTTTACCACCTGCACTCTTGATATCTCTGACAATAGTTTTGATTCTAATTCCATACTGTTGAATGGTCTCACCTTCAACCATCCACATGTCTTCAAACTTCCCTCTAAGGCTTTCTTCCTTAGCTTGTTTTACATGCTCATCACCGCCATAGATATTTTCAAGAGTATCCCATACTTCTTTGGGATTTACTTTATCTTGGACATCAATAAACTCAATGTCAGATAAACTACTAATTAGGGCTTCCATGACTTGCCCATTCTCCTGCATCTCTCTCTTTTGGTGATCAGTGAGAGTACTGGTAGGGGCAACATAAGAATTCTCAACATAGCTCCACTATTGAGAACACATGCTTCTGATGTATATCTTCATTCTCTCTTTCCATATATTGAAATTATCTCTGTTGAACTTTGGACCTTCCCTCTTCATCATTAGACTAAGATCTTTTCCTCAAGTAGTCAAGCTTATAACATAGAGGACCTGGAGGACACTCTGATACCAATTGATAACTAAATGATGGATGGATAGTACCAAACCGGTACTAAGAGGGGGGGGGGGTGAATCAGTATAGATAAAAACACATTCCTAGAACTGGTTTGTCAGCAGACACTGTACTTTGGAAGACAAATAGTAACACTGGTCTTAAACAGAGTACAACCGACAAAACCCAGAATAACTGAGACAAGCATAAACCAGTTGACACTTATCTTTTCATACAATCTAATACATCATTTCCATTCACCCTAGTGCATGAACAGGTAATCTATCATCAAAAATATAAACAGCTAGATCAACATGATTTACCTTCAAACACACATCACTTAAACCATCACATGAATAACACCACACATGACACACATATTTTTCATGTGGAAACCCAACTAGGAAAAACCACAGTGGGGATGAATACCTGCAAGCTATTTTTGAACTCTTTAGAAGTCTGCTCTATTAGGAGCCTTGTCTGGTTAAAGACTGATACAATAGGTTTTGTTAGGAACCGATCTTGTTAGGGATCACCTTGTTAAGGGTTAAACCCTATTAAAGGTTACCTTGTTAGAGGATTTCAAGAACTCAATGGTTTTGAGTCACCCTATCAAAGGTTTTACCAGTAAGCTGGTTAAAGCTACCCTGTTAAGGGATTTCCCAACTGTTGAAGTGGTTAGAGATCAACAGGTATTACAATGATCTGGTAACAACACTCAATGCCAATGCAGATCCGCTTTAGCTCCTCTTCACCTACTGCACTTACACTCTGTAGGTATCACTTCTTTCCTCTAGTCTGGAAAGAATCATGTATCTCTTCACTTGGATACACACACAAAACTTTATCCAACAACTTCAGAAAGAAACACAACATCGAGCTTATAGAAAATAGATAGGTCGGTAGCATAAACGCTAAACCCTAAACCTGTTAGGTTAAGAAATACAAATGGTTCAATTCTGACCATTAAGCACATTTCATTAAATGCAACAGTCTTGAACTGATCTCAAGACATTCTCCATCGTTCATTTTCCACCGCTTTCATGGTGGCTGATAACCCATCACGTGTTTTCATCATTTATAGACTTCGCATATTCCCGAGGTAGATAGTAACAATCTCCTTCATGCAAGATCCTTCACATGCACAAGACTGATGTGACAACATGATCTGTTCTTCGTTACAATGCTAATTCATCACACAAAATCACTGATTGAGTCACATAGGTTGAAGCACTTCAACCAGAAACCCTGAAGTTAAGACTACCAACAAGTAGTCATACAAAGCTTCCATGTACTGGTTTCCATATCAACATGCCGGTTCACCTTGAACAAACACACCGCTTCACTTTAGCACATATACCGGTTCTCACATATACCGGTTCTTGGTAACATACCGGTTCTCTCTTCTTCAGCATATTGACATCAATGACAACATACAATGTCATCATGTCCTCATATCGGTTCACATAATGCCAACATCTACGTGATCACACACTTCCTCCTAACCAATTGAATAACCAACGTAAAACCTTCATTTGCCAAACCGCTCGATATACCATTATTGCTGAAACCCTATACCGACGCAGTCTTGATGGTACTCTCCTTTGATGTTTGGAACAAGATGAGATAACAAAGGCCTTGGAAGAGGTACATGAAGGAATTTTTGGAACTCACGCAAGCGGCCCGTCCCTAGCAAAGAAGATCATACGAGCTGGATACTATTGGCCATCCATGGAAAAAGACTCTTACTACTTTGTCAGAAAATGCAAGAAATGCCAAGTTCATGGAGACCTAATACATGCATCGACATAGGAATTGCAACCAATCAAAACACCATGGCCTTTTTTTCAATGGGGATAGGACATTGTGGGTAAAATGCATCCATCTTCATCCATCGGCCATAATTTCATTATTACAGCCATTGAATATTTCACAAAATGGATCGAATTTGTTCCAATTACCCAAGTCACTGGCAAGAAGATTTTCTCAATCATTCTAAATTACATCATCTACCGGTATGGTGTACCCATGTCCATCATCATAGATAATAGGCTTCCTTTCAAAAATCAAGATGTTCGTGAGCTTTGTGAGAAGTTTCACATCCAACACCCTTTTTCCACTCCTTATTACCCACAAGAAAATGGTCAGGCCAAAGCATCAAACAAAAATATATTGAGAATCCTCAAGAAGATAGTCAATGATGTCAGCCGTGATTGACATGTTCAATTAAATCCAACACTATGGGCTTATCGAACTAGCATTCGAACCCCTATAGGCGTAACTCCCTACTCACTAGTCTATGGTGCATAAGCCATCCTTCCTATTGAGGTTGAGATACCATCTCTATGGGTTTCCTTTCATAATCTCATATATGACAAAGCATATAGAGTATCATGTCTTCAGGACTTAGAGCTACTTGATCAGAAGCGACAAGCTGCATACAATCACCTCAAAGCCTATTAGTAGCGCATGAGCAGAACCTATAATCATCGAGTTAGACCTTGCACATTTGAGGTAGGTGATCTTTATCTTTGAGAGAATCCTCGTAACCAACCAAACAGAGAACATCAAGGAAAGTTTGAATCAAACTGGCTGGGTCCATATGTTATCACTACTGTCTTTGGGTTTGGGGCATATCAGTTGGCTACTTCAGAAGGAGAACCGCTAGTAGATCCAATCAACAACATGCACCTCAAATGGTTTTATAGATAAGCTGCATAGAGCATCAAGCTTTCATACATCCTAGAAAACCACAAAAAATATTCAGATAAATGTCCTGAAGAAAATACAAAAAAAGTCAAAATAGTAAAGAAGAATCATGCATCCAACCGGTGAACAACCACTCCGGTGGAATGTTGGGTAAGTGCGATGGTGAAAACCTGGCAAACAAGTGCTACTCATAAAGGCTATGGCTCCATTGTCTTTCAGACTTGTTACGATCACATTCATAGCATCCACTCATCCATCATTCAAACCATGGCTTATTATTGATTTGCAATCAAGGATTGTACTTCATGCATCTTGCATCCCACTTTTTCATAGTCATGTCTAAACTGGGGGGCAATGCCCTTAACCTATTTGATGGATGTGGATTCTGAATTACTTGTGATTCATTGAGTAAAACATTCAAAACTGTCTCGCAAAATACCAAAAACATTAAAAAACACTCACAAAATCCAAAAAACCACTATAAAATATCAAAAATCAATCAAAAACATGGCAACGCTTTTGTACATATGCTTTTTAAGTAGATACCAAACAAACACTGTGAAATACTCAAATGATGATCACTTATCACACTAACCAAACAATCAACATCGACCCACAAACTGTCTTAACAAGGATGCATCCTTCCTTACCAAAACAAAGACAAGATAATATTTTTCTTTGACAAGAAAATTATGTTTAAGCTATCAAGTACTTGGTTGGTTTTTTTTAGTTATTTATTCATTTATATTAGGTTCCTACGCTAGTCTGGGATATCCACAAGTGATTAGACTGGCCGGGATGGTTCTTGAGTATTGCATTGTTTTTATGTCTTCTACGAATTATTCCAATGAAGTTCTGGGGCATGTACTAATGGTGTCTATGTGGGAAGTTCACTAAACTACATGATCATATGCAAAATACAGTCATGGATCACTATGGCTTGCTGAATACAGCGTATACCTTGACCATATGAGCATGAACCATTATGGAGGGTCCATATTATTTATTCTTTAATTATGATACTTTCTGCAGGTACAATGCTCCAAACTTGGTTCCTACTGCCTCGTCCAAGATTGATACTACCATTGCTCAATGATGAAAAATAAAAGCACTATGGATCGTCATTCCATCTCATCTATATATTGCATTCCATTGCATTCCATTGCATTCCATCCATCCATACATTCATAATAGCTGCATATCATTCATACATAGTAATGACAATGGATGCATACTCTATTTTCCTCTTCTTCCATAGGAATTAGTCATAGGTCCTCCATTTCTTCTATCTAACATCGAATCCCCCCACCCTCCCCATCTCGATAATCGACATCACCTACCCTACATTGTGCCCCATCAAATCAATCAAGCCATGTTCATCACCATCCATCTCTAATAGGAGGGGTTGCGTTTCCCATCCTCAGTCATCCCAATCATGCAAGTTACTCTATCTGCATAGGTACATCGGCTCACACATACCTAGACTATCAACAAATACTCTGATCAAGTATCTTCGGGTCTCAATAGGTAATCGATTATGGAAAACCTAGACTACAATAGGCATTTATCATAATGACCTAGTCTCAACGGGGCTACTATGATTCATCACAACCATCCATCACACACACACACACTATCAAACCAACACAATCACAATGGACAATTACATCAATTGTCTAAGTCTCAATGAGTATTTTTCTTCATATACATTGACTTCATCGGGCAATTACATCAATTGTCTAAGTCACCAACAAGTCACTTTGATTCACTTACTCAGACTTTATCTTGTCCAAGCAAACAACTAACATCAACTGTCATTGTTTGACTCGACTGGGGAAATTAAACCCAAAATTCCTCCCACTTGCATTCTCCTAAAAAATCCACTTGCATGCCTAAATCCTTTCTAGATTCTTCTAATTCCTTCTAATTAGCCTAATCCTATCCTAATCATTGTCACGTTCCTAAATAAAAGGAAGTCACTTCTCAAAAACCTTCAAAGTCTTCAGTAACCATTAAAGGCTTTATGTCTTCAAATGGTTAACCTCTAAAGTCTTCCAAACCATTAAAGGCTCTTACATAACCATTTATGGTTAACTCACCTTTTACCTTTGGTTAGAGACTTTCCTCTAACTTAACCATCCTTTTGACTCATGGGTCTCTTCAAAGCATTTATTTATTTGACTAAGGTAACCATTTAACCCTTGCACATTCATTTATCCCTTGGATAAAAGGAATATCCATTAACCTAACCCTAACCCAACCCCCTAGGGTAACCATCATGTCCCCTCAAGCATTTAATGCTCCTTATCTCTCCTCTCAAGCCTCCTCATGGTGACACTTGTTAACATGGGATTGGGTTGAAAGTCTCACATGGATGGAATATCTTTCAATCCTAACCCTTGTTAAGATTGCTCAATCTCAACCCTTCATTTCTCCATTTCTTCTATAAATAGAACCCTTATCCTCAAAAAAAGGAGGAAGTATTAGAGTATTGTTGTTATACTGGTATTAGCATAGAGATTTTTCATAGCATCACTATCTACACTTTCATAGCACTTGTTTATCATATTCAACCATCTTGAATCTCCATATGGCATCCATGGCTTATGCTAAAAGCTGAGAGCTACACTCATGTGGAACTTGGAGAGGAGAGGAACAAGGAAGGAGCAACTATGAGCATCTTGGTTAGCATTTGGAGGAGCATAGTTTATTTACTCTATGTTTGTATGCTTTCTATTTCTCGCTTAATATCTCTCTTGATATGCCTGTTTAGGATAATCTTTTGTTGCTAACACTAACATTTGTTTCTTGTGCTCTTATGTGTGTTGCCATCAAATAGATTTTCTAATCCTTTTTGTAGAGCATCAAATATAATTCTAATGGATTGTTGGATCTTGTGCATACCGATCAATGTGGTCCTTCTAGATTGAGAAGGTTGCAGGGTGATAGGTATTTCATGTTGCTGACTGATGATTATTCAAGAATGATGTGGGTTACCTTCTTAAGGGAGAAGTTTGAAGCATTGGAGAAGTTATAGATTTTCAAAGCTTGTGTTGAAATTGAGATTGTATTGAAGCGGAAATGTCTAAGATCCGATAGAGGTGGAGAATTCACTTCTGGTGAGTTTAATGCATATTGTGAAGAGCATGGAGTTAGGAGACAATTATCTGCCCCGAGGACACCACAACAAAATGGTGTTGTAGAGAGGAAGAATAGAACATTTCAAGAAGTTGCTAGAACCATGATGATTGAAGGAAATGTTCCGCATGTGTTTTGGAGAGAAGCTATGAGTGCTGTAGTATACACTCTTAACCGGGTAAATGTTAAAGGTGATATTGGTAAGACTTCTCATGAGTTATGGTTTGGTCATGCTCCTATTGTTAGATATTTCAAAATTTTTGGTAGTAAATGCTATATCAAAAGAGATGAAGATCTTGGAAAGTTTGATGCTAGATGTGATGAAGGAGTCTTTCTTGGTTATTTTACTAAAAGTAAGGCCTACCAGTGTTATAATAAAATATTGAGAAAGATGGTTGAAAGTGCCAATGTGAAGGTTGATGAAGATAATATAAGATAGATTAAATCTTGCAGATATGATTGTGATGATTAGGATGGCAGTTTAGATAGAGGAAAGCTAGTGCAAACCCAAAGTCAAGTTCAAATTACTCTGGAAAAGCCTGCTCAAGATTGAAGGTGCAGATGCTAGTACAAAAGAAATAATTCAAGAGCCTATAATTCAAGAAAATCCTAAAACTCCTAGGTATGCGAGGTTGAATCATTCAGAAAATTAGATTATTGGTGATAAGAATAAAGGTGTGATGACTAGAAGAAGACTAGCTAAAGAAATTTGTTTGATTTCTAAGATTGAGTCTAAGAATGTTGATGAAGCATGCAAAGATGAAAATTGGAATAAAGCTATGGAAGAAGAATTGAATCAGATTGAGAAAAAAAATACATGGATTCTTGTTCCTAGACCAAGGATAAAAATGTAATTGGAACTAAATGGGTATTCTAAAATAAGTTGAATGAATAGGGGGAAGTTGTTTTGAATAAAGCTAGACTTGTGTGCAAGGGTTATTCACAGATGGAAGGAATTGACTATGAGGAGACCTTTGCTCTGGTAGCTAGAATTGAAGCTATTAGATTATTTCTTGACTATGCTGCTCACAAAGATTTCAAGGTTTATCTGATGGATGTCAAATCAGCCTTTCTTAATGGTGAATTAGAAGAAGAAGTCTACATTGAGCAACCAGATTGATTTCAGTTGACAGATGAAAAGGACATGGTTTGCAGGTTGAAGAAAGAATTGTATGAATTGAAGCAAGCCCCTAGAGCTTGGTATGCCAGATTGTATAAGTATTTGATAAAGCTTGGATTCAATAAAGGTACTGCTGACAATAATATTTATTTCAAAATTGATGAGAATAACATCTTGATTGTTGAAGTTTTTGTTGATGACATTATCTTTGGAGGAAATGATTGCCTACGTAAGAGATTTGTTGAAGAGATGAAAAATGAATTTGAGATGTGTATGATTGGTGAAATGAAACTCTTTCTGGGATTGCAAATTACTCAGTTGGATAAAGGTATTTTCATATCTCAATCTAAGTATGTAAAGGAATTGTTGAAGAAATTTGGTTTTGAGAACTCTAAACCTGTTAGTACACCTATGGTGACCGGATGTAAGTTGACAAAGGATGATTATTCACTGAAATATAATTAGATCGGATATAGATATATGATTGGTGGTTTTTTGTATTTGACTCAGACTAGACCTAATATAATGAATATTGTGTGTCATGTTGCTAGATTTCAAGCTGATCCTAAGGAATCTCATGTTACTATTATAAAAAAGATATTCAGATATTTGAAAGGGACAATTGATTTTGATTTTCTAAGAATGATGAATTCACTTTGAGTGATTTTACAGATGCTGATTGGGTAGGTGATGTTGATGACCATAAGAGTACTATTGGTGGTGCATTTTTTTGGGTAAGAAGTTGGTCTCTTGGGTGAGTAAGAAGCAAAATGCTATTTCCTTATCTACTACAAAGGTTGAATACATTACTGCTGCTAGCAATTGTACTCAAGTAATTTGGATGAAGCAGATGTTGAAGGATATAGGAGTTATTTATGATGAGCCTATTGCTATATATTGTGATAATTCAAGTGCTATCAATATTTCAAAAAATCCGGTGTTGCATTCCAAAACAAAGCATATATCAAACAAGTTTTATTTCTTGAGAGAGAAGGTGAATGAGAAAGAAGTCAGATTGAAGTATGTATCTACAAAGGAATAGATTGCAGATATCTTTACGAAGCCTTTTCCTAAAGATACTTTTGAGTATCTCAGAGAGAAGTTAGGGGTGATTTCCCCTCCTGATGAGAACTAAGGTGCATGGATTTGCATCAGTCTGGTGAACCTCATAGAAATATTTTATGCACTGGATTGATGAGTGAGGCTACTACTCAAGGGGAGTAGCCAGTGTTGGTATTCATTTGAGATGATTTGTTAAGACAATTCGAAGGGGAGGGAATCTTGATTCTCGAGCCTTTTTCATTGATGTTAAAGGGGGAGAGAAGCATGTGAAAAACCTTGAAGTATTTTTGAGTTGTTTGGAGCCGATCCTTATGATTTTGAGGGAGATTGTTATGAGTTGATTTCTTTCTTTGCATTGATTTTTTTTCAGACTCATATGTTGCAATCAATGTCAAAGGGGGAAATTGTTGGATATTAGATGATGTGTTGTCATTGATATCAACATATTCTTCTATGTATTCCAATATTGCAGTTTGGTTGGATGAGTTGGTTTAGCCTGTGTGTTACGGATGAGGTGATGTAGATTAAAGAGTTTCTAGTATGGTGTTTGTAGATGGTTCATTCCCATTTGCAGAGGTCCGCGTGATGTTTTGATTGATATTTTTGATTCGGTATTGAGGATGTTATGTAGCTGTTCATGTTATTCGATATTTTGGTTTATGCTCCGTATTTCTTGGGAATTGCTATATATTTTGTTGTGGATGTGTGGGATGTGTGTCCTTAGTTCAATTCGTTCATGATTTGGATATCCAAAAGCAAATATTTCAGGTTGGAAGTTAGTTGTGATGGTGTTCTGGAGCTCCGATAGAGAAATAATGATGATTCTTGTAATCCAATTTTTTGTGGTTGTCGTGATGCAAGTCACATTGCTTGTGAATGTCTCTAGATCATGTTCGATGTGTATTGGTGGTTTGCATCGATTATTGTGCATGTTATTGAAGATTTCCTTGTCTGGTGGTGTTCTTCATGTTATACGACATTCTTGGTGACTGTAGCATGTTGTAGATGATAGAGGAATAATTGTTAGAGATGTTGTGTGTTTGTAGTATTGATTTGAGTCTAGACTATGTCTTAGTCGACATCATTTTGGTCCACATGTAATTTTGTAGCACGTGAGGTCATTATTTTGTAATTTGTATTGAGAGTTTAGCTGACCTTGAAATAGAGGTTGAGGGTTTGTATAAATAAATGTAATAATCATGTGAGATGCATGTCTATGAGTATTTGCATTGTATCTGCAAGTGTATGATCGATTAAAGGAGAGAAAAAGTGTTGTAGAGAAGACTGTGTGCTTAACCAGAACTGTACTCGGGCATATGGAGATGCTATCTTCACCTTTCATGTAATCCAGATTGTTGTCTGAATTATTTTGTAAGTCAGTGAGACTTCCTATAAGGAAGCGAGCCTTCCCTTAGGGTTGTAGCCTTTCTGGGTTTCTTATTTTGAGCAGTGAGCTCTAGGCAATGTGTCTAAATACATGTGCATTCCCTATTGTAATATTTTCATTTACTCCTAATAGGGTATTATCTCATTGTGGGTAGGTTTCCACCATGGTTTTTCCCTTAACCGAGTTTTCCATGTGAAAAATATTGGTGTTATGTATGTTATTGATGTGGAGTTGTTTTTGTAATACCCTAAAAATGGTCATCTAAACCACGGGCCCCTAATCTCGACTACATCACCAAGGTCCTAACCAAAGGCAATTAAATCAATTTTGAGCACCTAATTAATTAATTCCTAAATCATCAATGTCACATGGTGAATTAATCTTTTCAATAAAATAATTAATCAAAATCTCTTTTATCAATTATCCTATTTATTTAATTAAATATCTTAGCATATTTAATTAATAAATCAATTTTCCATTAAATCATGAAAAAGGAATTAATCATCAAAAAGTAATTATTTAAAAAAAAAAATTAATTTGAGATAATTTGAATTTTTTTTTTCAAAAAAATGAGCAAAATTGAATAAAAGGGAATAAATGAAAGAAATCTTGCTTTAAGAAAGGAAAATGGAATAAATTAGTTTTTCTAGTTTATCTCAAGTTTAGCTCAATATTATCTCCTTCAAATCTGAAGAAAGCAACCAATCACATCAAATAACCTGGATTGTGCTTCCTCTTGGAGAATCTCGATCGCTCATCATCAATCAATCTCGACCGTAGCTTTCTCTCTGGATTTTCTATAAATTTAGGCTCTCATCTCTCAAGCAAAGTATTCTAGAGATTTTATTGTTATCATGTTGGTTTTTCTCTAGAGTCATTGAGAATATTGCATCGTATCTTATTGCATATTAGCTTAATCATAATAGCTTAATCATATTAGCATCTAGATTTCATATAGATTAAATCCTCCATCTTGGTGTAGTCTAGTCACTGGTATTGCTTAGATAAATTTGAGAGAAAATATATACTCACATCTTTTAGGAGGCAATAGGTCGATTTGTTATGGTTTTTACATTCATTGATTTTGATCAACTAACCATGCATGCAATGACTTATTGAGTGTTTGTGTTGGCTTTTGTGGATTTACATGGTTATTGGAGATGCCTGACATCCGTTTGAATCACTGATTACTCACAGCTTTGGTTGAGAGGTTTCATAGTGAGCATAATACCTTTTACTTGCCAACTGGGGAGATAATCATCACTCCCAAGGATATATACAGGATTCTAAGGATTCCATTCACTGGAGACAGGGTGGATTATGACCCCACTCCACGATAGGGGATTGAGGCACTGAGGTGAGTATTTTAGGATGATACTGTAGCGTCCTAAAATTGTGACACTTGCAATTTCGACTGCATTTCGGTCTTCACGATGGTGACGCAACACGCAACCTGAATGGAGACCCCAAAACTTGCTCACGACACTGAAAATTGCATTTTTCAAGCACCATTGGCCTGAACCTCCTTGCACCCCGCTGTCCCGGAGGTGGGACCAGAGCGCCCAGCGCCCTGGTCCCTGGGTCCTATTTTGGGCCCGGTTTCCTAAGTGATATCGGGTCTTTTTGATTGCAATTTGGAAATATACTTCCCTGGTCGGCCTAAGGTCGGGAAAATCAGTCTATCAGCCCTAATTGACAAGTATATAAACTACATTTTTCTCTCTCATTTGGCATGAGAAGGACATATGTGAAAAGCGTGGAAACTATACTCAAGCATTCAAGCAATTGATCATTCCAAGTCTCCATTCAAGGCTAAGTGTTGCATTCAAGTCAAGGATTCAACCATTGAAGAGGAGATCACTTATTACATGCTACATACTACAACACACAACATCTAAACCTTTGCACATAAGGATACAAACATCCTTAGAACAAGGTATTAGTACTTGTTTTACATTTACAGCACTTGCTCATTTCTTGGTTAATTCCAAAACCGGGGTTTGACCTAAAGGCAAACCCCTAATCCCTAACCCCCCAATCGTCTTTGCTTTTCTATGTGTAGGTTGTAGGTACGCGGCTGAGATTGAAGATTTGGAATCCTTGTGCAGAGACGAACAGATCCCCCTTCGTTTCGTGGATTTTTCGGAGGACCGTGGCACCGGGCGCCATCGTCCCGACAACTTTTTCTCAAATTTGCAGGACAGCACCGTATCGACATTCTACTGCTAATTCCAGGTCCGCAGCTTCATCCTATAACCTAAACTCAGTTTATAAGCGAATCTTTATGACTTTCTATGCATCCTTAGCTTAATTTCCTTAATCAACATTCTTTACAAAAGAGGGTAGCTTTGCTTTCCAAACCCTTGAAACACATTTAGCATCCAATCTCGCATTGCGTGGGATTGGATCTTGTGGGTTTCAACCCCTCTTTTGAATGTAAAGTCTTCCCCCTAAGTGAAAACCCATCGAATCCTAGCGAACCTCCCTTCTCTCTCCTCGGAGTTAGAAGAGGGGAGACCAACTAGGGTTCGACCACGATTTTACGCTTTACATTTTGGTGAACCCGATGTGAACATCCTTTCTGATTATTCATGATTAGATCTGAAAATTGATTCCTTGATTACATTTCCATGTTTGATCTTTTGCAAAATTTTAGAGGTGATTGCATAAAAACCCTAAATTTTCTTTTTTTTTTGAACATTGAACTTGCGAAATGTTTAATTATTAATGCTTGCTTCAGATCTGCTTTTCTATTATAAATTATCAATTCATATCTGTACTTTAATTTTGAAAATTAAGTGGTTAAATGTCAAAACCCTAATTTTTGAAACCCTCTTAATTCAACCTTTGTTTGACAATTTGACCGATCAAAACATCTCCAAATCAGCTGTAACTTTGGATTCTGTAATAAAATCACAATATCTTTCATCCCTGAAAATTTGGAAAAAAGTTGCGAGGACCGTGTTGCACTCCGAGCGCCATCGTCCCCGACATTTTTTCCAAAATTTCGGGAGCGAGATCTTGCTGTATTTTCCTGCTAAAATCCAGAATTTTGGCTGATTTTGTCAATTATAACACTTTCAAAATTACGGTCAAAGTTGGTCTTGTGATTGCTTGGTTTAAGGCTCCTAATCATTCAAAAATTGTTGAAATTGAAATTTTGTGTCAAAATTGTGTTCTTACTGTCCTAAATCTGAAAATTGTGTTTGCATTCATTCAAAATTTCAGTGCTTTATTCAAATTCTTGCATTTTGTGACTTTTGAAATTAAGTGCTTAATTACAACAACTTTGATTTCCGCTTTCAAAATTGAATTTTGCGTGAAATTGAATCAATTTTTAAATTTCAAAACTTGCACTGCTTTTGACATTCCCTCTAAAATCATAAAATTCAAAATTTCAGTTTCCCTCTCTTTTTCAAAATTCAAATTTTGCATTTTTCGACAATCTTGATAGGGTTCAATTTTGAGATTGCAACTTTAATTTGGCCTATCTACAGATCGTAAAATCACTCAATTTTTTCAGATTAGCTCTAAAATCATCATACCTTTCATCCCTGCAAATTTTGAAAAAAGTTGCAAGGACCGTGTTGCACTCCGAGCGCCATGGTCCCGGACATTTTTTCCGAAATTTCGGGAGACTGTCGTGATTGCATTTAACAGCTTAAATCTGGAAGATTGGCTGTTTTTACTGAAAATTGCTACCTCTAAATTCAAAATCTTCTCTCTCTTTCTAGTGCATGAGTTTTACAACAAAAAGCCCTACTTACACTATTCCCGTTAGACGAAGCCGTAGAATTAAGTCTTTTCGAGGTTTAACTACTGAGGAGATGGAACCTAATTTGAGTAGTCTTTTTAACGAGGACATGGGTAATTCCTCTAATCCTCCGAATGATGAAGAAGCTCCCCATGAAGTTTCTGTTGAACAACTTTCCAAATTGGATAACCAATTTGACGATTTTCACCAATGGATGTCTCATGAGTATCCCGATAGTCAAGCTCTTCCTTAATTGAGGGTCTAAAACGCATGCTTCAAAGTGATAAGAATGGAATTGATATTTTGCGTGGTATTTCACACATTGTGAATTCGAACGTGATGCCTATGAAGAGTTGTGCTGAATCTTTAGGTTATACACAACCTCCTACACAAGTCAATCATTCTATTCCTTTGACCACTTCTATTGCTAACATACCTACCTTTACATCAAACATAATGGCTACTTCTATACAAGACATTCCTCCTGTGATCACTAGTCATGGGGGCAATCCTCCTTCTTCAATTAACCCTATTCCTTCATTCAATCCGACTTCTTCATTCATTCCTTCAATGAGTGTTCCTATTACATCTTCACAAATGAACATGACGCAAGGGGGCAATTCATTTAACCATTCCATTCCTCCTTGTAGTGTTCCTCCTATCCAATCATCCCCTATGGTTGACTATCATAGGGTCCCACCACCTTACTCTTTACCTTCTTTCAATAACATAACACCTCCATCTCAATCTAACACATCCAATATGAACTCTTCGACTGAAGCGACCATTAACAATCTAGCACAAACTGTCTCTTCTTTACAACAACAAATTGCCTCTATGAATCAATCTAAGTTCAGTGTGCCCACATTTGACGTTGCGAGCCCACTTTCTCTTGACATTGTTCGAGCTGTCCCTCCTAGCCATGTTGAAATCCCGCATTTGGAGCTTTATAATGGTAAAGGAGATCCTCTAACACATGTTAAGACTTTTCAAACAATTTGTACTGATTTTGCTTATGACCAAAGGTTGCTTGCAAAACTATTCACCAGAACATTAAGAGACAAAGCCCTACAATGGTATTGCTCGTTGCCTTCTTATTCTATTACTTCTTTCGAACAACTTGCAAATGCTTTCATTCAACAATTTCAAAACAATATAAGTCCTAAAGTTACTTTGATTGATTTAATGCATTGTAAACAAGGTGTTAAAGAAAAAGTGACTGATTTCATTGGTAGATATAAGCATTTGTATGCTCAAATTTCTTTTCCAGTGCCTGATATGATATTCAAAGAATCTTTATTTCTAATTTGCAAAAAGATATTCGAGACAAACTTCTATTTTCTGAGTTTACTTCTTTCCAACAGTTGTGTGCCACTCTTCACAATTATCAACTGACTGTGAGTCAAATGGAACAATCACATCCTATGGCTCCGAGTGATAAGGGTGATAGCAGTCAACAACCATTTGGGAAGTTTAAACCGAACAGAGATTCCATCAAATTCAATGAAAACATCATCAACAACAATGTGAATGCAGCATCAGGTGTGCCTCCTATTTCTAAATTTTTCAGGAAAGAAAGAAAGTATACTCCTTTGAATGAATCATTGCATGATATTATGAATAAGTTATTGGGACAAAATGTGCTTACTCTTCCTCCTATACGACAAATTGATCCTGCAAAGATTACTTCACCTTATTTTGATCACAAATCTTTTTGTCACTTTCATCGTCAGCCTGGGCATGATACTGAAAAATGTTTTTCTTTAAAGGGTAAAATTCAGGATTTGATTGATAATAATACTATTTCTGTTTCTGGAGTGAATGATAAAGGCAACACATCTGTAGCTCCTCCTAACCAAAATCTTCAGATTTTCACTGATCCATTGCCTTCTCATACCTCTAATTCAATTGAGGCTAATGATTCCTCTCTTTCATCTGATGGTCTTGTGTCTATGACCCCGAATGTGATTAACTTTGTAGAGCAGCAAGAAATCCCTAAAGAACCTTTCATCACATTTGATTCCAGTGAAACCATTAGGGCACCTGATGGTCCTTTATACATAGTTGCAAAAGTAAAAAATACACCTTGCCGTGGAGTGCTTATTGATCCTTCGTGCATGGTTAATGTTATTACTGAAGAATTTCTTTTTACTTTGCAATTGAATCAAGTGATCTATGACAAAACAGATGTGATTGTGAAACTATTTGATGCATTTTCTTCTCCTGCAATTGGTTCTATTACATTGCCTATTGAGGTTCATAATAAATCTCTTGATGTGAACTTTGCTATTATTCCATCTTCTGAACAATTTCGTGTGAAGCTTGGCTATCCTTGGCTATCTTCCATGAAAGCTATTGCTTCTCCTATTCATAAGTGTTTAAAATTTCCCCATAATGGTGAAGTTGTTACTGTCAATCATAGCCTCTTTAAACCAGCTGAAAGAACCTCTAGTGTTCCTCTTGATTACTTTTGGCCTAAACAATTCCAATCTCTTCCTCCGCGAAGTGATCATCTTTTTAAATCTTATCAAAAGTGGAAAACAGATATGATCCTATCTTTAAGTGAACCTAGAACACCTAAACTGTACATTCCTATCATTCTTGAGAAGGAAATTCTTCCTTTGAAAGACAAAACTAATGTCTTTCGTCAAGAAGATTCCCAACCCGTCCCCATGGATGTGACTATGTCTATGCCTAATAAATCTTGTAAAAGTAGACGTATACCTCCTTGTCATGATGGACTTGGTCTTCTTCCTAAACCAAGAATTCCTCCTTTATATGGAGCAGTTCCTCCTCCGTCCTTTTATAGAGAGAAGAGACCTTCTTCTTCTCCTATTATCCAGCCTAAGAGACCACAACCTAAACACCCAAGTGATAAGGATGAGAACATTCCTCCTCCTCTATCTTCTACACTTCCTACTAAGACTAGACGTAATCATTCTGCACGGGAACGCCGACGAAAGCGTCGTCTTAGGGCTCAAGCAGCTGCTTCTCAAACTTCACAATCTCCAAAAACACCTTCAACAAGCATTATTCCATTTTCTCCTCAGCCGGATATTGAGCCTAAATCTCCTAAACATAAGATGCATGATGGTCTTGATCCTGTGCGAGTTAAAGATCCTATTTTTATAAATCTTGATGATGATATAGATGAAAATGTTATGCATGATGAAAATGTTACTCCTCTTGATTCTGATAGCGAATATGAACTTGTTGATGTTGATAACCATTTATCTAATGAATTTTCTAAAGCACTTATCCTAGCTCCTAGACAAGAACAATGTGGCTTGGAACATGAACATAGCCCTTGTTTGGATCTTGTGATAGCTCCATCTGCTGTGTTGGATGTTCCTCCTCTAGCGTGTTCCCTGCCTTCTCGAAACATTGATCAACAAGATCGGGGGGTAGATGACGTGCTAGACTAGTTACATTAGCATAGCAGATTCTCTCCCCCTCCCTTTTGTTACTTCTTCTATATGTTATTCTCATTCTTCTATTTGTTGTCCTTAGTGTTGTCTACTTGAGGACGATGCAAAGCATTGAGATCTCTTTGGTCTCTCTCATGTTGACTCAAAAGACACATGTGTTCCCTTCTTCTAGGTGACCTTCCTTGATTGGGGAATGAAGAACAATTATGCATACATACATATGATATATACATGACTTATCATACAACATACTGACCCCGAGGAAAGCGAAGTCACCTTGTGCTTTGTGTTTTGTGTCTATTATCCTTGGGTTTATCTCACACTTGGGGGCTAAATCTTTGCAATAACGTGCTCCTTTTCCTTTCTCATTTCTTATGTGTATCACTACGTTAAAACAATCACCCCCGTTGAGGCGTGTGCGATCACTTTAACGTAGGGGGGCATACACCCTGTCTATCCTTTCAAAGATACTTGAAAATTTCTTGGCAAACTTAGCTTTGTCTTGAAGATTTTTGGTATTTCTTTTGCATGACTCATAGTGAGGGAACCTTACTACTAACAGTCATGGTTCTCCCTCGTGATCTTCCCTTTTACTTTGTCAATCAAAGTCATAAGATCCTTAGTCCACTGGGGGCTTGGTGTATCTTGCCTCCTTGACGTGGTGAAAGTCTTTAAACATTGTTTCCTTGTACTTTACCAGAAGTATGAGCATACATACTCCCGCTAAAGTGGGGGCTAAATGTAGCGTCCTAAAATTGTGACACTTGCAATTTCGACTGCATTTCGGTCTTCACGATGGCGACGCAACACGCAACCTGAATGGAGACCCCAAAACTTGCTCACGACACTGAAAACTGCATTTTTCAAGCACCATTGGCCTGAACCTCCTTGCACCCCGCTGTCCCGGAGGTGGGACCAGAGCGCCCAGCGCCCTGGTCCTCCAGGACCATGGCGCCCAGCGCCCTGGTCCCTGGGTCCTATTTTGGGCCTGGTTTCCTAAGTGATATCGGGTCTTTTTGATTGCAATTTGGAAATATACTTCCCTGGTCGGCCTAAGGTCGGGAAAATCAGTCTATCAGCCCTAATTGACAAGTATATAAACTACATTTTTCTCTCTCATTTGGCATGAGAAGGACATATGTGAAAAGCGTGGAAACTATACTCAAGCATTCAAGCATTCAAGCAATTGATCATTCCAAGTCTCCATTCAAGGCTAAGTGTTGCATTCAAGTCAAGGATTCAACCATTGAAGAGGAGATCACTTATTACATGATACATACTACAACATACAACATCTAAACCTTTGCACATAAGGATACAAACATCCTTAGAACAAGGTATTAGTACTTGTTTTACATTACAGTCATTTACATTTACAACACTTGCTCATTTCTTGGTTAATTCCAAAACCGGGGTTTGACCTAAAGGCAAACCCCTAATCCCTAACCCCCCAATCGTCTTCGCTTTTTTGTGTGTAGGTTGCAGGTACGCGGCTGAGATTGAAGATTTGGAATCCTTGTGCAGAGACGAACAGATCCCCCTTCGTTTCGCGGATTTTTCGGAGGACCGTGGCGCCGGGCGCCATCGTCCTGACAACTTTTTCTCAAATTTGTAGGACAGCGCCGTATCGACATTCTACTGCTAATTCCAGGTCCACAGCTTCATCCTATAACCTAAACTCAGTTTATAAGCGAATCTTTATGACTTTCTATGCATCCTTAGCTTAATTTCCTTAATCAACATTCTTTACAAAAGAGGGTAGCTTTGCTTTCCAAACCCTTGAAACACATTTAGCATCCAATCTCGCATTGCATGGGATTGGATCTTGTGGGTTTCAACCCCTCTTTTGAATGTAAAGTCTTCCCCCTAAGTGAAAACCCATCGAATCCTAGCGAACCTCCCTTCTCTCTCCTCGGAGTTAGAAGAGGGGAGACCAACTAGGGTTCGACCACGATTTTCCGCTTTACAGATACTATCTTGGATCATTCTATCACCTAGGATGACCTAATGAGAAGATATGGAGTGTAATTCTTTCATTTGTGTACTGGCTAGGATTATAGGTTGTTTTGTGATGCCAGATAGGGGTCAGTAGGGATTCCTTTGTGGATGGGGCAGGATGTTGGAGAGACTTGTTACTCACCCTGCGTGATTAGGATGGGATTCATGCCTATTGGCTCACATGTACCATGAGATGCATGAGATCATCTATAGAGGGGCAAAGAGCATGGCAGATGAAGTTTTAGTTTTACAGATATGGGCCTGGGAGCATATTCTAGTGTGCAAGCCTACTGTTGATGATGCTCAATAGGATGGACAACCTTTCATTTATAGATATGCAGGTTACATTACACAACCCCACATGGGGAAGACTAACTACTGGAGACATCAATTAGATGATTTGATAGCCATTATGTGGAGGCCATATAGGGGTTTAGAGCCATAGGATGACTTTAGGAGTCAACGTAGGGACATGGTCATGACCTGACCTCTTATTGGCAGATCCTCAGTGATCGTAGAGTGATTTGTTGTCAGCTGGGTCCTAAGGCAGTATGGGAGATAGTAGGGCATGTCTCAAGAGTTCACAACATATTTACGATTTGTAGATGAGGAGAGACAGGGATGGGGACTGAGATTATCATATGCCCTTTCAATGTAGGAGTTGGAATTACTTGGAGGATGTTGTAGATGTGGGGGTCAGTCCTTTGTTCAGAGATTATTTCCATAGACATCCATTTTTGAGGTTCACAGATCCAATGGAGTGGGCACCTCGCATATAGGAGCCTAGCGATGCCCCAACACGTGTACAAAGAGATACAATGCTTAGGAGAGAAGGAGGAGACCTACAGGCTAGCTCAAGCAAAGAACCCGTCACATGATGACAGTGGAGGCAGGGAGAGGGAGGATCACTTGGAGCAGTGGGAGGTGATCTAGGTGGTGATACTAGAGTAGAGGCTAGGAGTGATGTGGAGATGGGTGAGGGAGCGGGCCTTGATGATGATGAGGCAACTTGACAGGTTAGGCAATGGATGGATGAGCCAGCCGTTGGGGTGATATACCTAGAGGGCAGATGCCACGTGATGTCATTCATGCATTGAGAGTGAGACTTAGGGGTGTGCAGACATAGTTGGAAGTATCACATGCACATATAGCGGAGAGAGATCGACAACTACATAGTATGAGAGTAGAGCGTGATAGCCTCCAACGTGAGGTGATGCATCAGACAAGCATGACAACTTACAATGTCGCAACTTATAGTGCAACGGTGCCAATAGATAGGCAGGTGGTACCCTATTTACACTATATGACAAGATCTGAGGGATCTAGGGCACCGAGGCAGGATGATGTACCAACACCACATCCGCCACCTCCTACTCCAGGCAATGAGGGGGAAGCAGAGAGTTAGTTTTGATGTCTTGCAAGATTTTGTATCCCATTTTGGATGTTATACACTTCTTGCTACAAAGACGTTATATATGAAATCTTGAGATCATTTTTACCCCATTGACCTTTCTATGTTCTCTATTTATCTGATATTTTGGACAACCTAACAATTTTTTGCAAAATGCTCATCAAAGAATCTGTCACTCAATCTTATGCTTGTCAAAGAATCTATTGCTCAAAAACAATATGACTACTGATTCATTGTTTTTGCAAGTTGCCTAAGGAGATTCAAACACACTTTGTGTATTCTTAATTGTTTTCCAGGCACCTAAATTGTGATGTGGTAAATAAACAAATCTTTTTTTTGTGTTTGAGAGAAGTCTAAAAGGTAGGAGAGTATGCACTTGTCTGCATAGACAATCAGAAATCCAGATCCTTGAAGCTTTTCTAGTTTGAGATTTGTGTTCCTTTAGCGGGTCTGTCATAGTGGGAAAAAGTAATCACCATGTGACAATGACCCAAGTGAGTACAACTAGACCCAAACATTCTGACTCATTATAATAAATAGGCCTCTTTGAGATTAAAATCTCGAAGGATAGAGTTATTTGTGATTAATTAATGATGAACAGTTAGTACCAAACTGATACTAAGAGGGGGGGGGGTTGAATCAGTCCTGATAAAAACACTTTTCCTTGAACCGGTTTGACTGAGAACCCTACACTTTGACTGGCAAGCAATAACACCGTTCTAAACCAAATTACTACCAGTTAAGAACAATGAAAGACATAAACCGGTAACTCAGCTTTCCACATAATCTAACATCTTATTTCCACTTCACCCATATGCATACACTAATAATACTACAATAGAAATGTAAAGACTTACTAGTTCAACATGCTTTACCACTTAACAAAGAATAACAAAGCATCACATGAAAAGCATCACGCATAACACACATATTTTTCATGTGGAAACCCAACTGGGAAAAACCACGGTGGGGATGAATACCCACAAGCTGTTCTTGAACTCTTTAGAAGTCCGCTCTGTTAGGAGCCTAGTCTGGTTAAAGACTATTACAACAAGTTTTGTTAGGAACTAATCCTACAAGGGATCACCCAGTTAAGGGATGGCTAGAATACCCGGTTAAAGATTAAACATTGTTAAAGGTTACCTTGTTAGAAGATTTTTAGAACTCAATGATTTTGAGTCACCTTGTTAAAGGATTTACAACAAGCTGGTTAAAGCTACCTTGTTAAGGGATTTTGCAACTATTGAAGTGGTTAGAGGTCAACAAGTATTACAATGATCTGGTAACAGCACTCAATGCCAATGCAGATCCGCTTCAGTTCCTTACTTCTGTACTCAAACTCCGCAGGTATCTATTCTCATATTTGGTCTACTAACAGCTCCTTACTAGAAACATGTTCTAGTACAACTTCTTTGTTCTGAATCTTTTCCCTTAAGAAATGATACTTAAGCTCAAAGTGCTTGGTTCTAGAATGTAAAACCAGATTCTTAGAGATGTTAATCACACTTGTGTTGTCACAAAATATACTTACCAGTTCAGATATAGGAACTTTGAAGCCATTTAGTACATGCTTCATCCAAATTGTTTGGGTGCAGTTCATAAATGCTGCAACATACTTCACTTCTGTTGTAGACTAAGAGATACAACTCTATTTCTTACTCATCCATGAGACTAGTCTTCCATCAAGAAAGAATGCACCACTGGTTGTGCTCTTCTGGTCATCCACATTACCAGCCTAGTAAACATCTGTAAACACTTTCAGGTTGAAATCATTACTATATGGATACCATAATCCATAGTCATTAGTTCCCTTCAGATATCTTAGAATCCGCTTGACTGCTACCAAGTGGGATTCTCTTGGTCTTTTTTGGAACCATGCAACAATGCCCACTGCTATGTACTACATAGTGCAATTTACCAATCATTGATCGGTATTCCTTCTCATTTACCAACCCTAAGTCATCCTCTTTGGATAATTTACAACAAGGCACCATCGATGTACTAACTGGTTTGATGTCTTCCATGCCAAAGGTCTTCAACACCTCTTTGACATATCTAGACTAAGTGATAAAGATTCCATCTTTCATTTGTTGAATCTATAGTCCAATGAAGAACTTAATCTCCCCTATAAGTGACATCTCAAACTCCTTTTTCATCTCATCTGCAAAATCATGACTCATCTTGTCATCTCCTCCAAAGATTATGTCATCAACAAATACCTCATAGTTCAGAATCTGATCTCCTTCTATCTTCAGGTAGATATTACTATCCTCACTTGTTCTCTCAAATCCAATCTTCACAAGATGGGAGTGTAGGCATTCATACCATGCTCTAGGTGCCTACTTTAGTCCATACAAGGCCTTATGTAGCCTACAAACCATGTCACTGTCTTCAGATAGGGAAAACCCATTTGGTTGCTCTATATACACCTCCTCTTCTAGTATTCCATTCAGGAATGCAGACTTTACATCCATTTGATACTTTGAATCCTTTGAATGCTGCATATGCAAGAAGCATATGAACTCCTTCCAATCTGGCTACTGGAGCAAAGGTTTCTCCATAGTCTTCTCCTTCTTCTTGGGCATATCCTTTACACACCAATCTGGCTTTGTTTCTAACCATTGAGCCATCTTCATTCAGCTTATTTCTGAAAACCCATTTGGTGCCAATGACATTTTTATGCTTCGGTCTGGGTACCAAACACCATGTACCATTCTTTTCTATCTGGTCAAGTTCCTCTTCCATTGCCTTGATCCAGTCTTCATCTTTATGTGCCTCTCTGAATGTTTTAGGCTCAAATTCAGAGATCATGCAAGAGTTTTCTCTGATCTTTCTTCTTGTAATAATTCCTACATCCTTGTCTCCTATGATCTTCTTTAGATCATGATTTATCTTTACATACCTAGGAATGATCTTAGTTGTTTCCTCTTGCTTTTCTTCTTCATCAACATCCACCGGTGTAGGAGCACTGTTACTGGTGCTTGGCTGTTTTGCAACCGGTTCCTAGAAGGTTACTACCGGTTCATCTCCTACTTGCTCACTGTCGGTTTCCTCAGATTTCTTACAGGTTTCATCAATTCTAACATTGATTCTTTCAACAATTCTCTGAGTCCTATTGTTGAAACATTTGAGAGCTTTTCTCTTTGTGGAATACCCTAGGAATATTCCCTCATCACATTTAGCATCAAACTTGCTCTGATGTTCACTCCTCTTGATATAACACTTACTACCAAACACTCTGAAGTAGCTTACCACTGGTGTCTTACTGGTCCAATACTCAAAGGTGTTTTATCCTTACCCTTTTTGATGAGTACCTAGTTCATTGTGTAGACTGTAGTGCTCACCACTTCTCTCCAAAAGGTGTGAGCAACCTTTCCTTAGATCAACATAGTTCTAGCTACTTCAACCATAGTCCAATTGTTTCTCTCTGCTAGGCCATTCTGTTGTGGAGTCTGGGGGGGAGAAAATTGCCTCTTGATGCCATTCTCTTCACAGTTTTTGTTGAATTCACAGGAAGTGAATTGTCCTCCTTGATCAGTTCTTAAGCACTTAATCCTCTTACCGCTTTATTTTTCTACAAGTGCTCTGAAGGGTTTGAACTTTCCAAAAGCTTCATATTTGTCCTTCAACAATGTGACCCATATCATTCTTGAGCAATCATTAGTAAGAATCATAAAATACCTATCTCCCTGCACACTCTTAGTTTTCATAGGACCACACAAATTAGTATGCACAAGATCAAGTAAATTGTCTGCAGTGAAAGGTTTACATTTGAAGGTTGAGGAAGACATTTTCCCCAGTTGACACTCTCTGCACAAAGGATTTTTTGGTTTCCTCAGCATAGGCAATCCTCTAACTGCCTTGATCTTACTGGCTTGCACAATATTGTCAAAGTTTACATGGTAGAGTCTCCTATGCCATATCCAGCTATCCTCAAACTTAGCCATAAGACATGTACTGACATTAGCATTTTGCTAAAATAGGTTACCTTTGGTCTGCATACCAATAGCCATAAATTCACCATTCTTTCCCTTGATTTTGCATACTCCATTTCTGAATTCCAGAGTGAGTCCATTATCATTCAGTTGAGCAACACTCAAAAGGTTGTGCTTGAGACCTTCTACCCAATACACATTGTTAGCACTGCTTCTTCCATTTAGAGAGATGGACCCTCTGCCTTTTACCATACATGGTGCATCATTACCAAAATGAACCACACCACCATCATACTCTTCCAGAGATAGAAACTTACTTCGATCACCAGTCATATGGTGAGAACAACCACTATCAATAATCCACTCATTGGAATTATGAAAGCAGGAGACAAGAGCCTTCTTGTCTGACACATCTTCCTTAACCGCTACAAACACAATATCTTCATTTTCTTTATCTTTTGATTCCTCACATCAACTTCTACAAAATAGTTTCTCTGGTTTCCTCCTTTGAACTCCTTGAACCTTTCCGATTTATCCTTGTTGTCACCATTAGGGCAGTTTACAACAATATGTCCTATGTGGTTACAAGAAAAGCATTTCAAAGGAAGCTTACCTCTATATTTACTGGTTCCCTTAGGAAGTCTCTTGGCAAGAAGAGCTTCAAATTCCATCAGGATCTCCTCATCATCCATTTCTCTACTTTGTCTTGGTTCACCACTAGTACTAGCTTCTTTGCCTTTTCTAGATGGTGCAACAGATCCTTTGAAGGCTGATTCAGTCTTCTGAATATTGCCATCATAATTATTTAGCTCATAAGCTGTTAACTTTGCAATGATGGAGTCTAGGGATACCTTTGTCTTGTCTACAAACCGCAACTCCTGAATATTAGCAACCCTTATTGCATAGACCGGTAATAAGGATCTTAAAACTTTGCTAACAACAGTGGAATCTTCCATTTTACCACCTACACTCTTGATATCTCCAACAACAATTTTGATTCTTATTCCATATTGTTGAATGGTCTCTCGTTCAACCATCCGCATGTCTTCAAACTTTCCCCTAAGGCTTTCTTTCTTAGCTTGTTTCACATGCTCATCACCGTCATAGATATTCTCAATGGCATCCCATACTTCTTTGGGATTCTCTTTGTCCTAAACATCAATAAACTTAATGTCAGATAAATTGCTAATTAGGGCTTCCATGACTTGCCCATTCTCCTGAATCTCTATCTTTTGATCATCAGTGAGAGTACAAGTAGGGATAACATAAGCATTCTCAAAATAGCTCCAATGTTGAGCACCCATGCTTCTAATGTATATCTTCATTCTATCCTTCCATAATTTAATGTTGTCTCTATTGAACTTTGGACCTTCCCTCTTCATCATTAGAGTAGGATCTTTACCTCAAGCGGTTAAGCTTAGAACACAGAGAACCTAGAGGATGCTCTGATACCAATTGATGAATCAATGATGAACAGTTAGTACCAAATTGGTACTGAGAGCGGGGGGGGGGGGGTGAATCAGTACTGATAAAAACACTTTTCCTTGAACCAGTTTGACTGAGAACCCTGCACTTTGACTGGCAAGCAATAACACCGGTCTAAACTAGATTACTACCACTTAAGCACAGTGAAAGACATGAACTGATAACTCAACTTTCCACACAATCTAACATCTTATTTCCATTTCACCCATATGCATACACTAATAATACCACAACACAAATGTAAAGACTTACTGGTTCAACATGCTTTACCACTTAACAAAGAATAACAAAGCATCACATGAAAAGCATCACACATAACACAAATATTTTTCACGTTGAAACCCAACTGGGAAAAACCACAGTGGGGATGAATACCCACAAGCTATTCTTGAACTCTTTAGAAGTCTGCTTTGTTAGGAGCCTAGTCTGGTTAAATACTGTTACAACAAGTTCTGTTAGGAACTCATCCTGCTAGGGATCACCCAGTTAAGGATTAAACCCTGTTAAAAGTTACCTTGTTAGAGGATTTTTAGAACTCAATTATTTTGAGTCACCTTGTTAAAGGATTTATAGCAAGCCAGTTAAAGCTACCCTGTTAAGGGATTTTCCAACTGTTGAAGTGGTTAGAGGTCAACAGGTATTACAATGATTTGGTAACAACACTCAATGCCAATGCAGATCCACTTCAGTTCCTTCCTTTTGTACTCACACTCTGCAGGTATCTATTCTCATATCTTGTCTGGCAAGAATCATGTATCTTTGCACTTAGATACACACACAACATTTTCCAACAACTTGAACATGAAAAACAACATCGACCTTATAGGAAACAGATAGGCTGGTAGCATAAACCCTAAACCCTAAACATTTATGTTAAGCAATTCAGTCGGTTTAATCCTGACCATTGATAATATTGCATTGCTTACAATAGTCTTGAATAGATCTCAAGATGCTCTCCATTGTTTGTTCTTAATCACTTCTTGGAGGCTGATAACCCATCACATATTCTCCACCATTTATAGAGACTTCACACATTCCCGAGGTAGATAGGATCAATCTCCTTCATGCAAGATCCTTCACGCGCACAAGGCTATCATGGAAATACAATCTGTTCTTCATTACAATGCTAACTCATCACATGATGTCATCGGTTAAATCACATAGGCATATAACACTTCAACCGAAAACCCTGAAGCTAAGACTACCAACTGGTAGTTATACCATATGAAATATTGATACAAAAAGTTCCATATACCAGTTCACATTCTAGCATACCAGTTCACTTGGACAACCATATCGCTTCACTTTTTCACATATACTCGTTCACATTTCAACATACCGGTTCACTTGGACAGCCATACTACTTCACTTTTTCACATATACCGTTTCTCTTATAAGTGCTTACTTCACTATACCGGTTCACTCTTCATCATATTGGCATCAATGACAACTTACAATATCATCATGTCAACATACTCTGCACATATGCCAACAATTTGAGTTTTCTCTTTGAGATTTCTCATATTGGGCATTTTATAGGGCCTCACAGTCTCAATCATGCTTGCATGACTACATCTTGCTTGGTACCTTGTTGGGCTATAGGCCTCAATTGTTCTTGCGTGATTTCAAGGGGTAACTTCAAACGGAAACCCTTACTAAGAACTCTAAGATAGAAGCTACCCGGTTCACCTCCGAAAGGGGGATAATCTTTGTGCAAGAGAGATAGTAGCTCTCCCAAGATACTTTCTATATTGTGCCACCATTAGCATTTGGAGTAAGCTAATATAGCATTGAGAATCCATTGCATGAGACTCAGTGGTTGTATTCTGATTAGCTATTGGGTGTGTACTTAAGTTTGCAAGCAAAGGTTTTATCTCTCAGCCAACTTCCTTAGGATTAGCGTGTCATGCTTGAACTCATTTTACATCTTGCGTGTCTACTGTGTCTCTATCCTTGAACAATTTGAGGATGATACTAGAAAACCTAAATAATCAACTGAAACATCAAACTCAGTCGTAAAAACCCTGTTCTTGTCAAAACTCATTTCTTGTCTGATCCTATTCTGTACGAGTTAGGACCTCAAATGTCCAGTTTGTCATACTACTATGTGAGGATTGTCATTTGAGCCTATGAGAATTGTCGTACGAGTCTAAAACCTTCTTTGTCTACTATAACAACATCTCGTATGAGTAACTTAGTTTATCATCCAGTTATGTGTAGTTTACCGTATGGTCTTAGGATTTTATCGTACAAGAATCTATCTTCCTGAGTCTAGAGAACTTTGTTTGCATAATTCTCAGACCTCTGTCATACTTTCCTCATCACTCTTGATACATCACAAAGAGAATATACCTAGTCTTTTTCATCTTGAACATAGAATCTTGATAGTGTGCCATGCCATTGTGTTACATGATTTTGTCAATTATATCCTAGCTAGTTCAATCAATCATCCATCAATCTGATCAATCTCATCCGCTTAGATAATGTCTTATACAAGATAGATCATTCTTGAAACTAGACTTGGTCTCAATCTCTTCATCCAATCATCACCTCAAACAAATATCTAGCTTCGATTTGATCTTGACATCTGTATCACTTCTAGATCTTGGTCACATCAATTGTAAATGCCTGTTCAAACCAGGAGCTC
The DNA here is from genome assembly GCF_030272615.1 of Cryptomeria japonica. Taxonomy (NCBI): domain Eukaryota; kingdom Viridiplantae; phylum Streptophyta; class Pinopsida; order Cupressales; family Cupressaceae; genus Cryptomeria; species Cryptomeria japonica. The sequence continues at coordinate 40,235,199 of NC_081406.1, read as the reverse complement.
TTCTAAGAATTCTGACGAAAGTAAGAGGCAGTATTACTCATTGCAAACTAATCCATTCTTTCAAGAACAACCAACCTCTGACAAACCTTCCTCATCAAGCCAAGTAATTTTTGATCCTTTATCTTCCAATATATCTGGAGAAAAACAAGAAAGACATGCTTCTAAATGCAGTTATTGAAATAATAGTAGCACTCAAGATACCGATAGTGACACCTCATCTAGTGATTTTGAACCTTCTGAACCTAAAGAAGATACTATAGCTAAATGTCAAAAGGACAAGAATTTCAGAAAAAATAATGAAAATTATCATGGCCCAGGAAAAAGAAGAATATTTTCAAGAATTAGCTAAACAAGGAGCCAAACTTCCCGCTAACTACAATGTAGAAAATATTATCATTAAAATAGAAGAGACACCACTATTGTTGGTAACCAAACAATAGCAAGCATTGCAAACTGAGATCAAAGAAATGAAAGGAAAAGATAAATCTTCTATGCAGTATTCCATGGACCCAATTTGCCTATTTCCATTCAACAAGAATCTTCACATGCCTTCGTTTCCTTCAAGAATGGAAATTCCCAAATTTGACAAATATGATGCAACTCAGATCCTCAAGACCATGTCCAATAATTCTGTGTTCTATGTATGGAATTTATGCATGAACATATGTTATGTGTCTCTTCCCAAGAAGTCTAAGAGGACAAGCTATGGAGTGGTTTTCAAAACTGCTTACGGGAATTAAATCCTTCGAGGAGATGGTCAAACTATTTCTCCAATAATACTCCTATAACATCCATCATACAGTCACCATGATTGATCTCTATAATACAAAACAGAAAATAGGAGAACCTTTCCTCACTTTCCTTCAACATTGGAGAAAGTGTTGGTATTTTGGTATGGTTTTGTCACTGCTGTCAACACCTAATAAACCTTATCAACTCTAGCACTTTGGAGAATTAGCAACATTCACTGGTAAGCAAATGACTTATGCATAGTCACCGGTATTGGGTACACCGACAAGATATAATGATCAGAAGTACTTGGGAAGTTCAAACTGTTCAAAGCAATGGTAGAAAATGAAACTGGTAAGAAAATAAAATGTCAAAGATTAGATCAAGGAGGAGAATTTACATCTAAGGAATTTAATGCATTCTGTGAAGTAATAGGAATCAGAAGACAGCTATCAGCACCTCAGACACCACAGCAAAATGGATATTAAATGTGCATTTCTGAATGGAGATCTTGAAGAAGAAGTTTACATTAAACAACCTGATGGATTTTCTTTGACATATAACAAAGATATGGTTTGCAGATTAAGGAAAGCTTTATATGGATTGAAACAAGCTCCAAGAGCTTGGTATGCAAGTTTGGATAAGTATCTTTTGAAGATTGGTTTCTCTAAAGGTAATGCTGACAACAACCTATATTATAAAGTGAATAATGATGACATCTCGGTTATAGAAGTTTTTGTTGATGATATAATCTTTGGAGGAGAATATGGACTATGTAAAGAATTTTCTATTGAAATGCAGCAAGAATTTGAAATGTCTATGATTGGAGAAATAAAATTCTTTTTAGGATTGTAGATTACATAGACTGACAAAGGTATATTCTTGAGTCAATCCAAGTACTTAAAGGAGTTACTAAAGAAATTTGGGATGAAGAACTCTAAATCAGTAAACGCACATATGACTACAAATGACAAACTATCACTAAGGGATGAATCTACACCTGTTAATCCAACTAGGTACAAATCTATGATAGGAGGTTTACTGTATTTGACAAAAACTAGACCTGATATCATGAATGCAGTATGTATTGTTTCAAGATTTCAGAGTAATCCTAGAGAAAATCATGAATCAACAGTAAAAAGGATTTTCCAGTACTTACAAGGCACAACAAATCTTGGATTATGGTATCCTAGAGGTGAAAAATTTGAATTATGTGCATACAGAGATGCAAATTGGGCAGGAGATGTGGATGATAGAAAAAGCACCACTGGAGGAGCATTTTTTCTTGGAAACAGACTAGTTTCTTGGTTAAGTAAGAAACAAAGTTGTACATCCTTATCAATAGTAGAATCATAATATGTTGCAACAACAACTAATTGTACACAAGTACTATGGCTTAAACAAATGTTGAAAGACATAAAGGTAAAATGCAAGGAACCTATTACTATCTATTGTGACAACACTGCAACAATTGATATATCTAAGAATTTGGTACTACATTCTAAAACCAAACATGTTTCTATCAAACTGAATTTTCTAAGGGAGAATGTTGAAGCAAAAGAAATTAAACTAGTTTATGTAAATACTAAAGAGAAGATTGTAGATATTTTCACTAAACCTCTACCTAAGGAGACTTTTGAATATCTTAGAGATCAGCTTGGGGTCATTCCCCCACCGGTAGATACTTAGAAAGTTGATGTCTATCATCAACCGACATAATTAACAGAAAAACTTTTACTCCAGTCTTTGATGAGGAAGCTACTTCTCAGGGGGAGTAGTTGGTATACTGTATTGATTGGTATTTTGTATATGAACTTGACTTGGTAGTAACTTTGGCATTTGATGTCAAAGGGGGAGAGATTGGTATGGAAAAACATAAGGAAACACATGTTAGTCTCAGGGGGAGAGATTGATAATTATTGGTATTTTGGTATTTGGCATTTCTATTTTAGCACTTTGATGGTTTTTCAATCTTGTGTTGGCATCAATGCCAAAGGGGGAGATTGTTGGTATTTTGGTATGGTTTTGTCATTGATGTCAACTCCTACTAAACCTTATCAACTCTAGCACTTTGGAGAATCAGCAACATTCACTGGCAAGCAAATGACTTATGCACAATCACTAGTATCTGGTACACCGACAAGATATAATAATCACCAACACTTGGAAGGGCATGGAAAACACTTGGTTATGTCGAAGACATGGTGTGGACACCTTGTCTTGGAGATTTGTTTATTGGTATATTCGTAATTGCATATTTACTATTACTGGCAAATAGGTCCGGGTTATACACCGAAAGGTTTATCTTTTCCATATCAATATGGCATGCTATGGAGATGACTTATTATTGTTGTAAATGCATTAAGCCAACATGTTGAATCAGTTATTGCATTAGGCATTAATTTATTTGTAAATTGATTTTATTGCAATATCTTGTAGAGCCGACCTACTAAAATTGGTCCTAGGTTATGATATAAATGTAATATCTTATTTGTAAGATTAGTGGTGAAATGCAAAGAAGAATTGTGTGAAGGTATATGCAAGATTAAGCAGAGCTATACACACAGACATCATTTGAAGGTTAAGCAAGGTTTTTGTGAAAGCATATCAGAACTACACCGATACTGCATCCAGCATATGAAGATGCTATTTTGAGCAGTACATCCTTATTGGATTTAACCATCTAATTGTAGTCAGCATGACTCCTATTTTGTGTTTGAGTAGTGAGCTCTAGGCGCTTGGCCTTTCTGCATGTGAAGACCCCATATGTATACACTTACTATCTGCAATAGTATCATCTAATTGTGGGTACGCTTTCCCACCATGGTTTTTCCCCTTATAGGGTTTCCACGTACAAATATTGGTGTATGTGTTGTGGATGACTTTGTTCTTTTGTTTCATGCATTAATCTTTACCGATATTGCAGTTATCTGATAAAACTGTTTACCAGTATAAAAGACTGGTTCGCCGGTATTAAGAAGTAAGTTGGTTAAGTTGTTTTGTTTTGAAATTATTTTGACAACTGATTCACCCCCCCTCTCAGTTGTCTCCAGAACCTAACAGAAAGAGGTTCTCTAGATATTCACGACCCATTCCTAATTCTGAAAAGATGGACATCTTTGTCAACAATCTGATTCCTGAGTTACAATATAATGTTCAAATGCAAGTACATCCTTCATTTAATAAGATGGTGGAAAGTGCACTCAAAATAGAAGACGTGCTTGTGAAGAAAGGAGAAATCTCACTTTATAAGGAAACACAACATGACTCTAGTTCTAAAGAGAAAAACAAATACTAGAAATATGGCAAAGATAATAATAGAAATATTGTGAATGATGGAGTAGTTGATACTATTAAACTAAAACAAAAAACAATAATATTTAATTTGACTAGTGGTACACAGGCCCTCAAAGCTGTTGAAAGTGTTATGGAAAACCCTCCTAAGAAATCAAAAGAGTGGTTTAAAGATAAGCTTTTGATTTTAAAGCCTAAACATGATTTCACTCCTTTGGGAGAATCCTATGAAATAACTCTTAAGACTTTGTTGGCAAATGATCTTATCACATTTCCTAACAACTCTAAACCATATGATCCCAAAGTCAAACCCAAATAGTGGAGGGAAAATGATTACTATGAATATCACTGAAACAAGGGTCACACGACTAATAACTGCATGAAACTCAAACATGAGATTCAAGACCTTATCGATAATGGCAAATTTTTTTTTGGGAATCATGCAACCAACTCTGATCACAAAGCTTTCAAAGATCCCTTGCCTACTTATGAGAAAGGAGATTCCTCTAAATCCAAGGGAGGTGCCAAGATAAATTACAGCTAAATCAATGATGATAACATCATCAACATGCTTGAACCTTCACAATTAGAGTATTCCAATGCAATCATAGTCAAATAAGAGCAAAACAAACCAAGAGCTGCAAACATTGTGACCCGTGCTCAAGGAAAAGTTACTCTCAAAGGAGTTGTTTCCTCATCTTTCGATCAAACTTTTGCATCAAATACATCGACGTCATAAAAAATGTCGACATCTTCAAATAAACAACCAGCTACAATCACTACTAAGCCTTCTCCATCTAAATGTCTGGTTTCACCATATTCTTTTGATTACAACATTGTTGAACATCTAAAACAAACTACTTCTCAAATCTCTATTCTTGAATTGCTTAAGATCTCTCCTTCTCATAGAGAGATCCTAGATAAAGCTTTGCTCACTACCAACATCCCAAAATACTTAGATCTAGATCAGTTTCAATCTATGGTGGGTCACCTAACCTCACCTCACTACCTATCCTTTTCTGAAGAAGATGATAATTCCTTGAACCATCCACATAATCAGCCATGATCCGTAAACATCGAGTCAAACATGTTTTGATAGATGGAGGCACTGGGCTGAACATTTGTACTTACAATCTACTCATACAATTGGGATTTTCTAAGAATGATATAGATCCAAGAAAGAAGACAACAATAAAAGCTTATGATTAAGAAGAGAGAACCTCTAAGGGTTTGGTGATATTACCAATTAGGGTAGGTATTGTGTGTTGGGTGAATATTTTGTCACCAACGTACTAATGACAAAACATAAAATTCACACAATGCTATGCTAAGTGTAGACACCTAAAAATGGTCAACGCTTGCGGAGTCATACTTTAACATTGGTGCATTGCCTTATTTTAGGTTTTTGCATCGCATTAACATTTCTTCTATGTTGCGTACTTGGTCTTTATCATTTGCGAGCATCAAGTCCTTCTTCTGCATTCCTCATTTTTATCACTTTTGAATTAGGGTTTTGTCCTCTTATCAATCTTGTCATTTTGAGATTGATTTGTCATCAATCCTTGTCCTTGTCAATCTCATCAATTTTGCGATCGATTTGTCATCGATCCTTGTCCTCTTCAATCATGTCAATTGGTGCATATCAATTTGGTCTCTTTATCAATATTAGTCAATTTGTCAATCAATCTCAATTGTTTATCAATCAAATCACTTATTAGTATTGGTCCTTTGTTAATCAGAATCATGATCGAATCGATATCAATTATCTTTTGTCAAGACCTAATTGTCATTCCTTGCATTTCTAATTCATCTTCCAGGGTTTCATGATTTAGTCATTTAACCTTGTTTGTCATTTCTCCCTCTAGGTTAAATAATTTATTTATTTATCCTAGGTCTTCTCATCGCAATTAAATGTTTATTTAATTGGCTAACTAATTTCTCCCTCTTTGTGAATTAATTAATAAATGAAAAAATTTCAATTAATTCACTTAATTCCTAATTTCCTCATTTTCTAATTTCCTAATTTCTAAATTCATCTGTTTTTCTAATTCTCCTAATTTCATGGGAATGACATTTCAATTTGTCATAATTGACAATCAATCAATTTTGACATAGAAATTTGTCATAATTTTGTCATGAATTATCAATCAATCAATCTTGCATAGAAAGTGCAAATTTGTCATAATTGACATTCTTGATTTGCAATTTCCATTCAAATCTCTTCATGCTAATTTGATCTTTTCTCCAATTTGTCTATAAATTGGATGAATTTCTTCAATCCCAATCTAATCACTTTTTCGAATCCCTGATCCCTGGTCGAATCAATCACGCTTCGAGTATTCTTGCACTATCATCTTGTCTACTTGCTTTCACATCATGCTCATGCACTAGTAGGTGAGATCCACAAACAAAGCTATTTGAAGGAGAAAGAAGGACAATGGAGCCACATGAAGGAGACATTCAAGTCTACATTTGGTTTTCTTAGTTTTCAATCTTGAATGTCATGTTTTCATGTCTTTATTGAGTGTGTTTAGGATTGATCATTGCATTTGAGCTTTCGTGATTGAGCTAGATTACTAATACTACTTGCTTTGATGATTTCTGATTTCCTATCTACATTAATTGGTGAACCCGACATGAACTAACTCCCTAATCATGCTTTTGAGTGCTCTTGAGTTGATTTGCAGGTGAAAAACCCAAGAAACAGGGTAATGCAGGGTTTTCTGGGAACTTTTGCGCTTGTGTCAAGCATTTTGCGCCCGTGTCAAGCAATTTGTGCCTATATCAAGCATTCTGCGCCTATGTCAAGGACAATCTGTGCCTGTGTCAAGCATTCTTTGCCTATGTGAGACATTCTGTACTTGTGTAGGGCCAGAAACAGAGGTTAAAGGCAGTGTTTTTTACTTGCAAATTGTTCTGTTTTGCATGCTATTTCTGCTTTTTGGTTTTTGGTACTGATTCTTTGTGCAACACCTTGGCATTACGCATGGAAAAGACAACAAATGAAACTACTAACACATTTTATGCAGGTTCGATAGTCAAAGACTAAACATATCAAACTTCTGACTTGGGTTTTGCAGGTTGCCTTGGACTAAAACTAAACTTTGTGTTTGTAATTAATATTTAGGCACCTAGTATGATTTCTAAATAGGATGGAATGAATGTATTTTTTCTTTGATTGTTGAGTTTGACATTCCAGTAGGAGAGTATGCTCTCATCCTTCTTAGGGTGATTAGAAATCCAAATCTTCGATACCATGCTCATGTTTTTGATTGTGTGTCACCTTTAGAGGGCCTGCCTTCCTGACCATTTTCTTTTGCAAGCAAGTGACAATCATGAGAAGGGAATGACCCAAAGTGAGTATGGCTAGAATACCTTGGCATTCTAACTCACTATAAATAAATACCTAATGAGCGAAAGCTTTGAAGGAAGGGTTACGTGGGAATTGTAGTTACTTGGGAAGTGATGACCCTTGAACTCTTTCTCATATCAACATCTAATTAGGGCTTCATGGTCTAAATCATGCTTGCACGACTAAATTTGTTTGGTATCTTGGTGGGCTTAATGTCTCAATCACACTTGCGTGACACCAAGGAGTAACACTTAATAGAAATCCTTATTAAACACCTTGTGTTTAGAGGCCAAAAATCCTTCTAGTTGCTTGAGAAGGATGAGTTTGGATACTTGGAAGAGATACTAAGTTTGCCATGGGGAGATTTCCATGAGGACTGATGCTTGGCTGCCCTGAGAAGTGAGTGCCATGGAGGGGATCCCGTGGGGTCAAGCATCTATGTATTCTCCTTGAATCCCATAACGAGTCTACCTCTCAAGTACCTAATGTCCTTGCCTACCATAAGAAATATGTGAATGAGCATGATTGTCTTGAGTTTAAGTTGAAATATCTTGTCTTCTTTGCTTGTCAAAAGTTGAATTGCATCTCATTTCAAAAACAAGGCAAATTGATTCAAAACAAGGTTAAACACAAGAACATTTCATCCAACAAAGTTCAAAAAATCTTCAAACATGGTTGTCAAACATTTTTCAAAATCTTGTCTCAACATTCATGTCACTTAGATTTAGGTTCATCTTAGGTTTTCATTTTGCAAATTCATTGTCAATTTACCAAGGTTAAGTTTCACCTCGGTCATACTCCTTTGCATATCAATAAGGGTCATCCATTTGCATGTGTCCTCTTGCATTAGAGTAATACAATTTCATAATTAAAACCTAGGTTGACATTGTCATACATTTGCATTTGCATACCCTAGGTCTCTTCATCAAGCTAAGGTCATTATCATATCATATTAGGGTCATTTGCATAGTAATTGTCCCTTTGCATATAGTCTCAAAAACTAGGTTTTGTCATACTTGAGTAATCCAAATCTTTGATAAACCCTAAGTCATTGTTAGGAAGTCTAGACCTTATCAAACCTTTTCTCCTTTTGTCATTATTGTCATTTGGTCAAACCTAGCTTAGTATCCAAGCATATAGGGGAGACATTGTCATTTTGTCCTTTTGTCACTTGGTCCTTTTGTCCTTTGAGGTCTAGACATCATTTCAATTTCCTAAGGGTCTCATTTTTAGAATTGCATTTATGAGTTTGTCAAAATCTTGAAAAAACAACAAAAACATTAAGTTGCATTGTCATCCTTTTTAGGTTGCATTTGTCAATCCCATTAGTTGCATTTCATAGTGACATGTTTGTTGAAATGAGGTCTCAACCTTCTTACGAAGCCATGTCATCACAATTGAGAAATTAATCATGTCAATCCAATCTCTACATGTCTCAGAACTTGGATCAAACTTATCATGATGATGTAAATGTCCAAATACAAAAACTAGAGGAGAAACTAGCTCAAGAAGAGGAGATATTGGAACAAAGAGTGAAAAACATTGAGAAGAATAGATCACAAATGTCCAAAATGTTTCAAAAATTTCTAGGTCAAAATCCAAAGATTGAGCCAATTGATGTAAGATCTCTTCTTGAACAATCAGACATACCAGCTCTCCTCTCCCAAATAGAGATGATGAAACAATTTCAAGAAAGGAGACAACATCAATTTCAACATTATGTGCCTCCACAACAACAACAAGAAGGTGTTTACTATCAATCAGATTTTCAACCAATACAACCAATGGTTCAACCAATTGTTCAACATATACAACCAATACAACCAATGGTCCAATTTCAACAATATGTCCAACCAACTATACAATGTCCACAAATGGTTCGACCAATGGTGGAATATCAATGTCAACAACCACAACCAAAAATTCAAAAACAAAGCTTGCTACATGCAGCAAGCCAAATTTTGAACATGTCAAACCAATTTGAGCAACATCTAGTTCAACATCAAAACATGACATCAGATCAGAACCAACTCCTTGCCAAACAAGTTCAAATTCCAAATACAACTATGTCAAAACCTCGAAAGAAAGGTGGCTTTATTGCAATGCTCTTAAGGAAATTACCAAGTGAGTTCTTTGAGGAAGCTCAAGATAATACACTTATGTCTAGCAATGCTTCATCTCCCCCGCAAACAAATTGACTTTGCAGTGGCATCTATCCCTACACCTTTAGAAGTTTCCCAAGAACCTTCCATGTTGTCATCAAACAATACACCCAAGGATGCAATTATCCAAGAGCTATCCATAATTGATTGCCAAGATAATCCAATTCATGATGCACATCCTTGTCATGTTTCAGAAATACTAGACCCAATGCCACCAGGCACTTTATTGCCATTACCTATTTTAGAGGACCCCATTCGAAGTCCCTCTTCCTCATGTTCAAGCATTGATTCCTTGCCAGAATCCATCACAAAGGTTCAAAGTGCATTTCCTTCATGCCAAAACATTGATCCCTTGCCAAAATCCCCCATGTCAATAGGATAAACTAGAGCACGAAGAAATGAGTCCTAAAGAAGATCAAGATCAAGATATCCCAGTTCATCCAATCCCAAATGATCCCCTTCCATTTCATGAACACAATGTCCTTTCAAATCCTATTGACATTCCACTTCCTAAGAAAGATCAAGATATCCTTTCCATCCTTTATGATGATCCCATTGAAAGTCAAGAGCAAAGCACCTTTAAAGAGGATTCCAATGATCTTCCTCCTTGTCAAGATCGAATTATTCCTTTAAATCCTCCACAAGATCCTTTTATTCCTCCATCTCCTTGTCTTAATGCTCCATATACACTCCAAGATCGCATTTCTTTTGATGATCCCATTATTTCTGCCATTCCATCTCTTGAAGAGCGTGTCATTCAACCATCTCCACTACACAATCCTAGTCCCCCTCATGATCCTAATCCCCCTCATGATTCTAAGGTGTCAGTGCAAGATGTTCATGAACCCTCGACATGCATAATGGGTTCTTCCACTTTGGTGCAATCTGATCCACTTCAAGATCTCATTATTTCTCTCATATCATATCCACCTCATAATGGACTCGCATCTTCTTCCCAAAGAAAAGAGTATCCTACAGTTCAAGATATTCATAAAGGCAAAGGAGTAGATCTCCATAAGCAAGAATCCCTTCATGTGAAAGAAAATGTTAAGGGTCATGTCTACACAACTCACTCTCAAGACGTTGGTATCCCTCCATCAAGATCAAAACATACACCTTCCCCATCACACCTTCCATCCATCTTAGGTCCTTATATCCCTTCATCCTCTATGCAAGGTCAACAAAGGCACACATCCTTGAGTAAATTTCATCAATCCAAAAGAAGTCCACTTCATTCATATCCATCCATGCATTCCTTTCCCCCTCCAAGCAATTTGGATGCCAAGTGTAAACGTCATAAGTCTAGCAATCCACATGTATTCAAGGATCAACATGTCCAATCTAATCGACATGTCAAAGAAAAGAAAAATATGATCCAAAAAGAAATGGAAAAATCCAAAAGGCCACAAAGGCCCACTGAGCAAAATAAAGCAAAGTCAAAATATATATGGGTTCCTAAATCCCTTGTGCAAGCAATGCACTCCAAGGAACCACAAAAGCATGAAAAATCAAAAACCATGTGGATCCCCAAGCGGTTACTTGAAGCACAAAAGCCTAAAGAAACATCCAACTTGGCATCCAAAGTTGCTATTCCTCCATCCAACCCTCTCAAATTTGTTCCTCCATCACCTTCTTCATCCATTTTGGGCCCTTATGTCCCAAAATCCCAAGCTATTCCTCCATCCAAATCTCACAATCTGAGATCCATTTTTCCTCCATCAATCCACCACCCCTCAAGGTGTGTGCCAATGTCGATCTTGCCAACATTTCTATCCACTCAAGCACAATTCTTCCAATACCCTATCCATTATCCAATGCATATTTTCCATCCTTCGATCCCTTTGGTCCAATCCTTTGCATAAATCCTTGCCTTAGTTTCCTCTCTTTTTCCATTTCCTTATCCTACCAACGTCTTTGAGCATACTTTTAAAGGTCATGGTCCATTTTTTTCAAGGCTACTATCCAAACAAAGAGATGTTTGAGTCCTTCTTCCATCCCCTATCACGTGTCCATCTTCTATTGAAAATGTCAAAAATCAAAAAAAAAAAATCAAAAAAAAAGAAAAAAAAAAAGAAAGAAAAAAAGTAAAGCAAAAATAATTCGCCCTCTAGTGAAAACCTGGCAAATAGGTGCCTTGGGCAAGTACCATGATGAAAACCTCGAAAACAGGTGTCATGCGTAATTTATGAACTTCTTGCACACCACACTTGGGGACAGGTTTTATCCTATCATATCCTTTTGTCCTTCATTGTTCCATTATCCTATCGAACCCATGTCATACTCCTTCATATCCTATTGCCCTTCATTATCCTATCATACCATGTCATACTCCTTCATGTCCTATTACCCTTCCTTGTCCTATCATCCCTCATGTCTAGTTTCCCTTTCCACCTTTGATCTTGACAAGGCTGAGGATCTTCATGAGCATCATGCATCCTATTCACAGCTTTCAGTCTATCATAGCTTTTGGTCATTTATCCATTTGCTTATTACAACCTTTCATCCATATTCCCTAGCTTATTGCAACTTTCTGCCACTATCCCTTAGCATATCCCGACCTTCAGTCCATGTCCCTTATCCATTCTTGGTCTTGCTTATCCTATCCATATCTTATCACTATCCATACACTCTTTTTCATTCCTTGATCTTGATCTGACAAAAGGATACAAAATTTAAACATAGTTTCAAAAACCTCTTGACATGTCCCTCATGCCATGTTCCTGCTTTACATTGTCATATCCAGTCTCTTGTCCCATCACGCAATAGCCCTTGAAAATTGCATCCATATTGTCTCCATGATAAAAGGCCTTTGTCTTCCCTCTATCCACCAACATTTCAGCAAGCCTATTTATTCACCTGTCATATTCCTTGCCTTGCTAGACACTGGGGGCAAAATCTAAAAAACTTGAAAAATGTCTTTAAAAAAAATCATAAAAAATTGAAAAATGTCTTGAAAAAAATCATAAAAATCAAATAATGTCTTGAAATAATCCAAAAAAAATCAAAAAATGTCCTAAAAAAAATCATAAAAATTGAAAAATGTCCTGAAAAAATCATAAAAAATTGAAAAATGTCCTGAAATAATCCAAAAAAAAAATTTGAAAAATGTCCTGAAATAATCCAAAAAAAAAAATTGAAAAATGTCCTGAAATAATCCAAAAAAAATTGAAAAATGTCTTGAAAAAATCCAAAAAAATTGAAAAATGTCCTGAAATAATCCAAAAAAATTGAAAAATGTCCTGAAATAATCCAAAAAAATTGAAAAATGTCCTAAAAAAATCCAAAAAAATCAAATAATGTCCTAAAAAAATCCAAAAAAATAAAAAAATGTCCTAAAATAATCCATAAAAAGTCAAATAAAGTCCTGAAAAAATGAACACAAAAAAATTGTAAAAACTTGAAAAGCAAAACAAAAAAATATATCCCTTTTGTGCATAAGACAAATCACTGAGCATCCCTCCAACGACACGCAATCCAACACTGTGCTTTACTGTAAATCACGCATTAACATATGAACTTTTCAATCAAACCAGACATTCAAACTGATCACAATTGTCATATCAATCAATCAAAATCAATATCATCTGTCCTTGTCACTACTATCATGGGTCTTATACAGGGTGTGGTATACTTGAAACCAGACTGTGTCCTGTCTTAGACGGGGTACCACATTCCCTGAAACCAGACAGCATGATCATCCTATCAACACTTTCAACTTTTGACAATGATGATCAGAATGTTTGTTTAACTTGTTTGAATTTGCGAGTCTTATCTTTTTATTGATTTATTTTTGGCTTCGACCATGTTCCTATGTTGCTCGATGATGTCACTAAGTGATTTAGAGTGGTCGGGATGGCTCATGGTCCTTTATTATTTTTTGTCTTCTATTTTTGGAGTGTTTCATAACATTCTGGGGCAAGTTTGTCTTAGGATTTTTGAACTATTCCTTGTCTGTGAACATGTCTGTCTTACGCAAAGGGATTGCATTATTGCTCTGGCCTTCATTGCCATGTTGCGCCGCATCCATTTTGCCATATCAAATAAAGGTTCTCACCTACTTATGTGCATATGTGAAAGCAAGTTTTCCTTCATCTCTAACTGTCCTCTATCTAATTTCTTCTTACTAACATTTCTTCCGTCAGTCTTGGCAGTCCGTTCGAACCTATCGTCTTCTGTCATTCTTATTGATCACTTGGCCTCTTTTCTGGATTTTTCCAGCCAATTCCTCGAGGGAGCATGCATATGTCATTATTATTGTATGGGGCATTTTCATTATTGTTCTTTGAAACAACGCTTAAAATCGCATTGTCTCAAAGAGGGGCAAAATGTAGACACCTAAAAATGGTCAATGCTTGCGGAGTCATACTTTAACATTGGCACATTGTCTTATTTTAGGTTTTTGCATCGCATTAACATTTCTTCTATGTTGCGTACTTGGTCTTTATCATTTGCGAGCATCGAGTCCTTCTTCTGCATTCCTCATTTTTATCAATTTTGAATTAGGGTTTTGTCCTCTTATCAATCTTGTCATTTTGAGATCGATTTGTCATCGATCCTTGTCCTTGTCAATCTCGTCAATTTTGTGATCGATTTGTCATCGATCCTTGTCCTCTTCAATCATGTCAATTGGCGCATATCAATTTGGTCTCTTTATCAATATTGGTCAATTTGTCAATCAATCTCAATTGTTTATCAATCAAATCACTTATCAGTATTGGTCCTTTGTTAATCAGAATCATGATCGAATTGATATCAATTATCTTTTGTCAAGACCTAATTGTCATTCCTTGCATTTCTAATTCATCTTCCAAGGTTTCATGATTTAGTCATTTAACCTTGTTTGTCATTTCTCCCTCTAGGTTAAATAATTTATTTATTTATCCTAGGTCTTCTCATCGCAATTAAATGTTTATTTAATTGGCTAACTAATTTCTCCCTCTTTGTGAATTAATTAATAAATGAAAAATTGTTAATTAATTCACTTAATTCCTAATTTCTAAATTCATCTATTTTTCTAATTCTCCTAATTTCATGGGAATGACATTTCAATTTGTCATAATTGACAATCAATCAATTTTGACATAGAAATTTGTCATAATTGACATTCTTGATTTGCAATTTCCATTCGAATCTCTTCATGCTAATTTGATCTTTTCTCCAATTTGTCTATAGATTGGATGAATTTCTTCAATCCCAATCTAATCACTTTTTCGAATCCCTGATCCCTGGTTGAATCAATCATGCTTCAAGTATTCTTGCCCTATCATCTTGTCTACTTGCTTTCACATCATGCTCATGCACTACTAGGTGAGATCCACAAACAAAGCTATTTGAAGAAGAAAGAAGGATAATGGAGCCACATGAAGGAGACATTCAAGTCTGCATTTGGTTTGCTTAGTTTTCAATCTTGAATGTCTTGTTTTCATGTCTTTATTGAGTGTGTTTAGGATTGATCATTGCATTTGAGCTTTCGTGATTGAGCTAGATTACTAATACTACTTGCTTTGATGATTTCCGATTTCCTATCTACACTAAGAAATTAATCTCTCCTCTCATCAAGGGGAGGTTCCCTATGAAATTTCTCCTCTAATTAACAAGAAATTAAATTTGTGGGTTGGTGTTGGGCATATAACTCTCTTTTTTCCAGAGTTTATGTATTCTCCCTTCACCTAGTTACAATTTCTCTACCTCTTCAGATATTTAAAGAAAAGAACTATTAATCTAACAAACTACACAAAGAGTTACTTTTAAGCAGCACAAAGTCGCCTTTACGGTAACACTAATTCACACTGATTGTTACAAATCAAACAATTAGAAACTTAGCTTAAAGAACAAAGTCTTCAAGTATAGATTTCTAATCCATTAAACTACTAATAACCACTGCAATACAAAGCCTACTACAAGTTACTTCCTTTATTAGTATATTTCTCAAGTATGCTAAGAGCACTAAGTCTATTGGCAAAATTTGAGAGCTCTTTAACCATGTAGCAATATCTTAAAGATCAAATAAGTAAAGATAATATGTAGTCAATGGACATAGGAACATTAAATTATATAAACAAATTTATTGATACAACACAAAGTTTGCAATCAACAAAACTATTTTCTTTATTTGTTTGATTGAATTCTCACCACAAAAGCCCAAAGTCTTAATTGGGATAAAAATCCAGCAGAGTTTTGCTAAGCATGAAAAAGATAAAAAAAAATATTTACAAAAAGGTCCTCCTTATATAGGAAAAGAAGTTGAGAAAAAGGTCAGCATAGTTGACTTATTCAACCACACAGTCTCATTTTACTACAACTACTACATAAAGAAAACATGTAGCTGAACAAAAATTTACAACATCTATTGGTGCAACTGCATGAAGAAAGAGTGCCAAAAGGGGGAACTTCATTCTTGATTCTCTTCTTTGTTGGATTTCTAAAAACCTTTGAACTTAGCGAGGATGGCTTTGACCTCTGATTCGTTCGACATCAAGGTAGAACTTGTGATGATTTGAACATGAGACATTACATCTTGATTCTTTACATGCTTCTTCTTAACATCCTTTAGCATGGATGCGAGTACTTCAAAGCTGACTTGAATTTCTAACAATTTATCAAATTTATCAAGCGAGAAGTCTTGTCCCTTGCATTGGTCCATCAAGGAAAGATATTCTTGGGTGACGACTTCAGCAGTGACGAGATTTCGATCACCATCATACAAATAGCAAGGGAGATCACCTACTTTAGCAAAAATAAGGTCAACCTCATCATCACCTTCTTTCTTTTCACGATCCAGCTCTACAATCATTAATTTCATTGTCTCTTGTTTATGAGACAATAATGACAAGATCTGAATATACTTCTCCCTTGTGGGAATTACCTTGTTCTCAACTAGGACATCTATCCTAAAATCCTCCATTTTGCTCCAAAGGGTAGTGCTTTTCACAACTTCCTCAATTTCTTGTGATAAAGAGGTTTTGAGTCTTTGCATCCAACTCTAGACCACTTCATAATCAGACAATAGTTCCACTGTTGAGCTTAGAAGAAGAGAGCCTTCTAACCTTAGTCGAGAGATCCATTCATCCATGACCCGACCTTTAGCTCCTACCTGTTCAATCTTTTAGAGAGATTCGGTGTCTATTGATGACCCTATAGGTTCAACCTCTTGAGAAGATTGTGTTACCTTTAAGAGGACGTTGGGTAGCTGCTCACACTTCTGCTTCAGGTTATTTTTCTCATCCTTCTCCTGATCCAGTCTTCTTAACAAAGAATTAAGGGCCGTCTGAGAATCTAATTTCACACTTTCATGTGTCTCCACTCCGAGCTACACAACCTGCATGGTATAATCTTCCGATTGTATGTTTCCTTTGTCCTTATCTGATGATGGCACCATAACTATAGCATATTTTCTTTTGGAAGCTGGGTCTACTACCACCCGAGATACTCTCTTTGGCTTCTTTGTTCCTTTAGGATTTGGAGGAACCAAAAGTTCAAAGTCAAATTCATCAAGAGATATTACCTATTTTTTCCTCTTAGGGGCTACTACTTCCATCCAAGGGGGTAGTTCTGGAATGGATGATGGAGTAGTAGCTCCTTGCTAACTTGGGGTTGAAGATTTTGGAGTAGGTTGATGGGAACTTGGAGCAGTTGTAAGTGTAACTGATGGTGTTGATATTGAAGCATCTAGTGGAACATTTGTTGTTGCTACCTCTTCAGTTACAAGTGGGAGAGTTGAGGGTGTCGTGAGTGTAACTTCAATACTTACCAATGAAGGGATTGTTGTGACGGTGGTAGTAATGGTGGGTAAATCTACCGAAACCTGTTCTACAAGTGCATCTTGCAAGGTTTCATTAAAATCCATCATGGTAGACTCAAAAGTAGATGAAGGGATATTATCTAAAGTAGAGAAGTTGGTTATTGTAAAAAATTGACCAGCGGTCTCTGATTGTGACATGCCCATACTTAGATCTCCATCTTCATGAACATCTTCGTCCTCTTGATCAGAGTCAGAGTTAGAATCAATAGAGTGAATGACTACTTGTGAGACAATTGGGACATCGGCTTCAGCTGGGTGTGATACTTCTTCTACCTGTACTTCCTCTTGTTGAGGAATTTCACCTTCTTCGACCTCTTTTCCCTTTCCAGCTTCACTGGCAGGTGGTTGTTCTGACTCTTTCATCACTACTTCCTGTGATGCTGATGATGATTCGGCCTTCTTTGCCCCTTTAACTGTAAATTTTATTTTGGGCCCTTTACCCTTTGATTGTACCACAGGAGCTGAAGATAGTGCTTGTGGGTCTACCCTGCTCTTGGTTCTTGTTTCAGCTATCGCTGCCTTGCCCAATGGACCATCACTATTGTCATCATCTCCTGAACTAGTGGGAAGCTGTTTCATCCTGAGATTCTTCTTTAGCAACCAAGCATTGGTGTTTGCTAAGATGGGAGAGATCCTTTGCGTAATGGACTTGCTTTTCTTCTTTGACCATTACACAAGTGGAAGTGGGGAATCAACAATCTTGTTCTCATAATAAATAGGATCCACTATGTCATTTGTGTCCTCCATAGTCATTGGGATCTTAGCTAGATCCAGATTTTCAATTTGTTCTAGAGTAAGGCAGCTGAAATCCATCCTTCTTATATCCTCCTCATTCTGACAATCCACCCAAACATCCTCAAACCTATAAACATGAGTGTATGTCCTTTTGAGTTTTCTCTTTATACCCCAAAAATCAAAATTGGTTTGGGCCTTGAATCTTCTCATGGTGTTCCACTGCATTTCCTCCTCCATATTTTTGGCTTTGGGATTGATTAGCATGGAATACCTGCCAATTGACTCTAGAAATTTTAACCCGGTCTTGTGGGCTTGTGATTATTTCTCATGCATACTAATCAGTTGTCTGCACAGCTCCATAAGGATGATTTTATCTAAAGGGGGCCTTGGAAGAATGAAGGGCTCACCTGAGAAGCATCCAATTCAGATATAGGTGAATGTGGGAAATTGTAGAAACACACACCCAAAATGAGACACCCTGCTGTAAGCAACCTCTGATATTCTCCTCTTCTAGAGGCCTTTATAAAAAATTCACTTCCATACAACAAAGAAGGCATCATTAACCCTCCTATAATGATTACCTTGATTTTTGATAGTTAGTTGGTCATAGTACTCCGAAACGGGCACCACTCTTTTGTCACCCTTGGTAGACAAGCTTGGATATTGCCCCATTGAAGCAGCTGCATAAACTAGGCATGAGGTCATATAAAACTTCAGTGTTACCTTGACCTCTTTCAATTGGGTGCAAAGCACATCACTAATTTGTTCTCCCCAATCAATTCTTGCAGCTCCCTTTCTGATTATATTCATATAGTAAATCATCCAGCTTTGGAAATAATGAGTCTTTTAATCCTCACTCTGGATAACATGGTAACCATGTCATTATATTCCTCATTAAAATCACTCCTATGGAAAGACTTAGGCCATCGTGAGGTGAGGGAAGATCTAGCAGTAGAGAGATAAACAATATTAATCACCTTTTTGCATTTATCCTCATGTTTCTCGTAGTACTCTTGAGCACTCTCTTGAGAAATATCACCCACTTCTTCAGCTGATGAGCCTTTGAAAACACTATTGAAGAATACACTGTCTAGAGTCATTATGACCTTCTGATCATCATCTTTTACCTGCCTTGTGCTTGGATCAAAGTGATCAGCCACTGCTAGTACAAATTCAGGATCGTGAGCCGCGACTGGGAAGGATGCATGCTTATGTAGCTCAGATTTGATTAAACTAGTCAGGCATGCAGGAGCCTTCTAAACCTAGTCAAGAAACTCTTGCATGTCAACATGCCCAATTTCGGTGTCCCTGATCTCCTTAATGTTTGAGTCCACTGAACTCTCAGGGTACATATTCAAGTACCTATCATACTTGTATTTCATCTTTTTTGATGATGCTTTACTCGGAGAAGGTTGTCCTGAGGAAGACTCGGGCTTGTTGTGAGAGAGATTTGACATTCATGCACAGTGAATACATTCAATACTAATGATTAGCCATTCATCATTATCAAAAATCTTTTTTTTCTCAAACGGATCGAAAAATGGGACTTAAAACAGGCCAAGGAGTAAAAACTGCCAAAACAGCAGGTCAGAGAAAAAAGTCCGTTCTGCTTCTTCACAAACAAAACTCGCACATCGAAGTTTAAAACCTGATGTAAAATCTTAAAAAACAACAACCTGCACACCAGAGTTTAAAACCCGATGTGCAAAGTAGGGAAAAACATCAGCACATCAGAGTTTAAAACCCGATGTGCATGGGAAAATATAATAAGCACATCAGACTTTAAAGTCCGATGTGCAATCTAAAATAAATTAAAGGCAAATTGGACTTTAAAGTCCAATGTGCTTTAAATTAGGAAGGATCTGGTTGACATGTCAAGTTTTAAAACCCGACATGTCAACCCATAACCCTCCACATATTGGATTTTAAAGTTCGATATGCAGAGGTTAATAAGCCGCATATCGAACTTTAAAATCCAATATGCGGAGGGACAACCTTTTGGCTGCACATCAGAGTTTAAAGTTTGGTGTGCAAGGAAGAGAGGGGGATCCGAAGAACAATCGGATTTTAAAGTCTGATTGCTCTTTGGATCAAAGGAGGTAATCAAACTTCAAAATCCGATTGTCCTCCGGGTAGAAATCCGAAAAACACAACAAATAAAAACAAAAAGAAAAGGACAAAAAATGAAAATATGCAAACAACAAAAACCCGAAAACAAAAAAAACCCTACCTCTTCCAATCTGCCGATGAAAAAGATCTGACAATCAGGCAAGGGAAATCTGAATCACGATGAGTAAGAGCAGAAGAGGGCATGCAGAGAAAGAAAACAGAGCATAATGAAAATTAAAATGCATAAAATTAACTTATAAAGCACTTCTAAACAAACCCTAATAAAAATTAATGCACCATTAATTACAACCCGCAGTTGCATATCAGGTTTTAAAGTTCGACATGCAAGCCAAGGACACTTGCACGTCGGACTTTAAAGTCCGACATGCAAGTGAAGAAGCAAAACACCTGCAGTGCAGACTTTAAAGTTCAAACTATAGACAAAGACAACCCGCAGTTCGGACTTTAAAGTCCGCACTGTAGGCTGAGACAAATCGTAGTTCATACTTTAAAGTCCGAACTATAGGCTAAAACCTCTTGCTTTTCGGACTTTAAAGTCCCAACTGCATGAAAAACTGCAAAGCTAGGAAACAAGGAAAACAAGAAAAATGAAAGGCAAAAAAGAAATGAACTAACTGACCGAGTCGATTAAGCTCTCCCGGAGACCATAAGGTACGAAACGGACCAGTTTCATAGGGTTGCCTCATGATTTTGGCCATGCTGAAATCAAGGACAACACTATGGAAAGAGATGTTATTTGTCAGGTGGTTGACCTTCCTCTATCTTATAATATTTTGCTGGGAAAACCATGGACTCATGATATGCAAGCAGTGCCATCTACATACCATCAATGTTTGAAGTTTCCCTACAATGAAGTTGAGGTCAGTGTTCCTGCTGATACCAGATACACTTGAAACACATTAAAACAATGTGTTGATACTCTTGTTCCTCACAACAGAGAAACCTCTATACCAGAGAGTTCAGAAGCTATGATGAAGGACTTAGAAAAGAAACTGAAAATCACAGAAGCCGACATGGGTAGATACAAGATAGAACCTGTACTTTCACTGGTGTCTCTTCTCCCATCACCTAGACAGTTTGGAAAACTATCTGAAGCTATGAAACCAAAAACTTCACTTGAAAAAATCATCTATGATGGTACTTTTGTGCAATCTTCTGCATCCTTTGCAAATGAAACAGAAGAGACAAATGGTCTTGAATGACTTTACAAAGGGAAAAATGAAGATAGAGAAGTGCAACATTGTGAAATTTCTCCTGAACAATATGGTAAAGGCTATCAGATAATCCAATGCATGGGGTATTCAAGTATAGGTCCTTTGGGAAAACATCAAGAAGGAATTGCCAAACCCATCAAGCTGCAAACCAAGTTTGCAAAGGACAAAACCGGACTTGGGTACCATCTAGATAAACCATCAATTCAAAAGTGACAATCTTATCAGCCACACCAAATAGTAGAGGAAGTAAACAGACAACAAACTTAGGAAGAATATGAGAAAGAACAAGAAGAGATGGCAATCAAAAGAGAAGAAGAAGCTTATAACCAAGTTCCAAAGGTATGAACAAGAAAATACCAGAAGTAGAAATTCCAGAAGAAATGAGAGAATGGGTGGAAAGAATCAAAGAAATGTTTGCACCATTAAACATTCTTGTCACATATACGACAATAATACTAGAAGAAGATTAAAAAACATACTCAAATGATTATGAACTAGGTCTAGAACCTCTATCGGATGCATCTACTAAAGAATCCAATGATACTATAGATGAAGCACAAGAAAAAGCACACATGAAGCTACAACAAGAAATAGAGGAAATTAGACTAAAAAGACAAGAAGCTTATGAGAAACAACTAAGAAAAGAGAAAGCACAAGAAAATCACTCACCTACTATATCTCCATATAATGAGACAAAACAAATTAGGTATGCAAACACAATTGAAGAACTGGAGGCTAGTCAAGCAGGAGCGGCTATCGGTCCAGAAGAAGCTGAATGGGAAAGAAGACAAAAACTCACAGAGTCATCAAGGCTATGTGAATAGGTATGTCAACTACAGGTTATCACTGAACCAGAACAAGAAGGATCTTCTAGTATAAAAGATGTTCATATTGATACCATACTTTCTTTTACTGAGTTGCTTGAAGAGGAGTCAGATGCTTCATCTTCTAACTTTGATCAGCTTGAAATGGGCTCCATTTATGATATTACCTATTCAACACCAAACTATGACTACTTTGTCATGAATGTTGAAACTCTATCTTAAGAAGACAATGTTGTTGAACCACAACACATAGTCCAGTCTAAAGTAGGAGAAGGTTCTAGTGGTAGGTCTGTTGGGTTAGATTCTCTAAATGCTAACATAGGCTTTGATAATCATGTTATGACTCTTTCTGGTCTCAAGACACTAATGCAAGGTAGTCTTCTAGAACTCAACTTGATGGTCCAAGGTTGTGATGACAATACTATGAATTCCCTTGAACCCGTCAAATCTTTATCCCTAGTATACCTTGAGCTTATTAACCATACTCTACAAGACCAACCCATGGATATCCTTACTTTTTTCAATGACTATGCCTTAGCATGTTACCTTAATGCAATTGAACCCATGAACTCTTCCATCAATGAATAGAGTGTGAGCATGACCAAAGTAGATGTCAAGTATGTTAGTCTCAAATATCAAAAGAAGAAAAATATGTGTTATGATGGCAAAAACCACAATGTGGCAGTATCAGAACTGAAAAATTAAAAATAAAAGATGTGTTTGACGGTGAAAATCTCTTTGAGGCACCTGAAGATGAGATGCTTGATATTCTGACTAATCACTTTCAAGAGAGATCATCAGTACTGATTGAACCTACACAACTAGTGAACATTGGAACAAAGGAAATTCAACATATAATACATGTGGCTCAAACCCTATCAACATAAAAATTGAAAGAGTTTATTGATTTCTTCATAGAGAAAAAGATCAACTTTGCATGGACATATTCTGATATGTCACGTCTAGATCCTAACCTTATAATGCATCATCTTTCTATTGCTCCTATAGTCAAACCTATCAAACAAAAACTTTGAAAAATGCATCCTCATGTTGCATTGCTTGTTAAAGTTGAGCTAGAGAAATTACTCAAAGCGGGATTCAACCAAGCAATTGATTATGCTGAGTGGATATACAACATTGTCCCTATTTGAAAACTTGATAAATTAATCCGTGTCTGCATAGACTTTAGAGAATTAAACAAGGCATGCCCAAAAGATGATTTTCCATTGCCTAACATTGACATGATAGTGGACATGACTACTGGTTATGAAATGTACTCTCTAATGGATGGCTTTTCTGGCTACAACCAAATCAAAATCGTACCTAAAGATCAAGAGAAAACAACGTTCACATGTGCCTTGGGAAATTTGTGCTGGAATGTCATGCCCTTTGGCTTAAAGAATGCAAATGCTACCTATCAAAGAGTTGTAATTACAATCTTTCATGACATCATGCACAAAAACATGGAAGACTATGTAGAATTGGGTCTAATCTTAGACAGAATGGAAATGTTTAAACTCTGACAAAATCCTAAGAAATGTGCATTCAGAGTTACATCTGGAAAATTGCTAGGATACATTATTTCAGCAAAAGGGATTGAAGTTGATCCAGAAAAAGTTAAAGCTATAATAGAAATTCCACCTCCAAAGAATGTAAGTCAAATGAGAAATCTACAAGGGTGGCTCCAATCAATAAGACGCTTCATTTCTCAACTAGGAAATAAGGCTCAACCATTCACGAAAGTATTACGGAAAGGAGTTACATACAACTGGGATGAAGAATGTGAACAACACCTAAAACAAATCGAGGAATATATTTCCAATCCACCCATTTTGATGCCACTGATTCAAGGCAAATGTTTGATTCTCTATATATCAACTATTGACACATCACTAGGGGTACTTTTGGCTCAATAAGAAACAAGCTATATACTATATCGACAAGATGTTGGTGTCCTATGAGATGAATTACACTATCATTGAGAAAACTTGTTTGGCAGTGGTCTTTGCTTCACAAAAAATGATACATTACATACTAGCACATTCCATCAATCTGGTTTCTAAGATTGATCCTCTTAAATATCTTCTAAGCAAAGCAACACTCATAGGGAGATTGGCTAAATGGGTTATGATACTCACAAATTTTACATTGAGTATGTAGAACACAAAGCTATAAAAGGACAAGTTATTGCATATCAACTTGCTTGCGCTCTCCTTGAAGATAATCAACCTTTGAACATAAAATTTCTAGATGAATCCATAATGCATCTTACTCAGCGATCTTGGAAAATGTTCTTTGACAAATCTTTTACTCAACAAGGTTCTAGTGTCGGGATCCTTTTTATTACTCCTTAGAGCTACTCAATTCTAAAGGCATACAAGATCCTCTTTCCTTGTACCAACAATATTGTAGAATATGAAGCCTTGGTGAATGTAATCAAACTGGCTATTGAATGGAAAGTTGTTGAGCTATACATCTATGGTGACTCTGAACTGATAATCAACCAAATCAATGATGCGTATCAAACTTGGGATGAAAAACTGATGCCTTATAAAATAATGGTTGATGACTTTAAGAAATGCTTTGTCTTTGTCTCATTTTAGCAGATTCCTAGATCAACAAACATAATAGCAGATGCTATGGCTACATTGACATCTATACCACCACTACAAGAAACACAGTTCCGCTATGAGTTTCTGGTGGAAGAGCTTCGCTATCCTACTTATGATTCTTCTAATTCCCAGATGGTTTGTTGTATCATTGGGCATGACTCATCTCACTATAACCATATCTACTCCTACTTACATGAACAAATCATCCATGATAACCTTACTCACAATAAGAAAAGAAACCTAATCTGTAATGCTTCGTGGTATGTCATCATCGCTAACAATCTATATAGGTGAGGGTTAGATAGTACTTTGCTTAGGTGTCTATAAATTGAAGAGTCTCAATGTGCGTTATCTGAAGTCCATGAAGGTATTTGTGGATCTCACTCAAACAGTCTAACTCTAGCTCAAAAACTGCTAAGGGTTGGCTACTATTGGCTAGATATAGAAAAAGATGCTATAAAATTTGCTAAAACTTGTCAGAAATGCCAGCTGCGTGGCAATCTCATAAATACTCCAGCAAGGGAGCTCATACCTTTTATCACACAATGACCTTTTCAACAATGGGCATTTGACCTCATTGGCCAAATCTATCCTTCATCATCCAATGGACATAAGTTTATCATAACTGCCACCAAATACTTCACTAAGTGGGTTGAAGCAGTTCCGCTAATCAAAACAACTGAAAAAAGTGGCTATGTTCATTCTTAACTACATCATCTGTAGGTATGGAATTCCCTCCTCAATTGTAACTGACAATGGGGGTAGTTCAAAAACAAGGATATAGATGAGCTCTATGACAAGTTCAAAATCAAACAACATTGGTCTTCCATATACTATTCTCAAGGTAATGGATAGGTTGGAGCGTCTAACAAAACTCTACTAACCATCTTGCATAGAACGGTCAACAAATTTGGAAAGGATTGGCATCTATAGCTCAAACTGACACTATGGGCTTATAAAACAAGTATCAAAACACCTACTGGGGCTTCACCTTTTGCTTTGGTGTATGGGGCCAAAGCAGTCTTGCCTATTGAGGTTGAAATTCCTTCTTTGAGAGTTTCTTTGCAAGGTCTTATCACTAATGAATATCGCAAAATATCTAGATTGCAAGAACTCGAGTTGCTGGATAAATGTTGGCAAGTGGCATTTGATCATCTGCAAGCTTACTAGAAGATAATGTCTAGAGGATATAACAAGAAAGCTCGACACAGAGAATTTCAAGTTGGTGACCTTGTTTTGAGAGAGAATCCTAAAGTCAACAGTATTGGGAACAAAAAGGGACGTTTGTGTTAGGGGTCCCATAGATACTGAGAGGGGGGGTGAATCAGTATCTAACCGGTAATAAGAATTTCTTAAGTTAAAACATGCAGAACATAATACAACAGTGTACCGATATGCAAGAAATAATGCAATAAATAGAATCAAGAACATCCACATGAAAAGTACACCATAACACAAGATGTTTAACGAGGAAACCCGGTGTGGGAAAAACCTTGGTGGGATTTGTGACCCACAATATTCACTCACTGGCCAATAAGAGAATATTACTTACAATAGGGGCCTGCACATGTAGGAAGGCCAACTGCCTAGAGCTCACTGCTCAATGGGAAGTCACATTGACTTACAATAAGGATTATACCAATCCAATGACTTGTACTACTTTACAATAGCATTTTCAATGCCAGATTCAGTATCGGTTCCTGCTTTGTTCTTTACATATACCCTTGACCTATAATTTGCACATTAGGTCTGCCTAATAATTTTCTTTATGCTCCTACTATCTCTTTCACAAATGTCTACAATGATCTCCTTTATATAAGAGTCATTTTACAATTTGCCAAGTCAGCTTACAATAATAAACAAAATATTACATAACAAAAATCCTGTCGGCCTCTGTACTGGTATACATGTTTTCTTCTATGCCGGTGCCAGTGTCCTGAGTGATCTACTGATGCCGGTGCACTATCTTGCTGATGCCATAGGATTGCAAGGTTGCCATCAATGACAAAACCTTCAATCACATACAATGTCTCATTGGAGTGTGCATATGCCAACAATCTCCCCCTTTGGCATTGATGGCAACACTCATGAGAAATTTCAAAAAGTATCCAAAAATGTGTAGTCCAAAAATGTTACCAAAAATGTTTACCAAAAATGTTTACCAAAAATGTGAGAGCTCCCCCTGAGCATATGATTCTTGTGTTTGGAATTTTCTCATCCTACTACTCCCCCTTTGGCATCAATGACAAAGGTTGTCAAGATGTCAGTAGAGTTTGTAGTTTCATCTATCCATATCCTCAACCTTGTAGCTGGGTGGTTATTATCTGAAAAAGGTCTCCCAAGATTAAGTTTATACTATCCATAAACTTCTTATTATCTTTTATTGTTGTCTCAGTCCTCTTTACTGTACCGGTGAGATGCTGCAAATGCTCTGCCGGTGTTTTGCTGCCCTGTATTAGTGCCTTTGAAATTTCCTTCCACAGAGATGCTAAATAGTCCAATCTTGGACTTAGTTTAGATCTCAAATGTTTTGCCTTATTTATTATTCTCTCTTTCTCTCTTTCCAGTTTGAGTAGTTCTTCCTCAAATTTTGCTATCTTCTCTTCAAAAACTGATAATGAATCAGGTGAGTTTACAAAATTGTCTGCAAGCTTATTTATCTCATCTTGTGCCTTGCTTATTTTCTTATCAATATCTATAGTCAAAAAGTTTGATTTACATGTATCTTTATACAGATTTTTGTATTCTTTTAACAAACTACATAGTTCCAGTAGAAGTGTGTCAAAATCTCTGTTACACTTCTTTATTTCCTCATCAAAGAATTTTTGTTTCTCAATTTCTACCTTATCCTTTACTTATTCTTCCTTTATTTTCTCAATGTTTTCAGAAATATATTTACACAATGTATCCAATTGTCCTAAAGAATCTTTATTATCTATATTACAGTTTGGAGCTATTATCTTCAAAATTGGTATAGAATCATCAATTGCCTTATAAGCCTGTGAGTTGCAGTCAATTATTTTCTTGATAGAATCAAGTAATACCTCAGTCAAATTTGTTGACTTGAATACTAATGATGATCCAACAATCTGAGTATCGGTGGAAGTAACCATGCTTGTATTGACCTTTGGCAGGTCAGTTTGTGTCTGCATTTCTTTTAGCATTGGTTTTCCTACTTCACTACTTACCAGTGGCACTGTTCCCTTATGTACCTGTTTCGGAGCCTTTAGCTCTAATGGTTTCTTTGAATGTTGTGTTGTCTTTTTCTGTGCCTCAGTCTCTTCCTTTTTCTCTGTATCCTCTATCGGTTTCTCTGTTTCCCCTACTACCGAAGGCTCATTAGCCATATCTGACTTGTCAGTTGTATCTTTATCTACTATTATGTTGATCTTTTGGGTATCAACATTTATAGTATATAGAACTTCAGAATTAGGATTTTTATCCTCTACATCCATACTTGCTGCTGTTGGTTGATCTTCAGTAGTTGTTATTTTCACCGGTGGGGGTAGGTTGTCTTTAACTTTGATGCTTGGTGGTGCACCAACTTTGCCTTTCCCCTTATCCCTGTCTTTCTGATATACCTTTATAGGTTTAGGGTTCCTGTACTCTTCTTGTTTTTCTTTGTCAACCAGGAATATATCCCAACCATCTTCTGTTTCCTCTGTTACTTCAGTAACTCTTCCTGCCATTAGTGAAATATGCTGGTGTGCAGTAGAGAATATTGACCGGTTTGCTTGAGCAATCAAATCATCAATTTCCTTGGGAGAGTTTACCGAATATACAACAAGTAGCTTCTCTATTTTTATTTTCTTATCTAATTATATCACTACTTGCCTTTTGGCCTCAAGTCTTTTGAATAAATCATCAGGAATTTCATTTGCTACTTCCATAAAAAATTTCTTGTACATGTCCATATGCAGTATAACACTATTCTCAACTTGCTCTTTCTCATCAGCAGATAGAGTGTTATAAATTTTCTCTATATTTTTCAGTTTTCCTTCCTCTGTGATTTCATTTAACAGTATATCAAGAGGTGTCAAGTCACTATTTGTCCTTTTCTTTCTTTGGTGTCATCTTTTTCTTTGGTGTGGCCTTTCTAACCGGAGATCTCACTGCTTGTTTCTTTTGCCTTGTCCTTCTAGGTGAAGGAGTGGTTGCCGGTGAGGGATCTCTTTTTCTAACAACTCTTTTAAAAGTTGCTGGCATGTCACCTACTGGTGATAGTTGAGTTTCAGGTTGTGGAGCTACCAACTCATCCTCCGTTATGCCGATTTTCTTCAGTACATCTTCCTTTATGGCCTTTGCTTGCTTGGATCCTTTCCTTACAAATGCCTCAACCTTCTTTACTCTTTTCTTTGATTGTATTTGGCTTTCTATAGTCTCAGCACTACCAAATACTTCTTCCTTAGGTTCATTGGGGGCTTCCAGAAGTGCTTTAGCATAAGTTTCAGCTATGTGATCATCTATCTCATAGCCCATCTCGGTTACCCAAATTGTCCTTGGGATGACCGCTTCCATCCAGATTTCATCTTTCTTAATGACAAAGCATATATCATCCTTGTATTTGTCTACTATTTTCTGAGATAACCTTATTCTTTGCTTCATTTTGGTCTTCAATGCTTGGAAAAAGTCATGAATATTGTTCTCCTTGTTCTCACCCATGGTATTGAACAGTTCAGTCAATTGTTTTCCTACCGGTATGTCATATCCAAGTTCTTTATAACCTATACTGGGAACCTATTTTGTTATGTGTAGCATTAGGCATACTAATGGATTTCCAAATCTGAAAGTTCCTTTCTTGTCCTTTTTGATTTTTCCAAGGTTGTCAATTAGTTCATCCTTTAACCATTCACAGATGTCAATTTTTGCATTGTCTGTTACCATATCATAAGAACTCTTAATGCATAAACTTGAAACTAAGTTAAGTCTATTAGCATGAGTGGCCTTGTAACCTAATATCATACTTATGAATCTCACATTAATATCTTTTACATCATTAACCCTTAGAGATCTCTTATCGAATGTTGCACCAGTTAGTTTTATAACTAGGTCATTGGGAACCTTCTTGGTTTTATCTGGTCTCTTACCGGTGGTTGTAACCCTATGACAGCTTTCACAGCTTCCTTGGTGATCTTGTGGATTGCATCCAACCAGAAAAATTCTCCATGAACTCTGCTTAACACTATCCTAATCACATCCTTAGGGAATTCAGGAATGCTAAGGATTTCTGAGAATCCTAGGGTTTCAATAACCTTGTGTTCATTTTTAACATTGCCAGTATCATCACATATTACGGTTTTATACATGGTTTTGATTTCCTCATCTCCTAACTCTTCAATGTTGCAGTGGATGTACATTCTAGGGTCTTTAGCATATACAACACCTTTAGGGATTTGAGAAAAAGAACCTAAGGTATCATCCTTCTTTGCTATTTCAGGAACTAACTGAAATATGGGCCTAGGTCTTTTGATTACTTCAACAATAGTAGGGTTTCTATGTATTCAATTATAGAGGTGGATGCCATGATTAAATACCTTTTTCTGCCTTGGATGGATGATTGCTTGGAGTGTGCTTGCTTCTTGCTCGAAATGCCTTAGCTCGGAATCTTCGCACTCTTTGAAAATTTGAAATCACGATGAAATGAAATGGAGCCAAAACCTTATTTTATAATGTCTTTTCGCCATCTACCTCATTTATTGAATGTCAGTTAAGTATTCACTTAACATTGTCTGCTGGTAATAAGTAATTTTCAACTTCTTATCTTTAACCAAGGGAATAATTAGCACATGTGTCATTTGATTGCCAAACCCTCAAGGAAATTTTCTTCAATTAGATGAAGAACTTCCTGCCAGTGGAGCACTACTCTGTCTTGCCGATGAGGCATCACTCTATTCTACCGGTGAAGCATTGGTTGGTTCTACCGGTGGAGAAGTATTCCCAATATTTAGATCAGCTTTTCTAATCCATTGTTTTGAGAATTCTTGCTTAACCTCTTCAACTTTTTCTTTACCTTTCAAGATAGCACTTTTGTTGTCTACCAGTGTTCCTTTACTTCTACAAAATTTAGCAATATGCCCAATCTTGTTACATGCATAACAAGTTACATTATTCTTCTGAATAGCTTTCCCATAACCTATGCCGGTTTGTGTTCTGCATTGATTTGATAAATGTCCAAATCTTCCACAAACATAACATCTCACATTCATTCTGCAGTTTTCAGAGTTGTGACCAACTTTGTTGCATTTTGAACATTGACCAGTGGGTGTGTTGATATTCTGATAATTCCTAGATCTACATTCAATTTCTCTATGACCATACTTATTACAGTTAAAGCATTTTCCATTGAATTTATAAGCATTAGGTTGTCTTACCGGTTTGTTGTGATCCTGAGTATTTGTAGTACTGGAGCTTTCACCAAATTCAAAGCCAATTCCAGAAGTGTCACCTTTAGGTTTTTGATTCTTCAGCAAGGTACCAAGTTCCTCTGAGCTTTTCTTGAATTTTTCTTTGTGTTGATTTGCAGTTTCCAGTTCCCTTTCCAAGATTTCTTTTTGTCTCATCAGTTCATTTGAGTCATTCTGAGTATGCATCAAATCTATCTTCAACATGTCATTTTCATAGCTAAGTCTTGTGTTCTCATTTTCTACATCACTTAGTCTTCTGGTCAATTCTTCTTCATTCTTCTTTCTATCCTCAATCTCTTTGCAAAATCTCATAGTCATATCCTGCATTTCATTTTTTGTTTTCATGATCTCTTGTTTCAACTTGCTTATCATATCATTAAGTGATTCCTTTTCATCATTCTCATTTTGCAATTTTTCACAAAGTTATCTTCTCTTATTTCTTGCAACAGTAAAATTTTCTTGAAGTGCCTAAATGTTATCCCGAGCTGCTCTTAAATCATCTTCTAATTTGATATTTTTCAATTTCTCTACATCATAGTCTATAAGAGCTCCTTCAAGTTGCTTCATCAGATTTTCCATCTTTACTGATGTCAAGATCTTCCTCAAGCTATTAGGCTTCTGAAAATGGAGGACCAGGCTCTGATACCAATTGTTAGGGGTCCCACAGATACTGAGAGGGGGGGGGGGTGAATCAGTATCTAACCAGTAATAAGAATTTCTTAAGTTAAAACATGTAGAACACAATACAACAGTGTACCGATATGCAAGAAATAATGCAATAAACAGAATCAAGAACACCCACATGAAAAGTACACCATAACACAAGATGTTTAACAAGGAAACCCGGTGTGGGAAAAACCTCGGTGGGATTTGTGACCCACAATATTCACTCACTAGCCAATAAGAGAATATTACTTACAATAGGGGCCTGCACATGCAGGAAGGCCAACTGCCTAGAGCTCACTGCTCAATGGGAAGTCACACTGACTTACAATAAGGATTATACCAATCCAATGACTTGTACTACTTTACAATACATCTTCAATGCCAGATTCAGTACCGGTTCCTGCTCTGTTCTTTACATATACCCTTGACCTATAATTCGCACATTAGGTTTGCCTAATAATTTTCTTTATGCTCCTACTATCTCTTTCACAAATGTCTACAATGATCTCCTTTATATATAAGAGTCATTTTACAATTTGCCAAGTTAGCTTACAATAATAAACAAAATATTACATAACAAAAATCCTGTCAGCCTC
Organism: Cryptomeria japonica; assembly: GCF_030272615.1. NCBI lineage: Eukaryota > Viridiplantae > Streptophyta > Pinopsida > Cupressales > Cupressaceae > Cryptomeria > Cryptomeria japonica. The sequence continues at coordinate 40,202,680 of NC_081406.1, read as the reverse complement.
TGTGCCGGTATACATGTTTTCTTCTGTGCCGGTGCCGGTGCACTATCTTGCCTGTGTAATGCTTTGTCGGTATAATGTCTTGCTGATGCCATAGGATTGCAAGGTTGCCTGTGTAATGCTTTGCCAGTATAATGTCTTGCCGGTGCCATAGGATTGCAAGGTTGCCATCAATCACAAAACCTTCAATCACATACAATGTCTCATTGGAGTGTGCATATGCCAACAGTTTGAACCCAATTGGCTAGGTCCCTATATTGTTACCACAGTTTTTGGCTATGGTGCTTACCAACTCTCAACACCAGAAGGATAACAACTCTGTGAATCGATCAACACCATCCACTTAAAGAAATTCTACACGTAGCATTCTCTGCTCCAGCAACCTATACAACTAAAATGTCTTGAAAAAATCCTAAAAATCCTAAAAAATCTTGAAAAGTAAAAAAAAAAAAAAGAATCTCTCCCAAGAAGGTGAAAACCAAGTAAACATGGGCCTCTTGTACTAAAGTGCCCATCTATCAACGTAAATTTAGGATTTCTTGCTTTATTTCCTGCTTTACTACATCTTTGCTTTATCTTGTACATATCCTTTAGTCGCTTTTGTGACACCTACCAGTTCTTCTTGGAACCCTCATGGCTTGAAATCAATCAACGTTGTAGTCTTAGGGCAATCAACTGATCAATCTAAATATCCTGAGAAGTTTAACCAAGTCATCTTTATGCCGATAGTACCAGGTCATCCAATCCAAATCAGTTACCTGTCTCCTAACCACTGTAGGGTTTTGCCACTTACATCTCATCAAAGACACAAAGCAAGAACAATGAAAATAATCACTAAAACTATTTGAGCTATGATTGAAATTTTCTTTGTATGCTATCTTTTAAATTGATTTTCACTTATTATTCCGTCTAAGTAACTCAAGGAAGTCTATCTTGACTAAGAGGAGAAAGGAATGGGGGCATAATACTTTTCTTTGTTTTCTATTTGAGGGAATGATTCCAATGATCTGGAAACATCTCATAAACTGGGTGTTTGTGATAAGTTCCTTCACATCAAGGTGAAATTTCCACACATACCTCGACTCTGTTTATTTGTTTGCTACAGGGAGGTTGGAAGTATTTCATTATCTGTTTTGGGTAAATTTTCTTTATTATGCAATCTAAATTGATTCTTTATCTGTCTTAGGATATGAACGATAAAAGGGTCATTGCAAACAAGATAATCACTATTGCATAGTAAAAAAAGAACTCTTCTTTGTCTAGTGTGTTTGTACGTAAGCAACATTCAGGTCATCCTGACTCTTTATGCCTTGGTGCTTATGTTCACTTGCTAAATCAAAAGAGCATGACATTCAAGTCATCCTGACTCTTTTTACCTTGGTACTTATGTCTATCTTCAACATTTTAAAATGCTCAGTGATGATAAATAGCATAACAAATCCAGTGACTAAAGTATTAGGTTGCATTCATACTAAGCTTTGTGCATTTCAAGAAATTTTAGCATGATAACTTTACTTTTTCTTTCCTTTGAATTAAGCTTGAATTTGAAACGATCATCATTTTTTCAAACTTGCTCCAATTGACACAAAATTTGTACCCCAAGATAAATTGAGCATCTTGAGTCCATTTTCGAGATCAAAATCAAAATCTATCATTTTTCTAGTGAAATTATCACAACGTTGACCACTTGGCACATTTATCAATAGGTCAATCTTTGCATCAGTCCGCGCTCAAATATTTTCCAATCAACTCAGAATTTATTCAATTTATCTCAAATCAATTCTTAAATCTTTCTTTGTGCTCAAATTATCATCACTAAATATTTTTGTCACTCCAATTTCCTAAAATTATCGTGCTATCTCACCATCTTTCAATTTTTTCCTGAGGGGGCATACTTATTACATCATCAAAAGTCGATCAGAAAAAATATTTTCAATCAAACATTAATCAAACAAGACCTCATTTCTAGGGGCATCTCAACTTCATCGCATTATATCAAGTTGAGGTTCTTCAAATTAAATTAATATTTAGGGGCATATCAGTTTCATCGCACCAAATCAAGTTGATATTGTCCTCATTTGAATCAATCTCTTAGCGGTAATAAGTTTCATCACACCTCATCAAGTTCATTATTCGTTTAAATCTAATCAAGGGTTTAATGAGTCTTTTTGATAGTGATCACATGCTCAATCCAAATAGGCGTTTAGTTTTATCACATCAAATCAAGTTGGACATTCTATTTTGCTAATCGATTCTTGTTCAATCAAGTTCAGAATCAGTATTATCTCTTCGCTCAACCATTTCTAGTTCAATCAAGTTCTAGATCAATATCCGTTTCGTGATCCATCAAGTTCAAGATTGATATCTTTGCTCTTCATCGGTCCTAGTTCAATCAAGTTCGGGATTGATATCACTTTGATCAATCTGTTCAGTTTCATCACTTCAAATTAAGCTGAATATCTCGCTCTTCATCCGTTTGTGATCCATAAAGTTAAGAATCGGTATCTCTTCGACATCAACTATTCTTTGAATCAATGTGTTGCTTGCACATCAATTCAAAGATGGGCAAATGTAATACCCTAAAAATGGTCATCTAAACCATGGGCCCCTAATCTTGACTACATTACCAAGGTCCTAACCAAAGGCAATTAAATCAATTTTGAGCACCTAATTAGTTAAATCCTAAATCATCAATGTCACATGGCAAATTAATCTTTTTAATAAAACAAATCATCAAAAACTCTTTTATCAATTATCCTATTTATTTAATTAAAGATCCTAGCATATTTAATTAATAAAATAATTTGCCATTAAATCATCAAAAAGGAATTAATTTGAAAAACAAAAGGAATTAATCATCAAAAAGGAATTAGTTTAAAAAATAAATTAATTTGAGATAATTTGAAAAAGAACTTTCAATTAAAGGAGCAATATTGAATAAAAGGGAATAAATCAAAGAAAGTTTTCTTTAAGAAAGGAAAATGGAATAAATCAGTTTTTCTGATTTATCTCAATTTTAGCTGAATCTTATCTCCTTCAAATCTAAAGAAAGCTGCCAATCACATCAAATCACTTGGATTGTGCTTCCTCTTGGAGAATCTCGACTGTCACTTTCTCTCTGGATTTTCTATAAATTTAGGCTCTCATCTCTTAATCAAAGTATTCTAGAGATTTTTGTTAGAATCAATGTGATGTAGAGCATGTATCACAAACCATAAAACCTTCATTCAAGGGTAGACTTTAAACTTGAATCAAGAGGCATATAAAAAGATACAACATTCCTCTCAACTCCAAATAAATTTCAAAGGTTATATTAAATACCTAAAACCCTTGATTCAATATTTAAGACCATAAAATTCACCATAACATGAGAGAACAAATTCTTATTTGCTATGGAATACCCTAGTTCAGGGTTTCATCCTTTAAAAACTGTTTTCACCAAAATAATCACACAATATTCAATTCATAACCAAATTAAGTAAGACAAAAAACATTGGAAAGAAGATTTAGAGAAATTTCCAACATATATAGTCTTTCTTCATTATGATCCCTCATGTGACCACACCAAATACTGCAACTGGACTACTACTGCCTTCACCAGTCTGCCTTTCACCATGAACTATAACAAACAGTCATCAATAAATTTTTCAATATTTATTATAAAGACAATCGCTTTGGTCATAATTTAGATTACTGAGTTAAACAATTTCTCTCCAAATGTAAGCTAGATCCAATGGTTAAATCAAAAGTTATGATCATTGTTCCAAAAACGGGTAACCCTTGGGAGGGTTTTGACAATTATTATAAAAACAAACACATCTTGCCAAATACTCCATAAAAATGCATAAGAAAGGATTCATCTGAAAGATATTTCATTAATATATCATTCAATAACATCTACATACAAAATTACATCAAATGTGATCCTCCATGGATCTATGACAGCCATAGATTCCTTAAAACCTCATGACAGTTTGAGGGTTTGATGGATAATCTTTGTCAAATCCCCTCCAAACTGATCTACCTTCTTGATTTCGACCAAACATGGTTTTATAAACCATTTAAAACTCCTTTCTAACTACTCCAACCACCTCATAACCAATGGATTTCATTTTTTTCACTTTTGTTGCACTTTTTGACAATGTCGCAACTTTGCAATTTTTACAATTTTTGCATGTTTTGACAAAAATGACTCTAACTCTTACATGGACACTTTTAATGGACCAAATATGATATATTTGGACAAAATGGCTCATTTATCCTTACATATTATGATTCAATGGACTCAAATACAATAAAATTGCTCATATTGTGACTTTTGACCTCCTGGTATGCTTGTGTGCTTAGGTGCCTCTGCACCATACTCCCAACCTTATAAATTTTTTAGGTCCCTTGGAAACGTGGGTACAATGACCTACAAGAAAAATTTTAAGTGAAAATTTTCACCTTTGTCTTCATCTTTACCTCTTTATGCCTCTTTATGTTGCTTCTTCCTTCTCAAACAATCTCTTTGTGACTCCTACCAATGGGTTTTGTAGTGGCTTCCACCCAAGTGCTTTTACCAACCATAAGTCCACCTCACCAACAACCTCCTTGCCTCACCTAGGAGTTCTCCTCTTTGCCTCTCTCCCTAGTCTCTTGGCAATCAATGGACCATCCCTTTGGCCCTTGACAGACCTTCCTTGCCTGCCTTCTTGTAGCTAGATGGATGAGCACCTTGCAACCAAAAACTCATCAGCAAAAACCAAATAACAAATCCTTCATGGCTAGGTCCTGGTGTGGATTGCCTCCTTCGGTGCTCTACCCACACACTCAGGCTCTTCTATCTCTGATACCAATTTGGAACTCCTCATTTATGCATTTTACATCCTTATTATCCTTATTTGGGTCTTTTAACATATTTTGGAACATTTCAACCTCATGAGGACATTTTGGACAATTTATGAAAAATGGCTTACATAGCCTTACATTATCATAGCCTTACATTATGATTTACAATGACTCAAATAGACCTTATATAATCAAACATTATTGAAATTACTCATGACATCACTCTTGAACTCATGGAACCTCTTGAAACTAGGTGCTTCTGCACCATACTGCCGACCTTGAAATTTTGGGAGCAAGGCAACAAGGGTAAAGGCAACAATTTCAACAAGAACTCCAAAGGCAAGAGAAATTTTTGGAGTAAAGGGTAGTCAAGTAATGACAACAAATCTTGGGAGAAGCCCCAAGGAAACAAAGAACAAGGTGACTATGGTGGTAGAGGAAACTCTAGAGGGAGAAGACCTTTTGGTAAAGGAAGAGGGAGATCAAATGAACCCCTCAAATGCTTCAATTGTAATCAGTTAGTGGTGGGAGGGGGTTTGGGATAGAGTAGCCTAGTCTATGCTCTTGGATCCTTTCCTTGGATCACCTGGTGTTCTCTACACACCCTAGGGTCTCTAGGACTTCTCTTTTCTTGAGGAATCCCCTGATCATGCCCAATCCACCCACCAATGAGTTGCAATACTGCTCCTAAGGTCTCACCTACTCATGAGACTCAAAACCCCTTACTATGGCTAATAAGGCTAAACTTGTTCCACACCTTCCAAGGTCTTAGAAAGGTTGTTTTAGGTCTATTTCATGGTCTATCCACCCATTCATGAGCCCCTAAGAGGTTTTAAGATTCTAACCCTTTACCGATTTCACTATTTTGTGTTTTTGCCTTCAAATAGGGCTACAAGGATTAGGACCAATTAGGCCTCCTAACTGGTCTTCTAGGGCTCCCTCTCACAAACAATGCACAAACAACCCAATCTCGCAAAAAGGACTGCCATTCATTTGGCAAGGAATCAACGATTTTCTAGGTTTTAGTCCTCAAAGTGTTCGTACACTGTTCTTGGTGGATTTTAAGGTTTCCAAGGGTTTTTGTGAGGGTTTTTAGGGTCTGCCTGGGTCACAGTGAGTGTTTTGGGTTTTAGCCACCTTGTTTGGATTGGTGGAGGCTCCTCCTTCACACCAATGATGCTTCACTCACTCCTCTACACCTCCTCCAAAGGATGCACTCTCCACTATTCAACCTTGCTCTACAAGACCTCTGCACCATCAACCCTTCCTAACCGGGCACTGTCCAGTCTCACCTAGGAATGGGTCTTTGCTTGGCCTCCTTGAATTTTCAAGGGCCCTAATTTCTTGGGACTATAGTACAAGGTCTTCACATCCATTCCCCATGGTTTCATGGTGGTTCCACAACGGGGAATGGAGTTAAGACTTCATTTACTCAAACCAGTCCAAAACTAGATAGTAAGACTGCAACTTACAAATTATTTACACACTCAATCAGTAAATAAAAAGCTAATCTAATCACTCACAATGAAGATATATACACCAAATAAGACATTACACACAGGTTTTCTCACAAATCAATCCATTTGTTTGCTCGTTAACTTCATTCAAACTGACTGGTAACCCAGAAATAGTCACAATCAATTAAGTTTGCTTGAGCCGTACAATCTCTGACATCCAACCCTTTAACTTAGGGTTTGTGACATCTTATTCTACCCATACCTTGGTCAGTGTGCCACATTTAGGGTTTTCCATGCCAACCTAAGGATTTTGACATCATGGTGGAAAAGTTGCTTGACAACTTTTAAAAGTTGTCATGCAACTTTTGAGCAACTTTCCCAATGTTGCTCTTCATGACTCCTAGACCCATAATCGGCCAACCTAAGGACACCACCATGATATGAAGGACCCCTAAATACCTCCAGGACACACATACCCACCATTTTCAATAAAATCACAATCTTGACTTATAACCCCTAAGATCTCCTCTAGGACCCTACCTAGGACCTATGAGCACATGGCTCATTATTTTATGTACAATGGCTTCTAAAGAAGCATAACACCAACAAGAAAAAGAAAGAGAAAGATTTTGGAAGGGTTCTCCTACACTAGTTAGGACACCATGCTGGAAGGTACCCTGAAAGAGGAAACAACAACAACAACCAAGGTGAAAGAAGAACTCAAGTGGTCCAAGAGGAGAGACATGAACTTGATGCTGAAGAAGGTACAATCCTAATGATGAGGTAGGCCTTCCTACAAGTTCCCCACACCTAAGAACCCCCCCAAAGGAAGAATCTCTTCAGGATAAGGATAAGGTGCCAAGGTAAAGTGTGTAACCTACTAATAGATTTCGATTCAACTGAAAATTTGGTTTCTAGAGAAATGGTAGATAAACTTGGACTAACTAAATCTGCTCATCCTTTTCCTTATCATGTTTCTTGGCTTACTAAGGGACATCAAACCCTTGTGACTGATCAAACCATGATTGAGTTCTCTTTAGGTGATTTTAAGGACAACTTCTATGTGATATTGTAGAGATGGATGCTTGCCATCTTCTACTAGGGAGGCCATGGCAATATGACATGGATGCCACCTATAGTTGTAGGAAGAACACCCACACCATTGTAAAAGATGGAGTCACCTATACCATGAAACCATTGCCTAACACTAAGGCAGAGAAAGAGGCCACAATCAAAGTAATTGGTGAGAAAGAGATGGTAAAAACATTGAAAGAGTCTCAAGAAGAGAGTTTTGTTTTGGTTGTGAAACCCAAGGACAAAGATGAATTTGATCCTATAGCACCAGTTCCCGATGTTGTGAAAGGTTTGCTTGACAAGTACAAGGAAGTCAATAAAAGTGAGTTGCCCTCTACCCTCCCACCCTTGAGAGATGTTTGCCATCAAATTGATTTGATTCCTGGTGCATCATTGCCCAACAAGGAACCATACAAGATGACACCCAATTAGAATGTTGAGATCTCAAGACAAGTTCATGACAAGTTCATGAGATGTTAAACAAGGGACTCATTCAAAAGAGTCTTAGCCCTTGTGTCATACCAGCATTATTAGCACCCAAGAAAGATGGGAAATGGATGTTATGCACTGATAGCAGGGCTATAAATAGGATCACTATAAGATATAGGTTCCCAATTCCAAGGATGGAGGACCTAATGGATCAACTTGGCAATGCTTGCTACTTCTCTAAAATTGATCTCAAATCTGGTTATCACCAAATAAATATTAGACCGAGAGATGAATGGAAGACTGCATTCAAGACAACAGATGGTTTGTATGAATGGCTTGTCATGCCTTTTGGTTTGAGCAATGCTCCAAGCACATTCATGAGGTTGACGAATGAAATCTTCAAAGATTTCAATGGTAAGTTTGGGGCTATATATCTTGATGATATTTTGATTTTTAGCAGCACTTTAGAAGAGCATATTAACCATTTGGAGTAGGTTATAAGGAATCTTCATGAGCACAAACTAATCATCAATCTAGAGAAGTGTATCTTCATGCAGAAGGAGCTCATATTTTTCGGCTTTGTCATCTCTCAAGGCACACTAAAGATGGATCCAAGCAAGGTAGAAGCCATTGTAAGTTGGCCTCAACCAAAGAATCCAGGTGATGTGAGAAGTTTTCATGGATTAGCCACCTTTTATAGGAAGTTTATTAAAAATTTCAGTCATATTTGTGCTCCATTGTTGGATACAATTAAAGGTGGTAGAAAAACTAAGTTTGTATGGACTAATGCAGCCAATGAGGCTTTTCAATATTTGAAGAACAGGGTGGCATAATATCCCATTCTAACCTTGCCTGATTTTGGCAAAGTGTTTACAGTTAAAACAGATGCTGGCAACTTGGCTATAGGGGTTGTCCTAAGCCAAGAAAATAGACCTATTGCTTTCTTTTCAGAAAAAACTCAATGAGGCCAAGAAGAAGTATTCTACTTATGACCTTGAACTCTATGCAATGGTTCAAGCATTGAAAAAATGGAGACACTACCTTCTACAAAAGGAGTTTGTGGTTTTCAGAGACAATCATGCTCTTAGCTACTTGAACTCACAAGAGAAACTAAATGTTAAACACATCAAATGGATGGAGCAACTTCAAGCCTATACTTTCACTATCAAGCACAAAAAGGGTCAAGCCAATAAAGTGGCTGATGCATTAAGTAGAAGAGTGGGTTTGGTTCAAGAAATCCAACTTCAAAGCATTGGTATTGATGCCTTGAAGACTCTCTATGCAGGTGATTCAGATTTTGGTGAAGCTTTTGAGGTTTGCTCTAAACTTGTGGGTAAATATCACACTGATTTTTCAAATTTCCTCATTCAAGATGGTTTATTGTTTAAAGGATCTCAACTTTGTATTCCTAAATGCTCAATGAGGTCTAATATTATCAAGGAAAAACATTGTGGTGGCATGAGTGGTCACTTTGGTATTGATAAAACTCTAGATCTAGTCAAAAGGAGTTATTTTTGGCTTAAAATGGCAAATGATGTTAAAAAGTTTGTTCAAACTTGTACAATATGTCAGCAAGCAAAAGGTGTGTCAACCAATCAAGGATTGTATCAGCCCTTACCAATACCTTCTAGACCTTGGGAATCAATCTCAATGGATTTTGTAATGGGATTGCCTAGGAGTAGGCAAGGGTATGATAGTGTTTTTGTCATTGTGGACGGGTTCAGAAAGATGGCACATTTTGTACCTTGTAAAAGCACAAATGATGCTTCACATATTGCCCATCTCTTCTTCAAAGAAGTGGTCAGAATTCATGGGTTACCAAAAACAATTGTCTCGGATAGAGATGTGAAGTTTCAAGGCCATTTTTGGAGAACTTTGTTCAAGAAATTGGGCACAAATCTGACCTATAGTTCTGCATATCACCCACAAACTGATGGCCAATCAGAAGTGGTGAATAGGTCATTAGGTAATCTACTTAGATGCCTAATAAAGAAATACAATCAGAATTGGGAGATGGTACTCCCTTAAGCAGAGTTTGCATTCAATGACTATCTAAACCGGTCAATAGGGAAGACTCCTTTTCAAACAGTGTTTGGCATGCATCCTCAGGGTCCCTTAGACTTGATAGACCTGCCATCTGATTTCAAAATCAGTGCACAAGGAGACGAATTTGCAGATTTGATAGCAAAAGTGGAGGAAGAGGTGAAACAAACCCTTCAAAATACTACTCAAAAGTACAAAGCCCATGTTGATAAAAAGAGAAAGGAAGTACATTTCAAAATTGGAGACAAAGTTTGGGCATATCTCAGGAAGGAAAGATTGCCTAAGGGCAGATATTCCAAGTTGCATATGAAGAAAGTGGCGCCATGCACCATTTTGAACAAAATGGGTGACAACACCTATGAGATTTCTCTTCCTCCTACTTTGAAAATTTCTCCTATTTTCAATATTTGTGATTTGACCTCTTATAAAGGTGATGCAGGTTTTGACATTGTTGCAAGTCCTTCTGAAGGTGCAGGTACATCTAATGATCAAATCTTTCATGACCAAGAAGACTATGTCACCAACCTTCCTCAAAGCAAGCCGGTTGAGTTGGAAAAGATCTTGCATTCTAAGATTCTGAAACAAACCATGAAGAAGACATATTTGAAGTGCCTGGTAAAGTGGAAAGGACTCCCCACCATTGATGCCACATGGATGACTGAAGAGCAGATCCAAAATCATGGATCTTCACTTGATAAACTTGACTCAAGTGGGAACTTGAGTTCAAAAACTCATGGGGAGTATGATGCAGGAGCACCAACTTTAAAAACTTGATTATCCTACCTTGTTATGACTCCTAAGGGGTCTTGGATTGTTTATTTCATGCTAGGAGTCATTGGTCTTGTTTTTGATCGATTTGTGAGGCCTAGTCCCATGTTTGGCAATTTATGAGCCACTTGGTCAACTATGGTCAAAGGGTCATAAAACTTTAGTTTTGAGTTATTTTCTTGTTTTTGGTGATAAATTGGTCCTTCATGACCATTGGTAGGATTTAGAAAGCTAGTTTGCACTTTTAAGTGCTTTTGAGCAAAAAATGTCAAAAAGTGTCAATGTTGTAATCACAACACTTGACAACTTTTTGTTTGTAAGCATATATCCTTCCCCATTGGCTAATTAGTTATAAAATTGGTTTTAAATGATGGGGGAGGCCTTCATAAGCCCTTTCAGGTGGGTGATGAAGGAGTTGATGTAAATTTTCATTTGGCAATCAATAAAAAAACCTTGTTTTCCTACAAACAATCATGTTTTTGCTCTTGTACAGATTATTTTCAGACTACTGGGAGGTTCTAACTTATGGATTCAGATTGAGGGCCTCTTACCTTTCTTTTTCCCTTGATTTGAGGTCTCTAAGTGCTCTGGTTTGAAAGTTATTGCATTTTTACTAAAAACAGTTTTGAAACCCTCCTAAACCTAGGGTTTTGACCTATTTTTGCATTTCCTCTCATGGCCACCATACAAAAAATCTAAAACTTGGTGGAATGAGAGGTTTGTATATGCACTCAATTATTCTGGAAGAAATTTTCAGGTTTTTAGGTGTCTTTGGCCTTTGCTTTGATTTTTAGGTTGGCATCCTCATGTGACAACCTAGTTTCAAAATGCAAAATTGGTGACAAAACAAAATAGGGGTTGAACCAATGCACAAAATCCTGGATTTGATCAATTGGGGTGTGGAAAAAACTTTTTTAATTAGTGAAACTTTTTGATCAATCACATTTCATACACTTCCTTCACAAACCCACCTACTTAAGCCTAAGTAGGCCTACTTGCAATTGTGAAGGGCAACAGGTCTCCTTTGTTTTCCAGATCACCTCCTTTTGGATTTAGACCTTTTTCAATAAAGGGTATTTGGATATCCATTTTTTTTTTTTGGTCATTTGCAAGTTTGCAAAGTTGTTTTGATAAGTCCCCTTGAGTATATAAGGATTTTGGGGTTTTACAAAGGAACCTTGTTGAATTGATCAGTTCGTTGTGTCACCACACCTTGTGCATGTTTGTATGGAAATTTTCAGCCACCTTGACCATTTTGTTTGATCCCTTCTCACTGTTTTGTCAAAATTCCAACTTGAAGCCAAGTTTGGTGTCCAGCCGGTTTGAGTAGGCTTGAGCAATTTTCAACTTTTGATCCTAAGATCTTGTCAATGTTATCCTTAGGGTCTAGAATGTTGTTTATGATTAATTGAAGAGTGTTTTTAAGGTGTAATTCTGGCTGGTAGGGTGTTTTGGGTTTCCTTGGTGGCCTATTGTGACAGTTTTGTCCTGAATTGCACTCACCTAGCCTAGCACTTGCATCACAATGACAGTCCCAAAGATACTGAGAGGGGGGGGGGGGGGGGGGTTGAATCAGTGTCTAACTAGTTGGTGGAATATTTAAACTTATTAAGAACTTTGTATCCCAAAACAGTGTACCGGTAAATAAGAATTAATGCAACAAATAAGAATAATAGAGACAACATAGAGAACACACCATAGCACAAGATATTTAATGAGGAAACCCAGTGTGAGAAAAACCTCGGTGGGATTTGTGACCCACAATATTCACTCATTGGCCAATGAATAAATATTACTTACAATGAGGGGCCTGCACATGCAGGAAGGCTAGCAGCCTAGAGCTCACTGCTCAATCACAAAACAAAAGTCACACTGACAAAATGGATTATCAAAATCCAATATAATGTACTACTTTAGATTAGCATCAATTATGCTAGGTTCAGTACCGGTTTAAGCTCAGTCTATTACCAAAAACCTTCACTATCAATTATATCACAAATATCATCCTCACTCTCTTACTTACCTTCTTTCTTCAAATGACCTATAAGATCTCATACATATATATGAGTCTTTTACAATATGCCATGTCGGATTTTACAAAAGATAATTACAATATAAACAATAAACAAATTTTATTCCATGTCGACCTGACTGCCGGTATGCATTATTGTCATTGCCGGTGAAGTGCCTGTCAGTGCGTGTAGAAGTCTATTGTCGGTGCGGGTAACTACCGATGGGTTGATAGATGTTTGCCAGTTGGTTTCCATCAATGACAACATCAACTATTCTCATAAGAGTGTAGAATGCCAACAATTTCCCCCTTTGACATTGATGACAACACTCATGAGAAAAATCCAAAAGAAACTGTTCCAAAAGCTGACGTCCAAAAAGTTTCCAAAAAGATGTTTCCGAAAAGATGTGCTCCCCCTAAGCAAATGATCTCCTCTGAAGAAGTATTTTTCTCTCCACTACTCCCCCTTTGACATCAATGATAAAGGTTGTCAAAAATAGTCAAATGAGTGCAAAAAATTACCTCAAAGTCTATAACCTGTTGGTTACAAGCTGAAAGATATCTGCCAAAACCAAGTTCAAACTCTGCATGAACCTTTTGTTGTCCTTCAAAGTTGCCTCAGTTTGTTGGATCGTGCCGGTGAGATAATGCATGTGATCTTCCGGTGATCATTCTCCCTGAAGTAATGTCTTAGATATTTCTATTCTCTGGGAAATAAGATTTTCCAACTTAGGACCAAGCTTATTTTTAAGCTCTCTGGCATTAGACCTTATCCTTTCCTTTTCTTTTTCAAGTTTCTCTAATTTTTCTTCAAATCCTGCCATTTCTTGCTAAAAAAATGATATATGACCAGATGAACCAATTATGTTATCCGCTATGTGATGCAGAGCATCATGAAAATCCAACTAAGATCTTCAAATCATTCATGAAGTTCAATCATCAACACAAATCTTCCAACATGTTAGAGGCATTGTCATATATTTCCCAACAAAATCATCAATAAAATAACCACTATCAAATCTTCTCCATATACATCAATCCATAATGATTTTAGATCCATATATCATGCATTAAAGTTGAATCATTTAAACCCTTCATCTATTCTTTTCTTGCAAATGAAAACCAAGAATTTGTCCAAACTATGAAATTTACTCTATTCTGGTCATGAAATTGTAGTCATGAACATTCATTAATAACTCTTAAAATATTAATCCACTAGACAATATCTCTTGTCAGATTCTAGAAATGATAGTTATAAAACTTTTCTCCAAATTATAGAAAGATCCAATGGTGAAATCCAAAGTTATGATAAGGTTTCCAAAACTGGTCGCTGTGAATCAAGGTTTTGGGTAGTTCCAAATGGTTTTCACCAAAACTTTCATAACTTTCTCAAAAATCCATGAAATAAACTCAAACCAAAAGAAATGGAAATATTATTCAATATAATACACTATCATGATATAAATACACTTGTTTCCAGGCTGTACATTGCTACACAAGGCCTGGAAACAAGAGGAAAAACTTTCAAGACCACAAAACAAGAGATTGAAACAATGAAAATATGATACCAAAATGTTTCCAATGCTTTCCAATTTCTTCTCCAACTTTTACATACCATTATGAATGACCATTACATAGGTTTTATAGTCTTTTCATCTTCACATGGAAGTTACAACTACCCAACTTCCTCTTATAACCATACAACTTCCCATTTTGATCTTTTTACAACTTTTGAAAAGTTGCATTTTACAGCTTTTACAACTTTTGACTCAAATGACTTTAAACCTTCAAAAGAACCTTCAAAACATATTAGGATGGAATAATGATGTATTTTTGTCACCATTTTACCCCTCCAAGGATATTTTATACAAATTTTACCAAATGACTAATTCAAGACCTTATTAGGACAACTTGGACAACTCATTACAATGGGCTGTTTTAGCCTTACATATTGATTCATATTGACTCAAAATGACATTACAAATGAAAATGTAATTGAATACTTATGAATTTATTTTTATCCTTTTATAGACTCATTTTATGCCTTTGTGTTAGGTGCTCCTGCACCACTATGTCATCAATTTCCTTTTGTATTTTACTGACCTCCTTGTCTATGTCCTCTGTCAGAAGGTTAGGGTTACATGTTTCCCTGTATAGCTCTTTGTACTCCAAAATAGTAGAGTTCAGTGTTGGTAATAATTTATTCAGGTGTTCAGTGCACTTCTTTATGGTGTCATCAAATAATTTGTTCTTTTCCTTTTCAACTCTGTCCTTTATTATGTCCTCATTCACTTTATCAACCGCTATTACATTGTCAACAATAAATTTGGACAATGTGTCCAATTTTCCTAAAGAATCCTTAATATGATCTATGTTACAATTAGGTGCAATCAATGTAAGAATAGGTACAGTGTTATCAATTGCTTTGTAGGCCAAAGCATTGCAATTTGTTATCTTTTTTATTGAGTCCAAGAGTACCTTTGTAACATTTGTAGGTCCAAATTCACTTGAAGTACCATAAGTCTCACCAATTGCCTTTATGACCTCTGTGCTTCCATTAGTTGTAACCATTTTACTTGTGTTTACCTCTGGTGGATCAGTCTATGTTTGCATCTCAACTAGCAAGGGTTTCTTAGACTATTTTCATTGTTGTGTCTAGATGTTGTGTCAACCGATGAAATGTGTCGGTTCTAGATGTTGTGTCAACCGATGAAATGTGTACCTCCGGTTGCAGTCTTTCAAGCTCACTAGCCGATATGCCATTGATGCTCATTACATTTTCCTTGATTTCCTTCACTTTCTTAGAAGCATCTCTGATAAATTTTTTGCTTTTCTTCCTTTGCTTCAATGTTTTTACATCACTTTCAATAGTTTTAGCACAACCAAAAACTTGTTCTAATGGTTCTCTCGATGCATCTAGTAGTGCTTTAGCATATGTCTCAAGAATGTTTAGATCTAACTCATATCTCATTTCAGTCACCCATACAATCCTAGGGAGTACAACTTCCATCCATGTCTCATCTCTCTTGATAACAAAATAGATTTCTTTTTCATATTTGTCCACTACACTCTATGGTAGCCTTTCTCTAGTTTTCATTTTAGCTTGGAAGGTTTTGAAATATTCAATTATGTTGTTGTCCTTTGTAGTTCCCATGCTGGTAAAAGCTTCCTGTAATTGTTTTCCTACCGGTATATCATATCCAAAGTCTTTAGGTCCTGTATCAGGGATTTCCTTAGTGAAATACAACATTAAACATACCAAAAGATTTCCAAATTGGAATGTTCCTTTCTTATCTCCTTTAATCTTGTTCAAATTATCAATGAGTTCATCTTTTAGCCATTCACACACATCTATCATTGCATTGTTGTTGACCATCTCATAAGCACTGTTTATACAAAAGACTAGAAACTGAATTTAGTCTGTTAGCATGTGTAGTCTTGTAACCTAGCACCATACTCACAAATCTCACATTGATGTCTTTGATATCATTCACTTTTAGTGATCTGTTATCAAATGTTGCTCCGATTAGGGTCATCACTTTGTTGTTAGGGATCTTCTTTGTTTTGTTAGGTCTACTGCCTATTAAGGGTAAACCAGTTACTGCCCTAATTGCTTGTCGAGTAATTTTGTAGACATAATCAGACCATAGAAATTCTCCATGTGCTCTACTTAAGACAATTCTTACTACTTCTTCCGGAAATTGGAGAATGTTAAATATTTCCACAAACCTAGAGTTTCTATAATCTTGTGTTCAGGTTTGATAGCACTATTTTCATCACAAATCACCTTAGTATACATTTTCATCAATTCTTTAGAACCTAGTTCTTCTACATTGCAATGTATATACATCCTAGGGTCTTCAGCAAAAGGTACACCTTTAGGAATTTTCAAAAATGCCCCTATAGAATCATCTTGCTTAGCTACTTCGGGAATTATTTTAAATACAGGCCTAGGGCGTTTCACATTTTTCACAAAAGCAGGGTTTTGAATAAATTCGGGAGTAGAAGAAGAAGCCATTGAAAAATACCTTTAGTTGCCTTAAATTATTCTGAATGCTTGAAAGAAATCACTCTGTTTTCGTGCTCTTTGCTAATTTGAATGCTCGATGAGTTCAAAAAGAGGGAAGTTAGCTGATTTATAATGACATTTCTCTTACCAACTACATTAAATGCTCGCTTGTTAAGTGAAAACTTAACACATCTGCTGGTAAAGAAGAAATTTATCTTCTCACCATTGACCAAGGGTAATCTACATGATTTTCAACTTATTGCAATACCCCCAAAGGGTTACTTCTCAGTTGGATGAAGAATCTCCTGCCAGTGGAGGATTACTCTGTTCTATTGGTATAGAGATAGTTTCATCAACATTCTGATCTCTCTTCCTAATCCATTGTTTTGAAAATTCTTGCTTTACCTCATCTACCTTTTCTTTACCTTTCAAACCGGATCCTTTATTGTTCGTCGGTGAAGTCTTGCTTCTACAAAATTTGGAAATATGTCCAATTTTGTTACAAGCATAACAAGTCACATTATTCCTCTGAACAACCTTTCCATATCCTACATCAATTTGTGTTCTGCATTGATTAGATAGGTGTCCATATCTTCAACAAACATAGCATTTCACATTCATTCTGCAATTTTCTAAATTATGACCAACTTTGTTGCATTTGGAACATTGAACGGTGGGTGCATTAATATTTTGATTGTTTCTAAATCTACATTGATTTTACCTATGACCATATTTGTTGCAATTGGAACATTTGCCATTAAACTTATAAGAATTAGGTTGTCTTACTGGTTTGTACTGTTCTAGATTATTTGTAGTACCAGAACTTTCTCCAATCTCAAATCCAAGTCCATTTGTATCTCCATTAGGTTTATGACTTTTCAGCATGTCATCAAGCTCCTCTGAATTTTTCTTGAATTTCCCTTTGTGTTGATTTGTAGTAGCCAACTCATTTTCCAGAATTTCCTTTTGTCTCACAAGCTCAGTTTTATCATGTTGCATGTGAATCAGATCTGTCTTCAACATATCATTTTCATGACTAAGTCTTAGATTTTTATTTCCAGCATCATTGAGTCTCCTAGTCAAATATTCTTCATTCTTCTTCCTATCTTCAATGTCTTTACATAACCTCATAGTCATATCTTGCATTTCATTCTTCATATTACTGTTTTCCTGTCTCAACTTGTTTGCAAGTTCATTAAGAGTTTCTTTTTCATCATCATCTTTCTGCATCTTCTCAAGAAGTTCTTTTCTTTTATTTTGTGCCATAACAAGGTTCTCTTGAAGTCCTTTAATGAGTTCTTGTGCAATCCTCAGATCATCTTCAATTTTGATATTCTTCAATTTCTTTGCATCATAATCTAAAAGAACTCCTTCCAATTGTTTTCTTAAGTTCTCCATCTTTACCAGTGTTAGAATCTTCCTCAAGTTGTTAGGCTTTTGAAAATAGAGGACCAGGATCTGATACCAATTTTTAGAATCAATGTCAGTCCCAAAGACACTGAGAGGGGGGGGGGGTGAATCAGTGTCTAACCAGTTGGTAGAATATTTAAACTTATTAAGAACTTTGTATCCCAAAACAATTTACCGGTAAATAAGAATTAATGCAACAAATAAGAATAACAAAGATAGCATAGAGAGCACACCATAACACAAGAAAAATAATGAGGAAACCCAATGTGGGAAAACCCTCGGTGGGATTTGTGACCCACAATATTCACTCATTGGCAAATGAATAAATATTACTTACAATGAGGGGCCTGCACATGCAAGAAGGCTAGCAGCCTAGAGCTCACTGCTCAATCACAAAACAAAAGTCTCACTGACTTACAAAATGGATTATCAAATTTCAATATAATGTACTGCTTTAGATCAACATCAATTATGCTAGGTTCAGTACCGGTTTAAGCTCAGTCTATTACCAAAAACCTTCGCTATCAATTATATCACAAATATCATCCTCACTCTCTTACTTACCTTCTTTCTTCAAATGACCTATAAGATCTCATACATATATATGAGTCTTTTACAATATGCCATGTCGGCTTTTATAAAAGATAATTGCAATATAAAACAATAAAAAAAGTTTATTCCATGTCGGCCTGAGTGCCGACATTGTAAAATATGTTGGTGATGCAGTTTTGAGTGAGCAAAAGAGGATCTATTCAAGCAAGTTGTGCTACTTCTAGATCACACCACCTATTGTTTTCTAATCAAAACAATAGTCAAATCCCCTAAACAGGTAAGCTCTAACAAGGTGATTCATTAGTTTAGATTTTGAAATCCTCTACTGAGGTTACTCCTAACAGGGTACTACCTTTAACATGGTATAGCTCCTAATAGAGCTTTGGGATCTTTAATAGGATTCGCTCCTAGGAGATCATTTTTGTAGACCTTAATCAGTCAATTCCCTATTACTGTAGATAATTAACTTGTGAGTCCCATCTCATTATGGTTTTTCCCATTTGGGTTTTCCACGTATAAAAACTTGTGTTATGGTGGATGTTTTACTTATTGTGGATGCTTTAATATCATTTTGGATTGCATGCATAATGTTTATTAAACTTGTTAAGTATCTCAACCGGTTAGTGTTTAAAGTAGTAATGTTTTTGCTATCATCAATTCACCCCCCCCTCTCAGCGCTTTATAAGTCTATCAATTGGTATCATAGCCTAACTTCCCTAAGGCTTAATCGCTTGTAAGGAAACCCTGAAGCTACCATGGGGATATGAGCTACTTTGAGATGGCTAGAGTGCTTGAAGCTACCAAGGAAGAGCTTGAAACCCTAAAGGTCAGATTTAAAGCTTTACAAGTCAAAAGGAGAGAGCTGACTAAACAACTATTAGAAATATCTGATAATAGTTCTTCAAATGAAGATAACATTGATGCATTGGCTGAAGAAGTTGAAAAATTGAATGGTGAGAAGCTAAATCCGAGAAGAGAGTTAGAAACCCTAACTATCCGCATGAGCCCAAAGCTGGAAGCTAGGAGGGCAACTAAAGACCTTGTTAAAGAAAGAGATCATGAGAGTGCTAGGATCAAACAAGAGAATGCAATCTTGCATGAACATTGACATGAAGAGAAAGAAGAAAAAGAGGCTTTGCAACTAGATCTTGAAATGGCATCATTCCTAAGAGAGACTCTTAAAAAACACAATAAAGATCTTACTGGAGAGCTCACTGAGGCTAATGGAAAGCTGGAAAAGTTTAATAAAAGTTCTTCTATGCTAGATGAGCAGAGGATGAAAGGAGATACATCTGGACTAGGCTTTAACACATCTAAGAAAGGAGAGTCTTCTGGAACAAAGAGAAACATTCACAAAGACAAAACTGCTCCTAAGGCTAACAAGCCTATTGGTAAGAGAGTTTTTAAACCTATTTGCTTTGTCGGTCATAAACTTGGACATACTGCAAATATGTGTAGAAACATAGCCAATGAGAATACAGGATACAATACAAATTCTAGGTATGTATCTAGGAGATTTGAAGGTCAATGTTTTACATGCAACATGTATGGATGTAGATCAGTTGAATGTAGATATGGAGCAAATAATGTAGTACCTCACATGAATCCAAGACCTAATGGTAACTGGAGGAGAAACTATGACAATCGGGGTAACATGAACTGGCAAAAACCCTATGTCAACTAGTTTAGTCCATTTGAAATGGAAAAGGTAACTAATGTCATTTGCACCATTTGTAACAATTATGGTCATGTGGCTATGAACTACAGAAGGAGAACTAGAAGAGGCAATGCAGGACCTTGGAGATCATTTGGAATGGCCTGTTATCATTGTCACAAACTAGGATACATGGCAAAGTTTTGTAGAACTAGAAAGAACAAACTGGCTAATCATTTTGTAGACCAAAAAGGTAAGTAGAAGGTACATATTGAGGAAACTAGAGAAGAGATGAACTGAGTCTGGAAAAAGAAGAGTGATGATATGCTTGTAGAAGAACCTAATCCTTCACCCAACATGGAGACTCCCGCACCGGTGAATTGAGTGTTTCAATAGGGCTAAGGGGAGCATAGCGGCAAATCTACTTCCGGACCCCTTGAAAGATGAGTGGTAAGAAAGTTTGCACTTTTAAGTTATTCTGTGAGAGATTTTGATATCTTTGTTTATCAGTTTTTCAAAAGACTATCAATTGGTTTTACACCTATTAATATTGGATATACCTATAAGTGGTATATTAGGTTTTGTAACCCTAGTGGTCGAGCAATTAATGTAGTAGGTAAAAAGGATAAAAGAAAGTTTTACTATGTTATTTTTATCCTAAATGCATTCGAAAGAAAACTCTTGAGAACTTGCAGAGTGAAAATAGATTTGCTAGCTGGTTGTGGACAAATTTGTGCTTTGAATTGCGTGATTGAAGCTGACTCGAAGATTAGTGAAGGTGAAACTAGTGTGCATTTGAGTAGTCAACCAGAAACCGAGGCAAAACGGGAGAATTAAGGTATTTATTTGTAAATCCCTTTCAAATTGAGTTTATCAAAATGACTTCATCATCTAAGAAAGTAGAGAGACTTATGATCACATCAGAACGTATGGAGGTTATAGAATCTGAACAAATTTTTTCATATAATGCTTTGTCTCAAGTACCCGGTGGTGTTATCATAAAAGGTGATTTGCTAGTTATATTGATTGTAAAATATAAGATTTAAGATCATTTTCAATATATTCTGAATTGAAATCCCTATGTGATAAGAGCGGAAAGATCCAACCCAAATATATTAGGGTTTATGAGAAGGGTTTTCATAATGCAACTTATTTTCTTGAGGATTTCGAAGAGGAACATATAAGAATCATTCTTAGTCAAGTGCATGGTGAAAATATGTATCTATAAAGTTCACATACTATAACTAAGGAAGCTATCCATGTTGTGACTGGTTTTTGGTCAACTGATGAAGTTCCCAAGCTGAGGCAAATTTCTAAAGAGATTGTAAAGACTTTAACTCAGTCGACCTCTGATGGGCATGGTTTTTATGTTAATAACATTAAGTACCCAATGGTTAGATTTGATACCATGGTTATAGGCTACATGATATTCTATTCCAGTAGAATGAACATTGTGCCATCTGCATTAATGCATACAACTTATAGAATGATTGCTAAGAACGTAGATTATGACCTATGTGAGGCCATAAGAAGTCAATTGATGTTGAATCTACAGTCAATTAAGAAGGACAAAAGTCAAAATTTCAAATTTGGTCAGTTATTGATTGGTTTATTCTTTTACTTTTAGATTTTCCTACCGGGAATTGGTGACATTGAATGGTCAAAAGACCTACCGGTAACTACCCAGATCAAGAACAATATTAAGGCTGTTAAGAACACTTTCTTTGCTGAAATGAACAGGTACTTCAATGAATTTAAAAAGAAAATGAGTATGAGGGTAACGCTACCTGAAGATGTGGTGAAAAAATTTGCTAAGGACATCATTTTCACAGTCACCACTGATTTTTGTCTTATGGAAGCTATCGAACCCAGAGAGGATGAAATGGAAGATATGAGCTATGAAGTCAATTATGACTTATTGATCGGTTATACTAATAACCTATTGGAATCTCCAATGGACAATAAGAAGAAAATACTAGGTACTTTTGAGGAGAAAACTACAGAAGCTGAAACCAGTAGTGCTCAACCTAGTAGTGGTAAAGGAAAGAAGAAGAAAGTTGAGCAAGCACCTCCAGTGTCAACAAGTTCAAGAGTGACACGAAGTGTCCAAGTTAAGAAGGAATCAACACCTAAGGTGTACATAAAGAAGTAGACTGCAATGAAGAAGAGAGGCAGACAATTGATTCTTCAAGCAGAATTTGATGATACCGACACTGAGGAGGAGCCAAAGAAAATAAAGGCAACTGGTAAGAAAGGGAAACCAGTTGAAGCCACCTCTCATTAGGGTATTCCCATTAGTGCTTTGTCTTACAAACCTATGTCTGATTTTAAGAGAACTGTGAAAACATTAGGGAGGAATAGGTTTGATAATATTAAAGAATGTTTTGATTCATTTAATAAAGATCAGAAGGAACAAATTGTTCAACAGGTAATCAACTACTTATGTCAACACAATCGATTACCTCAGGATCTTAAAAAGGATATTTCTGATTCTTTATATTCTATATGTAGTCACATAAACTTGTCCACTTAATTAAATGAATATTTTCTATTTATTCGATTATCTAGCCATCAATAATTAGTTAATTAAATTAATATTTAATTAATTCATCCTCAAACTCCTTCTCCTATTAATTAAATAAATTGTTCAATTTATTTAAATTAATTCCTTAAGCCACACTCTAAATCAATTAAATGAATAAATTATATTTATTTAATTCAACCCACCTTTCCTCTTTTAAATAACTAATTAAAACATTTATTTAAATCCCTAAACTACCCCCCACTTGCATTCTCCTACAAATACAAGTTGAAACCACAATTGAAATAAATAAATTTTTTAAAAATAAAATCCTATTTTCCCTCACCCACCAAACCCACTTGCAATCCTAAATCCCCTTTTAGACTCTTCTAACCACTTTCTAAATTCTTCTAACCACTCCTAATTAGCCTAATCCATCTCTTAAATATTGTCACATTCCTAAGCAAATTGAAGTCACTTCTCAAAGCCTCCAAATTCTTTGAAGAGCATTTAATGCTTTATGTGTTTAACAAGCTAACCCCTAAAGTCTTCCAAACCACCAATGGCTCTTACATAACAATTTATGGTTAATTCCACTTGCCCACAAGGTTAGAGGCTTTACCTCTAACTCAACCTCCATTTAACTCATGGGTCTCTTCAAGCATTTATTGCTTTGACCATGGTTATCCCTACTGACTCTTGCACAAGAGTTTATCCATTGGATAATGGCTTTATTCATTCAAGTCAACATTAACCTTACCTCCCAAGTTAACCTTCAAGTCATGTCAAGAATTTAATGCTTCTTCCCTCTCCTCTCAAGCCATCTCATGTTGACATTTGTCATCCTGGGATTGGGTTGAAAACCCTGACATGGATCATGAACCCATCAATCCTGGCCTTTGTTAAGATTACTCAATCTCAACCATCCATTTCTCTATTTTTCCTATAAATAGAGCCCATTCCTTCATAATCCAGATCCTAAAATCTTGTATGCCTCTAAGTTATGGTGAATTTGAGAGAGCATTTTAGAGTAAAATCATAATTCACATTGTCTTTTGGTTAAAATTGATAATAGCTTAATTAACTCATTTTCTTTCATTCCTAGCTAGCTTTGCATTTACATCTCATAATCATTTTCAATCTTGAGTCTCCATAAGACTTCCATAGTAGTGCAAAGTTGAGAGCTTCACTCATGTGGAACTTGGAGAGGAGAGGAACAAGGGAGGAGCAACTATGAGCATCTTGGTTAGCATTTGGAGGAGTGTAGTTTATCTCTTTTATATTTGCATGCTTTCCATTTCATGTTTAATATCTCTCTTGATATGCTTGCTTAGGATAATCTTTTGTTGCTAACACTAATGTTTGAACTTGTTTCTTGTGTTTTTGTGTTTGTGTTACTATTCTAATCCTTTTTACAGTGCATCACTATTGTTTTGAATAAGTGGGAAGAGGCTGTAGAGAAATATCAAGAAAGTATTGATAATGTATTTAATAAGTATTTCCCTGATTTGTCTAAAGTGAATTAGCAACATTACTTGTTAAATTCAAAGGACAATTTCATTTTAAGACAAGAAGATTGATGTTAATGAATGGAAAGGTGCAATCTATTGAAGTAGGAACTTATCAAATAGCAAGAAACGTTTAACGGATGCTTAAGCATACAAAGTCGCATACTGATGATCAAACAGAGACTAAAGATAAATTAGAGTTAGAGGGATAATAAATTGTTTCACTAGATATTGATAAGCATAAGAGTGACACTACTTCCCACCTGGTGATCTTTGTTGATGAAATACATGATAGTATTGATCTATCTAGGAATATTATTGAACCAAATAAGCAGCCATTGATTATTACTGTTTCACAGGATAAAATAGTGGAAATACCGACAACTCAACCAAATGTGGATACTCCACCCCCACAGGTAAAAGATCAACAAATGAAAATGCAACTACCACTGGTTTCACAGGCTACTCAGGAGATTCTTGTAGAAAAAGTTGAAGAGAAGCTCTTTGAGCAAGAAAAGGAACAAGAGCAAGAGAACATTGAGGAGAAGAAATCTGTTGAACTTGAAAAGGCATTTGTCAAGCAGCCAAATGATGATGATGATGACTCATTAGGCATCAAAGGGCCTATAGATGTAGAGAATATGAGTGCATAAAAAATTATGGAGATTGCAACTATGATGCAATCCAGGTCTCAGAAGAAGAGGCTTAAGGAATAGAGGAAGGAAGCCTAAACTATCCAAAATGCCATGGAGATTTTGTCTAGTCTTCTACCAGAAACTGCTATAGGGAATTTGTCAGCTCCTATTGGCAAGCTTGGCCAGGTTGTTGTTGATGCCTCTGACCAACTCAAGTCCCTTGAGGAAGCAACTCAGAATTTTCCTGATAAAAACTATATGAAGAAAAGAGGTGAACATATAATGAAATATATTGATACAGGGAAGATTTCTTTATCCCCGAATAAAGATCTTTTGACAAAAGCTATTGAAACAAGAGGCCAGAATTATAGCCTATACATCTAATGTTTCATTTTTCTATACTGATTTGTGTTGAACACTTAATACCACTGAGGGCGGGGTGGGGGGTGAATCGGTGGTTTCTAACTTTTTTACTTTATCGATCTAATTTTAGACAATCAACTATTTACTTAACCACTAAACAATCATACCAGTAAAGAAAGAGAGAAAAAAAAGAGATCATTCACACACAAGAGATTCACAACACCAGATTTACGAGGAAAACCTAATATGAGAAAAACCTCAGTCAGAAGAGCTGCTAGAGACTACTGCTCCAATCGAGCCTCACAGGTAAAATACCAACTTACAAAGATTTTGGGCACCAACCCAAGGAGTCCATCCCTTGCACCAAGCTTCAACTTGGCGATGTATATTGAAATACTATTCGAATGCAATTAGGGCTTCTTGTTGCAAATGAATGCTGCAACTTTTGAATCAAATAACTCTCTATTATCTTTCTCTCCCTTTCACACACAGTCTCTCTCAACACACTGTATCACACTAGGATGCTGCTTGCTCTTCCACACCTTGTCGGTTAGGTTCAAATGCCTGACTATGATACTATCGATAGAATTCTCTCACTAGTTATCTTTATCTCTCACACTGCAACTTCCTTAGATCACCTTCTGAAGTTTTCTTCTTGCTTCCTCTCTCTTCTCTTCACCCTCCTATCTTCACAACATGAACAACTTTATGTCTGGAGCTCTCATCTCTTATCAGGTGATTTCCTGCCAAAAAATGCAATTCAAAATTTTGACAGTTAGGGTTTCCTCACCATCTACGAGGCAAACCAAATCCAATCAGATCCTGCACGATCTGATCACTTTGATGTCCATCTATTCATCTTTGCCATTTCTGCACCTTTTAAAACATGTTTTTCTAGATAAGGGAAACACGATCCATTACATCGATCTACATCTGTCAACTTGCTATTAATATCTATGTTGTTTCCTTCTGAAGGTATTCTTTCAATCCGATCTTCTTGCTTTGATCCAAATGCCAACTACTCCTTAATCTTGCTTTGCCATTCCTTCTTCCTCGAGCTGCAATCAGTCTGATGCAATCCCATGATTTGTGGCTACTTTATTAATGGCGGTTATTTGTTTCATCGACCCTGTCGATGAAGCTTCACCAACCACAACACACTACCCACCTTAGCTCCACATTGATGAATAATGATGAATAGTAAGTACTCAATAGATACTGAGAGGGGGGGTGAATCAGTATAGACAAAAAATTCCTTAAACCACTTCGACTGCAAAGACTACGCTAACTGGTAAACAATATCACTACTCTAAGTCAGGGCACTACCAGTAAAATATAGTGAGACTGTGAAAGACATAAACCGGTAACACTTAGATCTTCACCACACCTAATATCTCCTATCCACTTCACCCATATGCATAAACAAGTGATTCATCAGAAATATAAAGACCACTGGATCAACATGCTTTACCACTTAATAGAAAACACTAAGACACCACATGAAAAATCATCACACATAACGCACTGATTTTTCACACAGAAACCCAACTAGGAAATACCACGATGGGGATGAATACCCACAAGTTGTTCTTTGAACTCTTCTGAAGCACACTCTATTAGGAGCCTAGTCCGGTTAAGAACTTTACAATAGGTTCTTCTAGGAACTGGTCCTGCTAGGGATCACCCAGTTAAGGGATGGCTAAATACCCGGTTAAAGGTTAGAACCCTGTTAAAGGTTACCTCACAAGAGGATTTGAAGAACTCAATGAATTTGAGTCACACTGTTAAAGGATTTACAAAATTCCTGTTAAAGCTACCTAGTAAAGGGATTTTCCAACTATTGAAATGATTATAAGTCAACAGGTAATACACTGATCTGATAACAACACTCAATGCTAAGGCAGGTCCATTTTAGTTTCTTTACTTCTACAATCACACTTTGCAGATCTCTACATGCTGCATTGGTCTGGCAAGAAACAAGTATCTCTACACTTGGGTACACACATAATATTTGCCAAGAACTTCACAATGCAAATCATCATCGACCTTATCGACAATAGATAGGTCAGTGGCATAAACCCTAAACCCTAAACATTTAGGTTATCAATACAGTCGGTCCAATCCTAATTGTTCAATCACATTGCATAGTGTAAACTAATCTTGAATAAATCTCAAGATGTTCTCCATCGTTCATTCTTTGCCGCTTCTGGAAGCTGATAACCCATCACGCACTCTTCAACATTTACTGAGACTTCACACATTCCCGAGGTAGATAGGATCAATATTCTTCATGCAAGATCCTCAAGAAAATCCTTCACGTGCACAAGACTGATGTGGCAACACGATCTGATCTTCATTTCAATGTTAACCCATCACTGGATGTCTTCGGTCGAATCACATAGACTTGAAATGCATCAACCGAAAACCTTGAAGCTAAGACTACCAACCGGTAGTCATACCAAATAAAACCCCGATACAAAACTTTCCATATACCGGTTCACATTCCAACATATCACTTCACTTTCTCACATATACCGGTTCACATCATCATACAGGTTCTCTTGCTAGTTTGCTTACTTCAATATACCGGTTCATACTTCAGCATATTGACATCAATGACAACATACAATATCATCATGTCATCACGCTTTGCACATATGCCAACAATCTCCCCCTTTGGCATTGATGGAAATATACAAAGATATTTCTCCACTTCATATCTTCTCCCCAATACTGTAGATATCTTCGCCGCTTCACATCTTCTCCCCCTTTGACAACAATGCCAAAGTGGAGGCATAGACATCCATGTTCCAGTATGCTCCTCCCCATAAGGATTAGCATCCTTTGACACACCAATCCTAAAAATATTTGACAATGCAATATGCGACTGATGTGGAGCACATACCTTTAGTTCACCTCTTGAAGGGGCAACACCCCTAATTCACCTCTTAAATAGGTAAATGTAGCCTTCGGTAGAGGCTTGGTGAATATGTCTGCTAACTGCTCCTTACTGGAAACATGTTCCAATACACCCTCTTTGTTCTAAACTTTCTCCCTCAAGAAATGATACTTGAGCTCGAAGTGCTTGGTTCTAGCATGCAATACCGGATTCTTGGAAATATTAATTGCACTTGTGTCATCACAAAATATGCTCACCGGTTCAAATACAGGGACTTTGAAACCAATTAATACATGCTTCATCCAAATTGTCTGAGTATAGTTCATAAATGCTGCTACATATTCTGCTTCTACTATAGACTGAGAGATACAACTCTGCTTGTTACTCATCCATGAGACTAGTCTACCACCAAGAAAGAATGCACCACCAGTTGTGCTTTTCTGGTCATCCACATTACCAGCCCAATGAGCATGTGTAAACACTTTGAGGTTGAAATCATTACCATATGGATACCACAATCCATAGTCTACAGTTCCCTTTAGATATCTAAGAATCCGCTTGACTGCTACCAAGTGGGATTCTCTTGGACTTTTCTGGAAACATGCAACAATGCCCACTGCATGTGCAATGTCCAATCTGCTATGTACTACATAGTGCAACTTACCAATCATTGATCGGTATTCCTTCTAATTCACCAATGCTGAGTCATCTTCTTTTGACAATTTACAACCGGTCACCATTGGTGTACCAATCGGTTTGCTATCCTCCATACCAAAGGTCTTCAACACCTCTTTGACATACTTGGACTGAGTGATAAAGATACCATCTTTCATTTGTTGTATCTGTAGTCCAATGAAGAACTTAATCTCTCCGATTAGTGACATCTCAAATTCCTTCTTCATTTCATCTGCAAATGCATGGCTCATCTTGTCATCTCCACCAAAAATTATGTCATCAACAAATACTTCACATATCAGAATCTGATCTCCTTCTGACTCCAGATAGATATTGCTATCTTCACTTATTATTTCAAATCCAATCTTCACAAGATGGGAGTGTAAACATTCATACCATGCTCTAGGTGCCTGCTTCAATCCATACAAGGCTTTATGTAGCTTACACACCATATCATTGTCTTCTGATAGGGAAAACTCATCTGGTTACTCTATATACACTTCCTCTTCAAGTATTCTATTCAGGAATGCAGATTTTACATCCATCTGATACACTTTGAATCCCTTGAAGGTTGCATATGCAAGAAGCATTCAAACTCCTTCCAATCTAGCTATTGGAGCAAAAGTTTCTCCATAGTCTTCTCCTTCTTCTTGAGCATATCCCTTACATACCAGTTTGGCTTTGTTTCTTACCACTATGCCATCTTCATTCAGTTTATTTCTAAAAACCCATTTGGTGCCAATAACATTTTTGTGCTCAGGTCTGGGTACCAAAGACCATGTACCATTCTTTTCTATCTAGTCAAGTTCCTCTTCCATAGCCTTGATCCAGTCTTCATCTTTATGTGCCTCTTTAAATGTTTTAGGCTCAAATTTAGAGATCATGCAAGAATTTTCTTTGACCTTTCTTCTTGTAAGAATTCATGCATTCTTATCTTGTATGATCTACTTTGGATCATGATTCAGCTTTACATAACTAGGAATGATCTTAACTGTCTCCTCTTGCTTTTCCCGTTCATCCTCATTTTCATCAGCATCAACATCTACTGGTGTAGGAGCACTATTACTGGTACTAGGTTGTTTGCAATCGGTTCCTAGAAGGTTACAACCGATTCATCTACCACTTGATCACTGTTGGTTTCCTCAGGTTTCTCAGAGGTTTCATCAACTCTAACATTGATACTTTCAACAATTCTCTGAGTCTTATTGTTAAAACACTTGAGAGCTTTTCTCTTGGTGGAATATCCTAGGAATATTTCCTCATCACATTTTGCATCAAACTTGCTCTGGTGTTCACTCCTCTTGATATAACATTTGCTACCAAACACGTTGAAGTAGCTTACTACAGGAGTCTTACCAGTCTAATACTCATAAGGAGTTTTATCCTTACCTTTCTTGATGAGTACCCAGTTCATAGTGTAGACTATAGTGCTCATTGCTTCTCTCCAAAAAGTGTGAGCAACCTTCCCTTGAATCAGCATTGTTCTGGTTGCTTCAACTATAGTCCAGTTGTTCCTCTCTGCTACGACATTCTATTGTGGAGTCCGGAGAGGTAGACAGTTGCCTCTTGATGCCATTTTCTTCACAGTACTTATTGAACTCACTAGAAGTGAACTCATCTCCTTGGTCAGTTCTAAGGCATTTGATTCTCTTATCACTTTCTTTTTCAACAAGTGCTTTGAAGGCTTTAATCTTTCCAAAAGCTTTAGACTTGTCTTTCAAGAATGTGACCCACATCATTCTTGAGCAATCATCAGTAAGAATCATAAAATACCTATCTCCCTGAACACTCCTGGTTTTCATAGGACCACACAAATTAGTATGCACAAGACCAAGTAAATTATCTAGTGTGAAATAATTACCTTTGAAGGTTGAGGAAGACATTTTCCCCAATTGACATTCTCTGCACAAAGGAATCTCTAGTTTGTTCAGCACAGGCAATCCCCTAACTGCCTTGATCTTACTGGCCTTCACAATGTTATCAAAATTTACATGGCAGAGTCTCCTATGCCATATACAACTATCATCATACTTAGCCATTAGACATTGACTGATATTTGCATTTAACTTAAATAAGTTACCTTTGGTCTGCATACCGGTGGCCATCAGTTCACCACCCTTTCCTTTTATTTTGCATACTCCATCTTTGAATTCAAGAGTGAGTCCATTATCATTTGGCTGAGCAACACTCAAGAGGTTATGCTAGAGACCTTCTACCCAATACACATTATCAACATTGCTTTTTCAATTTAAAGAGATGGACCCTTTGCCTTTTACCATACAAGGTGCATCATTACCAAATCGGACTACACCTCCATCATACTCTTCCAGAGACAAAAACTTTCTTCGGTCACTAGTCATGTGGTGAGAACAACCACTATCAATAATCCACTCATTGGAATTATCAAAGCGAGATACAAGAGCCTTCTTGTCTGACACATCTTCCTTAACAGCTACAAATACCATGTCTTCGCTTTCTTCATCTTTTGATTCATCATTAGTGACACCTTCATCAATTGCAACAAGATAGTTTCTCCTATTTCCTCCTTTGAAATTTTTGAACCTCTTGGGTTTGTCCTTATTATCACCATTAGGATAGTTTACAACAATGTGTCCTATCCTATTGCAAGAAAAGCATTTCAAAGGGAGCTTACCTCTGTATTTTCTAGTTCCCTTAGGAAGTCTCTTGGCCAAAAGAGCTTCAAATTCCATTAGGATCTCCTCATCATCCATATCTCTTCTTTGTCTAGGTTCACAACTGGTACTAGCTTCTTTACCCTTTTTGGATAGTGCAACAGATGCTTTAAAGGCTGAATCAGTCTTTTGAACACTGCCATCATAACTGTTTAGCTCATATGCAGTCAACTTAGAAATGATAGAATCAAGGGACACCTTTGTCTTGTCAATAGATCTCAACTCCTAAATAGCGGCAACCCTTATTGCATAGACTGGTAATAAGGTTCTCAAAATTTTTCTAACAATGGTGGAATCATCCGTTGTACCTGCTGCACTCTTGATGTCTCCAACAACAGTTTTAATCCTTATCCCATATTGTTGAATGGTCTCTCCTTCAACCGTCTACATGTCTTCAAACTTTTCTCTAAGGCTTTCTTCCTTATCTTGCTTCACATGCTCATCACCTCCATAGATAGACTCTAGAGTATCCCATACATCTTTGGGATTGTCTTTTTCCCAAACATCTATAAACTCAACATCAGATAGGCTGCTGATAAGAGCTTCCATTACTGGCCCATTCTCCTGAATTTCTCTTCTTTGATCATGGGTGAGAGTACCGGTAGGGACAACATAAGTATTCTCAACATAACTCCAATGTTGAGCACCCATGATTTTAATGTATATTTTCATTTTGTCCTTCCATATCTTAAAGTTATCTCTGTTAAACTTAGGACCTTCCCTCTTCATCATTAGAATAGGATCTTTTCCTCAAGTGGTTAAGCTTATAACACAGAGGACCTGGAGGACGCTCTTATACCAATTGATGAATAATGATGAATAGTAAGTACTCAACAGATACTGAGGGGGGGGGGGTGAATCAATATAGACAAAAAATTCCTTAAACCACTTTGACTGCAAAGACTACACTAACTGGTAAATAGTATCACCGCTCTAAGTTAGGGCACTACCGGTAAAACACAGTGAGACTGTGAAAGACATAAACCGATAACACTTAGATCTTCACCACACCTAATATCTCCTATCCACTTCACCCATATGCATAAACAAGTGATTCATTAGAAATATAAAGACCACTAGATCAACATGCTTTACCACTTAATAGAAAACACTAAGACATCACATGTAAAAGCATCACACATAACACACTAATTTTTCACATGGAAACCCAACTGGGAAAAACCATGGTGGGGATGAATACTCACAAGTTTTTCTTTGAACTCTTCTGAAGTCTGCTCTGTTAGGAGCCTAGTCCTATTAAGGACTTTACAATAGGTTCTACTAGGAACTGATCCTGCTAGGGATCACCCAGTTAAGGGATGGCTAAATACCTGGTTAAAGGTTAGAATCCTATTAAAGGTTATCACGCAAGAGGATTTGAAGAACTCAATGAATTTGAGTCACCCTATTAAAGGATTTACAAAAATCCTGTTAAAGCTACTTGGTAAAGGGATTTTCCAACTATTGAGATGATTAGAAGTCAACAGGTAATATACTGATCTGATAACAACACTCAATGCTAAGGCAGATCCATTTCAGCTCCTTTACTTCTGCAATCATACTCTATAAATCTCTACACATTGCACTGGTCTGGCAAGAAACAAGTATCTCTACACTTGGATACACACATAACATTTTCCATGAACTTCACAATGCAAATCATCATCGACCTTATAGACAACAGATAGGTCGATGGCATAAACCCTAAACCCTAAGCATTTAGATTATCAATACATTTGGTCCAATCCTGACCGTTCAATCACATTGCATAGTGTAAACCGATCTTGAACAAATCTCAAGATGTTCTCCATCGTTCATTCTTTTCTTCTTCTAGAAGCTGATAACCCATCACGCGTTCTCCCTCATTTACTGAGA
Organism: Cryptomeria japonica; assembly: GCF_030272615.1. Taxonomy (NCBI): domain Eukaryota; kingdom Viridiplantae; phylum Streptophyta; class Pinopsida; order Cupressales; family Cupressaceae; genus Cryptomeria; species Cryptomeria japonica. The sequence goes on along the minus strand of NC_081406.1, from coordinate 40,169,277 downwards.
CTTCACACATTACTGAGGTAGATAGGATCAATCTTCTTTATGCAAGATCCTCAAGGAAATCCTTCAAGTGGACAAGGTTGACGTGGCAACATGATCTGATCTTCATTTCAATGCTAACCCATCACAGGATGTCGTCGGTCGAATTACACAGACTTGAAATGCATCAACCGGAAACCCTGAAGCTGAGACTACCAATCGGTAGTCATACCAAATGAAACCCCGATACAAAACTTTCCATATACTAGTTCACATTCCAACATACTGCTTCACTTTCTCACATATACTAGTTGACATCATCATACCGGTTCTCTTGCCAGTTTGCTTACTTCAATATACCAGTTCATACTTCAGCATATTGACATCAATGACAACATACAATATCATCATGTCGTCACACTCTGCACATATGCTAATACACATGGCATCACACCGATCAAGACATGGCCTACCAACATGTAGTTGGTTCGGCAAGCACATATCGGTAAGACCCTTGGCCAATAGAGAGTTCTCCTTCTGTTAACCGATAGAGCATTCGGTACCGGTTTCACATCTTCATCATAAATAAGCAACCATCCTTTAGACTGGTTTGTACTCTTATTCTTTATCCTCAATCTCCACCGGTTGACATCAATGACAACTTAGTGCCAAAATGCTAACAATTTGATTAAGAAGTGAACTGAGACATAACTGGAACTGGAAAAGATATGTAATGCCTACATACCTTTACAGGATTCAGTCTTAGCTTTTGACAAATCTATTGATGATATGCAAAATTGGTTAGATTCGTATGATTTTGAACAGGCAAAGAGACTCCAATCCCTGAAGGAGCTAAAGAACTTATTGAGACCTAAAGTGGACATCCTGCAGCGAGCTTATAAGAATGCAGAAGCAATTTTAGCTACTCCAGAGATGAATACAGTTGATGCAATGGAAGAATTTTCCGCACAGGTCATGACTACCATTGAGATTATTGAAACCTTACTGGAAACATGGGAAAATGATTTTTCTCAAATGAAGCTTACTTTCAGTAATATTTTCTTGAAAATTGAAGTGAACACTCCTTGAGAAAGGCTCTTACATTTTTGTATATGTAAACTTTTGATGCAAATTTTTCTATATATATATATGTATTTTACTTTTCAATTTGGCATTGTTGTCAAAGGGGGAGTAGAAATATGTATGTATTGTTAAGGGGGAGTAGAAATATGTGTACAATTTTTGTAAGCACACTTAGTTGTAAAGTTGTAAAATTTTCTAAGCGTTTCCATCAATGCCAAAGGGGAAGAATGTTGGCTTGATAATGATTATAATGAATGACTTCATGTGTTGTCATTGATGGAACATGTATACACACACATATGATCACATTGTCATTAGACAAACCGGTATCACTTCTAAAGTTACTTGTATTGTAACTAGTATTGGATGTTTAGTTTATAATGGTTTAGAGAGTGTCAAACTGATATATGTAGACAACCGGTATATGCAGGAATGGCTTGACACCAACTTGGAGATTCAACGTAAACCATAAAAAAAGAAATGGAGGACAATCGGTTTATGTATTAAATGTGGTTAACTCTTAACCGGTATCGATGTTCCAACCAATATTCATTGATTGTGTGATTAGTTATCACTGGTCATGATGAGTTACCCCTAACCGACAAATTTGGCAGCAATTTGTGATGAGTTATGTTAGATTGTCCAGATACACTGCACCTAGGAAATTGTGATATGATTTCTAAGCCGACATGAAATCTAATGTCTATATAATAACATTATGATGAACCATTTTTTATATATGATGTGATGCGAAGATAGAAGTGTTAAGTTGTTGAAGGCATTGCAAAATATGTTGGTGATGCGGTTTTGAGTGAGCAGAAGAGGATCTATTCAAGCAAGTTGTGCTACTTCTAGATCTCACCACCTGTTGTTTTCTAATCACTACAATAGTCAAATCCCCTAATCCGGTAAGCTCTAACAAGGTTCATTGCAGAAATCCTCTAACAAGGTGATTCATTAGTTTGGATTTTGAAATCCTCTACTGAGGTTACTCCTAACAGGGTACTACTTTTAACAGGGTATAACTCCTAACAGATCTTTGGAATCTTTAATAGGATTCACTCCTAGCAGAGCATTTTTGTAGACCTTAACTGGTCAGTTACCTATTACTGCAGATAGTTAACTTGTGAGTCCCATCTCAGCGTGGTTTTTCCCATTTGGGTTTTCCACATATAAACACTTGTGTTATGGTGGATGTTTTACTTATTGTGGATGCTTTAATATCATTTTGGATTACATGCATAGTGTTTAGTAAACTTGTTAAGTATCTCAACCAGTCAGTGTTTAAAGTAGTATTATTTTTGTTGTCACTGATTCACCCCCCCTCTCAGTGCTTTATAAGTCTATGACATTGTTGTCAACACACTCATGTAGGTAATTATGCATGGCTAATTTAATCATGTGCATCTTTCTCTATAACCTCTAATAGAGTTTGGTTTTTTGAATATGAATAATTTGATGAAAGTAAGATGTGCCTGGGTGATGATTCTTGTTTAAATACTATTGGTCATAATAAATTTAGAATAAGGTTTCTTGATGGTAGAACCAAAAAGGATTAATAGTGTGTTTCATAACCCTAGCATAACAAGAAATTTGTTATTTGTGGGCGAATGCACCAAGATGGGGGACCAAAAAGATGCCAAAAATATTTTTGGTCCCCAACAGGCCATTTGGTGCGCGCCAACTAGGGTGCACACCTTATTTGGCATGCACTAGATATGAAAGGACATATTTAAAAGTTCAAAAATTGCATTTTGGAAACCATATTCGACTAACCCGCGTTTTGAGTTGCATATCTCGCCTTCTAGACTGCGCACGCCAAATAGAGACATAGTTTTGGCTTCCAGTAGTATGAGATCTTCATCAAAATGGAACCACAATGTCTAGGGGGTCGAAGAGGTATGTATTTCTATTTTTTTACTGTCTAATTTTGTTTAAAATATGGATTAAACTAGGTATTTAAATTGAAAGTTGTTTTAAATTTTAGGAAATCAAAATCCATCATAAAATGTTGAAAATACATCACCACCTCCTCATAAAGAGCCTTCTGAAGAAGAGGCACAACCAACCCCTCCCCCAATTCCAAGACATCCCCTAGGAACAAAAGAAAATATATTAGGGAAAATTGAAACAACAAAAAATAATTTCAGGAGTTGATAAATAGGTTGAAAGATCCTAATTCCACAACCTCTCATAGGACAAGCCTTACGAAGTCACTACAATCTATTGTAGCCCATGTAGGTTCAGCGAGTGGTCAAATTAATATGTGGTCCAACAAAAGAGAAGAACAAAAACAATTTTATGCAAACAAGTTATCATGTTGCAGTAAAGTAAAAGAAAATAAACAAAGTTGACCTGTGTGAACTTTCCACAGACCCTAGAACCAATCAACCCTTACAACCATGATGTAGGAGGTTCCCTATCCATTGGTGCCACCAAGAAGGGATAAGGAATAACTTTTGGGATATGTGGTGGATGGTTTTTGATCAGCCGCAATGTAATAATCATGAGGTGCCTCAGTACTTTTTGAGGAAAGTCTATTGTGAGTTTGTCCTCAATAAGATCCCTAACTATTTTGACTACCTAAATTTTCAAGGTAGGGGTGGGGGATTGTCACATGATAGAGCACGGGCAATTTGTGACCCAAACTTAGCACTGAGACCCTTGGGTAGACCTATGGTGCATCACATGACTATTCCTTCCATTGTGATGGACAGTGTCAAGGTGGATACCTTAGGTTCCATTAGCTCATTGACTCAAACCCTCATACAAGATGTCGAGTCTATAGTACATGTTGATGCAGATGAATCTTATAGGCCTCGAGTTCCATCTCACTATTTTTAGTCATGCAGGGCCCTTTGCACTTATTAGCTCAATAGTAGTCAACATGCACCTACACAACAACCATCTGCTACAAAGAATATGGTCATGACAGAGTCTTTGCTGAGTGAGACATTTGACATTGATACCCAAGAAAATTTTTGCAACTTCATTTAAGTTTTATATGGTCAAAGTGTTTTTACTACCCATAACATTCCCCCGGTCATATTTTACACAACACCATCGAGTGATCAAGTATGTCCAGTAAATAATTCAACTATTACATGTGAATATTCAACATTAGATGAATGGTTTTCTTACAAGTCACTTTGGATGTCAAATAGTTTGGTGTTGGAGCTTCAACATCAACACCTCGTAGTGAATTTCATTGAGGAACTTACACCGAGGTAACCTTTATTCATTAGTGACGTGGTAAAACAAGTTCAGTAGTTTTGATAATTGACTAATAGTTATTGTTTCATTTTCAGTTGTTGACATTAGATAATACTCCTGATGTTCGAGCTACATTGGATCATGGTCTTGCTGCAGCAGTAGCAAGTTTAGAAGCTTTTCCAGAGGTATGAGACAAATTAGTACATTTCAATTGTTCTTTGAATCATCTATATTGAAAATTGTAATCATACTTGTATGTAATTTAATTTCTATCATAATGCTTGTTGTAGGGCCTTGTCACTCCTGAGTGTGATCGTCCCCCCATTGTGGATGAACAGAGTGATTACATGTTTGTAATAAGTAATTGTTCTATTATTTATCATTCTACAATTCATTTTTTATTTATATTATAGTGATGTCTATAGTTTTGATTGTATCAGTTGGAGCTCCAGAGAAATCTAGAAAGGAGGACTAGTGAGCGCATTCGAAAGATGCCAACATCACATATATCTCCATCCCCTTGACAATCAAAGGCAGCTCATGATTGTTGGTATTATGGATGTGTTGCATTGGTTTTTTAATTGATGTCAACACTTATCAACACTTATCCTTTTGTAGATCCTTGGTTATGTTCACCGGCAAGTTTAGTGACTTATACACAGCCACCAGTATTTGGTTCACCGGCACTGAGGGTGACTTGTTATCATCTGGAGATCACGTGGTTATGTCGAAGACATGGTTTGGACACTTAGTTTTGGTATTTTGGTTATTGGTCTAATCAGATTGACATATTTGTTGTTACTGACAAATTGGTCTAGGTTATGGATCGACATGCATTATCTATTCTAGATCTGCATGACACATTATGGAGATGATTTAATCAATTAGATATTATTGTAATTTTATTGAGAAGACATGATTCATAGCATCTTGACTTATTTGTAATTGATTGTACTGTAATATTCTTTATTAGCCAACATACATATTTGGTCTTAGGTTTCAATATATATGCAAGATCTCAATTGTGAGATGTAGGATGTGGTATGTAAGGTTATGGTATTGTAGCATGGTATGTACAAATATAGAAGATCCTATGAGAAGACCATAGAGAAGGTGATTATCAGAGCTTAACCAGTACTAAATCCAACATTGGAGATGCTACTTTGAGCAGTACATTATCATTGGATTTAATCATCCAATTGTAGTCAGTGTGACTCTTATTTTGTGATTGAGTAGTGAGCTCTAGGCGATTGGCCTTTTTGCATGTGCAGACCCATTTGTACACACATACTATCTGCAGTAGTATCATCTGATTGTGGGTAAGGTTTCCCACCATTGTTTTTCCCCTTACAGGGTTTCCACGTACAAATCTTTGTGTTATGTGTTGTAGATGTTGTTTCTCTTTTTGTTTCATGCATTGTTTCATCGATATTGATATTTACTATTAATCTATTAACCGACATCAAGTTTGGCATCAAAGCTAAGTCCTCTTTTTGCAGAAGTTTAACAACTTGAGGAGATTCTATGGCAACTATCTTTTCCAGGAAGGATAGTCTGAAACTTGATGGAACTAACTATGGTATATGGAAGATTAGAATGGAGACACATCTGAATTGCATTAGAAAAGACATATGGGATGTTACAAAGAATGGATATGTTGGTCCTACACTGAATCAACCTAATCCACCAACATTGGGTAAGGATCAAGATAATGATTGCAAAGCAAGAGAAGCACTCTTGAGCGCCTTGTCAGATCAGAAAATCATGGGATTATCAGATCGATCTACTGCTAAAGCTATTTGGGATAAATTGGAGACATTGAATGAAGGAGATACCATTGTCAAAATTGCAAAACTGGAATGCTTCTAGGTCAGGTATGAAAATTTGAAAATGAAAGAAGATGAAAGAATTTTTACTTTTATGGAAAGAGTTAATGAAATTGTTTTGGGAATACAATGTTGTGGAGGTTCCTTAAGTGAAGATGAAATTGTTTCTAAAGTTTTGAGAGAATTTCCATTGGCATACAAAATGAAAGTAACTACTATTAATGAGTTGAGTGTTGGCATTTTGATGCTGTTTTGATTATCATTGATGGACACACACTTTCTTGATGTATAAGTTATGCTCAACCGATAATTGTTCCAACTGGTATTGTGTATTATTGAATGAATAGTCTTTAGACTATTGGTATTTTGTAGATAATGGTTTACCGGTCATAGATTGACTCAAGATCCCAAGTGGTTCGAGGATCTCAAGAAGTACGAAGGACCCAAGCGGTAGTTAACTTTTGATCGGAACACTACGATCTTCCAGTCTTCATTTTTGACAATCGGTAATCAGTATATTGTATAAATCGATATATATCTTTGATGAGCCACCAACTGCTATTACTGTAATGTGTGATGAGTTTTCATCCACCAACACTTTGGTGGTGTGTTTGTGTCATGTTACCAAATGTGTCTAGATGCACTGTACCTAGGAACTTGTAGTTTAATTCTATTGGACTGACATGAAATCAGATTCCTTTATAAGGACATCATGTCTAGGGTTTGCGAGTGTGAGATATAGAATAGAAAAGGTTATGTGCAATTATTGGAGAGAATATTAGGTTTGTGTGAAGAGATAGAGTGTGGAGATATTGAAGACTAAAGTAATGCTGAAATACATTAACAAGGAGCTGTCAAGGATCTAATTAAGCATACTGTGCTAGCATCTAGATCATTCACTTGTTGATTACTCACATCTTCGACAAGTCTAAAGCCCTTAATCGGGTAGGCTCAGTAAATCCTTTGTAAATCCTCTAACAAGGTGGTTCACAACTGTGGATCTTAAATCCTCTAATAGGTAGTCTTTAATAGGACTTATCTCCTAATAGAGATCTAGATTCCTAATAGGATATGTTCTGGTGAAGAACATTGTATGACCTTAACCGGCCTGGTTACTATTTTGCAGATAGTTACTTGTGATTTTCTGCTCATCGTGGTTTTTCCCATTTGGGTTTCCATGTCAAATATCTTGTGTTATGGTGATTGTGCTCTTGTGGGTGACTGCTTTGTTTTCTATTTGGTTTGCATTTATCCTAACTAGTTTATTAGTGAATCTGTTGCACCGGTTATCTACTAAACTATTTAAAAGTCTGCTTACGGTATTTTTTGGCATACTATTTCACCCCCCCTCTTAGTATTCATCATTGAGAACAATGCCTAATACATCAGTATCTAGAGATACCTTGGTTGGAAAACTTTCAGCATTTGAGCTTGAGGAATTTGGTCATGTTGCTATAATTAAAACATATTTAGCCTTCAAAGCATCATCATTTGATAAATCTGATTGGAGATCACTTAATGCAAGAGAACTTGAAGATATTAGGAGGGAAAATGAAGAATTGGAAGAACTTGAAGCACTATTTGCAAGGAAAATGCCTAAAGGTCCTATTGGTAGTAAGTATGAAGGTAAAGCACCATTTAAATGTTTTAACTAGAATAAAGTTGGTCATATGGCATCTAGATGTCCTGACAGACATGCAAGATTGAGAGAAGAAGGTAAAAGAACATACAAGCCTAACCCTGAATATCAGAGATACAGATTTAAGAAGAATAGAGACAAATCATGTTACTATGTTGATGAAGGAGTTACTCATGATTCTGATGAAGAACTGATAGACAATGGATGGGCTTTTGTTGCAATAACAAAAGATCAACTGACACCTACTGTTTCACCGGTAGAGCAAGCCCTGACAACTAAAATTGAAGAAAAGGATGAATGGATTATAGATTCCAGATGTTCACATCATATGAGTGGTGATAAAAGTAAATTCTTATCTTTTTCAGGAATACAATGGAGGTCTAGTAAGATTTGGAGATGACAAAGCTTGTTTGATCAGAGGAAAAGGTACTATATCTTTTGATGGTAAACACAATACTGAAAATGTTTATTATGTTGAAGGTTTGAAGCATAATCTTTTGAGTGTTGGTCAATTAGTTGAAAAATGATTTCAGTTACAATTCAAGAATGGTACATGCAAAATCATGAATAGAACTGGTTTGGAGATTGCAATCGGTAATTAGACTAGAGGTAATATCTTTCATTTGAATAAAAATGAAAAGACATGCTTGATTGCACATATTGATGAAAGTTGGTTATGGCATAATAGACTCTGTCATGTGAATTTTAATTGCATTGTAAAGATTAGTTCATCTAAGGAAGTAAGGGATTTACCTAAGATTGTAAAACCTCTTAATCCGGTATATAAGGAATGTCAAATGGGAAAGCAAGTTAGAACAACTTTTAAGAGTATTTTTGAGAAAACCAATGATGTTCTTGATTTAATTCATACTGACTTGTGTGGTCTGACAAGAACAAGAAGTCTACAGGGAGATAGATACTTTATGCTAATCATCGATGATTATTCTAGAATGTGTTGGGTTACTTTTCTCAGGGAGAAATTAGAAGCTTTTGGGAAAATCAAATTATTCAAGGCACTTGTAGAGAATGAAACCGATAAGAAAATCAAATGTTTAAGATCACATTAAGGAGGTGAATTTACATCTAAAGAGTTCAATACATTTTGTGAAGTGAATGGAATTAGAAGACAACTATCAGCACCCCGTACACCTCAGCAAAATGGAGTGTCAAAAGAAAGAACAAAACTATTATGGATGCAGCTAGAAGCATGATATTAGAAGTAAATCTACCTCATGTGTATTGGAGAAAAGCATTGAATACAATGGTTTACACTTTCAATAGAGTTCACATCAAAGGTGAAACTGATAAGGCACCCTATGAATTATGGTTTGGTAATATTCCTACTCTTAAATACTTTAGAATATTTGGAAGCAAATGTTACATTAGGAGAGATGAGTATATTGGTAAATTTGATCCTAGAAGTGATGAGGGTATATTTCTTGGTTATCCATCTAAGAGAAAAACATCTAGATGTTTTAATAAAATATTGCAGAAAATCATTGAGAGTGAAAATGTGAAGATAGATGAACACTTTAGAGGAAATTCAAGGTCTATGGATTCTGAACTGGCAGTTGAGATGATCACAAATGAACCTATACAGAGTGCACCGGTATAGAATGTGGATCCAGGCACACCGGAATCATTAGATAATTCCATAGTGACTGAAGAACAACAACAAGTGAACACACCCAGGTATGTAAGATTGAATCACTCTGAAAGTTAGATAATTGGGAATAAGTATCAAGGAGTTATGACAAGAGGAAGACTGAAAAATGAAGAAGTATGTTTAATTTCTCAAATTGAACCAACATCTGTTATTAAGGCATGTGAAGATAAACATTAGATTAAAGCTATGGAAGATGAATTAGAACAAATTGAAAAGAACAATAAACGGACATTGGTTCCCCGACCTAAAGATAAAAATGTAATTGGAACTAAATGGGTATTCAAAAATAAACTTAATGAAGATGGTAAGGTAATCAGAAATAAAGAAAGATTAGTGTGTAAAGGATATTCACAGAAAGAGGGAATTGATTATAATGAAACCTTTGCACCGGTAGCTAGAATTGAGGCAGTCAGATTATTTCTTGCATTTGCAGCACATAAGAACTATAAAGTATATCAAATGTATGTAAAATGTGCATTTCTGAATGGTGACCTTGAAGAGGAAGTTTACATTGAACAACCTGATGGATTTTCATTGACAGATGATAAAGATATGGTTTGTAGATTAAGGAAAGCTTTATATGGATTGAAGCAAACTCCTAGAGCTTGGTATGCTAGATTGGACAAATATCTTTTGAAGCTTGGTTACACTAAAGGTAATGTTGACAACAACTTATATTTCAAAGTGACTACTGAAGACATCTTGGTTATTGAATTTTTTGTTGATGACATCATTTTTGGAGGAGAAGATGGATTGTGTAAAGACATTTCTAATAAGATGCAAGAAGAATTTGAAATGTCTATGATTGGGGAGATAAAATTCTTTTTAGAATTGCAGATTTCACAGACTGATAAAGGTATATTCACATGTCAAACAAAGTACTTGAAGGAACTGCTGAAGAAATTTGGTATGGAAAACTCTAAACTGGTAAGTACTCCTATGAATACAACTGATAAACTATCATTGGAGGATGATTCAACTCCTGTCAATCCAACAAGATACAAATCTATGATTGGAGGTTTACTATATCTGACACAAACAAGACCTGATATAATGAATGCAGTGTCTATTGTTTCAAGATTACAAAGTAATCCTAGAGAAAATCATGAACCAACAATGAAAAGGATTTTCTAGTATCTACAAGGCACAAAAAATCTTGGTTTATGGTATCCTAAAGATGAAAATTTTGATTTATGTGCATACACTGATGCTAATTGGGCAGGAGATGTAGATGACAGAAAGAGCACCATCGGTGGGGCATTCTTTCTTGGTAGCAGATTGATTTCATGGTTGAGAAAGAAATAGAGTTTAACATCATTATCAATAGTAGAATCAGAATATGTTGCAGCAACAACTAATTGCACTCAGGTATTATGGATTAAGCAAATGTTGAAGGACATAAAGGTAAAATGTAAAGAACCGATAATCATTTATTGTGATAATTCAGTAGCAATTGATATATCTAAGAATCCAGTATTTCACTCTAAAAATAAACATGTTTCTATCAAATATGATTTTTTGAAAGAGAATGTTGAAGCAAAAGAAGTGAGATTGGTTTATGTGAATACTAAAGAGCAGATTGTAGATATCTTTACTAAGCCTTTGCCTAAGGAAACTTTTGAATATCTTAGAGAGCAGCTTGGGGTAATACCCTCACTGGTAGAGACTTAGACAGTTGATGGTTGACATCAAACCGATAGAATTAATAGAGAAAACCTTTTTTTAGCTTTGATGGAGGAGAGCTACTTCTTAGGGGGAGTAGTTGGTTATAACAATTGGTATTTGTAATTGGTTCTATGAACTGGTTGTATTTGGTATTTGTATTGCTTTGGCATTTGATGTCAAAGGGGGAGATATATTTATGGAAAAACAACATTATCCTTTGGGGAGAGATTATTCATTGGGGGATAGATATATACTCTCTGCATTAGTATTTTGATTTTTGGTATTGATCTATTCTAGAGATTGTTGGTTTTTGGTTTTTGGCATTCTATTTTGGGACTTAGATATTTTTCCATCTTTGTGTTGTCATCAATGCCAAAGGGGGAGATTGTTGGTATTATGGATGTGTTGCATTGGTTTTGTCATTGATGTCAACACTTATCAACACTTATCCTTTTGTAGATCCTTGGTTATGTTCATCGGCAAGTTCAATGACTTATGTACAATCACCGGTATTTGGTTTACCGACAGGTTATATTGTTCACCGACACTGAGGATGACTTGTTATCATTCTGGAGATCACTTGGTTATGTTGAAGACATGGTTTGGATACTTGGTTTTGGTATTTTGGTTATTGGTCTAATCGGGTTGACATATTTGCTTTTACTGGCAAATTTGTCTAGGTTATGGACCGACATGCATTATCTATTCCAGATCAGCATGACACGTTATTTAGATGATTTAATCAATTGGATATTATTGTAATTGTATTGAGCTGACATGATGCATCACATCTTGACTTATTTGTAATTGATTTTATTGTAATATTCTTTATTAGCTGACCTACACATTTGGTCTTAGGTTTTGGTATATATGTAAGATCTCAATTGTGAGATGTAGGATGTGGTACTAAATCCAACATATGAAGATTCTATCTAATCCCTAAGCTTGATCAGAGATTGAAGACTTTCTCGACACTTGAAAACTGCATCTTTCTTTCCCTCCACACTGCCCAAAATGCATCCTGTCCTGGAAAAAAGGGCAGGACAGAGGCGTCACACCCCTGTCCCCTTGGATAGGTGTGTGGTACCCCTGTCCTTTCCCTATTTTGGGGCATGCCCCTTTCTTATTTTTCATTAGAGGTTGTGCATTGAGTAGGAAAACTCCCCTAGTGTCGTCCTGTCATGGAAAATAGTCAATTAGCCCTAATTGACAAGTATATAAGTCATATTGGCCCTCTCATTTACAAAAGTTCAACAAGCTAGAAAAGTTGGATAAGTGATAAGGTGGGCATAAGTTTAAACATTCAAGTATTCCTTTCCAGCATTGAGCATTCTCAAGTCTCTCTTCAAGGCCAAGTGTTGCATTCAAGTCAAGGATTCAACCATTGAAGAGGAGATTCATTCCAACATTCAACTTCATACAAGCAATTCTATCAACATTTCTATCACAACCTCCCTTGAGGTGATTTATAGTTTAGTCTTTTATTTACATTTACTTGCAAATACTTTCTTACATCATTTGGTTAATTCCAAAACTAGGGTTTGAGTTGAAGGCAAACCCCCAATCCAACCCCTTTTCCTCTCTTTTCTATGTGTAGGTTGCAGGTGCACATCTGTACTTTTGGATTTGGACTCCATTTGCAGAGGCAGAAAAACCCTTTTTGTTTCGTGGATTTTTTAGAGGACCGTGTACACTTTCGCCACGGTCTGAACAACTTTTTCTTAAATTCATAGGGCGGCTTCATCTTGACATATTATTATGAGATTGAGGTGCACAACTTCATCGTACGCTTCTATCTTGAGTTATAATAAGATCTTTGTCACTTTTTCACTTGGTCATAAGTACACAATTCAATCAATTCAAATCTCATTCCAAAAGAGGGGATTAACTTACCATTCTTATATCACTCAGAATTCAATCTCCTTCTCTGGAGGTTGAATCTAGTGTATTTCCCCCCTCTTCTAATGTAATGCATGGAAAGTATTTGAAGGGAGATCAGAAGTGAAACTTTCATCTCTCCTCGGAGGGAAGAAAAGATTTATTCTAGATCTCTCCATCATTCACCCTTTTTCACCATTACATTTTGGTGAACCCGACATCTTACATGCTTTATTATGAAAATCATTGCATAATTTTCATTTACAAGTTTAATTTTTGTGCAAACTTAGTGGTTAATTATTCAAAACCCTAGTTTTAAAATTGAAATTAAACTTGTGTTTTGATTGCTATTGTCTTAGATCTGAAAATTGTTTTGTTTGTCAAATTCAATTTCCTCCTTGTCTTGTTCAATTTGCAAATCAAATTCATAAAATTAAGTGGTTAATTGTCAAAACCCTAATTTTCAAAAATAATATTGAACTTGTGCAAACATTGAATTTCCATTTAATTTTTAGATTTGTGGTTGTTTTCAGAATTCAAATTTTCAAAATTCAAATTTCTAGAATTAAGTGGTTAAGTCATAAAACCTTAATTTTCAAAATTAATTGGATTTTGTACAAATTTCAATCAATTTCATTCAAATTCAGATTTTTAAACATTGTCCAAGGTGTCCATCCCCTTTAGGTTTAACCCTTTTTTAAATTTTTAGTCCAATTCCCTTTTTTCTTCAAAACCCTAATAGGGTCCTATTTTCACATTTGAACCTTATTTTTGCCTACCTAGAAATCATAAAATCCACCAATTTTTTGGGATTAGCTTAAAAATCATTGTAATATTCATCCTTGAAAATTTTGAAAAATGTTGGTCGGACTGTGTGCATTTTCACCACTGTCCTCAAAATTTCGGGAGACTATTATGACTGTATTTAATAGCCTAAATCTAGAAGATTGACTACTTTTGTCAATTTTTGATATCTCGAAAATAAAAAATATCTCCAAAATTCACCATCTCAAATTTTAAAATTAAGAGGTTTATTATAATCTACCCTGATTTTAAAAATTCTATTTTTTTAATCAATTTTAAAATTAAGTGGTATTCCCTTGGCCCTAATTTTAAAATTCTAATTTCCTTTGATTTATTATTTTGGAAATTGTGTCATTATCTTCCTCCAACAAAGTTCAAATTGTTTAATCATTATTTTCTTAAATTTTGCATTACTCAATTTCATAAGCTTTGTTCAAAATTCAAAATTTCAGTTTTCCCTCTAGTGCATGAGTTTTACCACTATTAGTCCTACCTACACTATCCTTGTTAGATGAAGCATTATAATTAAAGGTTCCCAAGGTTTAATTATTGAGGAGATGGAGCATAATCTGGGTGACTTATTTAATGAGGATAATGCTAATTCTTCCCATCCTAATCATGAGCCCATTTATCCCATTGATGAATCCCATGGTGAACACGAAGAAACTTTGACTAGAGTCTCCATAGATCAACTTTCAAAAGTGGACAATCAATTTGATAAATTTCAACAATGGATGTCCCAAGAATACCCTAATAGTGAAGCTTTTCCATTAATTGAAGGCCTTAAACACATGCTTTAAAGTGATAAAAATGAAATTGATATATTGTGTGGCATTGCTCATATTGTTGATTCTAATGTCATGCCTATCAAGCGTTGTGCTGAGAATTAAGGTTATTCACAACCTTCAAATCAAATCAATTCTTCTATTCCTTTGACCACTTCAATGGCTAGTATTCCTACTTTCACTTCAAACATCATGGCTACATCAACTCAAAATGTCATTCCTACAACCATTGGTCATGGGGAAAATCACTCTTCTTCATTTAATCCTCCATCTTTACCTATGTCTTTCATAAGTTTTCCTATTATCCCTCAACCAATCAATGTGACACAAGGGAGAAATTCATTCAATAATTTTGTTCCTCCTTTAAGTGTCCCATTTCCCAAGAAATCATCACCTATGCCTACTTATCATAATGTCCCACCACCTTATTTTCAATCCATTCCTTCCTTCAATAACATCACACCACCTTCTCAATCAACCATGTCTAACATCAATTCTTCTACCGAAGCAACAATCAACAATCTTGCTCAAACCGTGTCTTCCTTACAACAACAAATTACTTCTATGAGTCAATCCAAGTTTAGTGTGACCACCTTTGATGTTGCAAGCCCATTTTCTTTTGATATTGTTAAATCCGTGCCACCTAAGCATGTGGAGGTCCCTCAATTATAACTCTATAATGGAAAAGGTGATCCTCTTACGCATGTCAAAACATTTCCAACATTGTGTACTGATTTTTCTTATGATCAAAGATTGCTTGCAAAACTATTTACAAGAACATTAAGAGACAAGGCTTTACAATGGTATTTCTCTTTGCCTTCTTATTCCATCACTTTTTTTCAACAACTAGCAAATGCTTTCATCTAACAATTTCAAAATAAAATTTGTCCTAAATTCACTTTGACAGATTTAATGCATTGTAAACAAGGTGTTAAAGAAAAAGTGTCTAATTTCATTGGTAGATATAAGAATTTGTGTGCTCAAATTTCTTTTCATGTACCTGATAATGATATTCAAAGAATTTTAATTTCTAATTTGCAAAAAGATATTAGGGAAAAGCTCCTTTTGTCTGAGTTTACTTCCTTTCCGCAGTTGTGTGCAACACTCCACAATTACCAACTGGCTGAGTCAAATGGAGCAATCAACTCCTATGGCTTCAAGTGATAAAGGGGAAAATGTTCAACAACCATTTGTGAAGTTCAAACTAACTAAAGGCTTCATCAAGTTCAATGATACAACCAATAACAACAATGTGAATGCTACAACAGTTGTGCCTTCTATTTCTAAATTTTTCAAAAGAGAAAGCCAATTTACTCCTTTGAATGAATCTTTACATAGTATTATGTCTTAGTTGTTGCAAAGAAATGTTATCAAACTTCCTCCTATAAAACAAGTTGAGCCTTCTCGACTTGCATCCCCTTATTTTGATAACACTTCCTTTTGTCAATTTCATTGTTAGTCTGGTCATGATACTGAGAAATGTTTCGCATTGAAAAATAAGATTCAAAATTTGATTGATAATAATACTATTTTTGTGGCAGGTGTGAATGATAAGGGAAATAAATTAGTAGCTCCTCCTGATCAAAATCTTAAATTTTTACTAATCCTTTGCCTTCTCATACCTCTAACATGATTGAGATTGAGTATACTTCTTTCTCCTTTGAGGAATTCACTTCTATGGCTCTGCACTTGGTAAATATGGTAGAAAAACAAGATACGCCTAAGGATTCTTATATTACATTTGACCCTGGTGAGACCATTAGAGCACCTGATGATCCTTTATACATAGTTGCAAAGGTTAAGGATATACCTTTCCGTGGTGCTCTTGTTGATCCCTCTTGCATGGTTAACATCATCACTGAGGAGTATCTTTTCACTTTACGATTGAATAAACTAATATATGATGCCTCTAATGTAGTTATGAAGTTATTTGATGGATTTTGTTGTCCTACCATTGGCTCTATCACCCTTCCTATTGAAGTTCATACTAAATCTATGGATGTTGACTTTGTTATCATACTCTCTTTTGAGCAATTCCATGTGAAGTTGGGCTATCCTTGGATAAGGATATTTCTTCTCCAATCCATAAGTGTTTGAAATTTCCTCAGGAAAAATCATAACTGTGAATCATAGCTTATTTAGACCATTTGAAAGAAGCCCTGGCTTTCCTATTAATTTATTTTGGCCTAAGAAATTTCAATCTCTTCCATCAAGGAGCGATTCTCTTTTTCAATTTTATCAAAAATGGAAGAAAGATACGATCTTATCCTTAAGTCAACCTAGATCCCCAACACTTGACATTCCTATCATACTTGAATATGAAGTTCTTCTCCTCATGGATAGAACTAATCTCCCTCCCAAGGAAGATCTTCAATCTATTCCTATGGATATGACTATGCCTTCTCCTAAGAAGAAAAACAATATTCCTCCTAAGGTTAGACCTATACCTCCTCCTCATGATGGATTTGGTCTTCTTCCTACACCTAACATTCCTCCTTTATATGGAGTAGTTCCAGCTCCTTCCTCTTATGGAGAGAAGAGGCCTACTTCTCCTCTTGTCAAACCTAGAAGACCTCAACCTAAACCTTCAACTATCAAAGAGGAAAACATTCCTTGTTTTTGAAATGTTCCTCCTCCTTCTCAACCTTTTACTAATAATCGACGGAATCATTGTGCGAGAGAACACTGATGAAGACGTCGTGTTTGAGCTCGTGAAGCTATTGCTCAAAATATTGAATCTCCTATAACTCCAACAGTTGACATGATTAACTTTTCTCCTAAACAATATGTTCAACCTACATCTCCAAATCATAAGCTGCACAAAACATGTGATGGTTTTACTTGTATTCGTGTTCGTGCTCCTCTTTCTATAAATCTTGATGAAGAAATGAGTGAAAATTTTATTCATGATGGAAATACAACTCCTAATGCTTCTGATAGTGATTATGAATATGTTGATGTGGACAAGCATTTATCAACTGATTTTTCACAAACCCTAATCCTATCTCTTAGAATTGAACAAAGCGACTTACCACATGAGAATAGTCCTTTTTTGGATCTTGTGATAGCTCCATCTGCTGTGCTCGATGTCGCTCCTCTAGAATGTTGCTCACCTTCCCAAAATAGTGATCAGCAAGATCGGGAGGTGGATGTCATGCCAGATCAGTAACATTAGCATCGTAGATCTCTTCTCCCTCTTCTTTCTTGCTCTTTTGTGACAATTCTTCTATGTGTATCCTTGTTCTTCTATTGTTCCCTTAATGTCTATTTGGGGATGATGCAAAGCATTGAGATATTTTCTTCGTCTCTTACATGTTGACTCAAAAGACTCTTGTCTTCCCTTTCATCCAAGGAAGTTTCATTTCTTTGGGGAATGATGATTATTTGTATATACATATATGATATACATGAGTTATCATACAACATACTCACCCTGAGGAAAGTGAAACTGCCTCGTGTTTTGTGTTCATTATCCTTGGCTTTATTCCTTACTTGGGGGCTAAGTCCTTGCGATAACATGCTCCCTCTCTTCTCTCTCTCTTGGGGTTTATTCTACCTTAAATAAATCTCTCTCGATAAGGCGTGCATGATTGCTTTAACTTGGGGGCATGTACTCCGCTCATATTTTCCTTCTTGATACTTATAATTATTTAGTGAGCTTGGTTTTGCCTCATAATTTTTGTATCTTTTTCATGATTCATAGTGAGGGGAACCTTGCTACTTGTATTCATGGTTTTCCCTTCTTGATCTTCCCTTTTACTTTGTCAATCGATGTCGTAAGATCCTTAGTCCATGGGGGGTTTAGTGCATCTTGCCTTCTTGACATGGTAGAAGTCTTTCAATCTTATTTCCTTGTACTTTACCAACAGTATTGGTGTATTCTTATACTCCCGCTAAAGTGGGGGTTAAATGTAGCATCATAAAATTGTGACCCTTGCAATTTTTGACCACATTAAGGTCTGCATGCATGCAAATCAAATCCCTAAGCCTGACTGAAGACCAGAGACTTCCTTGACACATGAAAACTGCATCTTTCTTGCCCTCTGCACTACCTGAACTAAATCTTGTCCTGGAAAAAAGGGCAAGACAAGGGCATGGCGCCCCTATCCCTACCCTATTTTCGAGCAACACCTTTCTAATTTTGCATTGGAGTTTGTGCATCGAGTGAGAAAACTCCCCCAGTGTCGGCCTGTGATAGAAAACCAGTCAATTATCCCTAATTGATGAGTATATAAGTCACACTTGCCCTCTCATTTGCAAAAGTTCAACAAGCAAAAAATTTGGATAAGCGATAAGGCGGGCATAAGTTTAAGCACTCAAGCATTCCTTTCCAGCATTGAGCATTCTCAAGTATCCCTTCAAGGCTAGGTGTTGCATTCAAGTCAAGGATTCAACCATTGAAGAGGAGATTCATTCCAACATTCAACTTCATACAAGCAATTCTATCAACATTTCTATCACAACCTCCCTTGAGGTGATTTACAATTCAGTCTTTCATTTACATTTACTTGAAAGTACTTTCTTTCATCATTTGGTTAATTCCAAAACTGGGGTTTGACCTGAAGGCAAACCCCCAATCCCAACCCTTTTTCCTCTCTTTTCTGTGTGTAGGTTACAGGTGGGCAACTATACTTTTGAATTTGGACTCCATTTACAAAGGCGGAAAAACCCTTTTTGTTTCAGAGATTTTTCGTCGGACTGTGTACACTTTCGCCACAGTCCAGACAACTTTTTCTCAAATTCGCAAGGCATCTTCGTCTCGACATATTATTGCCAGATCTAGGTGCACAACTTCACCCTACGCTTCTATCTTGAGTTATAATCAGATCTTTGTCACTTTTTCACTTGGTCATAAGTACACAATTCAATCAATTCAAATCTCATTCCAGAAGAGGGGATTAACTTACCATTCTTATATCACTCAAAATTCAATCTCCTTCTCTGAAGGTTGAATCTAGTGTATTTCCCCCCCTCTTCTAATGTAATCTGTGAAAAGTGTTTGAGGGGAGATTTGAAGTGAAACTTTCATCTCTCCTCGGAGGTAAGAAAAACTTTCCTCTAGATCCCTCATTCACCCATTTTTCCCAACATTACAGTATTATGTATATGTGACATTTTATTACCATATTCCTTTTGGCAAGCTCGTATCACTGTATTGGATATATATGCTATACTCTTATTGACATGAAATATTTTATGACTTTATGAATTTTTTGGTTAATGCAAATCATATTACAACTATTATCCAAAATCACATATATAAATTTGATGATTGAAATTGAGATTCTATAGTTGTAGAAACATTTTTGTTTATGAAATATTATATATTCTATAGGTTTTGTCTATAATTCTTATTACATTTTTAATTGAAATCATTTTTTTTTCGATAATTCAACTTCATAACTTGATAACTAGTAAATATATTTATTTTAATGCCTATAATTTCTATTTTTTCGTAGTCCATGGAGACAAACAGTGGTAACATTATCCTAGTTACATTTTTAGTTTCAATAACTAGTCTCTTCACTTAGAGTTAGTTTATTAGTGTTAGACTAAGTTAGAAAGTCTTATTTTGCACTAGTCTACATATATGCTTAAGAAAAAAATTAATCTTTTAATTATATTTTTCCTTTTCTTTCAAGTACAAGCTAGATGTCAACTCTTACATTAAATTTGGATCCTATAAACTACTTTCTAAATTCAAATAATTTTTATTTATACCCATTCACACTAAAAACAAAATGATCACATCATATTTAAAAATAAATTAAAATCATAATCGGGCGACTTGGCAACCGAAAAAATTCCATACTTAGCGACAACCTAGCCTTTTAGATGCACTTGCATTGATGGTCTATGCCCACGACAACCAAAATGAAAGTGGTGCTATGGTGCCACCTTTCACTGAATGCATTTGACGTTTTTTATGTGACAAACAAAGTCTCACCATGAGCAAATGGAATTGAGTTGTTTGAAAGTGAGAGAGATTTTTCTAGGTGCCCACCACACAACTCCATAGGTTCAGATGGCTCATCCATACGTGCCACATGCTTTGAGATATGCGACATGAAAGTTTGACAGTTTTCACACTTTGAGCACTCAAGAGAAAGTATTGCTAGGGTGTGGCTCGGAATGATCGGGCAAATTGGGGAGCAAAACAAGGGTATACCTAATGTAAACATGGCCACTCAAACGTGCTCTCACTAATGGTTCATGCCCACAATGAATAGAACAAAAGTTGCACTATGTTGCCACCTTTCATTGAATGCATTTAACAGTTTTTGATGTGATAGAAAAAATCTAGGCATGGGAAAATGGAATTGAGTTGGCCAAAATCTTAATAGATTTTTGTAGGCACCCATCACACAACCCTGTAGGTTTAGATGATTTGTCTATATGTGCCTTGGGCTCTGAGATACGCGACATTAAAGTTTGACAGTTTTCACACTTTGAGCACTCAAGAGAAAGCGTTGCTAAGGTGTGGCTTAGAATGATCAGGCAACTTGGGGAGTGAAACAAGGGGATACTTGGCATAAAACCGGTCACCTGGACACACTCATGCTAATGGTTCTTTTCCACAACTATTAGATTGAAAGTTGCACTATGTTGCCACCTTTCATTGAATGCATCTAATGGTTTTTTATGTGACAGAAAAATCTAGGCATGGCAAAATAGAATTGTTGTACGAAAGAGGGATATTTTTGTAGTCGTCCACCACATGAGCCCATAGGTTCAAATAAATCATCCATATGTGCCATAGGCTCCGAGATATGCGACGTCAAAGTTTGATGGTTTTCATACTTTGAGTGCTCAAGGGAAAGCATCACTAAGATTTGGCTCAGAATGATCAGGAGACTTGGGTAGAAAAACAAGGGAATACCTAGTGTAAACATGGCCACCTAGATGCACTCGCACTGATGATTCGTTGCCACAACGAGTAGATTGAAAGTTGCACTATGTTGCCACCTTCCATTCAATGAATTTGACGATTTTTTATGTGACAAAAAAAATCTAGGCATGGGAAAATGGAATTGAGTTGTCCAAAAGTGGGAGAAATTTTTGTAGTCATCCACCACATGAGATCGTACATTCAAATGGCTCATCCATATGTGCCACAGGCTCCGAGATACATGATATCAAAGTTTGATGGTTTTCACACTTTGAGCGCTCAAGGGAAAGCGTCACTAAGGTGTGGCTAGGAATGATTGGGCAACTTGGGCAGTAAAACAAGAGCATACCTAGCATAAACCTGACCACCCAAACGCGCTCATGCTGACGGTTCATTGCCATGATGAGCGGAACAAAAGTTATGCTATTTTTCCACCTTGCACTGAATGCATTTGACAGTTTTTATATTGGCATTTTGATGATGTTGTGATTGTAATTGATGGAAACACACTTGTTTTATGATAACTTCCCTATGTATGAGTTATGCTCAACCGGTGTTATGAATTAGTCTTTAGACTATCGATGGTTTGCAGAAGATGTTTACCGGTCACAAAGCAGTATGAAGACCTCAAGCAGTTCGAGAATCCCAAAGCGGTATGAAGGAATAAAGTAGTTGTTAACATTTTCCCAATCTTCATTTTGACAAACCGGTGATTAGTAAAATGTATGAACCAGTAATCGGTAATAAACCGATATTACTTTGTGATGAGTTACCAACCGGTATTTTTGTGATGAGTTATCATCCACTGACACTTTGGTGGTGATTTTGTGTCGTGTTACCAAATGTGTCTAGATGCACTGAACCTAGGAACTTGCAATGTGATCCTATTGGACCGACATGAAATTAGATTCCTTTATAAGGACATCATCTCTAGGGTTTTAGAAGTGCATGAGGTTTTTGTATGTGCGATAATAGAAGAGAAGATTAGGTCTATGTGAAGAAACAGAGTGTGGAGATACTGAAGACTGAAGTAATGCTAAATGTACATTAACAATGAGCTATCAAGGATCTAACCAAGCATATTGTGATAGTATCTAGATCACTCACTTGTTGATTACTCACATCTTTGACAAGTCTGAAACCCTTAATCGGGTAGGCCTAGCAAAGCCTTTGTAAAACCTCTAACAAGGTGGTTTACAACTGTGGATCTGAAATCCTCTCATAAGGTAGTCTTTAACAGGACTTATCTCCTAATAGAGGTCTAGATTCCTAACAGGATCTGTTCTGGTGAAGAACATTGTATGACCTTAACCGGTCTGGTTACTATTCTGCAGATAGTTACTTGTGAGTTTCAGCTCACCGTGGTTTTTCCCATTTGGGTTTCCACATAAAAACCTCTTGTGTTATGGTGATTGTGCTCTTGTGGGTGAATTCTTTATTTGCTGTTTGGTTTGCATTTATCTTAACTGGTTTGTTAGTAAATCTGTTGTACCGGTTAACTGCTAAATTGTTCAAGGGTTTGAGTTTAGTAATTTTTGGTATCAAAGCCAACCTTTCTATAAGTTTAACCACTTGGAAGGAGATATGGGGGAATACACTGTGAGGGAGCTTACTCATCATCTCACTCAGACTGAGAAAGCCTTTCATGAACTTAAAGTCAAATATAAAGCCTCTCTAGAAAAGAGAAGAGAGTATGCTGAGAAACTGATGGAACTTACTGAAAATAGTTCTTCTGATGAAGCAAACATGGAAGTCCTAGTTGAAGAAGTTGAAAAACTGAATGAATCTAATGCTAACCTGAGAAGGGAACTAGAAGGACTGACTATCAGAATGTGCCAAGAGCTTGAGAACCAGAGGAAAGCTGAAGACCTGGTAAAAGACAAAGATCATGAGATCTCCAAGCTAAAGCAAGAAATCAATGCCCTTACCGCTCATCTCCAAGAGAGTAAAGTGGAAAAGAAGAAATGCAAGGTTAACTAAACATGGCTATTTTTGAGAATGCAACCTTGAAGGAATCCAATGCTGCTATTTCCAAGGAACTCACTGAGTCAAAGGAAATACTTGCCAAATTCAATAAGAATATTGTTAAGCTAGAAAAAAGCTTGAATCAGCAAAACCGGTAAAGAATACCACTAGACTTGGTTTTTCTAGTTATGAGGAAGGTGAGACCTCTGGAACAAAAGATGGAGCATCAAAGAAGCAACTGGCACCAAAGGATAAAGGTAAGCAAAAGTTTAAACCTATTTGCTTTAATTGTCTCAAGGAAGGACATACTACTAATGTGTGTAGAAATAAGGCTTACAATAATTTTCCTTATTTTCTAAACAATAAGCCTAGATCCAATAGATTCAATGGTAACTATTATGCATGCAAAAATTTTGGGCATAGAGCATTTGAATGAAGGTCTGTTATGCACAACACCGGGAGATATCCTCAAAGGACCAAGGAGTTTTTCTTGAATCCTCTGTGAACCAAAATCCAAACCGGTATAATGCCTATGACCAGCAGTCAAGTGGTGGTGGCTATCAAGCAGCAACCAGTTGGAGAGCAACCTGTTTGATTTGCCATGGTAGTGGTCACACTACTGCAACATGTAGGAGGAAGAATGGTAGAATGAACAATGGACCATGGAGAACACCTGGAATGGTATCCTATCATTTCAACAAACCGGGACACCCTACTAGAACCTACAGAATGAGAAAGAACCTATCAGATGACATACCGGTCACTCCAGAAGGAAAGATTGTTGTTGAAACCATTCAAGCAGGAATGAATAAAACATGGAAAAAGAAATCTAAAGAAGTGTCACAAGATGAACCTAGTTTCTACACCTAGTGTGGAAGTCTCTAAATTGGAAAACTAAGCTTCAGAAAAGATAAGGGGGAACAAATCGGTGAAATGTTTGGAACCCCCAATTTACATCGGTAAAAGATCTATACCACTTGTTAAAATTTTCAAATTGTCAAATCAAGTTTCCATATCAGGAGGCTTCTATCCATATCATTTGACACGCTTTGTCGTGAAGGGGCATCTAAACCTTCACTTTTGATAGAGTAAGATTTGAAATTTTTAGAAACAAGAATCAATTGAATCCAAACTAATCAAAGGAAGCCATTGATCACTCATGCATGACTAATACTCATATTCTGAGAAGAAAGAACCTTTATCGTAACATCACGTTGAAGAAACAACAACCTAGTTTTTCCAAATTCATCAAAAGAAACACGTTTTTATACATCAATCGTCAACTATTCAAATCTCATCGGTTATTCCTTCATCACGTCAAATGTTATATCCAAAACAAATCTAGCGAATTTGACAAAGAACCCTTGAAGACAAGAGCATACTATCAAAAGTCTGCTTTTAATCAAACCATAAACCGCAATGGAAGAATCAATCCAGCATTCTTGCCCGATGAGTGTATCACTTATAACACATCTCGACCAGAACCAACCACCCCCGAACAACATATCAATGAGGCTTTTGTCCCTTTCATCACTGAGAGTTTCTACTAAAATGCCCATTACTCGCTCTCAAAGAGACAAACAAAGCGAGGCACACGCTGAGTCTAGTATGAATCGAAGATTATCAAATCCTTTTGAGGTTCCACCCTTAGAAGAACCTAAAATTACTGAAGCACTTCTTCGGGAATGTCAAGAAAACCCCTCATTCCAAAAGCTTGTGGAAAAGCTCATGAAAAATGACAAAGAAAAATATCTGCTCATGCTTACAAGCAAAGGCGTTAAACTTCCTGAAGATTTAGACCCAAACATCTTTAAAACTGGATCTCGACAATATGCATATCAAGAACAACAAAGAGAAGAAGACACCCATAACTTTGAACAACATATACCTGAGCAACACATTCCAGAACAACACATACCAGAAATGCATATACCTGAGCTAGAAACACCAGAGCAAAATATACCATTTACCACACCTTTTCAGCTAAGAACCAATACAAGGGAAGAACTTTTCCCTTGACAAGACAATATGCCTTTGGCAGCCCTTACTCAACAAATGCAAATGTTGCAAAGGCAAATACAGGATATGCAACAAGGGACAACAATGCGGTACTCTTTAAACAAAATCTGTCCTTACCCATTTGACAAAAGATTGAACATGGTGCCTTTTCCTCCAAACTCAGAATTTTGCACACTAAGCCTTGAATTTTCTCATGATGACACCTATTTGATGAGGTTATTCCCTAGAAGCTTGGGAGGGCAAACCATGGAATGGTTATCCAAAATTACACCGCCTATGAGATCATTTGATGAGTTGGTTAACAAATTCATAACCCACTATTCCTACAACATCCAACATGCCATAACCATGCTAGATGTTTGCAACACCAAACAAAAGAACAATGAAACATTCATGGTGTTCCTTCAACACTGGCGACGCATGGTCTCCAGATATCCTTGAGATATTCCCGAAAAGGAGAAAATGGAAATCTTCATCGATAACTTGAATAGTGAAATGAGTTATAGACTAAAACTTCAATGCATACCATCTTTCGCTAAATTGATTGAAAATGGCATTCAAGTAGAGGAAGCCTGTGTCAAAAAGGGAACACTCAAATTTTACAAAGAAGGAACAAAATCATCAAACTACAATAACCAGAACAACACCAACCTTGACAAATCTCGATTTTGGACTCGAAACAAAAACAAAGGCAACAATGAAACACATGATCCCAAATCTAAACAACCAGTACTCGCATTGTCTGGAAATCCTCAAAACACGAAAAATCCTAAAAATGCTAATCCAAATGCTAACACATATGCACCTAACACCAATCAAGGACAGCTCAACACAAACAAAAGCAATGATACTCAAAGCAAAAACATGAATCTAGGACCTAACAACAATTCACGCAACAACGCAAACAATTTCCAAAAGCGTATCTTCACACCACTCGGGCAATCACTAGAGTTAGCATTCAGAGAACTTTTGGCACACAAGATTCTTTTTTTGCCTCCAATTAGCAACTATGAACCTCAAATCAAACCACCTTGGTGGAATGATTCACACTATTGTGATTATCATCGTAACAAGGGTCATCAGATGAACGATTGCATGAGGTTAAAACACGTGATGCAAGATATGATTGATCGAGGTGACTTAACAATAGATGGTCTCAAAACAAATAGTGATCATGGAGCCTTTAAAAATCCTCTTCCAAATTACAACAAAGATGGAGCTTCAACCTCGAATGATACACGCAGAGCTCGTATCAACCATATCTATAACAACACCATAAATCACATATCAGCTGAAGATCATCAAGTCAATGTCATCACCATTCGAGATCAACATGACCATGAATCTGTCAATGTAACAACCCGAACTCAGAAATATGTCTTGAAGGGACATACTGCACCTACAACTACCACACCAAAAATCCAATATGACTTGGTTAGCCTACTACGCAAGACTCCAGCTCAGATATCTATCCTGGAATTATTGAAACTATCACCAAAGCACAAAGACATATTAGAACAAGCGCTATTGGAAACCAATGTACCTCAAAATTTGGATACAGACAGAGTTCAAGCCATGGTCACCCATATGACTAGACCTCATAACCTCACCTTCTCAAAACATGACGATGCTTCCTTAATCCATCCGCATAATACTCCTCTCCATATTGAAGTCATTTTTTGCAAACACCGAGTAAAAAGAGTCTTAACAGATGGAGGAGCCGGACTTAATATATGTACTTTAAAACTTATCTGTGCATTAGGCTTCTCAGAAGAATCTATTGATCCTTGCAAGAAGATTACCATAAAGGCATATGATGATGAGGAAAGATCCTCTAAAGGAACTGTGATATTACCCATTCAAGTGGGACCAATACAAAAGGATACTGTATGTCAGGTTTTGGACATAGACCTTACCTACAATATTTTATTAGGGTGACCCTGGATACATGAAATGCAAGCAATACCTTCCACATATCACTAGTGTGTAAAATTTCCTTATGACGGACAAGAAGTATCCATATCTACTGATCACAATCCATTTCAACATTGCAACGCAATGGGGGCAGCTCAAGACAGTTTGGTTCCTCATAATAGAGAAAAGTAGTGATCTTCAACATCAGATCCACAAACAGCAAAATCCAACTCTTTATGGGGAGACTTCAAACAGAAAATGCAAATCAAAGACCAAGGTATGGGGGAATACTCTTTGGAGCCTTTATGTTTGGCTAAATTACCAACATCACCTAGATCTCATGGATTGCCTACTACATCAACACATCAGGTCACTCAGCCCATCACCAAATTTGATGGTACCTTCGTCCAATTGGGCACTCTGGCACATGAATCAGAAGACAAACATATTCTTAGCTGGTTGTACAAAGATGAGAAAGAAGATAATAGAGCAGCCACTCTGGACATTGTTCTACCTACACACCTGTATGGAAAAGGATACTTAATCATGCAACAAATGGGATATGATGGTAAAAGACCTATTGGGAAATGTAAGGAAGGGGTCACTGAACCTATAAATCTTCCTTCACAACCCAATAGAAACAAAGCAAGATTGGGTCATGAGCTCACCTTCCTATTAAAAAGGCCACCCCACCTAACTACAAAACCTCAATGGAAAGTAAAGATGAAGTACAAAGAAGAGTCCTAGCAGGAGGCACTCTTTGAATCAGCAGAAACAATCCGCAAGGCACGGGAATGTCAGGATCAGAAGTTACATCAGGAAAAGCTTCTAAAACATAAAAGGGCCATATCTGCAGCAATAGCTCATATTTAGACACCAATATCTCAAGAAAAGATAAAATCATCTCCGGATACCTTTGTTTCTCCCCGAAAAAGTACAGTCTATGAACAAATACAGAAAATAGAAAACGGATCTGACACAAAATCAACAAAAACTATCAAAATGGTATCTATCGTCAAAGATTTGTTTTCACCATACAACATACCAGTTTATAGCACTAATAGAATCTGGGATGATGCCTCAGAGATTGATTCCAATGAATATGAATGGGGTGCTTGCTCCAATGCTACTATAGATATCCCTAATGATACTGATTCTCTATCTCTTTCTCAAGAAGAACATAGCACAAGAGATAGAACTCTTGAATTTGGACCGCGAAATATCTATGACGCCACAGAAAGCGAACAAGAACATTATGAACAAGTCTATGTAGAAGATAATACCATCAAAGACCTTGATGATATCCTGAACTTCTTTAAAACCAAGAACAATCACGATGAGAACTTCGTCCTAACACTCACAGTAGCCGAACTTGATCCACCTAATGATTCCTTACCGCTTGTCTTTCCTGACCTCATTGACTGGGATGAACCTGATATACCAATTTTCCCAAATGATGAATCTATTATCCATTACCTATGTACCGTAAATTCAGAAATAGGCTCTACCAGTGAGCAAAATAATGATGTCTACAAACCAGGGAGTGCCAAGTCTCTCAGTCACAAAAATGAACTAAATAAAGGATCTGATGCTGAAAACCAGTCAATGGTAGCTCTAGATCCCAAAAAAGTAAAAATAAAAAATGCATCTGAGGGTGAAAACCTTTTTAAGGCACCTAACGATGGGAGAATTGACACTCTTCCTGAGCACTTTCATGAGTGATCACCCATATTGATTGAACCCACTCAATCAATCAACATTGGCACCACAGAAGCAGTTAGGAACCTACACCTTGCAGAATCTCTAACAGAGGTAGAAAGCTCAGCATTCATCATCTTCTTTAAAGAACAACAAGTTAACTTTGCTTGGTCATATGCTGATATGCCTGGAGTGGATCCACACTTAATCATGAATCACTTGTCCATCTCTTTAGGAGTTAAACCAGTCAAGCAAAAGCTACGAAAGATGAATCCATAGGTGGCACTCATGGTCAAAACTGAACTGAGGAAATTATTGGATGTCAGATTCATTTGACCCATTGACTATGCAGAATGGATTTCCAACATCATTCCAGTATCAAAACCAGATGGTAGTATCAGAATATGCACTGACTTCAGGGACGTCAACAAAGCTTGTCCAAAAAATGACTTTCCTCTACCAAGTATCAACATAATTGTAGATCTCACAGTAGGCCATGCAATGCTCTCACTAATGGACGGTTTCTCCGGCTATAATCAAATCAAAATAGCTCCTAAAGATCAAGATAAAAAGCATTCACCTATCCTTGGGGAATGTACTATTGGAATGTTATGCCTTTTGGCTTAAAGAATGTAGGGGCCACTTATCAAAGAGCAATGACAACAATCTTCCATGACATGATGCACACATTTATGGAAGACTATGTGGATGATTTACTAGCTAAATCCTTCACCAGAGCTGAACATCTCGGCATCCTAACAAAGATCTTTGCTCAATTGGAGAAATTCCAAGTTAGGCTCAACCCTAAGAAGTGTGTCTTCGAGGTTACATCAGGCAAGTTACTAGGCTACATAGTCTCAGCTAAAGGTATTGAAGTTGATCCAGCAAAGGTACAAGCCATTATGGACATGCCACCACCATAGAATATCAGTCAACTCAGATCTCTATAGGGACGACTTCAATCAATCAGGCGATTCATCGCTCAACTAGCAGATAAAAGTCTACCATTTAACCATTTGCTACACAAAAATGTACCATTTAGATGGGAGACTAAGTGTGCAGAATCTTTTTACCAAATCAAATAGTACCCGATGAATCCACCAGTTCTAGTACCACCAGTCGTAGGAAATCCTCTTATCTTATATATCTCAACAACAGATATATCACTGGGGGCACTATTGGCACAAGAAGATCAACACGGGAAGGAACGTGCCATATATTACATCAGTAGGACATTGAATGGCTATGAACTCAACTATACATTCATTGAAAAGGCTTGCCTAACAGCGGTCTTTGCATCTTAGAAGTTCTGACATTATATGTTAGCACACACCATCAAGCTAGTCGCAAAAATTGATCCTCTCAAATATCTACTCAGCAAGGCAGCTCTTACAGGTCAATTGGCTAAATGCATCATGATTCTCAGTGAATTTGACATCCAATACACAGAAAGACAAGCCATCAAGGGACAAGCAGTTGCAGATCAGTTGGCTGAAGCACCACTCCCAGGCAAACACACCATGGAGATTGAATTTCCAGACAGGGACGTTCTTGCTCTTTCTACTAAAAAATGGACCCTATACTTTGACAGATCCTATACACAACATGGTTCCGATGCTGGCATTCTATTCATCACTCCTGAAGGACACACTATCCCAAAATCATATAGGCTTATGTTTCCATGCACAAATAATGTGGCTGAATATGAGGCACTGGTCATAGGCATCAAAACGGTTGTAGAATGGAAAATCACAGAGTTAAAAGTCTATGGAGACTCACAACTAGTCGTCCATCAAATCAACGACGACTATCAGACAAAGGATGACAAGCTACTACCCTACAAGCGAATGGTGGATGACTTCAAATAGTATTTTGTGCACATCACCTTCAAACAAATACCAAGATTAAACAACAAAGCAACTGATGCAATGGCTACAATCGCTTCATTACTACAAATTCCAGAGCAACAGAGTCGTTATGAGTTCCTGGTAGAGCAACTGTTCTCCCTCGCCTATGACCACTCTGAATCCCAGGTTATCTATGCCTTGACTGGTTCAGATTCTTCGTTATATGGACCAATATACAACTACCTCAAGCACAATATCTTACCAATTGACCAATCCCGTAACCAAAAATGTAACTTTATCCGACAAGCTGCCCGTTACACCCTTACCGTTGATACTTTGTATCGTCGAGGTCTAGATGGTACTCTTCTTCGTTGCCTTGATCGTAATGATTCCAATTCTTCTTTACACGAGCTTCACGAAGGTATTTGTGGCACACTTTCAAGTGGTACTACTCTTGCTAAAAAGCTTCTAAGGATGGGATACTACTGGCCTACAATGGAGAAAGACTCATATCAATTCGCTAAGAAATGTCCTAAATGCCAAATCCATGGTAATCTGATACATGTACCAGCACAAGAACTGCAACCATTTACAACATCCTGGCCCTTTTGTCAGTGGGGACTCGACTTAGTAGGCAAAATTCATCCTTCATCTTCAAATGGACACAAGTTCATTATAACAGCAATAGAATACTTTACCAAATGGATAGAAGCAGTTCCCATGACCACAGTGACCGAGAAACAAATTGCCTCTTTTATCCTCAATTATCTGATTTGTAGATATGGTATTCCAAGTTCAATCATCACAGATAATGGATGACCCTTCAAGAATCAAGATGTCCAAAAACTATGTGAAAAATTCAAAATCCAACATAGGTTCTCTACACCATACTACCCGTAGGGAAATGGTCAAGCGGAAGCATCTAACAAGACAATACTGAAAATCCTCAAGAAAACAGTGAATGATGCAGGCAAAGATTGGCACGTACAACTCAATCCAGCACTTTGGGCATACAAAACTAGCATCCGCACACCTATAGGAGCAACACCATATTCATTGGTGTATGGATCAGAAGCCATTTTACCCCTGGAGGTAGAAATCCCATCTCTTAGAGTCTCTTTGAAAGGTTTAATCCCAGATGAAGAGTATCAAGTTAACCGACTGCAAGAACTTGAACTATTAGATGAAAGATGCCAACATGCTTATACTCATCTCAAAGCATATCAACAAAGCATGTGCAGGAGCTACAATCACAAGGTCATTCCCCGCAACTTCAAGGTTGGTGACCTAGTCCTCAAAGAAAATCCAAGAAATCAGCAAGATCGAGAAAAGAAAGGGAAATTTGAACCTAACTGGTTGGGTCCCTATGTTATCATATCCGTCTAT
Organism: Cryptomeria japonica; assembly: GCF_030272615.1. NCBI lineage: Eukaryota > Viridiplantae > Streptophyta > Pinopsida > Cupressales > Cupressaceae > Cryptomeria > Cryptomeria japonica. The sequence goes on along the minus strand of NC_081406.1, from coordinate 40,137,024 downwards.
GGATCAGGTACCTATCAGCTAACAAATTCAGAAGGCGATGTGCTAGATGACCCAACTAACAACATCCATTTGAAGAAATACTATACTTAAGTGGCCTAATGCACGGAAAAGGCCAAAAACTTTCAAAAAAATCAAAAAATCCAGAACAAGCAAAAACAAGTACAATAAAAACAAATGGTGAAAACCTAGTAAACAGGCGCTCTTATGAAAGAACGGCTCCTCTATCTATCTCCATGCCATTTTATCCATCAAAACACTATCGGCCATCGCTCGACACTTAGCACATATCCATTCAGGACATACTTAGCGTAGTCACTATCCTGGGTTATCCATCTAAATCTATCCTCTTACCGCATTCCACCATGGCTTAGAAATCACTGTACATGATCATATCAAGAGGCACACTCAGCTAGGGGCATTAACTTGTTCAAAAACTTGCAAATATTCAAGACATCAAAACTATTGCAAAAACTCAGAAACATGACATCCAACAACCAAAACTACACTTCATCGCAAAAACAAAACAAAACATTTCATAGAAATACCAAGGATGGATGATTTTCTGAAGTATTCAATGTTGCATTATCGCATAAATTTTTTTTCTTTGACTATTTTTTTTTTGAACTTTTTAAATTATTGAAATATTTTCCTTTTTCTCACTAAAATGCTTCAAAGCTAGAGATCAAGGGGAACTTCCAATATTTTCTTAGTCTTCTGTCTGTGAGGCGATCACTTGTACTGTGTGAATACATGCCTCAAGACGTGATACATCGAATATCACTGAAGGCTTGATTCCACTTCATGCATACAAATGATCTAATCTTGTCTGTTTACGCAATACGCACTTAGGTCATCCTGGTTCAATTATACCTTGATGCTTGTGCTATCTTGCAAAATCAAATATCATGTAAATTTTTGTCAGGTCATTATGGTTCAATTATACCATTATGCTTGTATAAATTTTCAACATATCCTAAACAAATCAATGCTCAGTGATGATATCTACAAAGAAAGCAAACAAATGGCTATATCGGATGGCAAATGCAAAATCAGGATGCTCCAAAAACATTAGTTGCATATCATTTTACAATTAGTTGCATATCATTTTACATTAATTGCATATCATTTAACCATAGTTGCATATCAAATCATACATCTCATTTTCAAGATACATCTCACAGCATATAAAAACATACATCCTGCATCATACATTATATCATATATTTAAGCATTACATCATCATAAAGAAATAACCCACATAACATGCATCCATATAAACACACCACATAATCAAAGAAAATGGTGCCATATATATATATATATATCTCAACAATGATCAAAATGTCCAAAATGTGTCAACACTGTGTCCAGTACAAAGAATAGCAATGATAAAAAATACAACAGAGACCACGTCTCTCAAATATGACTATCCCCTGACGGAGATGGTCTAGCTCTAGATGCGCCCGCCCTTGGATCCCTAGGAGGGTCCTGTCTCGGTGGCCCTGTCACACCTTGGCTCTCAGATCGCGACCCAGTATCTCGAGATTGACTAGATCTCGACTATGTAAAGCTCTGTACTCGGTGATCCCTGGGTAATGCAGCCTCATAGTGCCGCCGATAGTACTCTACCTCCTGGGCTCTCAACGCTAGTTCTCTCAGGGTGTCTCTCATAGGACCACCCATCGCTGCTCTCTGCATGCTGGACACCACCTCCTCTACTCGCCCCCTCCGCTCTATCTCGGTGTCCCACTCAGTGGTCAACTGAGCAATCTACCACTGATATGTCAAAATCTGTGCCTGCAGCTACTGAACAGTCACCTGTAGGGGCCAGATCTGTGCATCCTCAACATGTGTAGGGATCCGAACCTGTAGTGGTACCTGTGTCGGGGCAACTCCTCCAACCCTTCCTGTCCTCGGTACTAGAGGTGGGAGCACATCTATCCTCCTCCTCTACGCTGGTCACCTTGCTTCATCATCTCCCCCCACCGCAGCTAGCACCTCCCCCACTCTCCCCTCTCCACCGGCTCCGATAGCCAATCCACCTCTCCCCCTATCTATCCTCCCCTGTCTCACCGCTCTCTCCACACCCCTATCTCCTCTCCTCACTCTACCTCCCCGCCTCCCTCTAGCTCCTCTCCCTTGTCCATCTCCTCCATCCTCTCCATCATCATCATCATCATCTCCCTCTCCCTCCTCCTCATCCGAATCAAAAGCTGGCCTCATCTCATCAAGATCTGATATCCTAGCCATCGCCTGCGCAAAAAATAATCTGGCAAACTCATCAGTCATGCCTGCATCCTGAATCTCTAGGGCATAATCCCATATCTTCCCTGCTAACCCCACAAACTCCTCCACTACCACTCCATTGTCAATGGTCGGCCCCCAATCAGCCACATCCTACCTCCGTCGTGCATACAGGCACGCTCCCTGTGGAATACCCTGCTGGCACTCAAACTGCCTCAAAACTTGGGTCACCACAAACCTCTCTATAACAAACGAGGTCCTCCCGATCAGATGTCTAGTCATGAAAACAAAGGGCATCTCCAGGCCATCCTTAGCCCACACCTCACATCCTATATACGGTTGCCAGGTGACCGTATCAATGTCATCTAACACTCTCCTCTAGTGCTCTAGTTTTCCCAGCTTACACTGGACAACTAGACCCCTGTATCCGTAGGCATATGCCACTCCTACAAGCCTGTCCCTATCTACTAGTGGCCTCGCCGCTGGAATATGCTCCCAACACCATACCTGTAATAAAGTCACGCCAGTTGACAAACTACCATAATCGAGGTATACTACCTCATGCAGGCCCCTGTATAGATGGGCTAGCATAGTTGATCCCCATGAAAACCTCCAGCCCTATGTAACCATCTCCTCCAACACTAGCCCCCATCCCACAGAAAATCCCTTTGACCTGCGATCAGGACAAAGGAATCCACCAATGAAACCTGCTAGTACGGATGACAGTGGTGCGTAATCCAGGTCTAGAAACTCCTGCCATGGGATCTCATAGCCATAGACTATGTCATCATGGAAAATGCAGCGCAGTGCCTCTATACCACCCTCCTCTAACTGCTCGTAGGGTAGTAGTGCACCTACTACAGGAATGCGCAAAATCCTGTAACAGTCCTCTGGTGTGACTGTCATCTCTCCAGTGGCAAAATGGAAGGTGTTGGTGTCGCTATGCCACCTCTCTGCCAAAGCTGTCAGTAGCCCTTGGTTCACAGTGAACCGAGGCATATCCAAGAGAGAGGTCAACCCACATCTCTCAATAATGTCAAGATTGGCCTGCGACAACCGCGGTATCAATGTCCACGGTCTCGAAAATCTCTCCCACGACTGAACCACACCCAATCGCTCCTATCAAACAAGCAAAACAAATCCAATATCACTTTCCACATCAACACAAACATATCAAAATCAAACTTACATCAACAACATGAAACAATTTGCTCATCTACATCAAGTTCAAAATCCTCTCATTTCATATCAACTTGTAAAACAACTCAAGTTATCAAAAACCATATCAAAACTTGTAACACAACTCAAGTCTCCACAATCACATAAACTTGTAAAACAACTCAAGTTTCCCACCCATATCAGCTTGTAAAACAACTCAAGTTTCCAACCCATATCAGCTTGTAACACAAATTAGGCTTCACACATTGAACTTGAAATAGAACACGCAAATAAATCATATTCTGATCAACACAACACATTGATATCTATACATAACTTAGAATATCGCAAATCAAAACAAGTTGTATCGACACTCATATTGGACAAATCCGTAAAATCATGACAGCACGACACAAAAATTTTACAAATGCCCTCATCATGCAAAAAATTTTCAGATGCGCTAAAACAGATACCCAATGCGCTAAAAACCCCCACGCGCTAGGCTGTCTTTCCTATGCGCTATTCTATCTACCCTATGCGCTAGACTGACTCTACGTGCTAATCTTTTCCCCCCATGCGCCACCTAACCTACTCTATGCGCTAAACTCCATCTACGTGCTAATCTACACCTCCTAGGAGCTACTCGTTTGACCCTATGCGCTAGGTTAACCCTACACACTAAACCCCCTTACCTATGTGAACCCTTGCGACCCCTATGTGCTAGGTCTACCCTACGCGCTAACCTGTTGACCTGACGCACTACCCGACGGTTGCCATGCGCTATTCTACATATATGCGCTAACCTATTTTTTTATGCGCTATCCTATCTATTTCTGACGCGACCCCTAATATTTGACTTGATGTTCTACTTTAAACTTCGTATGTGCTAATCTATAACCTAGACGTGCTAAACCGCTAAAACCAAACTTTGAAAATCAAAACATGACTGAAAACGACTAAATGAAAAGTAAAAGAGGGTCAAAAATGTTGACTTACTGGTGGTCCATACGCTGCAAGTCTCCAATACCTCCGAATGTGCTCTAAACGGTGTCTATGATATGGAATAGGCATTTTCTCTGCAGACCAAATTCTCTTTCTCCAAAGTCAACAAAGCACAAATGAATCTAATTCAAGCCCTTTTCCCCTTTTATAGGAGAAAAATGAAATTAGGGTTAGTCGAATGGACTTGTAATATGGTCGCGGTCTCCCCTATACCATAACATTTATAACTTATCAGGAGATGAATCAATTTCCCCACATTTCACATACACGAAATCATACACATCATACGCAACTCATCAAATTAAATCAAAAATTTTCAAAATATTGATTCATCTCCCGAGGGGGCATCACACATCAAATCAAATCTAGGGCATGACTGGCAAATCATAAGAGCGACACAAAAATTGCATTTGATCATAAATCACAAAAACACATCATTTCCTTTGAAATAACATGTGCACACACGTCACTTCAAAGAGGGGCAAAATGTAGACGTATAAAAATGACCATATTCCTAAATGAATATTTTATGTTCATTTCTCTATTTTGATTAAATTCAATTTAATTAAACTATCCACATTCTTCTATTTTATTAAGTAAATTACTCAATTTATTTAAATAAAATTCACTATACCCATTTAATGAATAAATCATTTTATCCAATTAAATCCCCCCTATCCACTTTTAATTAAATTCAAATTTAATTAAATAGTTATCCTAAAATTGAATAAATCTAATTTATTTAATTTCTCCAAATTACAACCAAATTGAATTAAATTACTTTATTTCAATTAAATCCTATTATCTCTCCATCCACTTGCAAAATCCTAAACCCCTTTCTAATACCTTCTAGACTCTTCTAATCGCTTCTAATTAGCCTAACCCATTTTCTAAACTTTGTCACATCCCTAAGCAAGGGGAGGTCACTTCTCAAACCCTCAAAGTCTTTGATAAACCATTAAAGACTTCCAACCTTCAACCACTTAATTCCTCAAAGTCTTTGATAACCATTAAAGGCTTCAAGCCTTCAACCACTTAAATCCCCAAAGTCTTCATAACCATTAATGGTTAACTCAAACCCTCCTACATGGTTAAATTATTTCTTTTAACTCAACCTTTATCCAACCCAAGGGTCTCATCAGGCCTTTAATGCTTTGACCATGATTATCTCTTAATCATTTGCACAAAGGTTTATGCTTGGATTAACTCTTAATCCAATGGGTAATCTTAACTTAGGCTTGACCCTTACCTTCTAGATAACCATAAGGTCTTCTCAGGCATTTAATGCCTCCAACCCCTTCTCTCAACCCAACCCTATGTTGACACTTGTCACCATTTTATTGGTGCAAATTGCAAACATGGATCCCCAACTTTCAAACTCAACCCTTGATCAACTCTTTCAATCCTGACCATCCATTGCCCTATTTTTGCTATAAATAGAGCTCTCATTCTTCCATTTTAAAATGAATCCTCCAAATTTGTAGTATCATACTTATGCTCAAATACATTCAAGCTTTCATACAATTTATGCTCATCATTTTAGCCTCTCTTTTAACTAGGAATTAGTCTAAATATGCATGTTTAGAATAATTTCTTTATCATTTAGCTCAATCATAGACTAAATATATCATGTTAGGATAGTACTCATACTAACCTTGTCATCTTATCATCTAGTTTATTGCATTTCTAATAACCATGCATAGCTTAGGATGCATCTCATACTAAAATCTATCAAAGCATCCCTCGTTCTTGCATTTGCCATCCCTAAACCATTTTGCTCAGTGATCTGAGAACAAAAACATTGGTTTGAGGGACATTGTAAGATAGAGAACCATGGGACCAACCTTGGGAAGCTGAGTAATACTTCATTACTCCATAGCTTGCACCAAGAAGTCTTGTGTGTGTGTGTGGAAAGGTATTTTGGAACATTTTTCACATATTAAGTTCTATCGACCTACTTTTCCCGCATACACCTAACAATCAACAGAAGATTGTGAAGTGATAAAAGGCAAATTAGGGTTTGTGCCCTAGTAGTGGAGCATTTATTATGGTAGGTGAAGAATTCATTTAAAAGGGATTTTCAAGTCATTTTCACTTATTAGTTTTCGAGCGAAGAATTTTTCAAGAGCAGAATGACAAAAGGCGATTCGACTTGAGATTCAGAGAGATTTAAAATCTTTGCAGCTAAATCTAGAGTTAGTGTTAATCAATAAAGTGAAGAACACAAAGCGGTAATCCATCAACCGAAGTGGTGTGAAGAGAAGCTAAATTTGCAAGCCCTAAATCTCAAAATTTTGAAGGTATTTCTCGAAATTCTTGTTTATCAGTTAATCATGGCTTTTGCATCGCACACCAGTTCTAGTACACCTATTGATTCAGCGGATTTTATCCAATAGAAGATGAAATACAATGCTCTATCCTAGATACCCACTGGAGTCATAGTGGAAGATGATATTTTAGGGTACATTGACTGTAAACTAGAAGACCTAGGATCTTTAGCAATTCATTTCCAGCTAGGTCTATTTTGTGGGGATGATAAGAAGATCAAATCGGAATACAACATATTGGAGAGGAAGAAACTTCACAATGCATTTTTTTCCTTGAAGAATTCATTGAAGAGCACATTCACATCATTCTAAGTAGAGTGCACAGTGACAAGATGTATCTCGAAAGGATGCATGACATTACTCCTGAAGCAATTCATGTCGTCACCGATTTCTGCAACAGAGGTGAGGTACCAGCCCTAAGGAAGATATTCAAGAATGAAATGACTAAGCTCACCGGTTCTCTAAGCAACCAATGGGGAATGACCGTCAACACCATCAAAGATGACTTGGTCAAGTATGCTTGCATGGTGATTGGATACCGAACATTTTATGCCAGCAGGATAAACTTTGTCTCTTCTACTATGGTGAATGTCGCCTATAGGATGATCAAGGAAGATTCTTCATTTGATCTATGCGCCTGTATGTAGAAGCAACTTATACAAAACTTGAAGTCCATCAAACAAGACAGTTCCCTAAGGCTCAAATTTGGACAACTTTTGGTCAGCCTATTTTTCTACTTCCAAGGCTATTTCCCAAGAGTTGGTGATATTCAATGGTCTGTTGACCAACTGGTCACCAAACAAATCAGGGAAAGTCTCCAAGCGGTGGGAACTAGATATCCTGAGGTCTTGAATAAATATTTTGATGAATTCAGATGAAAGATGAGCCAAAGGATGAGGATATCTGGAGACATTGTTAAGAAATATGAAGAGGACATTTGCTTTACCATTAAAGTAGATGAGTGCATAATGGAGGCAGTAGAGCCAAGAAAGGAAGAAGTAGAACCTATGGGATATGAGGTTATGTATGACATGTTAGACGGGTATGCCTCTACCCTGCTTAGAGAGGATAACACCTCCAGTTGAGAACCCTAAAGAGAAAAAGGGCAAGGCAACACTGTTGGTATCCACACCAGTTACCTCAGCTAGCCCTAAAGTGACCAAGCAGTCAGCTGCCAAAAAGAAATCAGAAGTTGCTCCCGCTAAAGTTTTTGAAAGGAAGCGGAAGACCAAGAGAAACTCACCAGAATCTGAGGATCTAGAACCAGAAGTACAACCTAAAAAGACTAGGCAGACAAGCAAGAAAGCAAAAAATACCAGTAATACACCTGCCTCATTAGCACTGATAAATATTGATATGTCTTCTTATAAGCTGATGACACATTGTTAGAGGACTATTAAGAACATTAAAAGAAAATTTCTTAGTGATTTGAAAGAATACTTTGATGATTTTAGCGATAGTGAGAGAGAAGAAGTAGAGTGGAAAATCATCAATTATTTATGTGTTTACGACCGGTCGCCATCAGACATTAGATCTGAGACACCTGATTATTTATACAATTCTTTAGATAATAAATGGTGCATTGCCATCGAGAAAGAACAAGAGATCGGAGAGAAGATTTTTGCAGAATACTTCCCTAATGCTTTTAACTCTGAACTGTTTGAAATCGTGAACCGGTACAAAGGCCTCTTCTTCATGAGAAGAAGAAGACTCTTGTTACTAGAAGGTAAAGTCTCTAAAGTGGTGAAATATACACACTCCCATGCCAAATTTTCTCTGAGAATGCACCAAGTAGCTGAAGCCAATAGAAAGGCTAAATAGGAATCAGAAACCAGACACTCGGTTGAGGCATTTGATGATGAGGAAGAACAAGCCACAGAACAGGTGGACACTATTAATGTGGATGCACTGGATGGTGATGATATCACTCCGGACATAGACAAGGAGAAATAGGAGAAGGAGAAAGCTAACAAAAAGAAAGAGGAAGAGAAGAAGAAATAGGCAGAAGAGAAGAGAAAAGAAGAGGAAAAGAGGAAAGAAGAAGAAAAGAAGAAAGAGGAGGAAAAGAAGAAAGAGGAAGAGAAAAAGAAAGAGGAGGAGAAGAAGAAAGAGGAAGAGAAAAGGAAAGAAGAAGAGAAAAGGAAGGAAGAGGAAAAGAAGAAAGAGGAAGAGAAAAAGAAAGAGGAAGAGAAAAAGAAAGAAGAGGAGAAGCAGAAAGAAGAGGAGAATAGGAAACAAAACAAGTAGAAGGAAGAAGAAAGGAAGAAGGAAGAAGAGAAGAAAAAGAAAGAAGAAGAGGAGCAAAAGAAGGTAGAAGAGGAAAAGCAAAGAGCCGAAGAGAAGAAGGAAGCATCAAAGAACACACAAGTGGAGACCCCAAAGGCAACCAATGGTCAAGCCAAACTAGATGACATCACCAGTCCTATTGACCTCCAATCTGCAAATGAATCAGAGCTGCTCCAAAGCATTAAGCTTGCACAAGACTGACTAGAAGCATTAAGGAGGAAAAAGGAGGAAGATGCTATTCAAACTGCGGTTGACACTCTTACCAGTTTGATTCTCGGTACTAACTGCTGGTATTTTGGTATGGTTTTGTTATTGATGTCAACACCTACTAAACACTTATCAACTTTGGCACTTTTGGAGAATCATCAACATTCAGCGGCAAGCAAGTGACTCATGCACAGTCACCAGTATTTGGTACACTGGCAAGATATAATGATCACCGACACTTGGAATGATATGGAAAACACTTGGTAATGTCGAAGACATCGTTTGGACATCTTTTCCTGGAGTTTTGTTTATTGGTATATTCATATTTGCATATTTGCTGTTACCAGCAAATAGGTCCAGGGTTACATCGGCAGGTTTATCTTTTCCAGATCAGCACGACACGCTATGGAGATGATTAATTATTGTTGTAAATTAATTAAGCCAACATGTTCAATCGGTTATTGCATCGGATATTGTATTGTTTGTAAAATGTTTTTATTGTAATATCTTGTAGAGACGAACTACTAAAATTGGTCTTAGGTTATGGTATAAATGTAAGATCTTATTTGTAAGATTAAATGTGGAATGCAAAAAAGGATTATGTGAAGGTATATGTGAGAATAAGCAAAGCTATACACATAGACATCATTTGAAGATTGAAGTAGGGTTTTTGTGAAGACAATTAGAACTACACTAGTATTGAATCCAACATATGAAGATGCTATTTTGTGCAGTACATTCTCATTGGATTTAACCATCCAACTGTAGTCAGTGTGACTCCCATTTTGTGATTGAGCAGTGAGCTCTAGGTGCTTGGCCTTTCTGCATGTGCATACCCCATTTATGTACAATTACTATTTGCAGTAGTATCATCTGATTGTGGGTAAGGTTTCCCACCATGGTTTTTCCCCTTACAGGGTTTCCATGTACAAATATTGGTGTTATGTGTTGTGGATGACTTTGTGTTTATGTTTCATGCACTAATCCTTACCGGTATAGCAATTAACTGTTAAAACTATCTACTGGCATATTGAACTAGTTTACCGGTATCAAGCATTAAGTTGGTTAAGTTGTTTTTGGTTTGAATTTATTTGACAACTAATTCACCCCCCCCTCTTAGTTGTCTTCGGGACCTAACAATTGGTATCAGAGCCTAGTCCTCTTTTGTAGAAGTTTAACAACTTGAGGAGATCCAATGTCTACTAATTATTTTAGGAAGGACAGTCCTAAACTTGATGGAACCAACTGTGGCATATGGAAGATCAGAATGGAGACACATCTAAATTGCATTGGAAAAGACATCTGGGATATTACAAAGAATGGTTATACTGCTCCTACTCAGAGTTAGCCCACTCCACCCAACTTGACTAAAGATGAGGAAAATGATTGCAAAGCAAGAGAAACAATTTTGAGCGCATTATCAGATCAACAAATCATGGGACTATCAGATAGGTCTACTGCTAAAGCTATTTGGGATCATTTGGAAATACTAAATGAAGGAGATTCCACAGTCAAAATTGAAAAACTTGAAAGCTTCTGGGTCAGGTATGAACATCTGAAAATGGAAGAAGATGAAGGGATTTTTGCTTTTATGAAAAGAGTAAATGAAATTGTTTTGGGTATTGTTGTGGAGGAACCTTAAGTGAGGATGAAATTGTTTCAAAAATTTTAAGAGGATTGCCACCGGCATATAAAATGAAAGTCACTACTATAAATGAGTTAAGAACAATGCCTAATACATCAGTTACTAAGGATACAATAATTGGGAAACTTTCAACTTTTGAAATTGAAGAATTTGGTCCTATTGCTACTATAAAGACAGATTTGGCCTTTAAAGCATCAGCATCATCTACTCCATCATTTGACAAATTTGATTGGAAAGCCTTTTATGCAAGAGAACTTGAAGAAAGCAGGAAAGAAAATGAATAACTTGAAGAACTTGAAGCACTATTTGCAAGGAAAATGCCTAAAGGTCTAGTTGGAAGTAAGTATGAAGGTAAAGCACCCTTTAAATGTTTTAACTGCAATAAGATTGGTCATATGGCTTCAAGATGCCTTGATAGACATGCTAGACTAAGAGAAGAAGCTAGAAGAACATACAAGCCTAACCTTGAATATCAGAGATACAGATTTAAGAAGAATAAAGACAAATCTTGTTACATTGCTGATGAAGGTGTGACTGATGATTCTGATGAGGACCTAGCAGACAATGGATGGGTTTTTGTTGCTATAACAAAAGATCAACCAACACCTACTGCTCAACTGATAATACAGGCCTTGGCAGCTAAAGTTGAAGTAAAGGATGAATGGATCATTGATTCGGGATGCTCACATCATATGACAGGAGACAAAAGTAAATTCTTGAACTTTCAAGAATACAATGGAGGCTTAGTGAGATTTGGAGATGACAAAGCTAAGGGTACAATATCTCTTGATGGTAAGCATAACACTGACAATGTTTACTATGTTGAAGGATTAAAGCATAATCTTTTGAGTGTTGGTCAATTAGTTGAGAAAGGATTTCAGTTATAATTCAAAAATGGAAAATGCAAAATCATGAATAGAACTAGTTTGGAAATTGCAACCGGTAATTAGACTAGAGGTAATATCTTTCATTTGAATAACCGTGAAAAGACATACTTAATTGCACATATAGATGAAAGTTGGTTATGGAATAAGAGACTCTGTCATGTAAACTTTGATTGCATGGTGAAGATCAGTACTACTAAGGCAGTTAGAGATTTACCTAAAATTGTCAAACCTCAGAATATAGTATGTAAGGAATGTCAATTTGGAAAGCAAGTTAGAGCTAGTTTCAAAAGTATTCCAGAAAAATCCAATAATGCTCTTGATTTGATTCACACTATTTATGTGGTCCAGCTAGAAATAAAAGCTTACAAGGTGATAGATATTTTATGCTAATCATTGATGATTATTCTAGAATGTGTTGGGTTACTTTTCTCAGAGAAAAATCAAAAGCACTTGGAAAGTTCAAACTATTCAAAGAAATGGTAGAAAATGAAACCGGCAAGAAAATCAAATGTCTAAGATTAGATCAAGGAGGAGAATTTACATCTAAGGAGTTTAATACATTTTGTGAAGTAAATGGAATTAGAAGACAACTATCAGCACCTCAGACAACACAGTAGAATGGAGTTGTTGAAAGGAAAAATAGAACTATCTTGGATGTAGTAAGAAGTATGTTATTAGAAGCAAACCTACCACATGTATATTGGAGAGAGGCAGTCAGTACAACGGTCTATACATTCAACAAAGTTCACATCAAAGGCGAAACTGGTAAGACCCCTCATGAACAATGGTTTGGTAATACTCCTACTCTTAAGTATTTCAAAATTTTTGGAAGTAAATGTTATATCATAAGAGATGAGTATATTGGCAAATTTGATCCTAGAAGTGAACAAGGAATATTTCTTTTTTATTCATCTAAGAGCAAGGCATATAGATGTTTTAACAAAAGATTGCAAAAGATTATTGAAAGTACAAATGTAAAGATTGATGAACAATTCAGAGGAACTTCAAGGTATATAGACTCTGAACCGGCAACAAAATTTTTGACAAATGAACCTACACTGAATCCACCAGTACAGAATGAAGATCCAGTTATTCCACAGTAGCTGAGGAACAACAACAAATAAAGACACCCCGGTATGTAAGACTAAATCATTCTGAAGATCAAATAATTGGAAACACGTTTAAAGGAGTTATGACAAGAGGAAGATTGGCAAATGAAGAGGTATGCCTTATTTCTCAAATTGAACCATCATATGTTAATGAGGCATGTGAAGATAAATTTTGGATTAAAGCTATGGAAGAAGAATTAGAACAAATTGAGAAAAACAACACTTGGACATTAGTTCCCTGGCCTAAAGATAAAAATGTTATTGGAACCAAATAGATTTTTAGAAAAAAACTTAATGAAGATGGTAAGGTTGTCAGAAATAAAGCAAGACTAGTGTGTAAGGGATATTCTCAGAAGGAAGGAGTTGATTACAATGAAACCTTTGTACCGGTAGCTAGAATTGAGGCAGTTAGATTATTTTTGGCTTTTGCAGCAGACAAGAACTACAAAGTTTATCAAATGGATATTAAATGTGCATTTTTAAATGGAGATCTTGAAGAGGAAGTGTACATTGAACAACCTGATGGATTTTCTTTGACAGATGACAATGATATGGTTTGCAAGTTAAGAAAAGCTTTGTATGGATTGAAACAAGCTCCAAGAGCTTGGTATGCAAGACTGGATAAGTATCCTTTAAAGATTGGTTTTACTAAAGGAAATGCAGACAACAATTTATATTACAAAATAACTAATGAAGACATATTGATTATAGAAGTATTTGTTGACGATATAATCTTTGGAGGAGAAGATGAATTATGTAAAGAATTTTCTATTAAAATGCAGCAAGAATTTGAAATGTCTATGATTGGAGAAATAAAATTCTTTGTAGGATTGCAGATTTCATAGACTGATAAAGGTATATTCTTGAGTTAATCCAAATACTTAAAAGAGTTACTAAAGAAATTTGGGATGGAAAACTCTAAACCGGTAAGCACACCTATGACAACAAATGACAAACTATCACTAAGGGATGAATCTACACCTGTTAATCCAACTAGATACAAATCTATGATAGGAGGTTTACTGTATTTGACACAAACCAGACCTGATATTATGAATGCAGTATGTAATCCTAGAGAAAATCATGAATCAATGATAAAAAAGATTTTACGGTACTTACAAGGCACTATAAATCTTGGATTATGGTCTCCTAGAGATGAAAACTTTGAATTATGTGCATACACAGATACAAATTGGGTAGGAGATGTGGATGATAGAAAAAGCACCACCGGCGGAGCATTCTATCTTGGAAACAGATTAGTTTCTTGGTTAAGTAAGAAACAAAGTTGTACATCTTTATCAATAGTAGAATCAGAATATGTTGCAGCAACAACTAACTGTACACAGGTACTATGGCTTAAGAAAATGTTGAAAGACATAAAGGTAAAATGCAAAGAACCTATTACTATCTATTGTGATAACACTACAACAATTGATATATCTAAGAATCTGGTATTACATTCTAAAATCAAACATGTTTCTATCAAACTAAATTTTCTAAGGGAAAATGTTGAAGCAAAGGAGATAAAACTAGTTTATGTGAATACTAAAGAGCAGACTACAGATATTTTCACTAAACCTTTGCCTAAGGAGACTTTTGAATATCTCAGAGATCATCTTGGAGTCATACCCCCACCAGTAGAGACTTAGACAGTTGAAGATTGTCATCAACTGGTAGAATTAACAGAGAAATATTTTATTTCGGTCCTTGATGGGAAGCTACTTCTTAGGGGGAGTAGTTGGTATATTGAATTGATTGGTATTTTGTATATGAACTTGGCTTGGTAAGATGTTTTGTTGTAACTTTGGCATTTGATGTCAAAGGGGGAGAGATTGGTATGGAAAAACACAAGGAAAACACATGTTGCTCCCAAGGGGAGAGATTGTTGTTTGGGAGAGATTATTACTCTCTGTATCTATATTTTGATTTCTGGTTATGACCTTTTTGGAGATTATTGGTTCTTGGTATTTGGCATTTATGTTTTGGCACTTTGATGGTTTTTCCATCTTGTGTTGCCATCAATGCCAAAGTGGGAGATTGTTGGTATTTTGGTATGGTTTTGTCATTGATGTCAACACCTACTAAACACTTATCAACTCTGGCACTTTTGGAGAGTCAGCAACATTCACCAATATCTAGTACATTGGCAAGATATAATGATCACTGGCACTTGGAATGATATGGAAAACATTTGTTAATATCAAAGACATCATTTGGACATCTTTTCCTAGAGTTTTATTTATTGGTATATTTATATTTGCATATTTGTTGTTACCGGCAAATAGGTCCAGGGTTACACTGGTGGGTTTATCTTTTCCAGATCAACACAACACACTATGGAGATGATTAATTATTGTTGTAAATACATTAAACAGACATGTTCAATCAGTTATTGCATCGGATATTGTATTGTTTGTAAAATGTTTTTATTGTAATATCTTGTAGAGCTGACCTACTAAAATTAATCTTAGGTTATGGTATAAATGTAAGGTCTTATTTGTAAGATCAGATGTTGAATGCAAAAAAGGATTGTGTGAAGGTATATGCAACAATAAGCAGAGCTATACATGCAGACATCATTTGAAGATTGAAGGAGGGTTTTTGTGAAGACAATCAGAACTACATTGGTACTAAATCCAACATATGAAGATGCTATTTTGTGCAGTACATTCTTATTGGATTTAACCATCCAACTGTAGTCAGTGTGACTCCCATTTTGTGATTGAGTAGTGAGTTCTAGGTGCTTGGCCTTTCTACATGAGTAGACCCCATTTATGTACACTTACTATCTGTAGTAGTATCATCTGATTGTGGGTAAGGTTTCCCACCGTGGTTTTTCCCCTTACTGGGTTTTCATGTACAAATATTGGTGTTATGTGTTGTGGATGACTTTGTGTTTATGTTTCATGCACTAATCCTTACCGGTATAGCAATTAACTATTAAAACTGTCTACCGGCATATTGAATTGGTTTACCAGTATTAAGCATTAAGTTTGTTAAGTTGTTTTTGGTTTGAATTTATTTAACAACTGATTCAACCCCCCTCTCAGTTGTCTCCGAGACCTAACACTAACCTCCCTAGTACCGATTCCTCTCTGGCCCAACTAAAGCTTTTCTGTATAGTTGTAGAGGACCAGGTACAATACCTGGAAGAAGTTTCTGAAGCTAATGCACTGAAGAAGCATCAAAAGGCACTAAACACTACCTTAGTGAGGAAACTGAACGAGCTCTGGTCTGAACTTCTGAAATAGTAGAAGAACATAAGAGATGCTATGGATGAGGGCAAGCTACTATTAAAAAAAATCAGGCAACCTCATCTATTTTGTGATGATGTGCTTGCATAAAAGGATAAACTACAATCTGATTTGCAAGCATACATAAGCACCTTTAGGATGCCATATGATTCTTTTACTACATATGAGCAAATTGTGCACCAGTATCAGCTTCAGTCTACCAGAATAGAAGTAGAGATTAGCTACCAGGCAAGAGATTTGTAGGAGCTTCAACTAGTTTTATTACCTAAACTGCAAATTCTTCAAAAGCGCTTTCTTAATCTGGAAGCATTAACAACCACTCAAGAGATGAGCATAATTGATGCCATGGAAGAACATGTATCATAGATGCAGATGAAAAGTGAGGTGGCTACCTCAGTACTAGAGTCATGGTCATTATCCATGAAGACTTTTATGTAGGATTTTAAATCAGTTTTTGATAAGTTCCACTCATTATTGTGACAAACACTTATTTATTTTAATGATAATGAGAAACAAGGGTTATTATACAATGCTTTGTCATTGTTGGCAAAGGGGGAGTAGTATCTAAAGTTTTGGTGAATGTTATGTATAATTTCATGTTATTTCTTTAAGGGGGCGGGTATGTGCAGGATCATGGTGTGCCAAAACAGGCCCTTAAGTGGCAATGAAATTTCAAAAAATAAGAGTTATGCAACTTGACATGAAAATTTGAATAAGTTGTGAACATTATTTTTAAAATATGTAAGAAAAGATTATATAGAAAATTGAATTTAGTTTCTAAGCTACTAGTTGTTTTTTGGAAAAAAAAAAATCCTATTTGATGAAAATTTCAAATTTCAATGCAGTGGTACTAAAATTTTAGGAAAAAAATAAGAAGTAGACGTATGCCTGACCACCCTAATCACAATCAAATCTTAATATTTTTTTATAATATTTATAATATAAGTATTAGACTCATGTCTGGATGTGACACATATTTTTTTAAATTTTTTATAAATTAAATAATTATTTATGAATTTTTTACTACAGCATTTCAGAAATTCAGAAGCTCCTATGTCTGACCACCTTAACTTGGTAAAAAATTTATGAATTTTTTTTTTTTTCCCTATAGTAGATGAAGCATAGGATGTGATGCATGTTTTGGTTTCAAAAAATGTTATACTGTTTGAAAGTTATGAGTGTTTTTCAATCAGTATATCAATCAGGACTATTGTCAGAATTCAATTAGAAAATAAATAATAATTATTTATTAAAGTCGAAATAAGACAAGCCTTATATTGTTGGAAAGATAGGAACGTCTTTAAAAAACCCTTTTCATTTTATCAATTTTGGTTACAAAAAAAGTCATCAGCCACTAGTGTAAAGTCTGGAAAATCAAGGAATACTGAAAAAACACGTTTTTTCACTTCCAAGCCAAATACCAAAGCATTCTCGAGCCTAAATTGGAAATTTTAAAATTTGTCTACAAAAATCAGATATCAGATTTTATCTGATATCCGATTTTAATACAAGAATTTGTGGTCCCCAAAAAATTTCCTATTGCCGCCATTTATTTGGTAAACTGCCACATGGCAGAAATCTGATATCCGATTAAATTGGATATCGGATTTTATTAGTCATATTTGAGAGAGAGAGAGAGGAGGAGAGGGGGAGAGAGAGAGAGAGAGAGAGAGAGAGAGAGAGAGAGAGAGAGAGAGAGAGAGAGAGAGAGAGAGAGAGAGAAGGAAGGAGAGAGAGAGGGAAGGAGAGAGAGAGGAGAGAGAGAAGGAGAAAGAGAGAGAGAGAGACAATATGACCCCTAACGACACAATTTGGTGTCTTAAGGGGTCCTATGGTGTTTTTTAGGGGTCATATGGTGTCTTGGGACACCATAGGACCCCTTAAGACACCAAAGCATGTCGTTAGGGGTCGTATGGTGTCCCAAGAACCCTTATGACCTCTTAGGACACCATATGACCCCTAATGACACCATATTGGGTCGCTTTGGGTCATATTGTGTCCTAAGGGGTCCTATGGTGTCCCAAGACACCATATGACTCCTTGGGACACCATAGGACCCCTTAAGACACCAAAGCATGTCGTTAGGGGTCATATGGTGTCCCATGAACCCTTATGACCTCTTAGGACACCATATGACTCCTAATGACACCATATTGGGTCGCTTTGGGTCATATTGTGTCCTAAGGGGTCATACTGTGTCCTAAAGGGTCCTATGGTGTCCGAAGACACCATATGACTCCTATGGACACCATATGACCCCTAACGACACCATAGGACCCAATCCTATCTCTCTCTCTCTCTCCCTCTCTCTCTCCTTCTCTCTCTCCACCTCTCTCTCTCTCTCCTCCTCTCTCCCTCTCCTCCTTTCTCTATCTTTGTCTCCCTCTCCCTCTCCTCCTCTCTCTCTCTCTCTGTATGATGTGTATAGGGAAAACAAAAGCTAACACAACTAGTGAGAGAGAGAGAGAGAGAGGAGGGAGGAGAGGGAGAGAGAGGGAGAGAGAGAGAGAGGAGGAGAGGGAGAGAGAGAGAGAGAGAGAGGAGGGGAGAGAGAGAGAGGGAGAGAGAGAGAGTGGTGGAGAGGGACAGAGGGAGGGAGAGAGAGAGAGAGAGGGAAGGAAGGAGAGAGAGATAGATAGATAGATAGATAGATAGATAGAGAGAGAGAGAGAGAGTGGTGGAGAGGGAGAGAGAGAGAGAGAGAGAGAGAGAGAGAGAGAGAGAGAGAGAGAGAGGGAAGGAAGGAGAGAGAGAGAGAGAGAGAGAGAGAGAGAGAGAGAGGGAAGGAAGGAGAGAGAGAGAGAGAGATAGATAGATAGATAGATAGATAGATAGAGAGAGAGAGGAGAGAGAGGAGAGAGAGAGAGAGAGGTGGAGAGAGAGAGAGAGAGATGGAGAGAGAGAGAGAGAGAAGGAAGGAGAGAGAGAGAGGAGAGGGAGAGAGGGAGAAAGAGAGAGAGAGAAAGAGAGAGACAATATGACCCCTAACGAAACAATTTGGTGTCTTAAGGGGTCCTATGGTGTTTTTAGGGGTCATATGGTGTCTTGGGACACCATAGGACCCCTTAAGACACCAAATCATGTTGTTAGGGGTCATATGGTGTCCCAAGAACCCTTATGACCTCTTAGGACACCATATGACCCCTAATGACACCATATTGGGTCGCTTTGGGTCATATTGTGTCCTAAGGGGTCCTATGGTGTCCCAAGACACAATATGACTCCTTGGGACACAATAGGACCCCTTAAGACACCAAAGCATGTTGTTAGGGATTAGATGGTGTCCCATGAGCCCTTATGACCTCTTAGGACACCATATGACCCCTAATGACACCATATTGGGTGGCTTTGGGTCATATTGTGTCCTAAGGGGTCATATTGTGTCCTAAAGGGTCCTATGGTGTCCAAAGACACCATATGACCCCTAACGACACCATAGGACCCCATCCTATCTCTCTCTCTCTCCCTCTCCTCCTCTCTCTATCTCTGTCTCTCTCTCCCTCTCCTCCTCTCTCTCTCTCTTTGTACGATGTGTATAGGGAAAACAAAAGCTAACACAACCAGTGAGAGAGAGAGAGAGAGAAGGAGAGGAGAGAGAGAGAGAGAGAGAGAGAGAGGAGGAGAGGGAGAGAGGAGAGAGAGAGGGGGAGAGAGAGAGAGATAGGTGGAGAGGGAGAGGAGGGAGAGAGAGAGAGATAGAGAGAGAGAGAGAGGGAGAGAGAGGGAAGGAAGGAGAGAGAGAGAGAGATAGAGAGAGAGAGAGAGGTGGAGAGCGAGAGAGAGAGAAGGAAGGAAGGAGAGAGAGAGAGGAGAGGGAGAGAGGGACATAGAGAGAGAGAGAGAATATGACCCCTAACGACACACTTTGGTGTCTTAAGGGGTCCTATGGTGTTGTTAGGGGTCATATGGTGTCTTGGGACACCATAGGACCCCTTAAGACACCAAAGCATGTCGTTAGGGGTCATATGGTGTCTCAAGAAGCCTTATGACCTCTAAGGACACCATATGACCCCTAATGACACCATATTGGGTCAGTTTGGGTCATATTGTGTCCTAAGGGGTCATATTGTGTCTTAAGGGGTCCTATGGTGTCCCAAGACACCATATGTCTCCTTGGGATACCATAGGACCCCTTAAGACACCAAAGCATGTTGTTAGGGGTCATATGGTGTTCCATGAACCCTTATGACCTCTTAGGACACCATATGACCCCTAATGACACCATATTGGGTCGCTTTGGGTCATATTGTGTCCTAAGGGGTCATATTGTGTCCTAAAGGGTCCTATGGTGTCCGAAGACACCATATGATTCCTATGGTGTCTGAAGACACCATATGACCCCTAAAAACACCATAGGACCCCTTAAGACACAAAATCATGTCATTAGGGGTCATATTGTGTCTTAAGGGGTCCTATGGTGTCCCAAGACACCATATGACCCCTAACGACACCATAGGACCCCATCCTCTCTCTCTCTCCTTCCTTCTCTCTCCTCTCTCTCTCCCTCTCCCTCCCTCTCCTCTTCTCTCTCTCTCTGTACGATGTGTATAGGGAAAACAAAAGCTAACACAACCAGTGATAGATGATGATGTGTTCACATATCCTACAGGTTCAGTTGTTGTTGTGGGAACTTGGTTACGAACATATATGATTAGAAAGAATGGCATACCTACATTTGAAGACTATGAGAGACACAAAACCATTATAATGTATTCACACCTTATTATAGGTACAAATGTCAAGTTATTGAAGCATCAAGCAAAATCAAAGACCAAAGAGCTATGGACAGTGACTACTGCTGATCATGAAGCAATACTGGATACTCTTAAACAAAAAGATGACCCTTCAAGCACACTTGAGTAGTAGGTCTTTAATGGTGCCTTAATTTTTTATCATGCATTTCATTTCAAACAATGATCATTAAACCTTAATGTTCAAGTTTGTTACGTGTATATTAAGGATGTGTTCAAAATGCAGGTCTATTGATGAACGTTTGTTTTTGGCAAC
Source organism: Cryptomeria japonica (assembly GCF_030272615.1). Lineage (NCBI taxonomy): Eukaryota > Viridiplantae > Streptophyta > Pinopsida > Cupressales > Cupressaceae > Cryptomeria > Cryptomeria japonica. Next base: position 40,115,898 of record NC_081406.1, on the reverse strand, counting down.
ATGGTTTTTGCATGCACATAGCGAGTACACTCGATATAATTGGAAGGGACGTATTTTTGCAACATGACTTATTATCATGCATTTGATGAGATTTATAATTTTTGTTATTAGACAACACTATTTGATAATTTTTTATGATATAATTATCACATAACCTTTATGCTCATGAAGGTCTTTTTTGATGATATACAACAGTATCACATTACAATTTTTGCATCAACATAGTGGGTTTTGTTGATATAATTTGAAGGGACATATTTTTATGGTATATAATCCCACCTTTTCATTTATTATCATGCATTTCAGTTGAAGTGATTGTCATAAATCCTTTATGTTCATCCATGCATTTTATGTGTAGACTAACAATTCTTAAAAATATAGGTTCGTGCTAGATCATTCGTCGTTGACAAGACCCTCTCTTGGTGATGGTACATATTCCTTTGTGCATTAATGAGATTAAATTATGGGTCTTTTTGTGTTTATTATCATGAAGATGATTCACATGCATGTGGCCAGGACACATCTGTAGTGGATCAAATTGTCATGATAGATGATCTATTGAATCAAACATTTGACATTGATGGTCAAGGTGGTCTGTTGAATCAAACATTTGACATTTGACATTTGTTAATGTTGGGCCTTCAACATCAACACCTACTAGTCAAGGTGGTCATCAAACTTTCACTCAAGTAACCTTGTCTATTTTTATTCATTAATGGTTTATAAAATAAAGTCAGTTAGATTTTGGCAATTGAATAACATTGTTTCATTTTCAGACACTGACATCAGATGCACCTAATATTCTCTCCACAATGGAGCATGGTGTTCTCTAGTAGTAGCATCTTTGATGCTTTTGATAGTAGCGTGAGTTAGATTAGTAAATTTCTATTTTGACGCTTCCCATAGGGTTTTGCAACTTCAGATTGTGAGTGTGCCCCTGTTACAAATGAATTGTACTTTAAGCGACATAGATGGTCTATGATGGCTTTTTTGTAAGACTATATGGTTTTATAACATATATTGTACTTTAATCGACATATAACAATATCCAAGTGGTGGTTGGCATGAGCTTGAATATGGTAAGTTGTATGCATCTTGAAGTTGAATATGATATGTTGTAGACATCTTGAAGTTGAAATTTGATTAGACTTTGTCAGCATTTGATGAATCATAAATGTCATTTCATTATTAATCTTGTGAGTGTGAGGTGTGGGAATAAATATCAATTACTTTGAAAGTCATGGATGGTTGTCCTGATATGATAACCACCACATGGTTGTGCCTTATGAAGAAAAGCTAAACATATAATAACTAATTGAGAACATCAATTCAAATCCATAATATAGAGGATACTAATAAAAGATCTTTGTATATTTATTTTTTCTAATAATGAAATAGGTACAACTGTATTGAGATAAAATGAAGCTTTTCTCTCATGGATGTCACATGCGTAGGGTATGACCCCGAGTGTTTGATCGAGTGGGGTGGAAAAATAGGAGCATGGGTAGGGTAATAATGCCTAACTTGACATGTTGGAGCCAACAATTCATCATCACGATGAGCAAAATGAGAAATTGGCCACGCGACAACATTCCATTGAGTGAGATTGACGATTTTTTTGCCAACTGAAAAATTGTTGCCCTAATAAAACCGTAGGGCAACTTGAAAAACTGAGATAGGCTTTTTTAGGGACCTCTCTCATGGCCCCATAGGTTTAAATGGATCATTTGTACGTACCACGGATTCTGAGTTAGGGCCTGTCAAAGTTTGACAATTTTGAGCACTTAAGGTGCTCAAGGGACGATGCCGGTAGGGTATGACCCTGAGCGTTCGATTGAGTGGGGGGGAAAAACAGGATCATGCGTAGGGTAATAATGCCTAACTTGACATGTTAGAGCTGACGGTTCATCATCGCGACGAGCAGAATGAGAAATCGGCCACGCGACAACATTCCATTGAGTGAGACTGACGATTTTTTCGCCAACTGAAAAATTGCTGCCCTAATAAAACCGTAGGGAAACTTGAAAAACCGAGATAGGATTTTGTAGGGACCTCTCTCGTGGCCTCGTAGGTTCAAACATATTGTTTGTAGGTGCCACAGATTCTGAGTTAGGGCCCATCAAATTTTGATAATTTTGAGCACTTAGGGCGCTCAAGGGACGATACCAATAGGGTATGACCCCGAGCGTTCGATCGAGTAGGGGGGAAAAATAGGAGCATGCGTAGGGTAATAATGCCTAAATGGACATGTCAGAGCTGACGGTTCATCATCACAAAAAGTAGAATGAGAAATCGGCCACGCGACAACATTCCATTGAGTGAGACTGACAATTTTTTTGCCAATCGAAAAATTGCTGCCTTAATAAAACAGTAGGGCAAATTGAAAAATTGAGATAGGCTTTTGTAGGGACCTCTCTCATGGCCCCGTAGGTTCAAACAGATCATTCATAGGTGCCACGGATTCTGAGTTAAGGGTCGTCAAAGTTTGATAATTTTGAGCACTTAGGGCGCTCAAGGGACGACACCGGTAGGGTATGACCCCGAGCATTCGATCGAGTGGGGGGGAAAAATAGGAGCATGCGTAGGGTATTGTTCATTGAATGAATTGTATTGTATTGTCGATTAAATGAATTGTATTGTTCATTAAATAAATTGTATTGTATTATTCATTAAATGAATTATATTGTTCATTAAATGAACTATATTGTTCATTATAAAAACAACACTTACGATGAAATGAAATGAATTGTATTGTTCATTAAATAGCCATTATTAACCATTGTTAATTATTGGAATGAAGATTAAATATTTCCATGATAGCAACAATTTATATGATTGAATATCAACTTCTATATATAAAAAAGTGTCGAATGATTACAAATGTATGTCCATACACAAATATAGCATAAACGCCAACTAAAACAAAATGTATGTCTAAATACGTGAATGTATGTCCACATAAAAAATATAAATGCCAACTAGACATGTAAGCATCCCAAAACTATCTATAACATCCTAAGCTGCTGATGGATCATCAAAATCAATCCTCTTCGCCACACTGCTCGGCTCTGAAGGATCCTGCACAAGAAAAACAAACCATGATTAATATTAGTTATATTATATAATTCACATTTGAAAAGTTAACATAAAAATGAACTATTTAATTGAACTATTCATGTTTACCTCATCTCCACATTTTCTCTTTAGCTTTACAGGACTCTTGATGTATGTCTTTGGTAGAGGAGGTATGTTTTGAATATTTTGATACACAACCTACATATGTTCAAAAACATGAGATTGATACAAGTTAGCATATAATTGTCACTGATAATAACAAATTATATCTACTAATCAAATAATAAAATAAACACACATCTACTCGAGGCATCTCTTCTTCTTCTTCAGGTATACTGGGTGTAGTCATCAAGGATGTGAAGCCAAGAGTTCTCTGTATATATACACAAGTATATGAAACTATCAATCTATGTCTAGACATGTATAATCACTATAAGTTATTTAAACTATTCATTCAATCATATTTGCATTAAATTACCTTTCCCTTGTCTCCAATTGCACTACCAGATCCTAGATCACACTGCACCGCACTCGTGCTGCTTGTCCCCTACAAGAGTAAAATAAGATATACATGCAAGTTACTACATAATCTAATTAATACAAATATAAATAATGAGCATGTATGTACAATAAAATACAAACGACTAGGTGCAATAATATATGCACCGTCAAGCTATCGAGGCCAAATGAAATGGCAGACAAGGTGCCCTCCTGAATCTGTCTCAACTCATCCTTGGTCATCAACTGTTAAATAGACCATGTAAATAAAAATTAGTACTTAATATTATCTAATTTATAAATATTTAATTAAAATATAACATGAACTGTGAAAACACAAATCTTACCAATACATCATCAATGTATGATGACGGTGCCTCCTCGCCTCTAGCATGTGAGGATTCCCTAGGGTATCCTCCAATCTGTGTAATAACCTCTAGTGCATCATGCATCTCATGCACCTCGTAATCTACATTGTCCACAGTAGGATCAATGGGTTGTCCAACTGGACCCAAGCATACATGCCCACACATGACACAACTATGGGGCACACATATGTGTGGAGCCGAGGATAACGTGTCACTAGCACCGGATGCACCGCTACCATCAAGAGTAGGCTGAGCTACTGACGTAGCCTGAGAAACCAAAAGGCTACTCAAAGAGTGAATAGTCGATATGGTCCGTGAAGCCTCCTCACAAATGATATCAGGATGCTAAACTGCAGGTGGGGGATCAACAGGAGGAGGGGGGACATATGGGACCTGCACTACTCTAACTGCCCCAAGTCTATTTTGGGGCATACCTAAACCTACACCCTGGAAAGTTTGGATGTTAAAGTAGTTCACATGTTTGTGTAAAACAAACTCAGCATACAATTTTTTTATGAAATAGAAGGGGATATCAAGATTGTTGTTGGGTGGTTTGTAGAAAACCATCCACCAACGATCCCAAAAGTTTTTCACAATCCCATCATTTGTGCACCATTTGATAGAAAGTTTTGTTTTTTGGGGATCTATGGGCTGACCAGTACGGTGATTGAAAAAAAATGAGGCGATTTCAGCTTTGGATATCTCAAGATCCTTGATATCCTTATATGACAAGCCATCTGCATATTTTTCCTTCATAGAATCTCGCCACAAAAGGGCGGCATCGTGCTCCTTAGTCATGGTTTCCATACTTTTTACGATCGATGTGAGAGGATCAAACAATGGGTTTAGACGAGGGATCCTACGATATACTTCTGCAATCCCCCTCAATTCATTCAAATTTTGTGCAATCAAATCTTGAATTGAGGGGGGGTTTGGCAAATGAGGGTTTGGTTGTTGTAGTTGTGGTTGGTCAATGTTTTCATTGTTATCCCCCATTTTTAACCTAATTGAACGTAAAAAATTAAATTTAGTTAACAAATTTAAACAATTAGGTATTTGATTTTAAAAAACCTAGTTTTCATGAAAAAAACCTAGTTTTCATGAAAAAAAACCATATTTTCAATGAAAAATCAAATAAACATTCACAAAAAATGAATAAAAATGATTCAAAATGACAAAATTCTTACCTCTAAATCTAATTTTTAGCAATTTTTTGTCAAAACACCGGATATCGGATGGAGCAGATATCGGATTTTGATGAATTCGTGCGACCCGTGAGTTAAAAATGATCACGGAACTGTCACTGTCAAAATATAAAAGTCTCAGAAAATCGGATATCTGATTTCAACACTTAAATTATTTTTAAATAACATATATAATATAATAATATATTATATAATATATTATTATATTATATAATACGTATTGTATTATATTATAATATATAATATAATATAATATAATATCATGTTATATTATATATAATATAATATTATATTATATTATATTATATTATATATAATATTGTATTATATTATATTATATATAATATTAAATAATATTATATTATATTATAATATATAATATAATACAATATTATATAATATATAATATAATATTGTATTATATAATACGTAACATATAATATATTTTTTAAATTAAAATTACAAATAAAAATCGGATATCGAATAAAATCCGATATCCGATTTGCATAGGTAATTACCAGGCCAAGGTGTATTGACACCCAGGCCAAGCAAAAAGTCAACACGGATTTTCGCGTTTTTAGGCGAGTGAGGAAGGCAATTTTTTCACATCGCCACTTTTTGGCCCCCTTGATCCTACACTAACTCGGGTAGTATACATTACATTTTCTGCAAAAAGGGACAGTGTATATGCTTAGGGGGAGTAATTTTGATTATGGCATATTTTTGTTGTAAAACACTTAGATGTCAAAATTTTCCTAACTGTTGCCATCAATGCCAAAGGGGGAGATTTTTGGCATTTTGATGATGTTGTGATTGTCATTGATGGACACACACTTGTTTTATGATCACTTCCCTATGTATGAGTTATGCTCAACCTGTAATTGTTCCAACTAGTATTATGAATTATAGTCTTTAGACTATCAGTGGTTTGCAGAAGATGTTTACTGGTCACAAAGCGGTATGAAGACCTCAAGATGTTCGAGGATCCCAAAGCGGTATGAAGGAACAAAGCGGTTGTTAATGTTTTCCCAGTCTTCATTTTGACAAACTAGTAATTAGTAAAATGTATGAACCAGTAATCAGTAATAAACCAGTATTACTCTGTGATGAGTTATCATCCACCGACACTTCGGTAGTGATTTTGTGTCGTGTTACCAAATGTGTCTAGATGCACTGAACCTAGGAACTTGCAATGTAATCCTATTGGACCGACATGAAAACAGATTCCTTTATAAGGACATCATGTCTAGGGTTTTAGAAGTTGATAGGGTTTTAGAAGTGCATGAGGTTTTTGTATGTGTGATAACAGAAGAGAATATTAGGTCTATGTGAAGAAATAGAGTGTGGAGATACTGAAGACTGAAGTAATGCTAAATGTGCATTAACAATGAGCTATCAAGGATCTAACCAAGCATACTATGCTAGTATCTAGATCACTCACTTGTTGATTACTCACATCTTTGACAAGTCTAAAACCCTTAACCAGGTAGGCCTGACTAAGCCTTTGTAAATCCTCTAACAAGGTGGTTCACAACTGTGGATCTGAAATCCTCTCACAAGGTAGTCTTTAACATGACTTATCTTCGAATAGAGATCTAGATTCCTAATAGGATCTGTTCTCTTGAAGAACATTGTATGACCTTAACCGGTCTAGTTACTATTCTGCATATAGTTTACTTGTGAGTTTTAGCTCACCGTGGTTTTTCCCATTTGGGTTTCCATGTCAAAACCTCTTGTGTTATGGTGATTGTGCTCTTGTGGGTGAATGCTTTATTTTCTATTTGGTTTGCATTTATCTTAACTGGTTTGTTAGTAAATTTGTTGTACTGGTTAACTGCTAAATTGTTTAAGGGTTTGATTTCAGTAATTTTTGGTATACTAATTCACCCCCCTCTTAGTAGTCATCATTTTAATGCGACAAAAAAAATCTCACCATGAGCAAATGGAATTGAGTTGTCCGAAAGTGGGAGAGGTTTTTGTAGTCGTCCACCACACAACCTTGTATGTTTAGATGGATTGTCCATATGTGCCATGATCTTTGAGATATGCGACGTCAAAGTTTGACGGTTTTCACACTTTGAGCGCTCAAGGGAAAGCGTTGCTAAGGCGTGGCTCAGAATGATCAGGTGACTTAGGCAGTGAAATAAGAGAATACCTAGTGTAAATATGGCCACCCGAATGTGCTCATGCTGATGGTTCATTGCCACAACAAGTGGAACAAAAGTTATGCTATTTTTCTAGCTTGCATTGAATACATTTGATGAATTTTGATGCGACAAAAAAAGCCTCACCATGAGAAAATTGAACTGATTTGTCTGAAAGAGGGAGAGGTTTTTGTATTCATCCACCACACAAGCTCATAGGTTTAGATGTCTCATTCTTATGTGCCACAGGCTCTGAGATACGTAACGTCAAAGTTTGATGGTTTTCACACTTTGAGCACTCAAGGGAAAGCATCGCTAAGGTGTGGCTCGAAATGATCAAATGACTAGGGAAGAAAAATAAGGGCATACCTAGTGTAAATACAGCCATGCAGATGTGCTCACATTGATGGTTCATTGCCACGACGAGCGAAATGAAAGTTATGCTATTTTGCCACCTTGCACTAAATGCATTTGACAATTTTTAATGCAACATAAAAAGTCTCACCACGAGCAAATGGAAGTGAATTGTCCAAAAAAGGGAGAGGTTTTTGTAGTCATCCACCATATGAACCCATAGGATTAGATGGATGATCCATACATTACACGAGCTTTGAGATACGCGATGTCAAAATTTGACAATTTTCACACTTTGAGCGCTCAAGGGAAAACGTCACTAAGGTGTGGCTCAGAATGATCGGGCAACTTGGGCAAAGAAAAAAGGGAATACTTAGCATAAAATTGGCTACCTGGATGCTCTCGCATTGATGGTTTGTTGCCATGATGAGCGGAATGAAAGTTATTCTATTTTGCCACCTTGCATTGAATGTAGTTGACAGTTTTTAATGCGACAGAAAAAGTCTCACCACGAGAAAATAGAACTGAGTTGTCCAAAAGAGGGAGAGGTTTTTGTAGTCATCCACCACAAAACCCCATACATTTAGACAACTTGTCCATACGTGCCATGGGCTATGAGATATGTGACGTCAAATTTTGACAGTTTTCACACTTTGAGCACTCAAGGGAAACCATCACTAAGGTGTGGCTTGGAATGATCGGGTGACTTGGGCAGAGAAACAAGGGCATACCTAGTGTAAATCTAGCCACTTGGACATGCTCATGCTAATGGTTCATTGTTGCAATGAGAGAAACAAAAGTTATGCTATTTTTCCACCTTGCATTGAATACATTTGACGATTTTTAATGCGACAAACAAAATCTCACCACGAGAAAATGAAATTGATTTGTCTGAAAGTGGGAGAGGTTTTTGTATTTGTCCACCACACAACCCCATAGGTTTAGCTGGCTCATCCATACGTACCACGGTCTCTGAGATACACAACGTCAAAGTTTGACGGTTTTCACATGACTTTGAGTGCTCAAGGAAAAGTGTCGCTAAGGTGTGGGTCAAAATGACAGAGAAAATTGGGAAATGAAACAAGGGAATACCTAGCATAAACCCAACCACCTAGATTCTCTCACGCTAATGGTTCTTTGCCACGATGAGTAGAACTAAAGTTATGCTATGTTGCAATCTTTATTTTCTAGTTCCCTTTAAATATTAATGTTCTAAAAAGGTTAATTGGAGAAGTTGTTTGTGCTAGTAATATGAGTTTAATTATTGAATATGTGAGAAAATATCTTATTATATCAGCATTTACTCTTTCCATTTAAAAATCACATAAGTGTAATATATAATATAAGTCCTAATTTCTACCTTTTTCATTCAAAAAATCACATAACTGCATAACACTAAGTATCTCAATTATTGTTAAACAAAAATATATTGCACAGAAGTATCTCATAATGACATTTAATATTACAATGCCTCAAATATTTCATTTGTATAAATATATAGGTCACATGTACATATATCCAAATAAGCTTGATATTACAGTAATTTATTGCATTTACATTCAATTCAATGAACCATCTAGATCTGCTCTACTCTTTATTGTGTCAAGAATTGCCTCATGTTTAGACTCATGAACCTTCCATAGGTTTCAATTCAGTGGTCTACCCCCATATTTAGTCAAGTGAACAGTTGACGCCACCACAAGGTTCTAATAATGAAGAATCTTTCTATGTCTCAAAGTCCTCAAATAACCACAAGTTAGATTTCTTCAATTTGTATCTCCTAAGCCATGTACTAGTAACAATGAATGATCCAATAGGGTATTCAATGTTTTCACCATCTACCATAGGGCCATCCAATTTCTTTTTTGCATCCACACAACAAAATAGATAATAATCTATCGCTTCTTCATTGTCTTCAGCTACAATAACTGCATAAACATGTCTTGCAATCATATTTGCATTTATGTACATGAATAGAGTGAACAAATAGATATAAAATGAGTTTTATGAAATATGTATGTAGATAATTTACTTGGTTGGACTAGATCTGAGACATGGTCAAAGTCAACTAATGCTTCCATCTGTGTGAGTTGCAATGTTGTCGGGAGTTGATATGTCTCAAGTGGGCTCAGAGTTCTTGTACACCATTCGTCAACCCACTCCTTTGACTCATACTCATTCCATGATTCATTTTCACATGATGAATAAAATCACACCACATGTCGCGTATGTATAGTCCATGAACCTACATTAGAGCTTCTAAAAGAGTGTAGCTCACTTGATCCTATCAATGTATAATAATCCTCATATTTTGCAATGTTAGTATCATCTATCAACCAAAAAGATCTATAAGATGAAGACTCACCTTGATTACATGGACCCATTGTAGGATTACACCACCTGACAATAGCTCTTGCATCTATCAACTTTTCTTTATCTATGTACTTTAACTCTTCTCATGCCAAGCCTTTTTTGATACATGCTCCTATATGATCATGCTCCCCCTTTCCATGCCCGACTTCACAAAAATTCCACATATATTAAATAGTAGTGCTCTTATGCATTCTTCTTAACCAATAAAACATTTGAGAGTTCTTGAATTGTGAGGCATAATTATATGACCATATGATGTGCTGCCGGAATGAAATACCCCTACTAGCCAAATTATGGTAGAACATCTTAAAGCAACCTTGCACAAACTATGTAGAATGTGAGCGATGATCACTAATATAGAAGTGATACTCCCTCAAAATCTTCTTGTTTTCATCTTCGCTATCAACAACATGCATGAATTCTATATGCACAACTATAGCAACCTGTGTGGAGTTGTAATACTGGGATCGAACCTCATTCTATGGCTTTAGTGTGTAGTTCTTTGTGAAGTCAACAACCGAAATGATGGTATCGAGTGGAAATGTGTCCTTGCATATCTTGAATTGTAAATCCAACCATCGATCTCTATGGGTATGCCTTGTATACTCATACAATATTTTCTCACAAAAACTGCCCATAAACTGATACACTAGAATCTTTTCAATGACAAAATCACACCTTTTTGCTTCTTTTCCATCTTTTACACTATAGGCCACCATCTTATATTTGCCAAATTCCACTAGTTCATTTCCAATATCATGTGTACTATCCATATGTTCACACATTGGAAAATTTTGCAAGTCATCGCAATGAACACATGTGCCATCCAGGCATACTTTATTGTAAAATTGTTGACCATCAACTATTTCACATAAAATGGTAGATATGAAGCCCCTTGAAGATCTAGGTGGAGCCTTTGTGCTACATTCCTACAAAATATTATTAGTATGCAAATCTACACATATATATCTATAAACAGCATAATGATTAGAAAATTCAATATGTACTCTACAACAAAAAGTAGTGCATGTGTGATTTATTTTGACATAAAAAGGCTTTGCCATTTCAAAAAATATTTGACTAATTTTAATTTGAGGATACATGTCTAAAATCTTGGCAAAAAAATTGTGTTTGAGTCATATCCAAAAAATGCTTCGAATGTGGATCACGGATTTGACTACCAATTCTCCTCCTTACAACATCTCTTTGATTAGGAGAGACCCTTGTGTTAGTCTTCAAAAATTATTCAATCAAGGATCTTAATGCTTCAATAATTGCTTTATCTTTTCATGGTAGTCTACCAGAGAATGCCCATAATTCTTTATCATTTGGATCCTCAACTCTTTCATGCCTTCCCATGACTCTCATTAGAGATTTTCTACTTATTTTCATTGCTTTACTGTCTTTCTAATGAGCCAAGATTTCTTGGTTTGAGTGCTTACTATTGTTGATGTGAGGACACGTCATGTGACATTGTTATCTTTCATGCCTTATTTAGAACCCACACTCTCATATGCACACATTAGGTTCTTGACAATTGATTTCTCACTTGAATCATCTGATGCTCTTAGCCCAAGAATCCACATGATGGGCCTAAATTTCAGTTTTATCATCATTTCAACAAATAGTTGACATCTTCCAATCTCATTTAACTTTTCAAAGTACAATCTCCAAACTTGGTTAGTATATATTTGACAAGTACGCTTTGGAATCTTATCAACCATTGGTTGAAAAATATTTGTATCAATATGAATCAAATACTTAGGCTTTCTACGCAAAATTCTAGGAGGTGTTCTCAAAGTTTGAGTTGCCTCAATATTAGGAATGTTATCAAAATTAGGGATAGATGGCATAACTTCAATTGGAGATGAAAATGATGACGTACCTTGAAATTGAGATGTACTTGCAACGTGACATGTTGTAGAAGGTGTGCCTTCAACTTGAAAAATGAGAGATGGTGTGCCTTCAACTTGAGATGTGACAAATGGTGTGCCTTCAACTTGAGATGTGATAAATGGTGTTCCTTGAACTTGAGATAAGACAAATGGTGTGCATTCAACTTGATATGTGAGAGATGGTGTTCCTTCAACTTGAGATGTAAAAAATGGTGTGCCTTCAACTTTAGATTGAGAGATATTGTTCCTTCAACTTGATATGTGACAAATGGTGTGCCTTCAACTTGAGATGTGAGAGATGTTGTTCCTTCAACTTGAGATGTGAGAGATGTTGTTCCTTCAACTTGAGATGTGAGAGCTGGTGTTCTATCAACCTTAGACATCGATTGTCTCTTTGCATGAAGGTTTTTCATTCATTCTCTTTGTTTTTCCAATACCATATCTCTCTTACGTTCCTCTTCAATTGGCATGTCTTCTTCTATGGTGTTCAATTTCCTTGATTGATGAATTTGCCTCATATTTTCTCTTGTCTTTGCATTCTTAGTTTCACACTCTTCCCATGTTAGCTTTTGTCATCTTTTCCTCGACATGGTGGTGATTTCTAAATATACCTACACAAAGATTGTACAAAACAATTGCATAAACCAATAGCAAAATATGAAATTAAGTTATGAATGTTTAAATTGTTGAAGTTATGGTCTAAGTAGAAAGATGTGATAAAGGTGTTGTTATTCACATATGCACTACTTAGATTTTTCTCTTATTGATGTAGTTAAATTGTATATTATGAAATAGAAACAAAAAAATCATAATAAACATTTCAGTAAAAAAAACAAAAAACTTACCTCATATAAAAAAAATCCCTACAAAAACTTCAAATGTTTGTCTTCTACTATGTCTAACCAACAAAAATGTGGTGTAATTGTGATGAAATATGCTAAATATGCTTCTATGATAAGTCAACAACATGAAAAATGTGTTTCCTTGTCGTGATCAGAGAAAAAGCTTAGAGAAACTAGGGAATGGCTAGAATCAGGGGTCCAATATCTTAGTTTACTATTTTTCATGTGCAATCTATTTGGCGCACACCAAATTGGCTCTATAAACCATTTTAAAATTCACCAAATTTTTTTAGGTGTGTGTGTACGTGAGAGAAAGAGAGAGAGAGAGAGAGAAGAAAGGAATAATAAAGATAGAGATGGAGTTATCAAAGGAGAGGGAGGAAGAGTAGAGATAGGGAGATATAGGAGGGGAGGGAGGAAGAATAGAGATAGGGAGATAGAGAGAGTGAGAGGGAAAGAGGGAAAGAGGGAAAGAGAGAGAGAGGGAAAGAGGGAAAGAGAGGGAAAGAGGGATAGAGAGAGTGAGAGAGAGGGAAAGAGGGAAAGAGAGGGAGAGGGAGAGAGTGAAAGAGAGGGAAAGAGAGGGAGAGAGAGAGAGAGAGAGAAGAAGAAAGGGAGCTGGGAGGGAGAGAGAAATGAAGAATAGAGATATAGAGGAAGATATAGGAGGAGAGGGAGGGAGAATAGAGATAGGGAGATAGAGAGACAAAATAATGGGAGGGAGGGAGAGAGAAAGGAAGAATAGAGATAGGGAGATAGAGAGAGTGAGAGGGAAAGAGGGAAAGAGGGAAAGAGAGGGAAAGAGGGATAGAGAGAGTGGGAGAGAGGGGAAAAGGGAAAGAGAGGGAGAGAGAGAGAGAAGAAGTAATAGAGTTGGGAGGGAGAGAGAAATGAAGAATAGAGAGAGAGGGAGATATAAGAGGAGAGGGAGGAAGAACAGAGATGGGGAAATAGAGAGATCTTGAGAGAGAGAGAGAGAGAGAGAGAGAGAGAGAGAGAGAGAGAGAGATAGAGAGAGAGAGAGAGAGAGAGAAATTAAGGATAGAGATAGAGAGGGAGATATAGGAGGATAGGGAGGAAGAATATAGCTAGGGAGATATAGGAGGGGAAGGAGGAAGAATAGAGATAGGGAAAGATAGAGAGTGAGAAAAAGAGAAAGGAAGTGGGAGAGAGAGAGAGAGAAATGAAGAATATAGATAGAGAGGGAGATATAGGAGGAGAGGGAGGAAGAATAGAGATAGGGAGATATAGGAGGGGAGTGACGAAGAATAGAGATAGGGAGATAGAGAGAGTGAGAAAAAAAGAAAGGGGGTTGGAGGGAGAGACTTGAGAAGGAAAGAGGGAAAGAGAGGGAGAGAGAGAGAGAGAATAAGAAAGGGAGGGAGGGAGATAGAGGAGGAGAGGGAGAAAGAATAGAGATAGGGAGATATAGGAGGGGGGGATGAAGAATATAGATAGGGAAAAATAGAGAGTGAGAAAAAGAGAAAGGGAGTGGGAGGGAGAGACTTGAGAGGGAAAGAGAGGGAGAGGGAGTGAGAGAGAATAAGAAAGGGATGGAGGGAGAGAGAAATGAATAATAGAGATAGAGAGGGAGATATATGAGGAGAGGGAGGAATAATAGAGATAGGGAGATATAGGAGGGGAGGGAGAATAGAGAAAGGGAGACAAAGAGAGTGATAAAAAGAGAAAGGGAGAGACTTGAGAAGGAAAGCTCGAGAAATAGAGAGAGAGAGAGAGAGAGAGAGAGAGAGAGAGAGAGAGAGAGAGAGAGAGAGAGAGAGAGAGAGAGAGAGAAGAGAGAGAGAGAGAGTGTGTGAGAGAGAGAGAGTGTGAGAGAGAGAGAGAGAGAGAGAGAGAGAGATCCAAGGACAGGGAGGAAGAATAGAGATAGGGAGATATAGGAGGGGAGGGAGGAAGAATAGTGATAGGGAGAGAGACTTGAGAGAAAGAGAAAGGTAGCAGGAGGGAAAGAGAATGAGAGATAGAGGGAAATAAAGAGAGACTTGAGAGATTAAGAGAAAGGGAGTGGGTGGGGGATGGAGAGGGAGATAATGGGAGAGAGAGACACTTAAGAGAAGGGGAGAGAGTGAGAGATAGAGATGAGAGAGGGAGAGAAAGAGAGACCCGAAGTGAAAGATAGAAAGAGAGGGATAGATGAAAGAGAGAGAGTGGGTGAGGGAGATGGGAAAGAGAGGGAGAGATACACTAGTACATTTGGGGCTCAATTTCGATGACAGTTCATTGGAATTCTGACTATAATTTGTCAGACTGCCGATGAGCAATGCCATCAAAAACTTGTAGTTGGACTTTCCAACGGTGCTAAAGACCATCAGAATTTTGACGTCATCGAAGACTCTTCCAATGATGACCATGACTGTGCTTAGCCATCAGTAAAACTTGATAAGTCATCAGAATTTTGATGGCTTCTAGGTAATGTTCCGACGGTGAACATGACTACTCATCTGGCAAGAATTCCATCGGATATACAACATCCTTGTCAGATATTTTGTGAGGGTTCATCGGACTTTTGATGACGTCAAATGACAACCAGGGCATCCACATCGATGAGGATGCTGTATGTGCGATGGTTCGGGCATCAAAATAAATTGGGTGGGCTTTGGAATTCCAACGACCCCCTCATTGCTTAGCCATCAGTAAAACTCAATAAGTCATCGGAATTCCAACCGCTTCTAGGTAATATTCTGATGGTGAACATGACCGCCCATTTGGTGAGAATGTTGTTGGATATATAGTATCCTCATCAAGTGTTTTGTGGGGGTCCATCAGATGTCTGACGTTGTCCAATGACAATCAGGGCATCCACACCAACGAGAATAAATTGGGTGGGCGTCAGAATTTCGATGACCCCCTCATTACTTATCTGATGAGGATGCTGTCAGACATACAACATCCTCGCTAGATTCTTTTTGGATGGAAAGGTTTGCACTTATTGACCCATATGATAATACTAAAGATTCATGATTTCATATCAACCAACCAAATGATAATAAAAACAATTTGACAATTGAAGCATGCGATGGTTTGGGTGTCAGATGCTTGGTGGATGGAAAGATTTGAAGTGATTGACCAATATGATAATACTAAAGATTCATTATTTTGTATCAACCAACCAAATGACAATGAAAAAAAATTTGACAATCTAATCTTTCCACTGGGAGACCAGCCTCAAAAAACCATGTATGATTGAAGAATTGTGTCCCACATTAAGTTCTTCAATCACATCAATAGCCACCCATAGATGGCATACCATAAGCTGGCATGGGAGGAATTCCCATTCCACTCATACTTGGCTGAAAGAAACATCCCATGCCCAATCCAATGCCAGGCATTAGAGGTGTTGGCAAAGCAAGGGGAAGAAGCTGAGCATACATATTCTGTAAACAAAATAGGCACATATTTATTTCTACAGAAGATTTAAAATGTTTATTATAGAGAAACTTAAAATATTCACAAAATCATCAGAGTATATCAAGAACCTGAAGTAGTTATGGAAAAAAAAATTCAATCATATTATTCATCCAGACAAGTTCCAAAGCCACATCTGGTCTGATCAAGTCATAGCATATGAACAAGCATGAAGGAAAGCATTCTTTCTTGCCTTGTATTTCTAAATGCAAAAGTAAGTCCCATTTCAATGCCCCAATCCAAAATAAAAATATAAAATATACTTTAGCCTATGAGAGAGAACAACCAACTATATGTTTTACCAATTGTATACTTGTTCCACAAAATACACCAGCAATTCCTCTGCAAGTTCACGATCACTTGATTGAGAACTAGTTTCCATTGCATCCTTGTAAAGATTATCCTTTTTAGACAGTGCAATATGTTAGCATATAATTTTTCTATAATTTCCTTAAAAATGCTATTTTTGTATAATTTCCTTAATTATGTTGTTAAAAATGTTATTTTTCTATAATTTCCTTAATTATGCTCTTAAAAATGCTATTTTCTATAATTTCCTTAATTATGCTCTTAAAAATGCTATTGGAGGTGCTGGCAAAGCAAGGGGAAGAAGCTGAGCATACATATTCTGTAAACAAAATAGGCACATATTTATTTGAATTTTAAAAAACCGTCAGTAGAGTAGAACAAGTGCTCCTTGAGGCTCAATTAATCAAAATGCATACTTGTTGAGCAACAAGATCTTTCCCTTCTTGGACAACCTCTAACTTGTCCTTAACTAGCTCATCAACTTTTTGTTGGGTGAATATTTTGTCACTAGCATACTAATGACAAAACATAAAATTCACACAACGCTATGCTAAGAAATTAATCTCTCCTCTCATCAAGGGGAGGTTCCCTATGAAATTTCTCCTCTAATTAATAAGAAATTAAATTTGTGGGTTGGTGTTGAGCATATAACTCTCTTTTTTCAGAGTTTATGTATTCTTCCTTCACCTAGTTACAATTTCTCTACCTCTTAAGATACTTAAAGAAAATAACTATGATTCTAAAAAACTACAGAAAGAGTTACTTTTAAGAAGCACAAAGTCTCCTTTATGGTAACACTAATTCACACTGATCGTTACAAATTAAACAATTAGAAACATAGCTCAAAGCTCAAAGTCTTCAAGTATAGATTTATAATCTATTAAACTACAAATAACCGCAACAACACAAAGCTTACTACAAGTCACTTAATTTATCAGCAGATTTCTCAAGTATGCTAAGAGCACAAAGTCTATTGGCAAAATTTGAGAGCTCTCTAACCACGTAGCAATATCTTAAAGAGCAAAGAAGTAAAGGTAATATGTATTTAATGGACATAGGAACATTAAATAATATAAACAACTTTCTTGATATAACACAAAGTTTGCAATCAACAAAACTATTTTCTTTATTTATTTGATTGAATTTTAACCACAAAAGCCCAAAGTCTTAATTGGGATAAAAATCCAGCAGAGTTTTGCTAAGCATGAAAAAGATAAAAATATTTACAAAAAAGTCCTCCTTATATAGGAAAAGAAGTTGAGAAAAAGGTGGGCACAGTTGACTTGCTCAACCGCACAGTCCCATTTTACTACAACTACTACATAAAGAAAACGTGCAGCTGCACAAAAATTTACAATATATATTCATGCAGCTACATGAAGAATGAGTGCCAAAAGAGGGTACTTCATTCTTGATTCTCTTCTTCATTGGATTTCTGGAAAACTGTGAATTTAGCAAGGATGGCTTTGACCTATGCTTCGTTCAGCATCAAGGTAGAACTTGTGATGATCTGGACGCAGGACATGACATGTTGAATCTTCACATGTTTCTTTTTAACATCCTTCAACATGGATGCGAGGACTTCAAAGATGACCTGAATTTCTAACAGTTTATCAAAGATATAAAGAAAGAAATCTTGTCCCATGCATTGGTCCATCAAGGAAAGGAATTCCTGTGTGACAACTTCAGCAGTGATGAGATTTTGATCGCTATCATAAATAGAAATGGAGATCACCAACTTTAGAAAAAATAAGGTCAACCTCATCATCACCTTCTTTCTTCTCCTGGTCCAGCTCTGCAATCATCAACTTCATCGTCTCTTATTTATGAAACAATACTGACAAGATCTGAATGTACTTCTCCCTTGTGGGAATTACCTCATTCTCAACCAGGACATCTATCCTGAAATCCTCCATTTTGCTCCACAAGGTAGTGCTTTTCACAACTTCCTCAATTTCCTGTGATAAAGAGGTTTTGAGTCTTTGCATCCAACTTTGGATCACTTCATAATCAAATAATAGTTCCACTATTGAGCTCAGAAGATGAGAGCCTTTTGTGCTTAGCCGCGAGATCCATTCATCCATGACCTTTAGCTCCTACTTGTTCAATCTTTTTGAGAGCTTCAGTGTCTATTGATGACCTATAGGTTCAACCTCTTGAGAAGATTGTGTTACCTTTAAAAGGACGTTGGTCAATTGTTCACACTTCTACTTCAAGACATTTTTCTCATCTCTCTCTTGATCCAATCTTCTCAATAAAGAATTAAGGGCTGTCTGAGAATCTAATTTCACGCTCTCATGTGTTTCCACCCCGATCTCTACAACCTGCATGGTATAATCTTCTGATTGTATGTTGCCTTTGTCCTTGTCTGACGAAGGCTTCATAACTTCAATGTATTTCTCTTGGAAGCTGGGTTTACAACCACCCAAGATACTCTCTTTGGCTTTTTCATTCCCTTAGGCTTTGGAGGAACTAAAAGTTCAAAGTCAAATTCATCAGGAGATATTACCTATTTTTTCCTCTTAGGGGCCACTCTTTCCATCCAAGGGGGTAGTTTTGGATTGGATGATGGAGTAGTAGCTCCTTGCTAACTTGGAGCCGAAGATTCAGGGGTAGGTTGACTAGAACTTGGAGCAGTTGTGAGTGTTACTGATGGTGCTAATATTGAAGCTTTTAGTGGAACATTGGTTGCTGCTATCTCTTCAATTACAGGTGGGAGAGTCGAGGGTGCTGTGAGTGTAACTTCAACACGTACCAATGGAGGAATTGTTGTGATGGTGGTAGTAGTGGTGGGTAAATCTACCAAAACCTATTCTGCAAGTGCATCTTATAAGGTTTCATTAAAATCCATCATGGTAGAATCAAAAGTAGATGAAGGGATATCATCTAAATTAGAGAAGTTGGTTATTGTAAAAAATTGACAAACGGTCTTTGATTGCGTGATGACCATACTTAGATCTCCATCCTCATGAAAATCTTCATCCTCTTGGTTAGAGTTTGAGTCTGAGTCAATAGAATGGACGATTACCTATGAGGTAATCGGGGCATTAGCTTCAGCTAGGCGAGATATTTATTTTGCCTATACCTCCTCTTGTTAAGGAATTTCACCTTCCTTGACCTCTTTTCCCTTTCCAGCCTCACTGGTAGGCGGTTGTTCTGACTCCT
This sequence comes from Cryptomeria japonica, assembly GCF_030272615.1. Classification (NCBI taxonomy): domain Eukaryota; kingdom Viridiplantae; phylum Streptophyta; class Pinopsida; order Cupressales; family Cupressaceae; genus Cryptomeria; species Cryptomeria japonica. The sequence continues at coordinate 40,096,244 of NC_081406.1, read as the reverse complement.
TCGTCACCACTTCCTATGGTGTAGATGATGATTCACCCTTCTTTGACCCTTTAACTGTAAATTTGATTTTGGGCCCTTTACCTTTTGATTGTATCACAGGAGCTAAGGATAGTGCTTGTGAGTCTGACCTGCTTTTTGTTCTTATTTCGGCCATTGCTGTCTTGCCCACTAGACCATCACTGTTGTCATCATCTCCCAAACTAGTGGGAAGCTGTTTCATCCTGAGATTCTTTTTTAGTAACGAAGCATTGGTGTTTGCTAAGATGGGAGAGATCCTTTGCGTAATGGACTTTCTTTCCTTCTTGGACCATTGCACAAGGAAGTGGGGTGTCTGCAATCTTCTTCTCATAATAAACAGGGTCAACTATGTCATCTGTGTCTTCCATAGTCATTGGGATTTTAGCTAGATCCAGATTTTCAATTTGTTCTAGAGTAAGGCAGCTGAAATCCATCCTTCTTATATCCTCCTCATTCTAACAATCCGCCAAATCATCCTCAAACCTGTAAACATGAGTGTAAGTCCTTTTGAGCTTTCTCTTTATACCTCAAAAATCAAAATCTATTCGAGCCTTGAACCTTCTCATGGTATTCCACTGCATTTCTTCCTCCATATTTTTGGCCTTGGGGTTTGTTAGCACTGAATACCTGCCAATTGACTCTAGGAATTTTAGTCCAGTCTTATGTGCTTGTGATTGTTTGTCATGCAAATTAATCAGTTGTCTGCACAACTCCATAAGGACAATTTTTTCTCAAGGGAATCTTGGAAGGATGAAGGGCTCACCTGAGAAGCATCCAATTCGGATATAGGTGAAGGTGGGAAATTGTAGAAATACAAACCCAAAATGAGACACCCTGCTGTAAGCGGCCTCTGATATTCTTCTCTTCTGCAGACCTTTTTAAAAAATGCACTTCCATACAACAAAGAAGGCATCATTAACCCTCCTGTAATGATTACCTTGATTTTTGATAGTTAGCTGGTCATAGTACTCCCAAACGGGCACCACTCTTCTGTCACCCTTGGTTGACAAGCCTGGGTATTGCCTCATTGAAGCAGCTACGTAAACCAAGTATGAGGTGATATAGAACTTCAATGTTACCTTGACCTCTTTCAATTGGGCGCAAAGCGCATCACTGATCTATTCTCCCCAATCAATTCTTGTAGCTCCCTTTCTGATTATATTTATGTAGTAAGTCATTCAGCTTTGGAAATAATGAGAGTCTTTTAATCCTCTCACTCTGGATAACATGGTGACTATGTCATTATATTCCTCATTAAAATCACTCCTATGGAAGGACTTAGGCCATCGTATGGTGAGGGAACTTCTTGCAGCAGAGAGATAAACAATATTGATCACCTTTTTGCATTTATCCTCATGTTTCTCGTAGTACTCTTGAGCACTCTCTTGAGAAATATCAGCTACTTCTTCAACCGATGAACCTTTAAAGACACTATTGAAGAATACACTGTCCAGAGTCATGATGACATCTTGATCTTCATCTTTCACTTGCCTTGTGCTTGGATCAAAGTGATCAACTATTGCCAGTACAAATTCAGGATCATGAGTTGCACCTGGGAAAGATGCATACTTATGCAGCTCAGATTTGATTAAATTGGTTAGACATGTAGGAGCCTTTTGAACCTGGTGAACAAACTCTTGCATGTCAACATGCCCAATTTCAGTATCCCTGATCTCCTTAATATTTGAGTCCACTAAACTCTCTGGGTATAGATTCAAGTACCTATCGTACTTGTATTTCATCTTTTTTGATGACGCTTTACTTGGAGAAGGTTGTCCTGAGGAAGACTCGGGCTTGTTGTGAGAGAGCTTTGACATTTGTGCACAATGACTGCATTCAAAACTGATGATTAGAATTTCATCATAATCAAAATCAATTTTTCTCAAATGGATCGAAAAATGGAACTCAAAACAGGCTTAGGAGTAAAACTGCCAAAAACAGTGGGTTAGGGAAAAAAGTCTGATCTGCTTCTTTACAAATAAAAATTTGCACATCAGAGTTTAAAGTCTGATGTGCAAACTCAAGACATGTTAATAGCATATCGGAATTTAAAGTCCAATGTGTAATCTGGAAAAAACAACCTAAACACCGGACTTTAAAGTCCGATGTGCAGACTTGGGAAAAACATCAGCACATCGGACTTTAAAGTCCCATGTGGAGGATAAATAAGCACATTGGACTTTAAAGTCTGATGTGCGATCTAGAAAATATTAGATGCACATCGGACTTTAAAGTCTAATGTGTTTCTAAGGGGAAGGTTAACTAGTTACATGTTGGGTTTTAAAACCTGACATGTCAACCTATACCCCTCCGCATATCGGATTTCAATGTTTGATATGTGAAGGTTAATAGGCCGCATATCAGACTTTGAAATCTGATATGCTGAGGAAGAAATCTTTAGCTGCACACCAGACTTTAAAGTCTGATATGCAGATTTAGATAGGGGGATCTAGAGGACAATCGGGTTTTGAAGTCTGATTGTTCTCCAGAACAAAGGAGGCAATCAGACTTCAAAGTTCGATTGTCCTTCGGATAGAAATCCGAAAATGGCAAACACAAACCAAAAGAAAAGGAAAAACAAAAACAAGCAAACAAGAACAAATAAAAACCCGAAAACAAGAGGAAAAATGAACCCTACCTCTTCTGCTTCGTCGACGATGAAAAGATCCGATAATGAAGCAAGGAAAATCTAGGATCTCGAGGAATAAATGCTGAGGAGGACATGCGGAGGAGAAAACAAACCACAATGAAAAATAAAATGCAAAAAATTAACTTAAAAAGCATTAAAACAATCCCTAAAAATCAATTAATGTGGCATTAATTACAACTCACAGTTGCATGTCGGGCTTTAAAGTCTGACATGCAAGCTAGGAACACTTGCACGTCGGACTTTAAAGTCCGACATGCAAGTCAGGTCAAACTCCCTACAATTCAGGTTTCAAAGTTCGAACTGTAGGCTAAAAAAAATTGTACTTTGGACTTTAAAACCCGAACTGCAATCTAAGACCACATCCAGTTCGGACTTTAAAACCCGAATTGTAGACTAAAACAAATTACAAATACATAATGGACTTTAAAATCTGATATGTATTTGTAATAAGGAACCCTGTAGTTTGGACTTTAAAGTTTGAACTACAGGGAAAACTGCAAACCTAAGAAACAAGGAAAACAATAAAAACAAAAAGCAAAGAACAAAACAAACTAACCAAACAAGTCGATTAAGCTCTCTCAGAGACCATAAGGTACGAAACGGACCAGTTTCGTAGGGTTGCCTGATGATTTTGGCCATGCTGAAATTGAGGACAACAATTGGCTCTGATTGGGGAACAAGTTGCACCACTTGAAGCTTGTAGAATCCAGAACTCCGAGTGCTTGTATCCATTGGGCTATAGAGTCAGGTGACAAAAAGACTGAAAAGAAACGACTATACATTTTTTACAAAAAGGTACAACTACCTTTACATCGCTCTCTATTGAGTAAAGAGCTTCAAATGTTCTCCGCTATGAGGTAGCGAGAACGGGGTACCATCTACATATGCAAGTAAGTAGCTATGCTCACCACATACTTCATGAATAGTAAAGGGACCTCTTCATAAAGAATCAAATTTTTCATGCAAACCCTTTGGTTCCCTCCTCTTGTCCCATAACAAGACTTGATCACCAACTACGAAGTCATGGGAAGTTGTTTTCCTATCAAACAACACCTTCACTTGATTTTGGTGTGGAACAATCCTATCTACCACTTCAGCCCTTGTTTCTTCTAGCTGAGAGAGAAACATAATCCTCTTGTCCAGTGAATCTTGATGTGTTTCGTCTTCAATGGCCTTGGCACGCTTTAGTGCTGGAAGTTGCACAGTGATCAAAATCTCAACATTTAACCCATACAAAAGTTGAAAAGGTGACATGCCAATTGCTCTTTTTGGAGTTATACGATCCACCCATAGCACATCATAAAGAGCTTTATGCCAAGTTCGTTGTTTCTCATCAACAAGTTTCCTCATAATAGTAACCAGGTTCTTGTTGCTTGACTCAACCTGACCATTTCCTTGTGGATAATAGTCAGATGAGTGTGAAAGAGTAATACCATGATCAAATCAAAATTCAATTATCTCATAAGATGAAAAACATGAAGCATTACCAGCTACAATCTTATGAGGAACACCAAACCTTGAGATGATGTTCTCCTTTAGAAATTGACAAACCACCGCCGAGGTAGATTGCTTAGTTGGAATTGCTTCCACCCACTTGGTGAAGTAATCTGTTGCTGTGAGGATGTATATGTGACCTGCACTTGATGTTGGATTGACAGGTCCAATGAAGTCCAACCCCCACTGTTTGAAAGGCTCTTCAATTATTACTGGCTTTAGTGGGAGAGCAGTTAATTTAGGCTTGCCAACAAATTGCTGACATTGCTCACACTTGCGAACCCAACTGTATGTATCTTTAAACAATGTTGGCTAGTAATACCTAGCATGCAAGATTTTGTGTGCAGTAATAGGGGCAGAAAAATGTCCTCCACAAGCAAGATCATGAAAAGCTTGAAGTAATCTTACTTGTTGTTGTTTGTCCACGCAGCATAGGAAATTACTGTCTAGACCCTTCTTTCACAAACCATTATCCCATAGGACAAAATTCACTACTTTAAGCTTTAAGGTTTGCTTTTCTTTCCTTGACAGGTGTGCAGGACAATCTCCATATGTCAAGAGATACGCCAAATTGGAATACCACTCATCAGTAGTGCTAACAAATGAGCAATGAGGAAGATCTTGATTAATAGCTTCTTTTTCAAGTACCAATTCATCTATTGATTTGTTGTCAGCTATCAACTGACATAGACCTTTTCCATGAACCAACTTAGTGGGCTTGATTTCCATATCATATTCTTGAATCTTGGCAACCCAGTTGCCCCTTTTAGTCCCAAACTCTTGTTGCATTAGAATTGACTTGACAACAGCATCAGGAACAAGAGCAATGACATGCGAATTCAAAATATAAAACCTAAAATGTTTAACCTCTTTCACCATGACAAAAGCATGCTTCTCCATTTCTAATTATTTCAACTCATGAGCCTTCAATGGATAACTCATGAATGCAATAGGTGATTCCACACCTTCCTTATTTCTTGGCATTAGTATAGTCGAACAAGTATGATTTGATGCATAGGTATACATAATGAATTCTTTAGTATAATCTGGGCATACTAAGACTGGAGCATTTGCCATGGCTTCCTTGATCTGGTGGAAAGCTTGCTTCCCTTCGGGAATCCATTTAAAGAGAGAATTACCTTTCATCATATTGACTATATGACGAGTTTGTTTAGCGAAGTCTGGAATGAATCTTCGCAGGAAATTAACTTTTTTGAAGAAAGAATGAACGACAGTCTTGCTTGTTGGCAAGGAAAGGTCATGGATAGCTTTTACCCTTTCTACATCAATTTTTATACCTTCCTTCAAAAAAATATGCCCAAGCAATTTACCTTTAGTGATCCCAAAAATAGATTTCTTGGGATTGAGGGAAATTCCATGCTGATGACATTTTTCTAAGACTCGTTGTAGGTCAGAAAAATGGTCTTGATATTCCTTAGAATAAATTGTCAAATCATCCAAATAGACCACAATGAACTTACCAAGAAAACTTCAGAAGGCCAAGTCCATTGCACATTGGAAAGTTGCTTCTGCATTTATTAATCCAAAAGGCATCCTGCGATATGCAAAGGTACCCCAAGGTGTAGTGAATGCGATCTTATGTTGATCTTGCTTCAGCACTTCTACCTGATTATAACCTGAAAACCCATCCAACATGGACATCATTTCTGCTCTAGTAACAACTTGTAAGACATGGTCCATGATAGGTAAAGGATAATTATCCTTCAAGGATGCTTGATTCAAGTTTTAGAAATCTACACATATCCAAATTTTGCCATTCTTGTTACGTACAGGTACAATATTGGCTATCCAAGAAGAATGGTGGATGGGGAAGATTATCCTTGCTTTCAACATCTTTTGTACTTCAGGAAAGATAGTATCAGATATTTTTGGGTTGTATTGCCTTTGCTTCTAACAGAAAGGCATAATATCTGGTTTCAATGGAATGTCATGGCAGAGCTCTTCAGGATGAAAAGACTTTAGATCTTCATAGGAGTATGCTAAGACGTCAACATACTGCTGCAATAATGCAACAAATTTCTGCCTTTCTCCTTCTGAACAACACTTTCCAATGTTGATCATTTTTGGATTGTCTTCAGTCCCAATGTTTATTTGTTCATATTCCATTGACCCTGTAGTTGACCTTTGTTGCTTCTTAACATAGCGATCATGCTTGTCAAAAAGCTTTTCTAGCGAAACTAGACCCTTGGGGATCTTGTTTCCTTTTAGTTGCAGAAACTTCTCTCCTATTTTTGTGTCAACACTTTCAATTGCATCCTTTGAAGGGCAGTGACTACCTTCAAAGTAAAGATCATCAAAATTGTCAGAAGTCTACAAGAAATTTATTACATGATGATCATCATTAAACACCTGCCAATGATCAGAGTTGTCAGGAACGCTTGGCTGGAAAACTAACTCAATGACATAAGTTGATCGTGAAAAATCTTTGTGAGGAACCAAAGATGTTGTTGATATTGCTAATGAGTTAGCCCTATCATTGAATTCATGGGAAACCATAGATATATCAAAAGCATCAAATGTTTCTATTAGATCTCAGACAAGGTTGTGGTAATGTCGTAGCCTTTCACTCCTTGTTTGATATATGTTCCTGATTTGATAGACTATTAACTTAGCATCTCCTTGAGCATGCAAGTTCTTGATTCCCTTCTTCTAAGCAACATTCATTCCCAGAAGGAGAGATTCATACTCAACAGTTTTGTTTGTATTATCGAACTACAATTTGAAGGAGAAAGGGAAAAGATTACCCTTAGGAGAAATTAAAACAATACCGACTCCTGATCCAGTAGAAGAACAACTACCATCAAACTCCAGCATCCAAACATCATCTAGACTACGAATGCTGACGGTATCAAAATTGAGAATTTCTTGTTATGAAGTTGTGGATCCTTCTGATTCAATAACACTACTTTCACAATCAACTGGGAAATAATTGAGTGAAGTATCAACTTCACTCTCAGGAGTCATCTTTAAACCATCATTAGCATGCATGAAATAATTACCCATGCCTGATGATTCAAAAAGAATCTAGGCCCACTGATCATTGGACTTGACGACGGTATATTTTGATTCTTTTTCTGGAAGTAACCTTTGGACAACTCCTTTAATTGGGATACGAGCCTCAGTCATATCCATGTTTAACTTACCCCCAATATCTCTACCGAAATTTCTTCTCAATAATAGCCCATAGGAAGCCAGTACATCAGCTACCAGTACTGTCATCTTGATTTTATTTTCTGGGAATGAAGCAAAGGCAAACTGTGCATCCTTGATTTGACCAATCAAAGGAACTTGTTTTTTATCCATAGAGAAACACCTTCCAAATGTTTTGGTCAAAGTTAAACCAAGGGCATTGGCAACTTTTGACGGCATAACATTATGATTAGATGCCCCATAATCAATTACACAGTTACTAAGCTTGTAACCATTTATTAACAAAGAGATGTAAAATGGTTCTATCTTCTCAATAGGAGAAGGGGAAGATACTAGATTGTTTTGAAGCAAGTTTGATTTTGGAAGATTGCTAGGGGTAGTATCTTTTTCTTTAACAAATTTGACCAAACGGTCAAATTGATCTGGGTTAGATCTCAAAAATTCAACTTCAGACATTTGTATTTTGGTTTTCTTTGCATGATCTAAAATATCAAATGACTGAAAGGAATTCATCATCAAAGATGGATTTGGATTCTCATTTTGAGAATTAAAAATATTCAGTACACTAGTCTTCGATGCATGTGTAGAAGAATTGACAACAGTCGAAGAATCACCTAGATTTTTATCCTTTGCAGCATCCATTGAGATAGTGTTGTCCTTTGCAGGATTTGGTATGGGAGTCCCATGCTTAGCAATAGAAATTGGCAGATGTTGAGAGTCATTTTTTTGAGTAGAATCATCACTCATTGTAATGACAGGTGGATGAGCTGCCTGTGTTTGCGAACGAGTGAATACTGCAAAGATGTCTCCATCATGTGTGCCTGGTGTATCATCTTCTTGATATGGCATAAACCTTATATTAGAGGCACCAGCCAACTCTGCATCACATTCTTGATGTGAATTAGCATCTTCTTCACCAAAAGGAGGAAGATCATTCTATTCAGCTTCATAATATTCGGTAGCTAAACTTTGGGGTGGTGCTTCCAATGCAAGCCTCTTTGGAGCGGGAGGTAATTTGTTCTGATTACGCATGGCGTAATTGGAAGCATTGTTTGGATATGTCCTTCTTGGAACATCACGATAAGAAGTATTTCCTTGTGAGGAAATTTTCTTCTTGAGCGCTAACAACTCATTTGCTAGCTTCTGTATCATAGGATCTGCAGAACTAGTTGAAGGGAGAGATGCATCAACAACTTGATTACTCCTAACCTTGTTAGGATCTCTCCTTATCTTGCCAGCAAGGATTAGATCATCTTCAACCGATATGGCTATTTGTTGAGTTGCAGCCAAATCTGTAGGATTGTTCCTTTGCAAAAGGAAACTCACCTCTGGCAATTGGGAGTTGATGAAAAAGCATTTCAAGTTTCCAGCAGTGGGTCTTGAAGCGACTGGAATATGCTTATGTAACTTGTCAAATTTTGCTACAAACTAGCACATGGGTTCCTGAGACTCTTTCTTCAACTGAGTTAATTATGCCAATAAAGCATGATCGTCTTCGACGGACTTGAATCTCGCCTCAAACAACATTCTGAGAGTTGCCCAATTTGTGATACAAGCATTAGTAAGATGATAGAACCAATAAGCAGCAGCTCCATGCAAATTCTCAATGAATAATCTCACTGAAACGTCTTCATGCTCAACACCTAGGACTTTACATGCGATGTAGAAGGCAACAATGTGTTCGTCTGGGTGCTAAGAACCATCCCCAAAATATTTGGGTAAATTTTTCCATGTACCTTTGGGAAGTTCATGCAAAGGTGTGGTCAAGTTCAAAGGACCAAAAGCAATGCCCCAAGGGCTAGCAGCGGCCATCCTTAATGGATTATAAGGTGGTATTACTAAATTATTTGCAAATGGAACAACTAAAACTTGCAAACTCGATGCCTCACTTGGTATGAGAGATTGTCGTGCAGATGGAGGAAAACTTCATGTTTGCTGCAAAGGAGAAAGCGTCCGTGGAGGTGTCACAAAGGGAAATTTGAATTGCTGCAATACTTCAAAAGTAGGATCAACAATTCCTGCTAATCGTTGCCCATGAGTGTAAATTCGATCAGCCGGATAATGATTTGAAGAAAAATGACAATATGGAAATTACAATGAAAGCACATTACAACCCAAGAGATAAACCGGTTGCACGTCGCTCCTCAGTAGAGTCACCAAAAAATTGTTGGGTGAATATTTTGTCACCAGCGTACTAATGACAAAACATAAAATTCACACAACGCTATGCTAAGAAATTAATCTCTCCTCTCATCAAGGGGAGGTTCCCTATGAAATTTCTCCTCTAATTAATAAGAAATTAAATTTGTGGGTTGGTGTTGGGCATATAAATCTCTTTTTAAGAGTTTATGTATTCTCCCTTCACCTAGTTACAATTTCTCTACCTCTTAAGATACTTAAAGAAAAGAACTATTATTCTAACAAACTACATAAATAGTTACTTTTAAGAAGCACAAAGTCTCCTTTATGGTAACACTAATTCACACTGATCATTACAAATTAAACAATTAGAAACTTAGCTCAAAGCTCAAAGTCTTCAAGTATAGATTTATAATCTATTAAACTACAAATAACCACAACAACACAAAGCTTACTACAAGTCACTTAATTTATCAACAGATTTCTCAAGTATGCTAAGAGCACAAAGTCTATTGGCAAGATTTGAGAGCTCTCTAACCATGTAGCAATATCTTAAAGATCAAAGAAGTAAAGGTAATATGTATTTAATGGACATAGGAACATTAAATAATATAAACAACTTTCTTGATCCAACACAAAGTTTGCAATCAACAAAACTATTTTCTTTATTTATTTGATTGAATTTTAACCACAAAAGCCCAAAGTCTTAATTGGGATAAAAATCCAGTAGAGTTTTGCTAAGTATGAAAAAGATAAAAATATTTACAAAAAGGTCCTCCTTATATAGGAAAAGAAGTTGAGAAAAAGGTGGGCACAATTGACTTGTTCAACCACACAATCCCATTTTACTACAACTACTACATAAAGAAAACGTACAGCTGCACAAAAATTTATAATATATATTGGTGCAGCTACATGAAGAAAGAGTGCCAAAAGAGGGTACTTCATTCTTGAGTCTCTTCTTCATTGGATTTCTAGAAAACTTCAAATTTAGCAAGGATGGCTTTGACCTCTACTTTGTTCGGCATCAAGGTAGAACTTGTGATGATCTGGACATGGGACATGGCATCTTGAATCTTCACCTATTTCTTTTTAACATCCTTCAACATGGATGCGAGGACTTCAAAGATGACCTGAATTTCTAACAGTTTATCAAAGATATCAAGTGAGAAATCTTGTCCTGTGCATTGGTCCAACAAGGAAAGGAATTCCTGTGTGACGACTTCAGCAATGACAAGATTTTGATTGCTATCATATAAATAGCAAGGGAGATCACCAACTTTAGAAAAAATAAGGTCAACCTCATCATCACCTTTTTTCTTCTCTCGGTCCAGCTCTGCAATCATTAACTTCATTGTCTCTTTTTTATGAGACAATAATGACAAGATCTGAATGTTCTTCTCCCTTGTGGGAATTACCTTGTTCTCAACTAGGACATCTATCCTAGAATCCTCCATTTTTCTCCACAAGGTAGTGCTTTTCACAACTTCCTCAATTTCCTATGAAAAAGAGGTTTTGAGTCTTTGCATCTGACTGTGGATCACTTCATAATCAGATAATAGTTCCACTATTGAGCTTAGAAGATGAGAGCCTTCTGACCTTAGCCACGAGATCCATTTGTCCATGACCCGACCTTTAGCTCCTACCTGTTCAATCTTTTTGAGAGCTTCGGTGTCTATTGATGACCCTATAGGTTCAACCTCTTGAGAAGATTGTGTTACCTTTAAAAGGATGTTGGTCAGCTGTTCACACTTCTGCTTCAAGACATTTTTCTCATCTCTCTCTTGATCCAATGTTCTTAATAAAGAATTGAGGGCTATCTAAGAATCTAATTTCATGCTCTCATGCATTTCCACCTCGAGCTCTACAACCTACATGGTATAATCTTCTGATTGTATGTTGCCTTTGTCCTTGTTTGACGAAGGCACCGTAACTTCAACGTATTTCCTCTTGGAAGCTCGGTCTACAACCACCCGAGATACTTTCTTTGGCTTTTTCGTTCCCTTAGGATTTGGAGGAACTAAAAGTTCAAAGTCAAATTCATCAGGAGATATTACCTATTTTTTCCTCTTAGGGGCCACTACTTCCATCCAAGGGGGTAGTTTTGGATTGGATGATGGAGTAGTATCTACTTGCTGACTTGGAGCCGAAGATTCAGGGGCAGGTTGACTGGAATTTGGAGCAGTTGTGAGTGTTACTGATGGTGCTGATATTGAAGCTTTTAGTGGAACATTGGTTGCTACTATCTCTTCAATTACAGGTGGGAGAGTCGAGGGTGTTGTGAGTGTAACTTCAACACTTACCAATGGAGGAATTGTTGTGATGGTGGTATTAGTGGTGGGTAAATCTACCAAAATCTGTTCTGCAAGTGCATCTTGTAAGGTTTCATTAAAATCCATCGTGGTAGACTCAAAAGTAGATGAAGGGATATCATCTAAATTAGAGAAGTTGGTTATTGTAAAAAATTGACCAACGGTCTCTGATTGTGTCATGCCCATACTTAGATCTCCATCCTCATGAAAATCTTCATCCTCTTGGTCAGAGTCAGAGTCTAAGTCAACATAATGGATGATTACCTGTGAGGTAATCGAGGCGTTAGCTTCAGCTGGGCGCGATATTTCTTTTGCCTATACCTCCTCTTGTTGAGGAATTTCACCTTCGTCGACCTTTTTTCCCTTTCCAACTTCACTGGTAGGTCGTTGTTCAGACTCCTTCGTCACTGCTTCTTGTGGTGTTGATGATTCACCCTTCTTTGACCCTTTAACTGTAAATTTGATTTTGGGCCCTTTACCTTTTGATTGTATCACAGGAGCTAAGGATAGTGTTTGTGAGTCTACCCTACTCTTTGTTCTTGTTTCGGCCGTTGCTATCTTACCCAATGGACCATCACTATTGTCATCATCTCCCAAACTAGTGGGAAGCTGTTTCATCCTGAGATTCTTTTTTAGCAACCAAGCATTGGTGTTTGCTAAGATGGGAGAGATCCTCTATGTAATGGACTTTCTTTCCTTCTTGGACCATTGCACAAGTGGAAGTGGGGAGTCTGCAATCTTCTTCTCATAATAAAAAGGGTCCACTATGTCATCTGTGTCTTCCATAGTCATTGGGATTTTAGCTAGATCCTGATTTTCAATTTGTTCTAGAGTAAGGTGGTTGAAATCCATCCTTCTTATATCCTCCTCATTCTGACAATCCACCCAAAAATACTCAAACCTGTAAACATGAGTGTAAGTCCTTTTGAGCTTTCTCTTTATACCCCAAAAATCAAAATTGGTTTAGGCCTTGAACCTTCTCATGGTATTCCACTGCATTTCTTCCTCCATATTTTTGGCCTTGGGGTTTGTTAGCACTGAATACCTGCCAATTTACTCTCAGAATTTCAGCCCAGTCTTATGTGCTTGTGATTGTTTCTCATGCACATTAATCAATTGTCTACATAGCTCCATAAGGACAATTTTGTCTGAAGGGAATCTTGGAAGGATGAAGGGCTCACTTGAGAAGCATCCAATTCTAATATAGGTGAAGGTGGGAAATTGTAGAAATACACACCCAAAATGAGACACCCTGATGTAAGAAGCCTCTAATATTCTTCTCTTCTACAAGCCTTTATAAAAAATGCTCTTCCATATAGCAAAGAAGGTGTCATTAACCCTCTTGTAATGATTACCTTGATTTTTGATAGTTAGCTTGTCATAGTACTCCCAAACGGGCACCACTCTTTTGTCACCCTTGGTTTAGAAGCCTGAGTATTGCCTCATTGAAGTAGCTGCGTAAACCAAGTATGAGGTCATATAGAACTTTAGTGTTACCTTGACCTCTTTCAAGTGGGCGCAAAGTGCATCATTGATCTGTTCTACCCAATCAATTCTTGCAGCTCACTTTCTAATTATATTTATGTAGTAAGTCATCCAGCTTTGGAAATAATGAGTCTTTTAATCCTCTCACTTTGGATAACATGGTGACCATGTCATTATATTCCTCATTAAAATCACTCCTACGGAAGGACTTAGGCCATTGTGTGGTGAGGGAACTTCTTGCAGTAGAGAGATAAACAGTATTGATCACCTTTTTGCATTTATCCTCATGTTTCTCGTAGTACTCTTGAGCACTCTCTTGAGAAATATCAGCTACTTCTTCAACTGATGAACCTTTAAAGACACTATTGAAGAATACATTGTCCAGAGTCATGATGACATTCTGATCTTCATCTTTCACTTGCCTTGTTTTTGGATCAAAGTGATTGGCTATTGCCAGTACAAATTCAGGATCATGAGCCGCAACTGGGAAAGATGCATACTTATGCAGCTCAGATTTGATTAAACTAGTTAGACGTGCAGGAGCCTTTTGAACCCGGGCAACAGATTCTTGCATGTCAACATGCCCAATTTTGGTGTCCCTGATCTCCTTAATATTTGAGTCCACTAAACTCTCTGGGTATAGATTCAAGTACCTATCGTACTTGTATTTCATCTTTTTTGATGATGCTTTACTTGGAGAAGGTTGTCTTGAGGAAGACTTGGGCTTGTTGTGAGAGAGCTTTGACATTCATGCACAATGACTACATTCAACACTGATGATTAGCATTTCATCATAATCAAAATTATTTTTTCTCAAACGGATCGAAAAACGAGACTCAAAACAAGCTTAGGAGTAAAACTGCCAAAAAACAGTGGGTCAGGGAAAAAAGTCTGATCTGCTTCTTTACAAACAAAAAATTGCACATTGGAGTTTAAAGTCTGACGTGCAAACTTGGGACATGTTAACAATACATCGTACTTTAAAGTCCGATGTGTAATCTAGAAAAAACAACCTACACATTGGACTTTAAAGTCCGATGTGCAGACTTGGGAAAAACATCAGCACATTAGACTTTAAAGTCCGCTGTGCAAGAAAAACAAGCACATCAGACTTTAAAGTCTGATGTGCGATCTATAAAAGATTAGATGCACATCAGACTTTAAAGTCCGATGTTCTTCTAAGGGGAAGGATAACTAGTTACATGTCGGGTTTTAAAACGTGACATGTCAACCTATACCCCTCTGCATATCGGATTTCAAAGTTTGATATGTGAAGGTTAATAGGCCACATATCGGAATTTGAAATCCAATATGCTAAGGAAGAAATATTTAGCTACACACCAGACTTTAAAGTCCGGTATGCAGCTTTAGATAGGGGGATCCGGAGGACAATCGGGTTTTGAAGTCCGATTGTTCTCTAGAACAAAGGAGGCAATCAGACTTCAAAGTCCGATTGTCCTCCAGATAGAAATCCAAAAATGACAAACACAAACCAAAAGAAAAGGAAAAAACAAAAGCAAGCAAACAAGAACAAATAAAAACTCGAAAACAATAGGATAAACGAACCCAACCTCTTCCACTTCGCTGATGATGAAAAGATTCGACAATGAAGCAAGGAAAATCTAGGATCTCAAGGAATAAACGCTGAGGAGGATGCACGGAGGAGAAAACAAACCACAATAAAAAATAAAACGTGAAAAATTAACTTAAAAAGAATTAAAACAATCCCTAAAAATCAATTAATGTGGCATTAATTACAACTCACAGTTGCATGTTGGGCTTTAAAGTCCGACATGCAAGCTAGGAACACTTGCACATTGGACTTTAAAGTCCGACATGCAAGTCAAGTCAAACCCCCTGTAGTTCGGGTTTTAAAGTCCGAATTGCAGGCTAAAACAAACTGTAGTTTAGACTTTAAAACCCAAACTTCAATCTGAGACTAGATGCAGTTCGGACTTTAAAACCCGAACTGCAATCTGAGACCACATCAGTTCGGACGTTAAAGTCTGAACTACAGACTAAAACAAATTACAAATACATAATGGACTTTAAAATCTGATATGTATTTGTAACAAGGAACCCTGCAGTTCGGACTTCAGGGAAAACTGCAAACCTAAGAAACAAGGAAAACAATAAAAACAAAAAGCAAAGAACGAAAAGAACTAACCAAACAAGTCAATTAAGCTCTCCCGGAGACCATAAGGTACGAAATGGACCAGTTTCATAGTTGCCTCATGATTTTGGCCATGCTGAAATTGAGGACAACACTTTTGTCATGTATTCTTGAATGAACTTTGAAAAAGATTTTTTTTGAATATTACCTATTTAATTCTGCAGAAGATTTAAAATGTTTATTAGAGAGAAACTTAAAATATTCATAGAATCATCAGAGTATATCAAGAACTTGAAGTAGGTATGGAAACACCAAGTTAATCAAATTATTCATTTAGGCAAGTTCCAAAGCCACATCTAGTCTGATCAAGTCATAGCATATGAACAAGCATGAAACAAAGCATTCTTTCTTGCCCTGCAATTCCAAATTGCAAAAGTAAGCCCCATTTCAATGCCCCTATCCAAAATGAAAATTCAAAATATACTTTAGCCCGTGAGAGAGAAAAACCAACTATATGTTTTACCAATTATATACCTGTTCCACAAATTACACTAGCAATTCCTCTGCAAGTTCACGATCACTCAATTGAGAACTAGTTTCCATTGCATCCTTGTAAAGATTATCCTTTTTAGATAGTGCAATATATTAGCACATAATTTTTCTATAATTTCCTTAAAAATGCTATTTTTCTATGATTTCCTTAATTGTGCTCTTAAAAATGCTATTTTTCTATAATTTCCTTAAATATGCTCTTAAAAATGCTATTTTTCTATAATTTCCTTAATTATGCTCTTAAAATGCTATCAGAGGTGCTAGGAAAGCAAGGGGAAGAAGCTGAGCATACATATTCTGTAAACAAAATAGGCACACATTTATTTGAATTTTTAAAAACCGCCAGTAGAGTAGAATAAGTGCTCCTTGAGGCTCAATTAAGAAAAATGCATACCTATTGAGCAACAAGATATTTCTCTTCTTTCTCCTTGGATTTCTCTTCTTGGACAGCCTCTAATTTGTCCTTAACAAGCTCATGAACTTTTGTCGTGTATTCTCGAATGAACTTTGAAAAAGATTTTTTTTGAATATTACCTATTTAATTCTACAAAAGATTTAAAATTTTTATTAAAGATCACGATCACTCGATTGAGAACTAGTTTCCATTGCATCCTTGTAAAGATTATCCTTTTTAGACAGTGCAATATGTTAGCACATAATTTTTCTAGAAATTCCTTAAAAATGCTATTTTCTATGATTTCCTTAATTATGCTCTTAAAAATGCTATTTTTCTATAACTTTCTTAATTATGCTCTTAAAAATGCCATTTTTCTATAATTTCCTTAATTATGCTCTTAAAATGCTATTGGAGGTGCTGGCAAAGCAAGGGGAAGAAGCTGAGCATACATATTCTGTAAACAAAATAGGCACACATTTATTTGAATTTTTAAAAACCGCCAGTAGAGTAGAACAAGTGCTCTTGAGGCTCAATTAAGAAAAATGCATACCTATTGAGCAACAAAATATTTCTCTTCTTGGACAGCCTCTAACTTGTCCTTAACAAGCTCATCAACTTTTGTCATGTATTCTCGAATGAACTTTGAAAAAGAATTTTTTTGAATATTACCTATTTAATTTTGCAAAAGATTTAAAATGTTTATTAAAGAGAAACTTAAAATATTCATAGAATCATCAGAGTATATCAAGAACCTAAAGTAGGTTTGGAAACACAAATTCAATCATATTATTCATCCAGGCAAGTTCCAAAGCCACATCTGGTTTGATCAAGTCATAGCATATGAACAAGCATGAAGCAAAGCATTCTTTCTTGCCCTGCAGTTCCAAATTGCAAAAGTAAGCCCCATTTCAATGCCCCAATCCAAAATGAAAATTCAAAATATACTTTAGCCTGTGAGAGAGAACAACCAACTATATGTTTTACCAATTGTATACTTGTTCCACAAAATACACCAGCAATTCCTCTGCAAGTTCACCATCACCTGATTGAGAACTAGTTTCCATTGCACCCTTGTAAAGATTATCCTTTTTAGACAGTGCAACATATTAGCACATAATTTTTCAAATTAATTATGCTCTTAAAAATACTATTTTTCTATAATTTCCTTTTATATATTGAGCACTTTTTCCATAAGAATAGTTCTTGTTGGGTTTTATGTGTAGGTGCAATCTTGTAGTGACAATCTCCATCCATTTGTGACTTCTCTCCAAAGATTCAACCATCAGGTGGGAATATTGAGGGTGGCATTGAGACAAGATGAAGCACTCTGGGTTTCCTTTTGAGGTGAGGAGGCCTGGCAAATAGGTTCTTGGGATTGATCAAAGTGCATAAGTAATTATCAGAAAGGGTAAAGCTCCCATGCAGAACAGAGGATTTTTTAGATTGTATTAAATCCATTATCAAATTTTTTATCTTAAAGGAGTTGAAAATGATTGAAATTTCATATTA
This sequence comes from Cryptomeria japonica, assembly GCF_030272615.1. Taxonomy (NCBI): domain Eukaryota; kingdom Viridiplantae; phylum Streptophyta; class Pinopsida; order Cupressales; family Cupressaceae; genus Cryptomeria; species Cryptomeria japonica. The sequence goes on along the minus strand of NC_081406.1, from coordinate 40,078,404 downwards.
TCAGTATAAGTTATACCGATGAGGGCACTTAAACTAACAAAGAGCAATTTTGCATCGGGATAACATATATCGATGAGAGAGCATAGCAAGCCAGAGTTGTACTCATCGGAAGAAGTTATACCGATAAATGAGCAAAGTTGAGGAGAATCGATGCATCAGCAAAAACTCTACTGATATGACCCATCAGTATAGTAAACACTAGCGACGGTGGTGGATAATTGTCTTGCTGATAGCCAATGAGGGTATCGATAAGACTTATACTGATAAGAGTGGCGAAAAGAGGAGTTCATCAGTATAACCAAAGTGATCGGTATGTGTTACTTTGAGCCACCCCGACGCTCAAAGAAATCATCAGTGAAACATACTCTATCAAGAAGACTTTGCTTATCAGTATGTTTCATTTTGAATTACCCCGATACCTGATGAAGGAGCAGATTGATTGAGTGGAGCAAAGACACTATCGGGAAGACTCATGGTGATGAAGTCGGTTGCATCAGTATAACCAAAGTGATTGGTATGTGTTACTTTGAGCCACCCCAATGCCTGAAGAAATCATCGGTGAAACATATACGGATGGAACATACTCTATCAGGAAGACTTTGCTTATCGGTATGTTTTATTTTGGATTACCCTGATACCCGATAAAGGAGCGGACTGATTGAGCAAAGAAAAGAGACTATCGGGAAGACTCATGGTGATGAAGCCGGTTGTATCGGGAAGAGCTATACCAATGGTAAAGCCCATCGAGGAAACAATGCCTATCATGATAACACTAAATGAGCTCACCCAACGCTTGATGAGAATATCGGTTTGAGATATACCGATGAGGAGGAAAATGAGTCATCAGCTTAGGGTATCCTGATAAGAGAAAGTAAGATGTCAAAGTAGATAAAGGGCTATTTAGAGAGCCCCAAAAGTGAAATATTCATTGGGGAGACATATGCCGATGAGTCATTGTCATATCAGAAATCAAAACCAAAAATTTTAAAAATCTTCTATTTAATACTTGCAGTAGATGCATCTATGGTTTGCACGAGGCAAATTTTATGAGAAGTTTATTATTACAAAAGAATATGGCGGGATTAGAAATTGCTTTGTCTAAATACTGCGTTGGTGAAAGAAGAATACATGGATAGAACACATTGCACCTTTGAAAAAAAGAGCGAAGGATTGTAATTGTAAAAATGGAAGCTTCGAGTTCAACATGAAAGAAGAGAGCAGCCAAGAGCCCTGACTCTAAGGCGAAGAAAGGAAAAATGGAAGAGGTGCTCCAATCAGGAGGTTAAACCAAGACCTGATAGACCAAATGTAGGTTCCCAGCCTAAAATCCAGAAGGTCAAAGTAGCACCTATCAGGGAGAAACCAATTAGAAGACAAGTACAGAGAGGTTGGAGATGTCTAGACCAAGGCCGTAAGGGGACATGAACTATTTATGTTCCTTTATTTGAGGAGGAGCAAGGAGATGTGGCTCTGCAATCCTTGGATGACACATTTAGGTAAGCTAACAGTCTTCAATGTTTTTGTAAACATAAGATTGCTAGAGGTTTTGGTCAGAAATTATAATTCGGTGAAGAGGTGTATTCAGCTCCCAAATGGGGAAGCATTTATTAGATTTTCTGTGGGTACCATAAACGAGGTTTTCAATTTAGACCCCAATCCTGATAAGCCCTTGTCCTTTGGGGAGTTGAGGAAGAATACATTAGAATGGACACTACATATATCGGCTGGAAATTTGCCATTCACAAGAGGTAGGCAGGAAAATTAACAGAGGAAGATGGGTCACCATTCATCATTGATTTGTTCGGAGACTACTTGCAATACACATATATGTCATGTGGGCAAGTAGGAGGGGTGGAGGTGCTTGATCTGGCAAGCATTGGGCCGTTGGTGTTAGCCTTTGATATAAATTTGTATGAACCTTGGCCTTTTGACTATGCAACAAATCTAGTGGAGAGGTTGCACGAAGGTTTCTTAAACCTTAGGGATGATACTCATCCCAATTTCAAATTTTATTCACTATTGATGCATCTAGTGTTATTTTATGGATATGTAAAGGGTTTTTGGCCTGAGGGCCTAAAATTAAATACCAAGAACATGGAAGGTGAGGAGCAACCCGTCCAATTGTGGACATCTCTTTGGGATTACCGATATATGAGGCCCAACTATATTAAGTTTGTAGAGCTTATTGTGATGTCATTGTATAGAATGTATAGGATTTCATGTGAAGGGTCTATCTTTGACAAGATCAAGAGGTTCCTAAGACCTAGGGACTATGATGAAAGACACATTGTTGATTATAACTCGGGGGACTAGTTTGTGAATAAGGATTTTACATGTTTTAGAGTATATGGATTTGAGGGGAGCCCCTACATGCTGCCAAAACTAGTACCAGACAGAATAGCTTATCTAGAGACTGTGAGGCAATTGAGTGTGTCCAATGCTAAACATTTTGTAGATATGCGTAAGAAAGCCTTCCTACCTGGGACGCTGAGTTTTGGTGATTTCACCATAGTGTCAACCAAAGCTTATGAAATAATTGATAAGAAGTTGATAGAAGAATACAATTTGTTTGAGCGTTATGCTAGGAAAAACTATGATCCTGAAGGATACATTCAGTCTTGCAAAAAGAGCCAAAACTTGGGAGGTTATCTGCATGTTAGTATTAAGGCTGAAGATATCTTCAAGAACATGGAGGATGCAGAGGCCAGAGAGGTAATTGATCAATTTAATAATGAACTAGCAGAAAAGAGACAGAGACTCCAGGAAATTGAAACCAAGGAGGAGGCAAAAAGTGAATCTGATGAGAATGTAGTTGTCTCTAGATTGTAAGTGTCAGAGAAGGAAGAAGAGCCAGACATGCAGGGCCAAATAGAGACAACATTAGAAGTTCATGCTAACTCTCGGTTAGAGGAGTTTTCTTCTTTTGTTTCTGATGATGTTTTTATTCATTCCAAAGAATTTAAATCATTCTTGTACAATTTTAAAGGGAATAAATTGAGGGACTTTATTCCCAAAATAACATCTGATAATGAGGCTGAGTTATTAAAGAAATTAAAAGAGGAAATTGATGTAACGATAACCACAATGACCCCTGAAAAGGGGAGGCAACTTCTTATAGAGGTTGGGGTGATTTTGTTTCCCAGATGGGACCTCAGTGCTTCTTTTATCTTTGACAGTTTATTGCATTCAGAAAACAAGGAATTCAAATTGGATATACAAGGTGTAAATGATGTATTTATTGGTTCAAGATTTGATTAGGATGAGGAATCTTTGAGGTTATGGGCTTTGTACCCTCCCCACAAGAGACCAAAGATCAATGATATTGACAAGGCCTTTGGCCATATGATGAAACTAAAAGCTAGTGAAATTGATCCAAGTGTTTCTGCTGATATTGGAGTGGATATTTAAAAATTCAATAAAGCACAGATGGTAAGAGTAGTGAGGGAGAGGAACCAGTACGAGGCTTTGTATGAAGAAACTATAAAGAGGAGTGGGAAACATGTGCCAATGGTTCTTACTCCACATAGCTCTCAATGGAAGAAAAAATGTGAGGAGTTGCATCAAGAAAATAAAAGGATATTAAAACATATGCAAAGTGTGAGGGCATATACTGCTGGTGTATTACTAACTAAAATATTTGAGGGTTTACAAGGCTTTCTGAAAGAATTCTGGACAATATTTCAAAAGAACATGGACAATGCAGTTTCACACAACAAAATTTCAAATAGATTGGGAACAAGGTTGCATGATAAAACAATGGCCAAAGTGGAAACAAATGAAATTGAAAGAATAAAGAGGTTGCTGGCTAAACACAATAAATTTGATGAAGGATTACAATTTGAATATGATAAATGCAAAGACAATGTTCAACATGGTTTCCCAGAGTTAATTGATCAGAAGGGTGAGATAAAGGATAAAGATGTATGGATCTCAGAATTCCATAGTCTTCTGAATGCCGCCCTTGATATTGCCCAAATTTATGGAATTGAATTGAAAGAGACTGTGAAACAAATGGAAAATTTTGTCACGCTAGAAGTCATTGTCAGGGATATCATCCATGATGCAGAGGCACATAAGTCAGAGAAGTACTTGGAGCGTATCTAGAAGTGCGGCAAGATGCTGGGAGATCAGACCTGATGTCTAAGTTGGAGCCCAGAGTCATGTTTTTCTATGTTTTTATAATATGTTCATATTGTAAAGATAGTTTTTCGGAAGTTAGTTTTTAGTTAGTTTTTGTTAATTTTAGTCTTAATGAAAGGTTATTCCCTTTCACTTTCAAACTGAATCCTCATCTATAAATGCATGATCTTTTAGAACAAGTGGGGGAGATACCTCAAGTTTTATGATCTTATCAAGACAATTTTATACAATACTTATGAAGTTTATTTTCTGGAAATATCAAAGTTGATGAATGATACATATGAAATCAATTGGGTTGATTATCTATTTTCAATATAAATTTCAAGTGTTCTTCATTCTAAATGGTATATGCTTTTCAATTTATTGATTAGTTCCATGTGATAAATCTATTTTATTAGATTGCGTCAATGTGCTATCTTATGCTATTGTGATTGAGACTAATTTCTAGTTTGAGCATAAGTTTGAAAGGTTGGTTGGCAAGTTTCAAATTGTCTTATTGGTCTTTCAGAGCAAAGTTAAAATTCAATAAGACTAACTGCATTTTATATTTCAATTACAATCCATAAAGATGTTTTTGATGTGATGGTCTTGTTTTGAAAACAAGTTATTAAAACTGTCTCCATGGTTATACGTAAGATCTTTCAATTTGAAATAGTATGAAATTAGTAAGGAATGAAGGCACTGGTCTGTTGTTGATCTGATATAATTAAATTAGGTATTTTTAGAAGCAATCCTCATCAAGGAATCATAGTTTTAATTTATATAGGCACAACTTCATAATTTTCAGCAAGCAATACATATAACTAGACAAAATTAAAGAATCATTTGCCTCCTTGAAGGGTCAATGGTTTTTTGAAAATTCGCTATAGAAAAGCCTTTAACCGAAATTCAAGAAGTTCATTTTTCTCAACCTAATTGAAATTAAAGATCATTAGAAAACTATTCAAATGCTAAATTACATCTCACTTTAACTTAAATGAAAGAACCAATAGAGAAGTTCCTCTCACCCTCTGAGAAAGCCCTATCTGATCAAACTTATCATGCATATCTATAGATTCTCGAAGCCTATCATAATCTTCCTCTTCTACATAAATTTATTTCAAAGCCTCATTAACAATAGCTATATTGTTGCTCTGTACTGCAACCATGTATGACTTCACAAGATGGAGATGTCCAACATGGATAACAAATAGAATAGAACAAAAGATACTCATGAAATTTTTCCAAACCAAATAGCCGCTAAAGAGAACATCTAGAAAAAATTAATATCCAAGTGAAAGACATCTCGGTAATCCTAAAAATAGTAACAAATAAAAAGAGTTTAGAGCCATACCTTACGCATGATTTCAACCACTTGTGTGTGGTCTACCCTAAGGGAAAGGACATTGAAGAGGTCATTAATAAGATCTGGGTGTTCTTGTAAATAAAAGTGTATAGATTTGTAGTACAATTCAATATTGGCCACTTTAACTACAACATCTTTGAATTGCATATGATCCCATGCCTCTGGATAATGGTTCATGATAGTGTTGGCAAATGCACACTCCAATGAGAAATTGTAGGTGATTAAAGGTTTTGTCATTGATGGCAACCTTGCAATCATATGATACCGGCAAGACAAAGATACTGGCACCAACACCGACATACTCTACACCGGCATACAAAACATCGACAGTGAAAGGAAGGATACCGACACCTTGGCTGACTTCAATTTTGTTTATAATGTATTTTGTAATTAATTATAAAATCATTGTAGGCCGACATGGCAAGTTGTAATATGACTCATATATGTATGAGATCATTTTGTAATAGGAAATGTGTGAAATAGGATGCGAAATAAGCAGACCTAATATACGAAATATTGGTTAAGGGTTTATGTTGTAGCAGAGCTTAAACCGGTACTGAATCTAGCATAGCAGATGTTGATCTGAAGCAGTACAAGACATTGGATTAGTATAATCTATTTTTGTAAGTCAGTGTGACTTCTTTTGTAATTGAGCAGTGAGCTCTAGGCACTTGGCCTTCCTGTTACTACTTATCAAATTGCCATTAGTTTTATATAAAAAGTCATTCTATATACTCTAGTCGGTTACCACTATTGAAATATTTAGTCGGTTATAGAAGGAAAACACTCACAAAGCCCAGTATACACCGAGTTGTCTACCGAGTGTTATTTCATGTCTATCGAGCAGTGAAGATAATACACCGAGTGAAACGTGTTACCAAATTCATTGAACCTGGACACACATATGAAAATGTGTTACAAGATCGAGGCACATAGAACCATTATCGCATTGGAAATTGCACATATAGATTTTGTATAATTTTGAGGTCATCTAACCAATGAAATATTTTGCGTGGTTATTTATTCAAGAAATCATGTTTGTAAGATCGAAGCAATGTATCGGATCACCGACATAAGAAGTCTATTTATACAACATGAATTTAGGGTTAGAGATATATGTGTGAATGAGAGAAATGTGTGTGCATATGTGTATGAAGCAAGACTTTTGTGATACATGAGAAATCACAGAGTATTATGACTGTTATAGAGACACAGAGGTCACTGAGAAGGTTATCAGAGAACAGTCAAAGAACAGAGTCAACATAAGGGTTTACCGAGTTACTTTATGAGTTACTGAGGTATGCTATAGGCAAGGTAATCTTATTTTGAGCACATAGAATCTGCTATAGCATTTCAGATGTAAAGTTGCAGATATTTGTAAAGTCTTATTGTAATATTTTGAAGTTGTAAGAGAAACCTTTAATAGTGTAAAAGACTCTTATCAAGTCTATAAATTGTAAATCCTCTAACCAGGTGCAACATTTATATAGTGTTGTAAAATCCTTAAGCAAGGTAGATCTAACAGATCTTGTTACTCCTAACAGCGTAAGCTATCAGAAATAGCTAAATGTAGCTCTAACCGAGAAATCTTTATTATTGCAGTAGTGAGGTTGTGGGTACCATCCCCACTACAGTTTTTCTCTCTAACCAAGAGTTTCTGCGTAACCAAAATATATGTGTTATGGAGTGAATCATGTATGGTTGTTACTTATTTGTTTTAGCTTTATGTTATGTTACAACAGTTTTTGGTTTATGCATAACAGTAAAGATATTGTTGATAAAAGGATTTGAAGTATTGATTCACCCCTCCCCTCTTAGTACATTAGCTTTCCATATTGGGCCTAACACTTCCTGCATGTGTAGGCCCCTATTGTAAAAGTAATATTCCCTTATTGGCCAGTAAGTGAATATTGTGGGTCACAAATCCCACTGAGGTTTTTCCCACATCGAGTTTCCTTGTTAAAATACTGTGTTATGGTGTGCTTCTTATGTGGTTGTTCTGATTAATTAAAAAATAGGTTTTCAAGACCCGAAACCTTTACAACATAGATAGATAAAAAGCACCAAGAAGAACAGTGCTTTAAAGACCACATACAAAAAGACTAGCCAAAAGACCAACAACTAGAAAGAATAGCTTAACAACAAAAAACAACAAAGAAACAAAGAAGGCACTACACAGTAATTTTCTTCAACAAATCCTCCATCTTAATCACTAGCTCATCGTAGGTGGCCCCGACAACTTTCAGGTCTTCCAGATCCTTGTTCAGTTTCTTTTCCTTTCTCTTGCCTCTTGTGCGGGTTCTGGGACCCTGAGCTTCCCCTATTCCTTCAGCTTCCGGTTCTATGTGGTTGTTATTACTCTTGTTTACTACATTATTTCTAGTTTACCGATACACAGTTTTAATATGCTTTTCATGTTTTAAGTCAAGTAAATTTATATACTGGTTAGATATTGATTCACCCACCCCTCTCAGTATCTTTGGGAATCCTAACAATTGGTATCGGAGTTTGGTCCTCTATTTTCAAAAGCCTAATAGCTTGAGGAAAATCTTGTCACCAGTAGAGATGGAAAACTTGAGAAAGCAATTGGAAACAACTCTTACAGACTATGATGTAGAAAAGGTGAAGAATATCAAACTTGAAGATGATCTAAAAGCTGCTTAGGATATTATTCAAACACTACAAGAAAATTTTACTATTGCAAGAAACAAGAGGAGAGAACTTTGTGGAAAGATACAAAATGAGGAAAATGAAAAGGAAACTCTTAATGATCTGGTAAACAAGCTAAGACAAGAAATCAATACAACAAAGAATGAGATGCAGGACATGACTATGAGATTCTATAAAGAAATTGAAAATAGAAAGAAAAATGAAGAAGACTTGGTTAGAAGACTAAATGATGCTAGAAATGAAAACACAAGACCCAACCATGAAAATGATATGTTGAAGACAGATCTAATGCACACACAAAATAGCAAAACTGAACTCATAAAATAGAAAGGAATCTTGGAGAATAAACTGACTGCTACAAATCAACACAAGGAGAAATTCAAGAAAAGTTCAGAAGAACTTGGTGACATGCTGAAGAATCAGAAACCTAATGGTGATACAAATGGCCTTGGCTTTGAAACTAGTGAAAGCTCCGGTATTGCAAACAATCATGATCATAACAAACTGGTAAGACAACCTACTACTTACAAATTTAATGGAAAATGCTTTAACTATAACAAGTATGGTCATAGAGAAAATCAGTGTAGATCTAGAAATTATCAGAACACTAATACACCCACCAGTCAATGTTCCAAATGTAGCAAAGTTCGTCATAATTCAGAAAACTGCAAAATGATTGTAAGATGTTATTTTTGTGGAAGATTTGGACACTTATCTAATCAATGCAAAACACATACCGACATAGGATATGGGAAAGCTATTTAGAAGAACAATGTGACTTGTTATGCCTGTAAAAAAATTGGACATATTGCAAAATTTTGTAGAAGTAAGGCATCACTGACAAATAACAAAGGTCCTAGTTTGAAAGGTAAATAAAAGGTTGAAGAGGTAAAGCAAGAATTCTCAAAACAATGGATTAGAAACTCAGATCTGAATGTTGATGGGAATACTCCTCCACTGGCAGAACAAAGTAACACTCCACCGACAAGAGAATCTTCATCTAACTGAAGCAAATATTTTTGGGAGTTTAGCAACAAAATGAAAAATATGTTATTATTCCCTCGGTTGATGGTAAGAAGTTGGAATTACTTCTATACCGACAGATGAGTTAAGTTGTGACTTAATCGGTGAGCATTAAATGTGGTAGTTGGAGAAAATAACATTATAAAGCAAGTGTTTTGGCACCTTTTTCATTCATCGAGCATTCAAATCTTCGAAAGCACGAAAATTCATGAGCGAAGGCATTCTAAGCGAAGAAGTGAAGCAATCCATCAAATCATTCATCCCTAAGGTAGATTGAGGTATTTATAGCTATGGCATCTTCATCCACTCCTAAATTTATTGCAAATCCTACTATTGTTCAGGTTATTAAGCACCCTAGACCTGTATTCCAACTAGTTCCCAAAATTGCAAAGAAAGATGATAGTATAGGTGCATTTTCTCAAATCCCTAAAGGAGTAGTATATGATGAAGACCCTAGGATGTATATACATTGTCAACTTGAGGAATTAGGTGATGATGAGATTAAGAACATGTTTAAAACTATGATTTATGATGAATCTGGAAATGTCAAACCTGAACATAAGGTAGTAGAAACCCTAGGTTTCACTGAAATTCTTAGTATCCCGGATTTTCCCAATGAATCGGAAGAGGAACTTTTTGAAAATGCTGAAACAATAGAAAATAATATTCAATCTAGGAAAAGGGTTAAGAAGGTTGAAGCAACCGTAAGGAAAGGAACCTGACAGGCAAAGGCAATCAAGGAAGATGTTCTGAGACAAACTGGTATAAGTGAAAGTGAGTTGGAAGCACGTCAACCGAAAACTCATCTTTCACCGGTTGGAACTTCTTCTGACAGTGATATACCGACAGTATTTAAAAGAGTTGAAAGGAAAAGAAAACCCTCACCGGTACCTTTTCCTACACCTAAAAGGACAAGACAAAAACAACAGGCAGTAAGGCCTCCAGCGAAGAAAATGACTCCTAAGAAGAAGAAGGTGAAATAAGATATTGCTCCAATAGACAAACTTCTTAGTGAAATTACAGAGGATGGTAAGTTGAAAAACATCAACAAAGTATACAACACACTATCAGCTGATGACAAGGAAAGAATAGAGTGTTACTACTTATCAAGTTTCCATTAGTTTTATATCCAAAGTCATTCTATATACTGTAGTTGGTTACCTCTACCAAAATATTCAGTTGGTATGCACAGTCTAGTCGGTTTTAGAAGAGACTAGTCTCAGAGCTTAGTATGCATCGAGTTGTCTACCGAGTATCATTCCATGACTACCAAGCATCAAAGATGATACTGATAACTCAATGATGAGAAAATAGTACCAAACCAGTACTGAGAGGGGGGGGGGTGAATCAGTATAGACAAAATACAGTCCTAAACTAGTTCACCAGGGATTACTCCAAATGACTGACAAATAGTGACACCGGTTTGAAATAGAGTGCAACTGGTAAAACCCAAAACAACTAAAACAATCATAAACCGGTTACTCATTTGTCTTTCCACTTAACACAAAACTACACTACCATTTCTCCCTTATGTATGAACAGGTAATCTATCATCATATCTTCACAACAACTGGTTCAACATGTTTTATTGACAAGCATAAAACACAAAACCATCATATGCTTAACAGGTAATAACAAAGCATCACACATGACACACATATTTTTCACGTGGAAACCCAACTGGGAAAAACCATGGTGGGGATGAATACCCACAAGCTTGTTGTTGACAGACTTGGACTGAGTGATAAAGATTCCATCATTCATCTATTGGATCTGTAGTCCAATGAAGAACTTAATCTCCCCTATGAGTGACATCTCAAACTCTTCCTTCATCTCATCAACAAACTCATGACTCATCTTGTCATCTCCACCAAAGATAATGTCATCAAAAAATACCTCACAGATCAGGATCTGATCTCCTTTAGACTTCAAGTATATATTACTATCTTCACTTGTTCTCACAAATCCAATCTTCACAAGATGGTAATGAAGGCACTCATACCATGCCCTAGGTGCTTGCTTTAGACCATATAAGGCTTTATATAGCCTACATACCATGTCACTGTCTTCAGATAGGGAAAACCCATCTAGTTGCTCAATATACACCTCCTCTTCAAGTGCATCATTTAGGAATGCAGATTTTACATCCATTTGATATACTTTGAAGCCTTTTAAAGCTACATATGCAAGAAGCATATGAACTCCTTCCAATCTGGCTATAGGAGCAAAGGTTTCTCCATAGTCTTCTCCTTCTTCTTGAGCATATCCTTTGCACACCAATCTAGCTTTGTTCCTAATCACTATGCCATCCTCATTCAGCTTGTTTCTGAACACCCATTTGGTGCCAATGACATTTTTATGCTCCGGTCTGGGTACCAAGGACCATGTACCATTTTTCTCTATCTAGTCAAGTTTCTCTTCCATTGCCTTGATCCAGTCTTCATCTTTATGAGCCTCTTTGAATGATTTAGGCTCAAATTCAGAGATCATACATGAGTTTTCTCTGATCTTTCTTCTTGTAAGGATTCCTGCATCATTATCTCCTATGATCTGCTTAGGATCATGATTCAGCTTGACATACCGAGGAATAGTTTTGATTGGTTCTTCTTGCTTTTCCTCTTCATTCTCATCTTCATCAGTATTAGCATTCACTAGTTCAAGAACACTGTTACTTGTACTTGGTTGACTGACAACCATTTCCCAGAAGGTTGCAATTGGCTCATATACAACTTGCTCACTACCGGTTTCCTCCGGTTTCTTAGAGGTTTCATCAACTCTCATATTGATACTTTCCATAATTCTCTGAGTCCTATTGTTGAAACACTTGAGAGCTTTACTCTTGGTGGAATATCCTAGGAATATTCCCTCATCACATTTTGCATCAAATTTTCTTTGGTGTTCACTCCTCTTGATGTAACATTTTCTACCAAACACTCTAAAGTAGCTAACCACTGGTGTCTTACTGGTCTAGTACTCATAAGGAGTTTTATCCTTACCTTTCTTGATGAGTACCCGGTTGATTGTGTAGACTGCAGTGCTCACCGCTTCTCTCCAAAAGGTGTGAGGTACCTTTCCTTGGATCAACATGGTTCTAGCTGCTTCAACCATAGTCCGATTATTCTTCTCTACTAGGCCATTCTGCTATGGAGTCTGGGGGGCAGACAGTTGCCTCTTGATGCCAAATTCTTCACAATACTTGTTGAATTCATCGGAAGTGAATTCCCCTCCTTGATCAGTTTTGAGACACTTGATCCTTTTATCGCTTTCCTTCTCCACTAATGCTCTGAAAGCTTTGAACTTCACAAAGGCTTTAGGCTTGTCTTTCAAGAATGTGACCCACATCATTCTTGAGCATTCATCAGTGAGAATCATGAAGTACCTATCACCTTGCACACTTCTAGTTTTCATAAGACCACACAAATTAGTATGCACAAGATCAAGCAAGTTGTCAGCAGTGAAAGATTTACCTTTAAAGGCTGAGGAAGACATTTTCCCCAATTGACACTCTCTGCACAAGGTATTACCCAGTTTGCTTAGAACCGAAAACCCTCTAACTGCCTTGATCTTACTAGCCTTCACAATGTTATCAAAGTTTACATGGCAAAGTCTCCTATGCCATATCCAGCTATCATCAAACTTAGCCATAAGACACGTACTTATATTTGCATTCAGATGAAATAGGTTACCTTTAGTTTGCATGCCGGTGGCCACCAATTCACCATGTTTTCCTTTGATTCTGCAAACTCCATTCTTGAATTCCAGAGTGAGGCCACTGTCATTCAACTGGGAAATACTCAGAAGGTTGTGTCTAAGACCATCAACCTAGTACACATTGTCAGCACTTCTCTTTCCATTCAAAGAGATGGACCCTCTACCTTTGACCATGCATGGTGCATCATTCCCAAAGTGAACCACACCTCCGTCATACTCCTCCAAGGATAGAAACTTTCTCGAGTCACTAGTCATATGGTGAGAACAACTACTGTCAATGATCTGCTCATTGAAATTATCAAACCAGGAGACAAGAGCCTTCTTGTCTGACACATCTTCTTTGACAACAACAAACACAATATCTTCATTTTCTTCATCCTCTGATTCTTCATCTGTGACACCTTCATCAATTGCCATAAAACAGTTTCTCTGGTTTCCTCCTTTGAATTTCTTGAACCTTTCTAGTTTGTCCTTGTTATCGCTATTAGGACAGTTTATAGCAATATGTCCTATCCGGTTACAAGAAAAGCATTTCAAAGGTAGCTTACCTTTGTATTTACTAGTTCCTTTAGGAAGCTTCCTGGCAAGGAGAGCTTCAAATGCCATCAAAATCTCCTCATCATCCATTTCTCTGCTTTGTCTAGGTTCACCACTAGTGCTAGCTTCTTTTCCTTTTTTGGATGGTATAGAAGAGGCTTTAAAAGTTGATTCAGTCTTTTGAACACTGCCATCAAAACTATTTAGCTCATAGGCTATCAACTTGGCTATGATGGAGTCCAAGGATGCCTTAGTCTTGTCTATTGATCTCAACTCCTGAATAGAAGCAACCCTTATTGCATAGACCAGCAATAGGGATCTCAGGACTTTTCTTACCACAATGGAATCTTCTATTTTACCACCTGCACTCTTGATTTCTCCAACAACTATTTTGATTCTTATTCCATACTGCTGAATGGTCTCACCTTCAACCATCCGCATATCTTGAAACTTCCCTCTCAGGCTTTCTTCCTTAGCCTATTTTACATGTTCATCACCACCATAGATATTTTCAAGAGCATCCCATACCTCTTTGGGATTTACCTTGTCCTGAACATCAATAAACTCAATGTCAGATAGACTACTAATAAGGGCTTCCATGACTTGCCCATTTTCTTATATCTCTCTCTTTTGGTCATCAGTGAGAGTACCGGTAGGGACAACATAGACATTCTCAACATAACTCTAGTGTTGAGCACCCATGCTTCTGATGAATATCTTCATCCTATCTTTCCATATACCAAAATTTTCCCTATTAAAGTTTGGACCTTCCCTCTTCATCATTTGACTGGGATCTTTACCTCAAGCAGTTAAGCTTACAACATAGAGGACCTGGAGTACGCTCTGATACCAACTGATAACTCAATGATGAGAAAATAGTACCAAACCGGTACTGAGAGGGGGGGGGTGAATCAGTACAGACAAAATACAGTCCTAAACCGGTTCAACAAGGATTACTCCAAATGACTAGCAAACAGTGACACTAGTTTGAAACAGAGTGCAACCGGTAAAACCCAGAACAACTAAAACAATCATAAACGGGTTACTCACTTGGCTTTTCACTTAACTCATAACTACACTACCATTTCTCCCTTATGTATGAACAGGTAATCTATCATCATATCTTCATAATAGCTAGTTCAACATGTTTTATTGACAGGTATAAAACACAGAACCATCATATGCTTAACAGGTAATAACAAAGCATCACAAGATAAAAGCATCACACATGGCACACATATTTTTCATGTCGAAACCCAACTGGGTAAAACCATGGTGGGGATGAATACCCACAAGCTTGTTGTTGAGCTCTTTGGAAGTCCGCTCTGTTAGAAGCCTTGTCCTATTAAAGATAGATACAATAGGTTCTGTTAGGAACCGATCCTATTAGGGATCACCCGGTTAAGGGATGGCTACAATACCTAGTTAAGGGTTAAACCTTGTTACAGGTTACCTTGTTAGAGGATTTCAAGAACTCAATATCTAAAGGATTTCCAGAGCTCTCTAGCTTTCGAGATCTCAATAACTTTGAGTTACCCTATTAAGGGATTTACAACAAGCTGGTTAAGGCTACCCTATTAGGGGATTTTCCAACTGTTGAGGTGGTTAGAGATCAATAGGTATTTCAATGATCTGGTAACAACACTCAATGCCAGTATGGATCTGCTTATGCTTCTTTTCACCTTCTGCACTTACACTCTGCAAGTATCACGTATCCCTTCTCTTGGATACTCACACACAACTTTTGCCAACAACCTCTGAAAGAGTCACAACAGCGACCTTATAGGACAATAGACAGGTTGGTAGCATAAACCCCAAACCCTAGACTTGTTAGGTTAAGGAATTCAAACAGTTCAATCCTGATTGTTGATCATGCTATATTGAATGCAACAGTCTTGATCCAATCTCAAGACATTCTCCATCATTTGTTTTCCATCGATTTCATGGCGGCTGATAACCCATCACACGTTATCCCTGTTTATAGACTTTGCACATTCCCGAGGTAGATAGGAACAATCTCCTTTATACAAGATCCTTCACGCGCACAAGACTGATGTAGCAACATGATCTGTTCTTCAGTACAATGCTAACTCATCACACAATGTCATCGGTTGAGCCATACAGGCTTGAAGCACTTCAACTGGAAACCGTGAAGTTGAGACTACCAACCGGTAGTCATACAACGCTTCCATGTGTCGGTTCCAATAACCATATGCCGGTTCACCTTGAACAAGCACACCACTTCACTTTGGCACAAATGTCAGTTCACAGTGTTATACCAGTTCTCACATATGCTAGTTCATACCTCTTCAACATATTGACATCAATGACAATATACAATGTCATTATGTCCACATACCGGTTCACATAATGCCAACAGATACACCGAGTTGATATACATCGATTGAAATGTGTTACCAGATTCATTCAACCTGGACATACATATGAAAACGTGTTACAAGATCAAGGAACATAGAACCATTATCACATTGGAAATTGCACTTAAAGATTGTGTATGATTTTGAGTTCATCTAACCAATGAAATACTTTGCATGGTTATTCATTCGAGAAATCATGTTTGTAAGATCGAAGCAATGAATTAGATCACCGACATAAGAGATCTATTTATACAGTGTGGATTAAAGATAAAGGAGAGTGACATGGATATACACAAGTGTATGAAGCAAGACATGTGAAATGCATGAGAAAGCACTAAGTGTTATGACTGTTATAGAGACATAGAGGTCACCGAAAAGGATTTCAGAGAACAGTCAAAGAACAGAGTAAACAGAAGGGTTTACCGAGTTACTTTATGGGTTACCGAGGTATGCTATAGGCAAGGTAATCTTATTTTGAGCACAAAGAATCTGCTATAACATTTCAGATGTAAAGGTGCAGATAATTGTAAAGATTTTATTAAAAATTTTGAAGTTGTAAGAGAAACCTTTAACAAGGTAAAAGACTCTAATCAAGTCTATAAATTGTAAAGCCTCTAACCAGGTGCAACATTTAGATTAAGTGTTGTAAAATCCTTTAGCAAGGTAGATCTAATAGATCTTGATACTCCTAACAGGGTAAGCTATCAAAAATAGCTAAACATGTAGCTCTAACCGAGCAACCTTTATTATTGCAATAGTGAAGTTGTGGGTGCCATCCCCACCACAGTTTTTCTCTCTAACCAAGAGTTTCTGCGTAACCAAAATATATGTGTTATGGAGTGAATCATGTATGATTGTTATTTTTTTTTTTAACTTTATGTTATGTTACAGTAGTTTTTGGTTTATGCATAATAGTAAAGATATTGTTAATAAAAGGATTTGAAGTACTGATTCACCCCTCCCCTCTCAGTACATTAGCTTTCCATATTGGGCCTAATAATTGGTATCAGAGCTCCAATCTTGGAAAAGGGTTTAACTACCTAAAGAGAAAGATCTTATAAATGGAAGGCTATAAACAATCTCGAAGGATTGTGTATCTGCAAGAAGAGCTGGATCATGCTAATCAAGTGATTGTAGATATGCAAAGGCAAATGCAAAAATCTCTGAAAGTGAAAAGAAGATTATCTGATGATTTGTAGGACTCTCAAGAGTTAGTGGAACAAATTGAGACATCGTCTAAGAACAATATATCTGAAGAGACTGAAGAAATGATTGGAGTATTGAAAGAAAAGAGCAAAGCACTAGCTGATCAACTAAAAGCAATGAAAAGAGAACATGAACATTTCAGCACACAGATGACTAAAAATATTGATGCATTAAGGACAACTGAAGATAAAGTAAGAGATCTAGAAAGAGAGAAACAACAACTTGAAGCCTTAGTATCTGATAAGAATGATGAAATCACAAGGTTGACTGGAATTAAACAAAACCTGTCAAATCAGCTAGGTTATGCATATCATGAAGCAAATAAAAAAGATGATGAGAATCAAGCATTGAAACTTGAAGTATCAAGGTTGACCAATGAACTTGAAATAGAGAAGAAATCCAAAGAAACATTGAAGAAGAGTTATGAAGCATCAAAGATATTGGATGAGCAACTAAATACAAGAAAACCCAACAAAGATGCAAGACTCAGTTACAAAGGAAAAGACTCTACCGAGAAGGGAATCCATACTACTGAGAGAGGAGAATCATCAAAGCAAGCTGGAATCAAGAAGAACATCAAAAGAAAGAAGCCTATTTGCAACTATTGTGGAAATCAAGGTCACACTGCCAACATGTGCCAAATCAGAAAACGTAAGCAACTAAATGTCACTAAGTCCAATGGTTATTGTTATAATTGCAATAAATATTGTCACACATCTAATCAATGTAGGACAAAGTTTGTTAACAATTATCAGAAGGCAAAATTCAAAGGGTTTTGTAAAAACTGCAATAGATATGGACATTGTACCGAGAAGTGTTGGTTGAAGCAAAAGAACTATATGTGGTGTGCACACTGAGCAAATACTGGAAGCTATTGAACCCATAAAGATCTTAACTGACAATATGCTGCAGTACCATGGGATTACAATACAAGGATATGGTGTGAATATTGTGAAAGATATGGACATATAGGTGCCAATTGCTTTATAAGATTTGGGATGAACAATCGAAGATCATGGAGAAATCCTGGTATGGCATGTTTTCATTGTCACAAAGTGGGACACTTGGCTCGAGATTGCAGAGATCAACCTAGAAAAGACACTGAGGAAATAAAAGAAAAATTAAAGATGATTTGGAAAAAGAAGGAAATTGTGTCAAATGAAGAAAGTACCTTACCTACCAAGTTAGGTGCTCCTATTCCAAATTAATTAGCAAAGGTATGAAGGGACTGCATTCTCTCAAGGTTAAATCTTAACAGTTCCTATTTTATTATGTACTTAATTCAAAATCTGCATAGTTAAGATGTAGTAGTAAGTTTGAAATTCTATCAAAGTCTTTTGGAGCACTATACAAGAAACCTGTCAATTCGGTGAATACAGGAAATCTGTCAAGTTGGTGAATACAAGAAACCTATCAAGTCAGTAAATGAAGGAAGTTTGGTTACTCGGTTAAAGCGCAAAAAAAAAAGGGAAAGAAAGTTTAGTGTAACCAAGTGCATTTAATGTTTTTGACCTAACCTGCACAGAACCTGATAAGGTATATTATGTACTTAAAGCATTTATGCGGTCATTTTTCACTCACCAAGTTTTCGAGAGAGTAGAGCAAAGCAAATCAAAGGTGATCAAACCTCCTACAAAGCAAAATTCAAGGTAATTACATTAATCTCAACGCATTGTTAAGTTGGTTTACCGATCTTATCAAGTTGTCATTATCTGCTAAGTGTGAAGCATCTGCCGTTTGAAAATCCTCAAACCCTAAGGATCTTTTGTTAGTTTTTATCTAAATCTACAAATGGCACCTAAGATCCAAGATCCCATTGCTGTTAAGAATATTGAAAAGCCCTCTAAAATACTCGTTAACTCCGAAAGTTGCATCTGAACCAGATGACAAAACCGCATTTTCACTCATCCTAGATAGAGTGTTATTAGTTGAGGATGTGAGATTCTTCACCAAATGTCGTGTTGAAGAACTCGGTCACATTGAAATCAGACACATATGATGAATTGTGCACCGATGGTAAAATGGATAGCAAGTATGAGCACATTAAGATCAAGGGATTAAGTGAAGCCCTAACCTATCCCCGTGTGTTCAAACCCTAGTGGGTTAGGTTTGTTCTGAGTAGAGTTCATGATGATTTCATGTGGTTAGAGGAGCAACCATTCAAAATCACCAAGGAAATCATTCATTTGATCATCGGTTATCCTATTTATGATCATACCCGAGCTCAAAAGATGATATCATAGAGGAATTGATCAGTTTAACCAGAGTAGAATTAGATTGTAGAGGACTAAAATTAAACAATGTCACTGATACAGAACTAAAATTTTCCATTAGAGTAATAGGTTATTGTTTCTTCCAATCGGCAAGGGAAAACAGTGTACCCTATGCAGCAATAGACTTAGCATACAAAATTGTGAAGAAAGGCATGAAAATTGATCTATGTGAGGTGCTGCTGAAAAACCTGTTTGAGAATCTGAACACCATCAGGAAGCCGAAAAAGAACAACTCAGCTAATACACTAAAGTTTGGATCACTACTTGTGTGCATGTTTTTCTATTTTGAAAAATTCTTTCCATCAGACGGTAAAGTTGTTTGGGAACTACACCGACCAATCACCCATCAGATCAATGACTTCATCAAGAAGCTAGGTGATAATTTTAATGATATTATGGATGATTACTTCAGTAAGTTTCAAGAGAAAATGCATAACAGGTATCGGATTCCACCCAAGCTAGTGGAGAAATACAAAGATGAGATATGTTTTGAAGTAGACACTGATTACTGTTATGTGAATGCTGTGGAACCAAGAACTCAATCTTTGCCACCTATGGGTTACGAGATTGATTTTGACATCACACAACAACAAATTGATGCATTTCTTACATTACCAAGGCATGCTACTGGGCTGAGGTATGGAACCTATGAAGAAGTGAAAGAAAAAGTAAAAATGAGCATTGTAGTACCCAAAGCTACAAGAAAGGCAACAAAGATGATAAAGGCATTATCAAAGAAATTTGAAGAAGATTCTTCCTCCACACCTATCAAAGGCACTATAGCCATTATCGAAGAGGAATCTGAAGCCCAAGAGGCAGCTATAACACTGAGCACCGAATTGCCTAAGGGAAAAGTGTTGAAAAGAAAGAAATACGATACATCAAAGGCCTCACCGACTCCTCCAGCAAAGCGACCTAACACAAGAGCATCTGCAACTTCACCAAGTAAGAAAACAAAGAGTCTTACTATTCCCAAGGTAACAAAAACTTACAAGAAATCTACTTGGAGACTCATTTTGGCAAAAGAGTCTAGTGACACTGAATCTGAGGATGTAAGCAAATTTCAGATTGTCAAGAGCAAGAAGGTAAATGTACATAGTGTTGAAAATTTTTGTACTAATCTGAAGGAATATGGTGGATTTGGAGGATTCAGATATGTTAAGTATGAATCCAGAAATGATGATGAAAAGAGACAAATAGAAGAAGTTGTCATTTGCACACTTCTGAAATTCTGATTGGTCCCATTGGAAGTCTCTAATTCTCTTCCAAAAGAATTATATGCACATATTGATAACAGGTGGCAATATGCCCTGGACTCAGAGAAACGGATTAGAGAAAGAAGTCTGGTACATCTCTTTCCTGACATGTTGGTAGTTGAAATTAAAGAACATCTGACAACCTACCACACAAAGTTCCTTGTCAAACAAAAAGCCTTGAAACTGATGAATGGTCTATATATTGAAGTGGAAGGAAATATTTCGACTCAAGGATGCTGGTGAGCAAGCTGAAGTTGAAATAGTTGATGTCACCAAGCAAGATCCTGATGTTACTGAGAAAGACCCTGCTGACACCATTCAAATAGATAAAGATATCATGGATACAGAGGCACCTGAACAAGAAATGATAGAAGGCAATGCATAAGCAAAACTTGTATCCAGTGAATTAGTTTTGGAACAAGTTCAGCCTTATCCACCGGTCAATCAACCTGTCTCAACCGAAGCCTCCCAGGATATGGATCAAGGCACCGAAGGTCACAAGTCTACAATAGGAGAAGGTACTACTCAAGGATAGACTTCTCAAGCTCCTTCTAGCACTGAAAAATGTTGCAACTGAGACACCAAAGGACACTACAGAGGCTAAAGAAATCGACCAAAGTGTTGCCTCTACCGAGAAACCTATCGAGGGTCATCAAGCCTCACAAGCCATTGTCTTAGTTCAATTGGTAAAAGGAAAAAAAAAGAAGATGAAAAAGCATAGTTTCAAAGTAGATTTGTCAAAACCAATAGTGTTGCCCAATGTTGATATATCCAAATTAAAGGGGCAAGCACTCATTGATTTCAGTCAACTATGCAAAGCAAAGGCCAAATAGGAAAAACAAATGGCCATACAAAGGAAAAATAAAGTACTTCAGAAGGTGAAAGAACTCTTAACAGATATGCTACCTGAAGCTACTATAACCAAAGATGTAGCCATCCACATTCAACTGGATGAACTCCTAACCAAGATAGAGACATCTGGAGTAGATGCATCTAAATATTTGAGCAAGCTAAAAGACAAAGAGCTCACTACAAAAATGATAGAAGAGGTACAAAAAGCTATAGCTATTGGCAAAGTCAAACTTGTCAAATTTATTGCTGAATTGTCCCCTCAACTCAAGCACATTCTTTATTTATTTCAAAAACTCTGTACATTTTCTTTATTCATTAAAGACATCAAAAATAAAACTAGCAATTGAGAAAGAGATCACCGATCTCTCAAATAAGTTGACCTCAGAGCCCAAGTCAACTCAGAATTTCTATACAAAGTTACAACAGCTCATGGCTCAACAATTGGACCTAAGAAATGAAGAACACAAGATCAGGATGGACATAATGACACTTCAGACATTATTCCTTCCTCATCTTTCATCCGTCCAAGAACAAATCAACTGAGCCGCATACTTATCTACTACAAAAGAGGGAAGCACTTTAGATGGCTTAATATCATTATTGGCTGATATTCAAGTGCATAATTCTTTAATGGATAGTGTAAAGGATGCCCTCTCTGTCGCTCTCACAGAAGCATGGACAAAGTACAAATCCATTTTTGACCAGTTGCCACCACCAAATGGTAACTAAATTTTGATGTTTGTCAAAAAGGGGGAGTGATATAATATTCAAATCATCAAAGTATAGTATCAAACAAAAGGAGTGTAGTATACAGGGGGAGTATATCAAGCAGAGTAAGTAGAGTATCCAAGAGTAGTGAACTGAGTAGTGAACAGAACAGTAAGAAAAGAACAAGAGCAACACACTGATCATTGATCACCGAGCATACAAAATCAAAGTTTTATACAGTATATTGATAAGGGGAGTATATCTGGATATACTATTTCATTGACTATTGTATATATTATCGGTGTAGTCAAATTTTGCAAAGTATATAGATTATTGAGTTATGACTTTGAAAGTAGTTTTGTCAAACATCTCAACTAATGTCAAAAGGGGAGATTGTTACTACTTATCAAGTTACCATTAGTTTTATATCCAAAGTCATTCTATATACTCTAGTTAGTTACCTCTACCGAAATATTCAGTCGGTATGCACAGTCCAGTCGGTTATAGAAGAAACTAGTCTCAAAGTCCACTATGCACCGAGCTGTCTACCGAGTATCATTCCATGACTACCAAGCAGCAAAGATGATATGCCAAGTGAAACATGTTACTAGATTCATTGAGCCTAGACATACATATGAAAACATGTTACAAGATCGAGGAACATAGAATCGTTATCACATTGGAAATTGCACTTAAAGATTGTGTATGATTTTGAGGTCATCTAACCAATGAAATACTTTGCATGGTTATTCATTTGAGAAATCATGTTTGTAAGATTGAAGCAATGAATTAGATCACCGACATAAGAGATCTATTTATATAGCATGGATTAAAGATAAAAGAGAGTGACATGGATATACACAAGTGTATGAAGCAAGACATGTGCAATGCATGAGAAAGCACTAAGTGTTATGACTGTTACAGAGACACAGAGGTCACCGAAAAGGATTTCAGAGAATCGTCAAAGAACAGAGTAAACAGAAGGGTTTACCGAGTTACTTTATGGGTTACCGAGGTATGCTATAGGCAAGGTAATCTTATTTTGAGCACAAAGAATCTGCTATAACATTCCAGATGTAAAGTTATAGATAATTGTAAAGATTTTATTGAAAATTTTGAAGTTGTAAGAGAAACCTTTAACAGGGTAAAAGACTCTAATCAAGTCTATAAATTGTAAAGCCTCTAACCAGGTGCAGCATTTAGATTAAGTATTGTAAAATCCTTTAGCAAGGTAGAGCTAACAGATCTTGATACTCCTAATAGGGTAAGCTATCAGAAATAGCTAAACATGTGGCTCTAACTGAGTAACCTTTATTATTGTAGTAGTGAAGTTGTGGGTGCCATCCCCACCACAGTTTTTCTCTCTAACCAAGAGTTTCTGCGTAACCAAAATATATGTGTTATGGAGTGAATCATGTATGATTGTTATTTATTTGTTTTAACTTTATTTTATGTTACAACAGTTTTTGGTTTATGCATAACAGTAAATATATTGTTAATAAAAGGATTTGAAGTATTGATTCACCCCTCCCCTCTCAGTACATTAGCTTTCCATATTGGGCCTAACATAGAGAACAATGTAATTTTACACTTAGATATGTACAATAAATTTTTGATGCATATTGTTGATGAAATTACAAATGATATGTATAGAAGACTTGAATCAAGAAGGTTAGCAATTGTTGAACTGGACAAGAAAATTAAGATTGAAAATCTGCTTGCAGTACATCCAGTTAACTCACCTGATGAAATTGATAAACTTATCAGTGAAGCAAACCGAACAATATTCTCTACTGCTCACTGACATGTAGCACTAATGGCAGGTAGAGTAAATGAAGTATCTAAGGAAATAACATATGGATGGGATATATTCTTTGTGGAAAAAGAAAAAGAGGAAGAATTACTTAGGCCTAAAACTGTCAAAGTATATCAAAAGGACATAGATAAGGGGAAAGGTAAGGTAGGTGGACCACCAAGCCTAAAAATAACTGACAATGTGCCCCCACCTCTTTCGGATACTCCACTGGTAGACACTACTAACAGACAATCGGCCACAGAGAGTATGAAGACTCCGGTAGAAGATACAAATCCTGAATCAGAAATTTTGAATACAATAAATGTAGACATTCAGGAAGTTAATGTCATGGTTGATAGAGAAACCACTGAGGATAAGGAGAAAAATGTGACTACTAAGTCATCGGCTACAGAGGTTGAGATAAACATAGAAAAACCTTCAGAGCCAGAGCAACTGAAAAAGGATACCACTAAGGAACCGGTAGATACAATAGACTAACCATCTGAAGAACCGGAAAAAGAGAGTTCTGAGGTACAAATAGAGATTACATCTGAAAAACTGGCAGTTAAAAGATTATAGAAACCCTCTGAGATACAGATAGAGAAACCAAAACCGGTATAGGTTGAAGCACAAGTTCAGACAGAGACAATACCACCAACCCAAACTGAAAACCATAAACCTTTGTTTGTAGAAATGCAAACACAGACAGACCTACCAGAGGTCAAATTAAGCAAGGTGATTACCACAATCAGTAGCATGGCTATTGTAAAGACTATTGGACAAAAATCTGGTACAACTATGGTAGAATTTAGACCTACAAGTGTAACAGAGGTCCTATTAGATTCAATAAAGAAGATCACGGAATGCAATGCACAAGCCTTTAAGGCTATTGATGATACAATACCAATTCTTAAATTGATTGCACCAAAGTGCACAGTTGATAATAAGGATTCTTTAGGTCAATTAGACACATTGTCTAAGTTCATCATCGGCAACCTATTGACTATTGATCAAATAAATAAGGATACATTCAAGGAAAGAATGATAAAAGAAAAAGAGAAATTCTTTGAGGATATTGTGAAGAAGAACAAGGAAGAAATGGATACCCTTTTACTGGAACTTGGAGAAATAATTTATGACTTCAAGAAACTGTACAGGGACACATGCAAAATGAATTTATTAACAGAGGATCTTGACAAGGAGATCAACAAAGCAAAAGAGAAAAACAATATTGCTGACAATCTGATAGGAGCATCAAATTCATTTTTGGAGTTAGGGAAGATAATTGCAGAGCAAGAAGAGAAAATCAAGAAACTAGAGAATGACAAACAAGAAATAAAGGATAAGGTAAAGGACTTGAAATGCAGACTTAGTCCAAGACTAGAATACCTTATTTGAGAAAAGAAATATCTGAGGCTCTGGTTCCCGGATTGAAGACACTGGAAGAGAAAATGCACATACTCATCGGTACAATGCAAAGAACACAAGAGGCAATAAAAGAGAGCAAGATATTTAGCAATGGTATAAATTTGATCTTAACATATATATTTCAGATTGTAACCCACCAGTTACAAGAATCCAAGCAGGACTCCACTGACACCGGATGACAACCTTTGTCATTGATGTCAAAGGGGGAGTAGTGGGATGAGAAAAATGGTTCAGAAGAAAGGACATCATCTGCTCAGGGGGAGCATACATTTTGTTTGGAACACAGTTTTGGTAAGACAATTTTGGCAGACTATTTTTGGATATTATTTTTGGACACTTTTGATTTTTCTCATGAGTGTTGCCATCAATGCCAAAGGGGGAGATTGTTGGCAAATGCACACTCCAATGAGAAATTGTAGGTGATTGAAGGTTTTGTCATTGATGGCAACCTTGCAATCATATGATATTGGCAAGACAAAGATATTGACACTGACACCGACACTCTACACCGGCATATAGAACACCGACAGTGAAAGGAAGGATACCGGCACCTTGGCCGACTTCAATTTTGTTTATAATGTATTTTGTAATTAATTATAAAATCATTGTAATCTGACATGGAAAGTTGTAATATGACTCATATATGTATGAGATCATTTTGTAATAGGAAATGTGTGAAATAGGATGTGAAATAAGCAGGCCTAATATGCGAAATATTGGTTAAGGGTTTATGTTCTAGCAAACCTTAAACCAGTACTTAATCTATCATAGAAGATGCTGATTTAAAGTAGTACAAGACATTGGATTAGTATAATCCATTTTTGTAAGTCAGTGTGACTTCTTTTGTAATTGAGCAGTGAGCTCTACGCACTTGGCTTTCCTGCATGTGCAGGCCCCTATTATAAAAGTAATATTCCCTTATTGGCCAGTAAGTGAATATTGTGGGTCACAAATCCCACCGAGGTTTTTCCCACACTGGGTTTCCTTGTTAAAATATTGTGTTATGGTGTTCTTCTTATGTGGTTATTATTACTCTTGTTTACTGCATTATTTCAGGTTTACCGGTACACAGTTTTAATATGTTTTTCATGTTTTAAGTCAAGTAAATTTATATACCGGTTAGATACTGATTCACCCCCCTCTCAGTATCTTTGGGAATCCTAACAGATAGTAGTGGTAGCATTATCATATTCATCATCTTGAGTATATAAATATGTAATTTTCTTCCAGTGTTGCTACTCATCACAAACACGGATATGAGTTCATCAAAGCGACCCTTGTTTTGATAGTAATCACTGACCTCTTCCAAGTCATCCACCTAGAACAAAAAATATAAATTTCTCACCTTCACAGTTACACATAACACTGCAGATGAACCTTCGCAGATTATCATGAAAAAAAAAACTTAAAAACAAACCACTTGTGGTGTTGTTGTTCGTGTTGGCTCTCTTGGACCCTGCAATTAAGATTCAATAAGATTAACTGTGCAACATAATGAAATATTGAAAAGTGTGTTATCTTATTAAGCTTCGCTTGGTTTCAAGAATAGTTTAATATTCTCTACTTAACAGGGCCAACCACATGAAGGTGGAAGCTCATTTGGCCCCTCCCCCCTAACATCACTCTAATTTCCCTGTTAACATCTAACATTCATTCATTGTTTCATCCATTAATAAAATATAACATTCATTCATTATCACATAACATTCAATAACACATAGCATTCATTAACATTCATTAGAACATAAAAACATTCATTAACACACAAAATATAGTCATTATCAAATAATGTAGATTACAATCATTTTTTTATATATTTTTTTGAATCTATGAAAGTTCTAAGTGGAGCATTATTTTCTTCATCATTTCCCCCCTCTTTACTTGTTCTACCCTCTGCTCATGATCTCGATGTATGCCTAGTCCTCTTCTGAGGATGTGGACACCGATGCAAAGGGGTTCCTTTGCAATAACAAAGAAATGGGTTAAATTCAAACCATTTTTTATTTTTTTTACAAGTATTTCATTAATTTAAAGAACATAATTGGGGCGCTCTTTACCTGATGGGGCCACATTATCTTTGAAATCATTTTTTCTAGCCTCAACCTCAAAATGTTGAACACCCTCTAGATCCGTTGGAGTTAAAATACGAAAGGTTACATTAATCAATACACCAATTGCAATTAAATATGTTTAAAGGAATAACAGTGTTCCTCTTTACCTAAATAAGGAACATCACATTCTTGATGTTGTCTACTCGGATCATGCTCCACTTGGTCACGACTGACTACATGCTCTAAAATATTAACAAAAAAGGTTACATTAATTTCTACACCAATTATAATTTAAGATGTTTATTTGTATTAATAATTACATAAAAAAAATTGAATAGAAAATGAATACCTCCACTACTGGGATGCACATCCGGACCGTCATGTGGAGGTTGTGTTCCACGATTATCAGGCTGCATTCCAATGTAATGTGCATTGTTATAATTGCTTACTTAATTAAAACAAATAAATTCACTTTATGTTGGAACTTAACATCAAATAGATTATTGGTAAGGTATTCAATTTGAAATTATTTTCATATAGCTTATTTACCTGTGTGACGGATGCACCAGAATCTCATGTTTGCCCACTCAATTCTAGTAGCCATTCAGCCATGACTATATAGCCTTGCTGGTAGGCAATTCTCTTTTCATCTATAGTGGATGCTCTATTGAATTCAGAGCCTTGCATTTTTGTTTAGTATCGTGAATTTTGCTTGTATTGTTTGATAAAAAAAAATTGTTTGCAATTTATAAATATTTTGATGCGATATTTCATTTACTGATTCTTACAATCTATGCAGCAAGTTTCATATAACCACCAGAGCTGAGTTTGTGTTGCGCGTTCTTTTCTTGTCTTGCCTTTGTTGCCTTTGATGTGTCACTCAGTCTATGAAAAGTTTGAAATATGTTAGATTATATAAATATAAAGAGTAATTAGTACATAATTACATTCTTAATAGTATCACATACCTTCTTTTGGCGTCTAGTGGTGTATTTCCTTTTTTCCTTTCAATTCTCTCCTTCGCATCTAAAATCAGGTCCTTCCACTCCCTCTCTAGAATCATGGGGGACGCTCGTACTTTACGTTCTTCTCTAAATGTGTCCTATACTGGTCCCTCACATACTTTAGATATGTACCAAATTTTTCAAGGAGCTTGGTTTTGTCGAATATGTCATTTCCAAACAACTTAGCCATACGGTTTGTGAGTTCATCTTTTAACCTGATTTCTTGGTCATTCCACCTTTTAAGCAAAAACAAACTTGTTAGATTCATAAATGAATTGAAGCTACCTTTAATATACTTCAAGAAATGGATCAAAGGAAAACTATTCTAGAAATAATGTGAAATAAACATAGTGGATTGGGGTTAGTTCACATATGATGTTCCACCTTTTACATATTGTGGGCCCAAACATCTGCATTGCAATGTCATTAAGATTTTTATGAAAAATATCATTTCTTGCAAAAAAAATCATGGGATAATTAGTCCAAAATGAGTGATCAGTAAGTAAATTACAATTACACTATATATAATAATAGTTTTAAAGTAGCTGGAACCTTTTGTATCTTCAAGGGAATCAATTCTTCGTTGCTCATCACCAATGTGGTCTGCAACATTCTCTTACTAGCAATACGGGAAGATCTAGGAAATGATGCTATGTTATCACTAGTATTCGCCTCTAGCGCATCCTCATGTGCATGCCCTACTACAGAAAATGAATCCACTATAAAATGCCCCCAAGAAAGAACACTTCAAGGGAAATAAACACATAACAAAAGAGAGAGCAAAAGAGGGATCTACCAACAGTGGGCAGGTCAACATGATGAGAATTAGAGGACGTCTACATGCTGCCTATTGCCGACATTGCAGTTAGCAATACAAATTAGGATAACCTCGAATGAGGCAGCCTTTCCACAAGAACATTTGCAGCACCTAAAGAATAATACATTAAATATATGAAAACTACAAGAATTGTAAACAAGGATGAACCTTTATTAAGATTTGTAAATAAATATGAACCTTTATTAAGTGTTTGATGCTAATCTTAATGATAAAATGATATGAAGGAGAATAAGGAAGGGTATAGTCCTTACTATTGGCATTTTGATGATGTTTGAACTTAGTTGTGATTGTCATTGATGGACACAAACTTATTTGTTGTATGAGTTATTCTCAATTGATAGTATGTGATGTATTGTTCAAACTAGTATTATATGCTAATGCATGCATAGTCTTTGTTTGTAGAAGACTATCAGTGTTTGCAGAAGGAGCTTATCGGTCAAAGCATGACCGAGGACCTCAAGTGGCATGAGGACCCCAAGCGGCAGTCAATCATTTTTAAGATCAAAACACTATGATCCAGTTTACAGTCTTTGTTTGTAAACCAATAATTAGTATACTTTGTGTTGTTAACCGACAGACTTGTAAAGTGTGATGAGTTATCATCCACTGACACTAATGTGGTGATTTTGTCTCATGTTACAAATTGTGTCTAGATGCATTGTGCCTATGAAATTGTAATCTAATCTCACTAGACCAACATGAAATCAAATTCCTATATGAGGACATCATGTCTAGGATTTTAAGAGAGTTGTTTAGAAGATTAGGTCTTTGCAATTAGTATCTTTTGACAGATATTGAACGTGCGAAGGACAAAAGACTGAATTGATGTTGCAATGTATTAACAGAGAGGAATCAAGGATATAACTAAGAATTTTATGCTACTTTATCGATCACTTACTTGTTGATTACTAATCTCTTCGACAAGTCAGAAACCCTTAACTAGGTAGGCTCAGTTAAGCTTGTTCTAAATCCTCTAACAAGGTGGTTCATAGTTGTGGATTTGAAATCCTTTAACAGGGTAGTCTTTAACAAGACTTATCTCCTAACAAAGATCAGGATTCTTAACAGAATCTATTCTGGTGAAGAACATTGTAAGGCCTTAACCGGCCTAACTTTAACCGGTCTGATTGCTATTCTTTAGATAGTAGACTTGTGAGTTTTACTCACTGTGGTTTTTCCCATTTGAGTTTCCACGTCAAAATATCTTGTGTTATGGTGATTGTGGGTGAATTCTTTATTTTTCATTTGGCTTGTTTGCATATTAACTAATTTTCTATTTAAAGGGCTATACCGGTCTCAGTAAAATTACTCAAGTGTTTGGTAAGGTTTTTGGGAATACAAATTCACCTCCCCCTCTTAGTATTCATCAATTGGTATCAGAGCCAACCTTTCTTTAAGTCTAACCACTTGAAAGGAGATATGGGGGAATATAGCATGAAGGAACTCACTCACCATTTGGATGAATTTGAGAGAGCCTATGATGAACTTAAG
This sequence comes from Cryptomeria japonica, assembly GCF_030272615.1. NCBI lineage: Eukaryota > Viridiplantae > Streptophyta > Pinopsida > Cupressales > Cupressaceae > Cryptomeria > Cryptomeria japonica. The sequence continues at coordinate 40,047,698 of NC_081406.1, read as the reverse complement.
GTCAAGTATAAAGCCTCTTTAGCCAAAAGAAGAGAAATTGCTAAGCAAATGCTAGAAATTACTGAAAACAACTCTTCTAATGAAGCAAACATAGATGCCCTAGTCGAAGAAGTAGAAAAATGAATGAGTCCAAAACTAACCTGAGGAGGGAGCTGGAAGGACTGACCATTAGGATGAGTCAGGAACTGGAAAACTGGAGAAAAGCTGAGGATCTAGTGAAGGACAAGGAGAACAAGATCCTTAAGTTGAATCAAGAAATTGGTACCATTACCGCTTATCTACAAGATGGTAAGGAAGACAAAGAAGAAATGCAAGTAGAACTCAATGCAACCATCTCTCAGAATGAAACCCTAATGAAGACCAATGAAGCTCTCTTCAAAGAACTTGTTGAGATGAAGGAGATATTTGCAAAGTTCAACCCAAGCTCTACAAAACTGGACCAATAGCTGAAATCAATGAAGCCATCAAGGGATACCACTGGACTTGGTTTCTCTACACATGAGGAAGGTGAATCCTCTAGAACCAAGATTGATGCACCAAAAGAACAACTGGTACCTGAGAACAACATCAAAAGCAAAGGTAAGTCAAAGTTCAAACCTGTATGCTTTAACTGTCATAAGGAATGACATACTCCCAATGTATGTAGGAGCAAGACTTATAATAATTTCCCTTACATGCAAAACAATGTGTATGACCACAAGGCTAGAACTGGTAGATTTAATGGTCATTGTTATGCATGCAACAAGTTTGGGCATAGATCTTTTGAGTGCAGATCGGTTATGAACAACCCTGGAGGTTATGCACCGAGATCAAAAGGAGTTGTTCAAGAACCTCTTATGAACTAGAACCCAAACCAGTATAGAACCTATGACCAATAGTCAAATGGTTAGCGTGCAACCTATGTGATCTGTCATGGTAGCAGTCACACTATTGCAACATGTAGGAGAAAGAATGGAAATGTAAACACTGGACCATGCAGAGCACCCGGTATGGTATGCTATCATTGTCACAAACCGGGGCATCTTTCCAAGTCATGCAGACTAAGATTGAACCCATCGGAAGACAGACCGGTCGATCCAGAAGGTAAAGGAAAGGTTGATGTTGAAACCATTCAGACAGATATGAATAAAACTTGGAAAAATAAATCTGAAGAGAAGCCACAAGATGTACTAGTTTCCGCACCCAGTGTGGAGACCCCTGAATCAACAAATTGAGCTTCAAAAAGCTTAAGAGAGAACATATTCGTGACAATGTTTTAGACCCCCGGAGTACATCGGTAAAGTGCTTTTATCAATATTGATTACCAGTCGATAGAAAGAAGAAATGAAGCGGTAAAAGGTAAAATTAGGGTTTGTACCCTAACAGTGATGTATTTATTATGGTAGGTAAGAGCATGTATAAAGGTGACTCTTGTACTCATTTTTACTTACCTATTTTCAAAGAAGCATTTTTCTAACTTGAGTTGCGCAGCAAAAGTGATCAATCTTGCATTCAAAGAAATCCAGAAAGAAACCTTTTGCAAGACCCAGTAGTCATTTCAAGCTATCTAAAGTGGAGGTCAGAGTGGTAAAGCAAGCTTTTGGAGAAGTGTGTTGTGCTCAACATCGACGAACCCTAGTTCGGAGTGAAAAGGTATTTTTTTGTCGAATCACTCTTATCATTCGAAATTATTTAGACATGGCTTCTCCATCCAAAGTCACTTCTAGTTCTTCCACACTTGAGGAGTCATCCAAATCTCTTAGGAAGAAGTTGAATTATAATGCCCTATCTCAAACTCCTATCAGAGTCATTGTCGAAGGGGATGTTTCTGGTTACAGTGATTATAGACTGGAAGACCTAGGGTCTCTAGTGATTCACTCCCAGTTGAGTTTGTTATGTGGAAAAGATAAGAAGATTAAATCAGAGTACAATGTGAACGAGAAGAAGAATTTCCATAATGCAACATATTTTCTCGAGGAATTCACAAAAGATCATATAAGAATTGATGCTCTGCAAAAAGGATTAGAAAATCTGTTTGATGGCAACACACACAAGAGCACAAGAAACAAACGTTAGTGTTAGCAACAAAAGATTATCCTAAACAGGCATATCAAGAGAGATATTAAGCATGAAAGAGAAAGCATATAAACATAGAATAAAATAGCTAATCAAGATGCTCATAGTTGCTCCTCCCTTGTTCCTCTCCTTTCCAAGTCCCAAATGAGTGTAGCTCTCAGCTTTTAGCACTAGCCATGGATGCCATATGGAGATTCAAGATGGTTGAATATGATAAGCAAATGCTATGTAAGTGTAGATAGTGATGCTATGAAAAAGCTCTATGCTAATACCAGTATAACAACAATACTCTAATGCTTCTTTTCTTTTTGCTTGAGGAGAAGGGTTCTATTTATAGAAGAAATGGGGAAATGAAGGGTTAAGATTGAATGGTTTAATCAAGGGCCAAGTTTGAAAGTTGGGGATCCATGTGCACAATTGGCACCAATAAAATGGTGACAAGTGTCAACATAGGATTGGGTTGAGAGAAAAGGTTGAGTCAAAACAAATGTTTTAACCATGTGGGAGGGTTTGAGGTAACCATTAATGGTTATTGGAGACTTTGGGGATTAAGTGGTTGAAGGTTGAAAGCCTTCAATGGTTATCAAAGACTTTGAGCCATTTAGTGGTTGAAGGTTGAAAGCCTTTAATGGTTATCAAAGACTTTGAGGGTTTGAGAAGTGACTTCCCTTTTGCTTAGGAATGTGACAAAGTTTAGAGAAGGGGTTAGGTTATTTAGAAGTGATTAGAAAATTCTAGAAGGGGTTTAGGCATGCAAGTGGATTTTGTAGGAAAATGCAAGTGGGAGAAATTTTGGTATTTTCAATTAAAATAAAATCATTTATTTCAATTAAATGGTGTAATTTGCATTTGGATAAATATTCAAATAAATATTAATTTATTTAAATGAGAAAAATGAAGATAAAGCATTAAAATGCTTGAAGACTTTGAGGGAAACCATTAAAGGCTTGAAGACTTTAAGGAAAACCATTAAAGTCTTAAGAAGACTATAGAAGGAAGCCATCAAGTTTGAAGACTTTAAAGCCATCAAGTTTGAATACTTTAAGGGAAACCATTAAAGGCTTAAGAAGACTATAGAAGGAAGCCATCAAGTTTGAAAACTTTAAAGCCATCAAGTTTTGAAGACTTTAAGGGAAACCATTAAAGGTTTCAAGTGGGTGAGGATAAATAGGATTTTAAATAAATAATTTATTTAAAATAGTTGTGCAACTTGCTTTTGTAGAAAAATACAAGTGGGTGGAGGATAAAGGTGATTTAAATAAATTATTTATTTAAAATAATTGTGCAACTTGCTTTTGTAGAAAAATACAAGTGGGTAGAGGATAAAGGTGATTTAAATAAATGTTAATTTATTTAAATGTGAGAGGTGGGATTTTTGGGGGAATTTAAATAAATATTAATTTATTTAAATGTGAGAGAAAATTTAATTAAATAAATATGATTTATTTATTTAATTAATGGTCTGAATTTGGTTAAGTGAATTAAATCAAATAAATTGAATAATTTATTTAATTAATAGGAGAAGAGGGTTAAGATGAATTAATTAAATATTAATTTAATTAATTATTAATTGATGGTTAAATAATTAAATAAATACTAAGTATTCATTTAATTAAGTGGACAGATTTATGTGACTACAAGAATTATTCTTAGTAGGGTTCATGGTGACAAGATATATCTAGAGAAAACCCATGATATCACACTGGAGGAAATCCATGCCGTGACCAGTTTCTGCAATATTGGAGAAGTCCTTGTTCTCCGTAAGATCACAAAAGCCAAAGTGGAAGAGCTCACCGGTTCTATGAGTGATAAGTGGGCAATGACTGTCAACACCTTTAGAGATGACTTGGTGAAGTATGTGTGCATGGTGATCGGGTATAGAGTATTCTATGCCAGTAGGATGAATTATGTTTCTGCAGTTGATGTACATGCCGCTTATTGAATGATCAAGGAAGATGCAGAGTACGATTTGTGTACCTACATGCAAAAACAACTCATGGAGAATTTAAAATCCATCAAAGAGGACAAGGCACTAAGGTTCAAGTTCGGTCAACTACTTGTCAGGTTGTTTTTCTACTTTCAAGGGTATTTTTTGAGAGTTGGTGATGTTTAATGGTCAAATGACCTACCGGTTACAAGATAAATCAAGGAGAGTTTGCAAGCAGTAGGATCTACTTATCCGGAGACTCTGAATAGGTATTTTGATGAATTTAGTTTGAAGATGAACCAGAGAACAAGGCTATTAGGTGACTTGGTTAAGATGTATGAAGATGATATTTGTTTCATGAGAAAAGTGGATCATTGCATAATGGAAGCGGTTGAGCCAAGAAAAGATGAAGTTGAGCCTATGGGTTATGAAGGGGTGAACGATATACTCACTGGGTATGCCTCTACCCTACTTGCTTCACCACTTGATCCAAAGAAGAAGAGGACCAGTACCTACTCTGAGAGGGTTAATCCTATTGAAGTACCAAAGCAGAGGAAGAAGAAAGTTGTGCCATCATTATTGTCACCGGTTACATCTGATGCTAGTCCAAAAGTGACCAAGAGGTCACCAGCCAAGAAGAAACCGGAGGTTATTACTCCAAAGGTATTTGAGAGGAAGAGGAAAACCAAGAACAAAGCACAGGATTCAGAAGACATTGAACCGGAAGCTGAAATGAAGAAGATGAGGCAATTGGGTAAGAAGACCAAGCTAACTAGTAATGTACCTGCAACCTCTACATCGGTAAATATACACGTTGCTTCTTACAAGGCTATGACACATTATCAAAGGATTATAAAGAATATTAGAAGGAAAATTCTTGATGATCTAAAAGATTATTTTGATGATCTTAACGATATTGAAAAGCAAGAGGTAGAGAAAGAACTCATTAAGTATCTATGTGATAATGATCAGTCTCCAATCGACATTAAACATATAGTTTCTAATTATTTGTATGATTTTTTGGACAATAAATGGTGCATTATCATTGAAAAGGAGCAAACAAGTAGGGAGAAAATTTTTGCCCAATATTTCCCAGATGCTTCCGATTCTGAATTATTTGAGATTCTTGATCAGTACAATGGCATCTTTTTCATGAGAAAGAGAAGACTTCAGTTACTTGAAGAGAAAATATCTGAAGTAGAAAAGGACACTCATCTATAGGCTCAAAAAGTTGTCAAGATGCAAAAGGTATCTGAAGAAAATCTATAGGCTGAGCAAGTGTCTGAGCTATCAAAATCAAAACTAAATAAAGTCTTCAATGATCAGGGAGAAAGAGTAGGTGAGAAAAATGATCCTATCGATGTTGATGCATTAGATGTTGAAGGTACTAAACCGGAGGAAGCTGAGAAAGAGAAAGCGGAGAAGGAAAAAGAAGAGAAAGAGAAAGTGGAGAAAGAGAAAGCGAAGAAAGAGAAAGAAGAGAAGGAGAAAACTGATAAGGAGAAAGTAGAGAAGGAAAGGGAGAAAGAAGAGAAGGAGAAAGTGGAAAAGGAGAAAGAAGAGAAGGAGAAAGCGGAGAAAGAAAAAGAAAAGAAGGAAAAGGAGAGAGAAGAGAAGGAGAAAGTGGAAAAGGAGAAAGAAGAAAAAGAGAAAGTGGAGAAAGAAAAAGAAGAGAAGGAAAAGGAGAAAGAAGAGAAGGAGAAAGTGGAAAAGGAGAAAGAAGAGAAGGAGAAAGTAGAGAAGGAAAAAGTTGAGAAGGAGAAAGTAGAGAAGGAGAAAGCAGAGAAGGAGAAAGTGGAAAAAGAGGAGAAAAAGAAGGCCGACAAGGAGGCCAAGGAAAAAGAAGAGCAGGAGAAGAAGAGACAAGAGGAGATTCCCAAGGAAACCAGAGATCAAGTTCAATCTAAAAAGGTTGATCCCACCGGTCATAGTGAATTGACTCTTGTCTGTCTAACAAAATTTGTAGATGAAAATGAGCTACTTAGAAGTATTCAGCTTACTCAAGAAAGATTGGGGGAACTAAGAAAGAAGAAAGAAAAAGATGTTATTCGATTTGTTGTTGACACTCTTTCTAACTTAATCCCTGATACTGATCTTTCTGGTACCGATTCCTCACTGGCCCAGTTGAAGCTTCTATGGACAATAGTGGGTGATCAAATGCAATCATTGGAAGATGTTGCCCTGGCTACTACAGAGAAAAACCATGAAAAATCAATAAAAGTTGCATTTGTAAAGCAAAAAATCACTAAAAGTTGCATTTGTAAAGCAAATTGATAAAGACAGAGCCAAGATGAACCATCAGAGAGATGGTATCAGTCTAGCAATGGCTGAAGGACATAAACTTTTGAGCAAAACATGCTAGCCCAATCTATTTTGTGATGATCCTCTGAAGAAGAAAGGTCAACTCCAATTGGAATTAAAGTAGTATATCGAGACCTTCAAAGTGCCATATGATTCCTTCACAGTGTATGGACAGAGTGTACAGACTCACATGCAACAGATTGTCAGGATTGATTTAGAGATCTACAAGCACACTCAAGATCTGCAAAAGATTCAGTTGCTTTTATTACCTAAGTTGCAGATTCTTTAGAAGTGCTTTCTGAACATGGAAGCCATTATTGTCACTCGGGAAATGAGCACTATGGATGCCATGGAGGAGTTAGCATTCCAGATGAAGACTCGGAGTGAAATTGCTGCCTCACTCCTAGATACTTGGTCTATAGACATGAAGGAATTTTTGAAAAACTTTAAATTCATTTTTGAAAAGTTTTACTCATTATTGTCATAAACATATACTCTGTTTTCATGTTATGCAATATGTTTTTGGTAAATATTTGCAGCATGTTTGCATTACTTTGTCATTGTTGGCAAAGGGGGAGTGGTATTTGAAAATCTTATGCAAATGGAAGTAGTACATGCTTGTAATTTTGGCAAAGGGAGTAGTGTATATGCTTAGGGGGAGTAATTTTAATTATGACATCATTTTTTTTTGTAAGCACTTAGATGTCAAATTTTCCTAAGTAATGCCATCAATGCCAAAGGGGGATATTGTTGGCATTTTGATGATGTTTGTACTTAGTTGTGATGGTCATTGATGGACACACACTTATTTGTTGTATGAGTTATGCTCAACCGGTATTATATGCCAATGCATGCATAGTATTTGTTTGTAGAAGACTATTGGTGTTTGCAAAAGGAGCTTACCAGTCAAAGAATGACCAAGGACCTCAAGTGGTACGAGGACCCCAAGTGGTAGTCAATCTTTTTTAAGATCGGAACACTATGTTCCAGTTTACTAGTCTTTGTTTGTAAACTAGTAATCGATATACTTTGTTTTGTTAACCGACAAACTTGTAAAGTGTGATGAGTTATCATCCACCGACATCGATATGGTGATTCTATGTCATGTTAAAAATTGTGTCTAGATGCATTTTACCTAGGAAATTGTAATCTAATCTCATTGGACCGACATGAAATTAGATTCCTATATGATGACATCATGTCTAGGGTTTTAAGAGAGTTGTGTAGGAAGATTAGGTCTTTGCAATTAGTATCTTACGATAGAGATTGAACATGTGAAGGAAAAAAGACTGAAGTGATATTGCAATGCATTAACATAGAGAAATCAAGGATCTAACTAAGAATTTTGTGCTGCTTTATAGATCACTTGTTGATTACTAATCTCTTCGACAAGTCAGAAACCCTTAATTGGGTAGGCTCAGTTAAGCCTGTTCTAAATCCTCTAACAAGGTGGTTCATAGTTGTGGATCTAAAATCCTTTAACATAGTAGTTTTTAACAGGACTTATCTCCTAACAAAGAACACGATCTGTTATGGTGAAGAACATTGTAAGGCCTTAACCGGTCTGACCTTAACCAGTCTAGTTGCTATTCTGCAGATAGTAGACTTGTGAGTTTTACTCATCGTGGTTTTTCCCATTTGGGTTTCCACGTCAAAATATCATGTTATGGTGATTGTGTTATTGTGGGTGAATGCTTTATTTTCTATTTGGCTTGTTTGCATTTTAACCGGTTTGTTGTTTAAAGGGCTATACCAATCTATAGTAAAATTACTCAAGTGTTTGGTAAGGTTTTTAGGAATACTAATTCATCCCCCCTCTCAGTATTCATCACTTACAAAAGATAGTCCATGGAATCTATTTATTTAGATTGGTTCAATGTTCTAACTCTTGTTGTCAAACTTCATGATGTCTTATTGGTCTTTGTAATGTCCCTACTTTGAAATATAATTTAATATTAGTAAATTAAAATACAAGTGATTAGATCATATCAAATGAGAATTTCTAATTGTGCAACTAAATACTTTATTAATAGTTTAATAAACTATTATTACAATCATATATACACACAAAACTTATTATTATTCATTCTAAAGAGAGAGCAATAGTATAGACAGGGAAAGGTCTGTGTAAATAACACTAGCATTAAAAAAGAGAGTTCACAAGTCCAAAGGAGTAGTTTTAATGTATAGAACATGGTCATCGCCTACACTACCTACAATACCCTGATCATGTCCACTAGGTTGACGATGACACATGAAATTATGTAAAATCAACATGGACATATTTTAGTTAGTGACATAAAAGAGTATAAAATATAAACCATTATTGAACTTTTGTTATCATGAAAGCTTTCATTACTGCTTACTTGCATGTTTTCTATTCCTTGCATCAATTGATTCAACCTATCTATTATCTCATCAATTTGAGGGGTCATGCATACCAAAGCAACAATCTCTTTATTAATTTTTGTGATAGACATTTTTATCACTTCTATAGGGTTTGTAGAAATTGCATAGTCCTCATCACTTAATACCGTGTTGAGGGGATAATGTAAGGGAGGTTCCTTTCCCTTTCCCTGAACATCCATCTATGACAAGAATATTATTAACACTATCAAAATTACTCCAAAACACTCAAGAAAATAACATAATAATGTAACAGTTTATTTCTATCTAATTTGTACAATTACAATGAGGTTTACCTGCTCGGTAGAAGTGTCGGGACCTACATCCCTATCTGTGCTATGTGACGGATCTAGGTCACCTTGTGACAAAGAAAAAATATAAACACGTTAGCGAAATGAAACCAGTAGAGTTAGCAAAAAAACTTAATAACAAGATGGTATATTTGAGTCATTAATTGGAGGTTGGTTTAAATGGTATATAGTATGTACCACCCCCATGTTAGTAAATTTGTTTCTATCTATATGATTCAAATTGTAATTGATTAGCAACTCTTCTCCTACACTTATTGATTTTATCACACATACGAATACATGATTTCCCTCGGACACCTCAAATATGCAATTGGGTTGCTTATTAGTTGACCCAGGTCGCGTACTATTTATAAAACCTGCAATATTCCCTTTTTCTTTTGGCCTTCCATTAATGTATATAGCCACTCATTTAATTTGATCATTATCTTTCTGTTGTAAAGAATTTGCTGACAGTGCATACCTATGCATACATTTTTTATATCAAACAATTTGCATCCAATTTTTGTAATTGTAACAAGGTCCAACATACTCCATCAATTCAACAACTTTGTTGTAATAGACCTTTATGTCGTCCATGGAAAATAGGCACAAACCATGTAATGACGAAGGTGTTATGCGATATATCCTCTCATCAAACAAAAATCGGTGTTTATTAGAGGAAGTTCCTTGTGTACCCATTGTTTCTCTAGATGTTTGTACCTCAAGGGCACCTCGATGTCACCTTTGGTCTCATCATCATAAGAACATGTTCCCCCTTGAGCAAGGAAAAATTCCATGCATTTATTGAATTTTCTTTTAATCTTTTGACCTCTAGTTAATCTCCCTATTTTAGACCTACTACATGTCTTACTTTCGTCGACTATTCCTACATTTCCCTCACTCGATGAAGACAAATATGACAAATACCTATTTGTTGGTACTACCACTACATCAAATGAGAGAGTTAGTTGGTAATGAGATATATTTTGCAAATGAGGGTAATGTTGATGAAGAAGTCAGCCCTAACATTGACGTTGAGATTAAAAATTGAATTAGATTTGTTGCTAATGTCAAGGTTTGAAGAACTTGGGAAGTTTGTTTTTCTAGTAATTTTTTAGAAATAAACTATTTGTATAGGGTGTATTGACTTATACTTGTAGATCCATGAGACTATGCAGGATACTCGTCAAAGGGGTTCAGGTTCCTACATATGTAATTCAATTATCTTATGTTAGCTAAAAATTACATGATACGTATAATAAAAATTACATAGTACACAACATGAAAAATATGCAATCATCATAATCATTGTATATTTTTTTATTCCTTACCTTTACTTTATGTAGACTATGCAGGATCCTCAACTAAAGGGTTGATGATGTCTATAGTTAATTACCTATTTGCACCAAGGGTGGAAACATCACACAAAATATATACATGAAGTCAACACCAACAATTGAGCATCATAAGCATTACATTTGTACTTTGATAAACAATAAATACATATGTATCATGAGCATCATAAGAATCACATATGTTGTTGGCATTATGTGAACTGGTATGAGGACATAATGACATTGTATGTTGTCATTGATGTCAATATGCTGAAGAGGAGAGAACCGACATATGTGAGAACCAGTATAACATTGTGAATTAGTATATGTGTCAATGTGAAGTGGTGTGTTTGCTTAAGGTGAACTGACATGTAGTTATGGGAACTAGCACATGGAAGCTTTGTATGACTACCGGTTGATAGTCACAACTTCAGGGTTTCCGGTTGAAGTGTCTCAAGCCTATGTGACTCAATCAGTGACTTTGTGTGATGAGTTAGCTTTGTAATGAAGAACAGGTCATGTTGCTACGTCAGTCGTGTGCACATGAAGGATCTAGTATGAAGGAGATTGTTCCCATCTACCTCAGGAATGTGCGAAGCCTGTAAACGGTGCTAACACGTGATGGGTTATCAGCCACCATGAAATTAGTGGAAAATGAACAATGGAGAATGTCTTGAAATTGAATCAAGACTATTGCATTTAATGCAGTGTGCTCAACGGTCAGGATTGAACCGTTTGAATTCCTTAACCTAACAGGTTTAGTGTTTAGGGTTTATGCTACCGACCTATCTATTTTCCTATAAGGTCGATGTTGTGTTTCTTTCTGAGGTTGTTGGCAAAAGTTGTGTGTGTGTATCCAAGAGAAGAGATACATGATTCTTGCTAGACCAGAGGAGAGAAGTGATACCTGCAGAGTGGAAGTGTAGAAGGTGAAGAGGAGCTAAAGCGGATCTGCATTGGCATTGAGTGCTGTTACCAGATCATTGTGATACCTGTTGATCTTTAACCACCTCAATAGTTGGGAAATCCCTTAACAAGGTAGCTTTAACTGACTTACTGTAAATCCTTTAATAGGGTGACTCAAAACCATTGAGTTCTAGAAATCCTCTAACAAGGTAGCCTTTAACAGGGTTTAACCCTTAACCAAGTGATCCCTAACAGGATCGGTTCCTAATAGAACCTATTGTATTAGTCTTTAATCGAACAAGGCTCCTAACAGAGCGGACTTCTAAAGAGTTCAAAAACAAGCTTGTGGGTATCCATCCCCACCGTGGTTTTTCCCAGTTGGGTTTCCACGTGAAAAATCTGTGTGTCATGTGTGGTGATATTCTTGTGATGGTTTGAGTAATGTGTGTCAGAAGGTAAATCATGTTGATCTAGCTATTTATATATCTTTTGATGATAGATTACCTGTTCATGCACTAGGATGAAATGGAAATGAAGTATTAGATTGTATGAGAAGATATGTGTCAACCGGTTTATGGTTGTCTCAGTTATTCAGGGTTTTGCCGGTTGTACTCTGTTTAAGACCAGTGTTACTATTTGTCTGTCAAAACATAGTGTCTGCTGACAAACCAATTTAAGTTTGTGTTTTTTTCTATACTGATTCACCCCCCCCCTCTTAGTACTGGTTTGGTACTATCCATTCATCATTGTGTTATCAATTGGTATCAGAGCGTCCTCCAAGTCCTTTGTGTTACAAGCTTAACCGCTTGAGGTAAAGATCCCAGTATAATGATGAAGAGAGAAATTCCAATGTTCAATAGAGAAAATTTTAGTATATGGAAAGACAAAATGAAGATATACATCAGAAGCATGGGTGCTCAACACTAGAGCTATGTTGAGAATGCCTATGTTGCTCCTACCGGTACTCTCACCGATGACCAAAAGAGAGAGATGTAGGAGAATGGGCAAGTCATGGAAGCCCTAATTAGTAGTTTATCTGACATTGAGTTTATTGATGTCCAAGATAAGGTAAATCCCGAAGATGGTATGGGATACTCTTGAAAATATCTATGGTAGTGATGAGCATGTAAAACAAGCTAAGGAAGAAAAACTTAGAGGGAAGTTTAAATGCATGCAGATGGTTGAAGGTGAGACCATTCAATAGTATGGAATAAGAATCAAAACCATTGTTGGAGATATCAAGAGTGCAGGTGGTAAAATGGAAGATTCCACTGTGGTGAGCAAAGTCTTGAGATCCTTATTACTGGTCTATGCAATAAGGGTTGCTGCTATTCAGGAGTTGAGATCAATAGACAAGACTAAGGTATCCCTAGACTCCATCATTGCAAAGTTGACAACCTATGAACTAAACAATTTTGATGACAGTGTTCAAAAGACTAAATCAACTTTTAAAGCTTCTGTTGTACCATCTAGAAAAGGAAAAGAAGCTAGCACTAGTGGTGAGCAAAGACAGAGTAGAGAAATGGATGATGAGGAGATTCTGATGGCATTTGAAGCTCTTCTTGCCAAAAAACTTCCTAAAGGAACCGACAAATACAGAGGTAAGCTCCCTTTGAAATGTTTTTCTTGTAACTGGATAGGACATATTGCTATAAATTGTCTTAATGGTGACAACAAGGACAAACCGAAAAGGTTCAAGAAATTCAAAGGAGGAAACCAGAGAAATTGTTTTATGGCAGTTGATGAAGGTGTCACAGATAAGGAATCAGAAGATGAAGAAAATGAAGATATTGTGTTTGTTGCTATCAAGGAAGATGTGTCAGACAAGAAGGCTCTTGTCTCCTAGTTTGATCATTCCAATGAGTGGATTATTGACAGTGGTTGTTCTCACCATATGACTGGTGACCGGAGCAAGTTTCTATCCTTGGAAGAGTATGATGGTGGTGTGGTTCGCTTTAGAAATGATGCACCATGCATGGTCAAAGGCAAAGGGTCCATCTCTCTGAATGGAAAGAGTAGTGTTGGTAATGTGTATTGGGTTGATGGTCTCAGACACAACCTTCTAAGTGTTGCCTAGCTGAATGACAGTGGTCTCACTCTGGAATTCAAGAATGGAGTGTGCAGAATCAAAGGAAAGAATGGTGAATTCGTGGCCACCGACATGCAGACCAAAGGTAACCTATTTCAGTTGAATGCAAATGTAAGTGCATGTCTTATGGCTAAATTTGATGATAGCTGGATATGGCATAGGAGACTCTGCCATGTAAACTTTGATAACATTGTGAAGGCCAGTAAGATCAAGGTAGTTAGAGGGTTTCCGGTGCTAAGAAAACTAGACAATACATTGTGCAGAGAATGTCAATTGGGGAAAATGTCCTCCTCAACCTTTAAAGGTAAACCTTTCACTACTGACAATTTGCTTGATCTTGTGCATACTGATTTGTGTGGTCCTATGAAAACAAGGAGTGTGCAGGGTGATAGGTACTTCATGATTCTCACTGATGATTGCTCAAGAATGATGTGGGTCGCATTCTTGAAAGATAAGTCTGAAGCTTTTGTAAAGCTCAAAGCTTTCAGAGAATTAGTGAAGAAGGAGAGCGGTAAAAGGATCAAGTGCCAGAGAACTGATCAAGGAGGGGAATTCACTTCCAGTCAATTCAACAAGTACTATGAAGAACATGGCATCAAGAGGCAACTATCTGCCCCCCGAACTCCACATCAGAATGGCCTAGCAGAGAGGAATAACTGGAGTGTGGTTGAAGTAGCTAGAACCATGTTGATTCAAGGAAAGGTAGCTCACACCTTTTGGAGAGAAGTGGTGAGCACTACAATCTACACAATGAATTGGGTACTCATCAAGAAAGGTAAGGATAAAACTCCTTATGAGTATTGGACCGATAAGACACCTATGGTTAGCTACTTTAGAGTGCTTGGTAGCAAATGTTACATCAAGAGGAGCAAACACCAGAGCAAATTTGATGTGAAATATGATGAGGGAATATTCCTAGGGTACTCCACCAAAAGAAAATCTCTCACGTGTTTCAACAATAGGACTTAGAGAATTATGGAAAGCATCAATGTAAGAGTTGATGAAACCTCTGAGAAAACTAAGGAAACCGGCAGTGAGCAAGCGGTAAATGAATCGGTTGTAACCTTCTAGGAACCAGTTGACAGTCAACCAAAGTACCAGTAACAGTGTTCCTACACCGGTAGATGTAGATGTTGATACTGATGGAAATGAGGAAGAAGAAGAAAAGCAAGAGGAATCTATCAAGGCCATTCCTTGGTATGTCAAGCTGAATCATGATCTTAAGAAAATCATAGGAGATAAGGATGCAGGAATCCTTACAAGAAGAAAGGTCAGAGAAAACTCATGTATGATCTCTAAATTTGAGCCTAAATCATTCAAAGAGGCACATAAAGATGAAGACTGGATCAAGGCAATGGAAGAGGAACTTGACCAGATAGAGAAAAATAGTACATGGTCTTTGGTACCCAGACCAAAGCATAAAAATGTCATTGGTACCAAATGGGTTTTCAGAAATAAGCTGAATGAGGATGACATAGTAATTAGAAACAAAGCTAGACTGGTGTGCAAAGGATATGCTCAAGAAGAAGGAGAAGACTATGGAGAAACCTTTTCTCTTGTAGCCAGATTGGAAGGAGTTCGTATGCTTCTTGCATATGCAGCTTTTAAAGGATTCAAATTATATCAAATGGATGTAAAATCTGCATTCCTAAATGGTGTACTTGAAGAGGAAGTGTATATAGAGCAACCAGAGGGGTTTGCCCTATTTGAAGATAGTGACATGGGGTGTAGGCTACATAAAGCCTTATATGGTCTAAAGCAAGCACCTAGAGCATGGTTTGAATGCCTGCATTCCCATCTTGTGAAGATTGGATTTGAGAGAACAAGTGAAGATAGAAATATCTACTTGAAGTCTGAAGGAGATCAGATCCTAATCTGTGAGGTATTTGTTGATGACATTATCTTTGGTGGAGATGACAAGATGAGTCATGAGTTTGTAGATGAGATGAAGAAAGAGTTTGAGATGTCACTGATAGGGGAGATTAAGTTCTTCATTGGACTGCAGATCCAGCAGATGAAAGATGGAATCTTTATCACTCAGTCCAAGTATATCAAAGAGGTGTAGAAGACCTTTGGCATGGAAGATAGCAAACCGGTTGGTACACCGATGGTGACCGGTTGTAAACTATCCAAAGAGGATGACTCAGCATTGGTTGATGAGAAGGAATATTGATCAATGATTGGCAAGTTACATTATGTAGTGCATAGTAGACCAGATATTGCACATGCAATTGGCATTACTGCAAGGTTCCAAAAAAGTCCAAGAGAATCCCACTTGGTTGCAGTCAAGCGGATTCTTAGGTATCTGAAGGGAACTATTGACTATGGGTTATGGTATCCATACAATAATGATTTTAACTTGAGAGTGTTCATAGATGCTGATTGGGCTGGTAATGTAGATGATTGGAAGAGCACAACTGGTGGTGAATTCTTTCTCAATGGTAGACTGGTCTCATGGATGAGTAAGAAGTAGAGTATGTTGCAGCTTTCATGAACTGCACTCAGACAATTTGGATGAAGCATGTATTAAATGGCTTCAAAGTTCCTATATCTGAACCAGTAAGTATATTTTGTGACAATACCAGTGTAATTAACATCTCCAAGAATCTGGTTTTACATTCAAGAACCAAGCACTTTGAGCTTAAGTATCATTTCTTGAGGGAAAAGGTTCAGAACAAAGAGATTGCACTGGAACATGTCTCCAGTAAGGAGCAGTTAGCAGACATATTCACCAAGCCTCTCCCAAATGCTACATTTATGTACTTAAGAGGTGAATTAGGGGTGTTGCCCCTTCAGGAGGTGAACTAAAGGTATATGCTCCACATCAGTCAGGTATTGCATAGTCAAATTTTTCTTTAGGATTGATGTGTTGAAGGATGCTACTCCTCAGGGGGAGCAGCATAATGGAACAGGGAAGCTTGTGCCTCCACTTTGGCATTGTTGTCAAAGGGGGAGAAGAAGAGAAGAGGAGAAGATATCTGCAAAAATTGGGGGAGAAGATGTGAAGTAGAGAGATATCTTTGTATATTACCATCAATACCAAGGGGGTAGATTGTTGGGATTATGTGAACCGGTATGAGGACACAATGATATTGTATGTTGTCATTGATGTCAATATGCTAAAGAGGAGACAATTGACATATGTGAGAACTGGTATATGTGCCAAAGTGAAGCGTTGTGTTTACTTAAGGTGAACCGACATGTGGTTATGGGAATTGGCACATGGAAGCTTTGTATGACTACTAGTTGATAGTCACAACTTCAGAGTTTTCGGTTGAAGTGTCGCCAGTCTATGTGACTCAATCGGTGACTTTGTGTGATGAGTTAGCTTTGTAATGAAGAACAGATCATGTTTCCATGTCAGCCTTGTGCGCATGAAGGATCTGGTATGGAGGAGATTGTTCCCATCTACCTCGAGAATGTGCTAAGCTTATAAATGATAATAATGCATGATGGGTTATTAGCCACCATGAAATCGGTGGAAAACGAATGATGGTGAATGTCTTGAGATTGGATCAAGACTATTGCATTTAATGCAGTGTTCTTAATGGTCGGGATTGAACCGTTTGAATTCCTTAACCTAACAAGTTTAGGGTTTAGGGTTTATGCTACCAACCTATCTGTTTTCCTATAAGGTCAATGTTGTGTTTCTTTCTGAGGTTGTTGGCAAAAGTTGTGTGTGTGTATCCAAGAGAAGAGATACGTGATTCTTGCTAGACTGGAGGATAGAAGTGATACCTGTAGAATGTAAGTGCAGAAGGTGAAGAGGAACTAAAGTGGATCTACATTGGCATTGAGTGTTGTTACTAGATCATTGTAATACCTATTGATCTCTAACCACCTGAATAGTTGGGAAATCCCTTAACAGGGTGGCTTTAATCGACTTACTATAAATCCTTTAACAGGGTGACTCAAAACTAGTGAGTTCTAGAAATCCTCTAACAAGGTAACCTTTAATAGGGTTTAACCCTTAACCAGGTATTCTAGCCATCCCTTAACCGGGTGATCCCTAACAGGATCGGTTCGTAACAGAACCTATTGTATTAGTCTTTAACCAGACAAGGCTACTAATAGAGCGGACTTCTAAAGAGTTCAAAAACAAGCTTGTGGGTATTCATCCCCATCATGGTTTTTCCCAGTTGGGTTTCCATGTGAAAAATCTGTGTGTCATGTGTGGTGATATTCTTGTGATGGTTTGAGTAATGTGTGTCTAAAGGTAAATCATGTTGATCTAGCTGTTTATATATCTTTTGATGATAGATTACCTGTTCATGCACTAGGATGAAATGGAAATGAAGTATTAGATTGTATGAGAAGATATGTGTCAACCAGTTTATGGTTGTCTCAATTATTCTAGGTTTTGCCGGTTCTACTCTATTTAAGACCAATGTTACTGTTTTTCTGTCAAAACACAGTGTCTGCGGACAAACCGGTTTAAGTTTGTGTTTTTGTCTGTACTAATTCACCCCCCCTCTCAGTAATGGTTTGGTACTATCCATTCATCATTGTGTTATCATATGTATCATTATATATGTAATTGAGCATCATAGGCATCACATATGTATCTTCATAAACATGTAATCTATCACATATGTATCATAAATCAACATCCATAACATAGCTAATAGACAGTCCACATTCCATAAATAAACACAAAGTTCAAAAAATATCAAATGTACCATCATAAACATGTAATCCATCACATATGTATTTTAAATCACCATCCATCACATATGATATAGAGGCCTACCCAAAATCCTAATGACAAGACCAAAGAAGGTTAGGCTAGTGACCCCCTAACTACACACAAGGGTCTTGCAAGGAAGGACACTACACCTTGGATGAAACTACACACACATTCACTAAGCTTAGGCCTACTCAAGATGAGTAAAAGGCTTTAACTCCTCAAAAATGCTTTATCGGTGACCTCTACTCCTTGGGATTTTGAAGTTGGCCAATACATGTCATTTAAGGACTCTTTCACACACTGGTTTTGGTTTAGGGCACCAATTCCTTATACCTCCTTTGTAAACCTACTCCCCGGCTTGTACCCCTATTTGGTGATAGTATGGACCTTAACTTAAAAATGTTCCACATTCCCATACAAACAAATCATCATTTTAGACACCCTTTCGGAAGTTATATTGATCCCCAAAATGGGTTGGTCAGATCTGCAATTACAAGGTCTTCTCCCTTGAGAGGCTAAGAGACCTAATAGGAGCAATTAGCCCTATTTTCCAAAGATAATACATTTACCAGTACACCAAATGGAAACTCAACTAATTCCAAGGTTACAAGCCTAGAATCCACTGCTATGACAACTTATGATGACTGTCCCAAAACTTGACCTAGGTAGTCACATAGAGATGCCTACCTAATCTTGCTCTTCCTTTGGAGGGATGCCATCTATTACCCCTTTTCACCATATTGTCCCAATTGGCTTCTCAAATTGCCTAATTGGTGACATGGGCTTACATGGTAGGGTTTATTTGCATACACAAAACACAAGACACACTAAGACACCCTAATGATTTTGGTATTCATCCTTAGGGTACCAAATAGATTGTTGATGAGGTGATCCTGCACCATACTCCCTGGGAGAAGAGATCTCAAGCCCACTTGACATTAGAGTTTGTAAACCTGCACCATGATTGGATATTTTCTCACTTGTCATCCTAATTGCCTCAGAGTTTGGTTTGTGCTGCCAAGCCACCAAGTACTTAATGTACTCCTTATTCCTTTTATTCTTTGTGACTCTAGTGTCTAACACTTTGCTCAACTTAGGTGATTCATGCCTTGGAATGTCATTGTCTGCGGCAACTTGCATTAGTTCCTCTTCTTCATTGTGAGTACCTTTGAAAACTGTAAGATCACACACATTAAAAATGGGTGATAATCCAAGATCAGGAGGAAGTTGGATCTCAAGGAATTTTGTCCACATTTCTTCAATATCTAACATGGTCCAATCTCCTCTACATGAGTTTGGTGTATTTTCCTTTTGGGAGTCTCTCCTTCTTCAAATGTACCCATACCAAATACCCAACATTAAATTGTACATCTCTCTTCTTCTTATCAGTATGAGCCTTATAATTCACTACAGATTGTTGGAGATGAGACTTGACTTGGTCATGCACCTCTTTGATGGCTGATGTAAAAGTTTCACCATCTACACTAATGGCTTCTTCTTTGGGTAAATATCTTAACTCCAACACTCCCGCTGGGTGGATGCCATACACAATCTGGAAATGAGATTTACTAGTACTCCTATTTATGGTGTCATCGTATGATAATTCTTCCTGTGACAAAATATTGTCCCATTTCTCTCCATGTTGCCTTGTAAAACACCTTAAAAGGTTTCCCAATGACCTATTAACAACTTCAGTCCGCCCATCTGTTTGAGGATGGTAGGCTGACTAGAAAGCTAGGTTTATCCCCAACTTCTTCCAAAGAGTCCTCCAAAAGTGACCTATGAACTTCACATCTATGTCTGAAATAATGTTTAGGGGCAATCAATGTATCTTGACTATCTATTTGAAGAATAGGTCTGCAACATATAATGCATCACAGGAAGTCTTACATGGCAAGAAATGAGCCATTTTACTAAACCTATCCACCACTACAAAAACATTATCTAATCTTCTCCTTATTCTAGGCAAACCCAACACAAAGTCCATACTTATGCTCTCCCATGGCCTAGGAGGAATGGGTAAGGGCTGATACAAACCTACATTTATAGATTTCTCCTTAGCTTTCTGACATATAACACATGTCTCCACAAAATTTCTTACATCTTCCTACAATTTAGGCCAAAAATAATGTCTCTTCACAAGGTCTAGGGTCTTGTCAAGACCAAAATGACCTACCATGGCTCCAAAATGCTTCTCCCTAATAATATTCAACCTCATGGAATATTTAGGAATACACAATTGCACTCCTTTGAACAACAATCCATCTTGTATCAGAAACTTAGAATTCTTAATATGATACTGGTCACCAAAAGTTTCACATACCTTGTAGATCTCTCCAAAGTCTTCATCAACAACATAAATACTCTTCAAGGAATCAATACCCACACTCTTCATCTTGATTTGGTTGACAAGTAAGACCCTCCTTCCCAAAGCATCTGCCACTTTGTTATTGACTCCCTTCTTGTGTTTGAGGGTAAATGTGAAGGCTTGTAGGGTCTCTACCCACTTCATATGTCAATGGTTTAGCTTCTCTTGACTATTTATGAAATTGAGTGCCTGATTATTAGTAAAAAATATAAACTCCTTAGGCAATAAATAGTGCCTCCACTTCTTTAAAGACTTTACTATAGCATACATCTCCAAGTCATAAGATGAGTATCTTTTCTTAGCATCATTTAGCTTTTCACTAAAAAAAGCAGTAGGCCTTCCTTCCTAACTAAGCACTGCTCCAATAGGCATGTGGCTTGCATCACATTCCATTTGAAATATCTTGTTGAAGTCTGGTAAGGCAAGGACTAGTTGTTTTGCAACCTTCTTCTTCAATGTCTCAAATGAATCATCTGCCTCTTTGGTCCAACTGAACCTGCACTTTTGTCCTCCCTTTATGGTGTCAAGCATGGGTGCACAAACATGACTAAATCATCTTATGAACTTTCTATAAAAAGTTTCTAAACCATGGAAACTCTGGACATCATTCATAGGTCTAGGTGTAGGCCAAGACAGTATAGTCTTGGTCCATTTTCAACTCACCTTGCGAGATTACAAAACCGAAGTATATGATCTCCTCTTGCATGAACAAACACTTATCCAAATTGATCATTAGTTTATCTTCATGCAACCTCTTGAGAACCATATCTATGTGTTTGAGGTGCCCTTCGCTTGTGTCACTAAAGATCAAGATATCATCTAAATATACTATGACAAAGTTTCCTATGAATTCCACCAAAACTTCATTCAATAACCTCATAAAGGTACTAGGGGCATTAGACAACCCAAATGGCATGACCTTCCACTCATATAACCCCTCATTGGTTTTAAAAGTTGTTTTCCATTCATCCCCTAGCCTTATTCTAATATGATGGTATCCACTTTTTAGATCCATTTTTGTAAAATATTTGGCACTCCCTAAGAAATCAAGTAAATCCTCTATTCTAGGGATTGGAAACCTATAACTTATGGTTATCTTATTGATGGACCTTGAGTCTATACAAAGCCTCCAAGTTCCTTCTTTCTTGGGTTCAAGGACTGTTGATACTGCACATGGGCTTAGACTTTTTCCAATTAGTCTTGATTCAAGAAACTCTTCAATCTACCTTGCTATTTCTGCATTTTGGTCTGGGGTGAGCTTGTAGGCTACTTTGTTTAGCAATGTAGATCCAAGGATCAGATCTATACAATGACTGATGTCCCTTACCAGTGGTAGGGACCTTAGCATTCCATCTGAGATGATGCCTTGATGCTTATCAAGAAACTGTCTAACTGTCATTTCTATGTGCTTTGGTCCTCCTTCTTTCTCTTATGTAAACTCCTCTTTCCTTGTCACCTTGGGACTAGGCATGAGGGAATAGAAAACTAAACCTTTCTCTGAAATCTCCTTCATGAACTGTTTACCTTCTACTATCAGCACTCTTGTATCCTTCCCTTTTGATTCCATCTCTTCCTCTATCAGAGGTAAGAGTTCTATCACCTTCCCATCTTTGGTGATAGAGTAGGTGTTTCTCAACCCATCATGATGAACTTTCAAGTCATACTACCATGGTCTCCTAAAAAAGAGATGGCACGCATCCATTTTGGCTATGTCAAATAGCAACCTATCCTTGTAAGATCCATGAGACCTTATAGGGGTAAGGGTGATGCAACTTCCTAAGTTTAAGCTTTTCTACCATTTCAAGAGATACAAAATTTTCAGTGGATCTGGAGTCTATTAGAACCTTGCATACCTTTCCTCCTGCCTTGCAAGTGGTTTTGAAAAGATATTTCCTTTATGCGGGCTCCTTCTTAGGTACCTTCATGGTGGTTACTTCTCTCCTCATCATCAGAGCCACTCCTCTTTCAAGATAGCCATAACTATCAAGAGAATTACACTTTGATAAGTCCTTGCACTTGCCACACTTTGACAATCAGATTCCTGCACCAAATTGCTTCTCCTTTCTCCCATGGAGCTAGAATCCTTCTCCGAACACCTATTGGCCATATTCCCTTCTTGATTACAGTTGTAGCACCTAGGAACTCCTCTACCTTAGGATCTCCCTCTAGAGGGTGGTCTTTTACCCCTAAATCTCCCTCTTGGATTGTAGCCCCCTCCTTGGTTGTACCTGCTTTCTCCTCTATTGCCTTCTTGGTTAAAGTCTCCCTGGTAACCAAAACCATTTCCTCTACCTCTGAAAGGGCCTCTTCCTCATCTTTGCCATCTCCCTTTACCTCTGCCATTTTGATCCTACCTTCTCTTCATCTTCTCCTCCACCTTGAGTGCCAATTGAAAACACTTTTGGACTGTCTCTGGGGTTTGGAGATTCAAGTCTTCTTGGATTATAAATATCAACCCATTGAGATATTTTGTCACCTTCTCATCTTCACTCTCTTTCAGCTTGGTCCTCACACACAACTTCATGAACTCCTCGGTATAGAAAATCACGTTTCTCTCCTTTTGTTTCAAATTCAGTCTCCTCCTATGCAATTTGATATTGTAATCCATTGGGCCATAGGCTTCTTTCACCAAAGCCATCATCTTCTTCCATGTAGCTACTCTTTTCTTTCCCTCTTTCACCCTCTCATCTTGGATGAAAGTCCACCAAGTTAGTGCGGCCCTTTTCATTTTGGATTGGGATATCTTCACCCTTTGGTGGTCTGGTATGTCTTCACTTTCAAAAAAAATGTCCAAGGAGTCTATACCAAAATAAATGATTTTATTTCAATTGAAAATCTCAAAATTCCTCCCACTTGCAATCCTAACCCCCTTCTAGATTCTTCTAACCCCTTCCTAATTAGCCTAATCCATCCCCTAAATATTTTCACATTCCTAAGAAACTTGGAGTCACTTCTCAAAGCCCTCAAAGTCTTTGAAAGGTATTTAAGGCTTTAAGTCTTCAAATGGTTAACCTCTAAAGTCTTCCAAACCATTAGAGACTCTTACATAACCATTTATGGTTAACTCACCTTTTGCCTTTGGTTAGAGACTTTCCTCTAACTTAACCATCCTTTTGACTCATGGGTCTCTTCAAAGCATTTATTTCTTTGACTAAGGTAGCCATTTAACCCTTGCACATTCATTTATCCCTTGGATAAAAGGAATATCCATTAACCTAACCCTAACCCAACCCCCCAGGGTAACCATCATGTCCCCTCAAGCATTTAATGCTCCTTATCTCTCCTCTCAAGCCTCCTCATGGTGACACTTGTCAACATGGGATTGGGTTGAATGTCACACATGGATTGAATATCTTTCAATCCTAACCCTTGTTAAGATTGCACAATCTTAACCCTTCATTTCCCCATTTCTTCTATAAATAGAACCCTTCTCCTCAAGCCAAAAAAGAAGCATTAGAGTATTTTTGTTATACTGGTATTAGCATAGAGCTTTTTCATAGCATCACTATCTACACTTGCATAGCATTTGTTTATCACATCCAACCATCTTGAATCTCCATATGGCATCCATGGCTAGTGCTAAAAGCTAAGAGCTACACTCATGTGGAACTTGGAGAGGAGAGGAACAAGGGATGATCAGCTATGAGCATTTTGATTAGCATTTGGAGGAGTATAGTTTATCTATTTTATGTTTGTATGCTTTCTATTTCATGCTTAATATCTCTCTAGATATGCCTGTTTAGGATAATCTTTTTTTGCTAACACTAATGTTTGTTTCTTGTGCTCTTGTGTGTGTTGCCATCAAACAAATTTTCTAATCCTTTTTGTAGAGCATCATTTGGTGAACCTGACGTGAATCAAAGAGTAACCATTTTCAAGACTACTAACTTTTGAATGTTTTAATTGACACATAGGTCATGCTCTTGCACTTTTTTTCTTAGTTTAGTGCCTTCACAAATTGATACTTTAGTGCTATTTTCTATAATGTTTCTCTTTCATGTTAAATAGCGCTTATGTTTTCACACAGAGTAGAGCTATTGTAACAAAGAGTTGTAAGAAAATTCCTTGTAACCGAAAACCAAAATTTTTAGGCTTGTAGAAGCCCACCAAAACGTGTGGATTTTTCTAACTAATTATCTTTTGTGCAGGTTTTAACTAACCCCTACAATAGGATTTTTTTTTAACAATTTTAGCTTAGGAAATAAATTTGTTCATATTGCTAACTTTGTCTTTCAAGTTAGGATAAAATAAATTCATTTTTCTTTTGGGTTAAAATCAAGTACACTTTCATTTGGAGTTTTAAAAAGAATCACTTCTTTCGTTTGGAGCTCTAAAAAAGAATCACACTTGTTCAAAGTTAAAAAGAATCACAAAAACAAACACACAAAATTATTTTTTCGCAAAGTTAGGAATAAATTATTTTGGTGCTTAAAATCAACAAGGAAAATTTTATTTCTTGTATCAAACTAAAATTCACAATCAACACTTCATTTTGTACAAGTTAAAAAGAATCCCCAATTTGTCAAAGTTGTTCTCAAATTGATTTACTTCAAGCAAAACGTGCTCTTAATTTAGTTGACCAAGATTTCCAATTCCTAGATTACAACACATTTTTCCATTGAAGGATAAAAAGAACACCATGATTGTTGGAGCAACATCTTCAAATAGTTAGATCACATTGCAAATGATGAGTTAAAAAGAACAAGCATCTTTTGTGTTTGGCACGCTTGTGCAAATTTTATCGAGTGGTCCTACTTCTAACACACACTATCCTCTCCCTTGGCTTTTGTGGTCCTAGGTGCAAGAGAAAAGTGTTAGTAACACTCAAAGTTTATATTTTTAAGAGAGGCTTGCCAAGAGACACATCACTCTTGGGAATGGCCTCGCGCAGTAAATCCTTCGAACCACTATAGAAATCAGGTGAGAGCGAAAGCTGTAGCCTTGGCTATAGTTGTTCCTACAGTGTAACTTGTCGAAAGGACAAATGGGCCCCACCACAAGTTACAAGGATCTTAAGTGAGTCACTGTAGAATGAACTTATGTCCAAAAACATCAAAAATTACTAAACACCTTTAAGTAGAAGCCCACCCATTCTATTTATTGAGGATATTTGTGATAAATTCAGTGCAAGAGCATAGAAGGTTTTTCTCCCAAGATACTCACCATACAGATTTCCTTGAGTAGAAAGATAGCTTTTTGAAAGGTTACTTGTAGCCCGATAAAAGTGGTGACTCCCCCATCATAGGGATCATCTATTTGTTATGCTCACACAAGACTAAGTATATCACATCCTTACCCATCACGGCGGGATTCATAAGGTATGTAGTACCAAAGTCGAAGAAATATCAAGATGTGGGTTGAAATTATCGCAACTGGCCATTTGACCTTAGGGATAAAGAGTGTTTGAAGTGTTTTCATTTTTAGTCAAAGACTAGTGCAAATTGAGCTGACTTCAGGCTTTGGAAACACCTAAAATACATTTGAAAGAAAGGGTCATAAAAAGTTCAAAATATTAGGTTGATCTAGACCCATACTTACTTGTGCCTTTTGAGACAACATTCTTGTGTTTGTGTGCTTGCTTTGTTTTCTTGTCAAAAAAAAATCATAAACCCAAATCAAAACAAGTAATCATCCAACACAAACATTTTCAAAAACACAAAAGATCCAAAACAAAGAGCAACAACAAAAAGTATCAAACTATATGACCATTCTTCACATCTTGAGAAAGAAGAATCTTCATCAATAGATCAACTTGAAGAAAATACCATTGAGCTCAAAGGATTTTATCAAAAGGAGGAAATACTTCTATCTTAATATACAAATCTTTGTCTCTCATAGAACCTTCTTGCATCACATGCGTCTATACCTTCAAGGGAAATCAAACGAGTTTGATCAAGAGTCATTAAACCATAGAGCTTTTACTCAATATCGAGCTTTGAGTTACCATCAAAATAAGGGAGGCAAGATCAATCCTGCCTTCTTTCCAGATATTTGTATCACATATAACTCGGCTAGGAAAGAACCACCAACCCCTGAACAAGAAGAGGAAGAATTTGTTCCTTTTGTAACACAAAGTTTCTATTGAAGTTAAACATCCCATCCATTATCATATTCATATCTCATCAAATCCATTCCAACTCTCAAAATATCAAAAGCTTTTTGTCCTAAGTTCTATTTCTATATTGCTTGAATCAAACACAAACACATCACTTTTTAGAGTGTCTCTATATCTAGGATAAACTCATCCTAAGAGGCATTTATACGCAGGTTAAAACTAGTCTATGAGTGCAATCCTCTCATTACTAGGTAGTTGAGTCTGTAATACATCTCAAATTTCTCTAAACCTTATCACATCAAACTTTTTCAATCAAACAGAACAAGCAATTCAAGAAAGAACTTTGGTACCATCTACCTTTATTGCTAGAGATTCATATGCAAAACATTTCACCAAACATTAATCTTTCATTTCATCATCAACTCATCATCATTTTCATCAAACTTAAACAAAAACTTGTAAACAAAATGGCTCATACCAGGTCCAGGTCTAGACAACAAGAAATTGAAGAGGAAGAGGAAGAAAATATCAATGAGTTCCAAGAAGACCTAGGAGGAAATATAAATGATGAAAATCCAAGCACTCCTACTCCAGCAACAATAGAAAGGGAACAAAACAACCCTCTCTTTAATAGAATTTTTGATGAAATACTCAGGAGCAACACCGATGCTCACTTTTTATGACTTGTTCAAGAGGGGGATAAACTACCCTCTGACTTTGATGTTGCACAATGAAGACAAGCATCAGAATGCCAAAGTCATAATGAGGATGAAAGAGGTTGAGAACATATCAGATACAACCTTAATCAATGTAATCCCCCACCTCCTCCTCCTCCAAATGAAATAGAAATGTTGCGGCAACAAGTTGAGAATCTCGCCCAACAACTTCATAGTGGTGTGAAAACTAATCAGTTTTCACTTAATGACATTTGTCCTTATCCCTTTGATAGGAATCTTCATATGCCACCTTTTTTATGAGGGTTTGAAACATCCAAGTTTGAAAAGTACTGAGGAAAAGGAGATCCTCATGATCATGTTAGAGAATTCCATTCAGCTTGCCTCGAAGTGACATACGAGGATACATACCTAATACGCCTTTTTCCCCAAAGCTTGGGAGGAACAACCACATCATGGTTTTCCCAATTACCAGGTGGCATTAGGACATTTGAAGAACTCATCCAAAAATTCCTGGCACATTACTCACATAACATTGAACGTGATATCACCATGGCTGATCTATGTAACACTAAACAAAAACCAGGTGAACTATTTTCAGTCTTTCTGCAATGATGGCATCAAATGTCTAGTAGACAGTCTCTTCAGTTACCTGAACAAGAACTAGTGGAAATATTTATTTCCAACTTAAATGACGAAATGGAATTTCACCTAGACTTAAAAGACACAGACTCTTTCAATGACATGATCACAAAAGGCTTAAAATGTGAGCGGGCTCTCATAAAAAAAGGGCTTATCAAAATATATAATGAACCAAAGGATGGCCCTCGCCCACGCTTCAATAGTGACAAGCCTAACTTCTAGAAAAAAAACAAAAATATTGTCAATGACGGGGTCATGGATGTAAGAACTATCAAAAGTGCACAACCTGTGGTTAGATTTGCAGGACAAAACCCCCCACCCAAGAATAACACAGTTGCTCCTCCAAATCAAGGCCACACCACATCTCAAGATGAACCTAGACAGCGTCAACAAAATTTTAAACCAAAGCGAACATACACTTCCTTAGGAGAACCCATCGAAACCGTGTTACATCAGTTGGTTTCTCAAAATCTAGTAACCTTACCCAAAACATCAAATTATGAACCTCAAGTCAAACCTTCATGGTGGAGGGATACTGAACATTGCGACTTCCATCAAGGGAAAGGACATAAGACAAGCAATTGTCACAGATTGAAAGATCTTATTCAGGATCTTATTGACCGAGGTAAAATCGAAATCGAAGGAAATGACCCAAAGACAACAAACAATGATCATCTCATGTTTAAAAATCCACTTCCATCACAAGGTCAAAGGGGTCCTTCCACTTCAGGGTGAAACACAGATACCACCAATTATACGCAAGCCACATATAATTACACTATGAATCACCTATATGATGCCAGTGAACAAATTGCAACTATTACCATAAAAAATCCCAGCTCCACTTGCAATGTTGTTACACATCGTGACAAGATTACCATAAAAGCAGCTCCACAAGGCACCCCATCTATCCCAAAGCAATATAACCTTGTGGAACAGTTAGAAAAAGCACCCGCAGTGATATCTATCTTAGATCTATTATGCCTATCTCCATCCCATAAAACAATCTTGGATCAAGCTCTCCAAGAGGTGTTAGTTCCTACAAACCTAAATACAGATCAGTTCCAAGCCATGGTCAGAAATCTTAGGTCAACACCTTGTCTCACTTTTTTTGAAAGTGACAACACATCCTTCCAGCAACCTCATACTACCTCACTCCACATTGAAGGGTTTATCAACCAACATAGGATCAAGCGAGTCTTGATCGACAATGGAGCAGGCCTGAATATCTGTACTCTACAATTAGTCACTGCATTGGGATATGCAATTGAATTAGTGGATCCCCACAAGAAGATCACAATCAAAGCTTATGATGATGCAGAGCGTTCATCCAAAGGAGCTATTATACTACCAATCTGAGTGGGCCTCGTGGTGAAACACATCATATGTTAGGTTTTGGACCTTCCTCTTCCATACAATTTGTTGTTAGGAAGACCTTGGATACATGCCATGCAAGCCATTCCATCCACCTACCATCAGTGTATCAAGTTCCCACATATTGGTGTAGAAATCACAATCCTGGGCGATGCAAACCCCTTTGCATATTTTCATAATATAAGTCTGTAGCGTCGTAAATTGTACGCACTTGCTAGGGTGGTACAATTTCACACCTAGTTTAGCACTCGCCTTGGTGCATTTTACATTTTGCATTGCATTTCTCCTTTAGCACTTAATTAATCAAATTAATTAGGTCTAAGGTCCTATTTCATCATCCTTCACATCATAAAGTTGGGCCCTTTCATTAAAGTGTGCCCCTTTTAATGTTATTCCTCCAATACATCATCTAATCAAAAACCCTAATTAGGCCTTCTTTTGAACTTGGGGGCTTGATTTCGGGGGTCAAAACATCTCGAAATCACCTGTAACTTCGGGATTCTCTCTAAAATCATCATATCTGACGGCCTTGAAAATTTGGTGAAAAGTTGCCAGGACCATGGCGCCTGGAGTGCACACGGTCCGGGACATTTTTCCCAAAATTTTAGGAGCACGATCCAATCATAAAATAAAGCTTAACCCCAAGAAATTGGCAGGATATTCAATCTCTAGGTTGGTCAAAAGACGAAATTATGACCTAGGGTTTCATACATAAGAGCTCTCTTTCTTCATTTGAAAGGATCCGAATTTTGTTTTCAGGAACCTCATATGCAGCGAAAGAGAAGATCTTTGAAGACTTCAACAACATTCAACATCCCTCTATCAAGCATTTATCAATTCCATTCATCCATTTAGGGCTTGGAAGACATTGAAGAGCAATAGGAGATTACCAACTGAAGATTGGCTTGTACCTCTCCCTTGGGGGTTGGGTATGATTTCATGTTGTTTTCATGTCTTTGCATAAGCTTCAATATATCATTTATTCATGTTTTAGATCACTTTGCATCTTGATCTAGAGCATTTACATTATCCTTTACAAGCAATTAGGGTTTACTTTCTAGGTTGCTCTAGTTTGCTTACTTGCATTTTAGATCTTGCACACACACAAGGTTTGCACACAAATTAATTTTACAATACAACTTGGCTATGCATGGAGGTGGAAATCATCGAAGCGGGGGTTTGAATAAGGCAAAACCATATATAGCCATCCAAACACCCTTTTCAGATATAAGTGCAGGTTTCGGGACTCGGACGACGCCGCAGGTTACAGATCCGGGAAAAGTAGGTCGAGACAGCACCCCACACCAAATTACAGAGCAAAAGACCAGGGTAGGGGCATGGGGTGCCTTGGTCCTACCAGGACAGGGGTGCTGGGTGCCCTGGTCCCTGGGAAAGAGGCGCTGGGCGCCCTGGTCCTCCTGACAGACAACATTTTAGACAGTTTTCCAGAGTGCAAAACAGCAGTTTCAGGTGTAGTTCCGGGACAGAATCAGGACAATGGCGCCCGTGCCCCCGTCCTGAACATTTTCAGTCAAATTTTGACTCTGGGTACGCATCTGCATTCTTGTCTTATCCTTGTGTTTGTAGCTTTCCATTGTTTAAGTTCAATTCTGCAATCTTGTTATTAGTTCATACTTGCATTTTAGGGTTAGGAATTGAACTTGCATAATCTTACCTTTCAATTACAACAAAGGAATAGAAATCCTAATAGGTAGCCCATGGCTCTCTCTTTCATAAAAAGAAGTAGCCAATTGTGTGATACCTCTAGGCTCTTTCGTATTCCGTAATGTGTGTCAAAAGGTAGGATTAGGGCATGTTAACCTAGTCTCGCTTTTTCCTCCACACAAAGTCATCAACCAGAGATTACCATTCACAACAATAGAGAAGCCATCTCATCCACATCATACGTAAGTCCAGCCTCTCTTTCCAGTTCAAACAACACTATACCCAAGAACGAGAAGCTCAAGATGAAAATAGCAGAGGAAGGTCCTAGGGAATACAATCTCAGCCAACTCTTTTGTGTTGGAAAAATGCCCACTTCTCCTAGAACACATGGCAAACCTCAACGGTTACTTAAAATGCCACTGGACAAGCCAGTATGTAATTTGACACCATTCATCCCTGGAAAGAATCAACAAGAAGAGACCAGAGATGAGGACTTAGCAGAATGGATCTATAAGGATCCCATCACCACCGATATTCCGCAAGCTAAGCTTCCCACAGATCAGTATGGAAAAGGCCTTATCATTATGCAAAGAATAGGTTATGATGGTCAAAGTGCTTTGGGACCTTGCAAGCAACGACGACATGAACTGCTACAGCCGAAATTAAAGCCCAAAGATAACACAAGACTAGGCTTTCAAAAGGAGATCTTTCCTAAACTCAGATTCAAAGGGAAACCAAGCAAACCATTATATTAGCCTATTACAAAGAGGTCACCTTTGGTTATATCAGTAGCACCACGCACCACACCAACTATTCCATTAAGGCTAAAAATCCCAGCAAAACCATCTACAACACCCTTCATCCCACCAATCAAACCAGCGATCCCATCAGTAGCAGCAATAACATCAATAGAACCATTAGCTGCAGTATCTACGACACCAACAGTTCCAGTAGAAGTAGCAGAGTCAACACTACCAATACTCCCCATATCAAATTCATTAATCCCCATAATCCTTCCTGCAACACCAATCATTTCATCTACAAAACTGATCACACCTGTAGTGTTTAACTCAAAGGACATCCCAGTATGGTATAGTAATCGGATACTGGAAAGTGACTCAAAGATTGACTCACATGAATGAAAATTTGATTCCATCTAGCTTAATACTTCAGATGAGGAAGACACATCACTACCTCCACCCCACAAAGACATCCCTATTTATGGAGAAGCACAAATATAGAGCTCTTGGGTTCCTGAACCAGAAACTTCTTCCACGGACCCTACGTCACATCCTACGCCTGATTCTAACAGGGAGAGTACCATCAACAAATTTCACCACAATGTCTTAACCCTCACTGACACATCTAACAAACTCAACCTAATCGATGAGGTAATGCCCATTATCCATCTTGAACTCATTGAATGGAACCAACCTAATCCCCCATGTCTTGACCATTTCCAAAATGATGAGGTGCTCATTGACTTCTTGGAACTATGGGACAACATACCAAGTGGGGATCACAAAGCTGGATTCACCATTGACCTTAATAGCGCAACATACTTTGGGGCAGATGTCAAACCTTTTAGGTGCAAAAATATAACAATAAAGCATGGATCTTCCAGTAAAAATCACACTGTGGCACTGTTTGATCCCAAGTAAAAAGAAAGAGTGTATCCAATGGTAAAAACCTCTCTGAGGTGCCTGAGGATGAAAGGTTTGACATCCTCCCCTCTCATACATAGCAGGAATGATCAATGATTCTCATCGACGAAACCAAAGAATACAATGTGGGGACTCCTAAAACTCCTCACCTCATACATCTAGCATCTCTTTTAACTTCAGAGGAACAACCCAAGTTTGTCAAATTCTTCCAGAAGTGCTAGATTAACTTTGCATGGTGATATAAAGACATGCCTAGTCTTGATCCGGATTTAGTCATGCATCACCTCACTATAGCAAAAGGAGCCAAGCCTATCAAGCAAAAGCTTCGCAAGATGCATCCTCAAATTGCAGTACTAGTCAAAGCAGAACTTAAGAAACTCTTGGATGTTGGTTTCATTCAACCAATTGATTATGTAGATTGGATCTCCAATATTGTGCCTTTCAGCAAACCAAATGGGGGCATCTATATTTGTACTGATTTCAGATATTTGAACAAGGCATGTCCTAAAGATGACTTCCCCCTACCAAATATCGACATCATAGTAGACCTAACAACAAGACATGCCATGCTTTCACTCATGGATGGTTTTTCAGGATACAATCAGATAAAGATCGTATTTGAGGATCAACATAAGACAACCTTCATATGTCCATGGGGAACATACTGTTGGAATGTAATGCCTTTCGGTCTAAAGAATGCAAGAGCGACCTATCAATGAGAAATGACCACTATCTTCCATGATATGATGCATACCATAATGGAAGATTATGTTGATGACTTACTGGCAAAATCACTCACAAGAGAAGGTCATCTAGAAATATTAGAGAAGATCTTTGATAGATTGGAACAATATCATGTGCGACTCAACCCAAAGAAATATGTCTTTGGAGTAACCTTAGGGAAACTTCTAGGATACATTATCTCAACCAAAGGCATTGAGGTCGATCCAACAAAGGTCAAAGCAATCATGGACATGCCACCTCCAAAGAACATCAGTCAGCTAAGGACATTACAAGGGCGGCTACAATCCATCAGAAGATTCATTGCACAATTGGCAGATAAGTGTCACCCATTTACACACTTGTTACACACGAAAATCCACTTTCAATGGGATACCAGATGCCAACAATCATTCCAGATGCTTAAAGACTATCTCATGAATACACCATTACTGATCCCACCAGATCTGAGTAAGCCTCTACTACTCTATATATCAGCAACAAATACATCATTGGGTGTACTATTGGCACAACACAATGTAGAAGGGAAAGAGTGTGTTGTTTACTACATCTCTCGCACACTGGTTGGCTATGAACTCAATTACACACCTATTGAGCGAGCTTTCCTAGTAGTAATCTTGGCAGCCACTGATCTAAGGCACTATTTGTTAACACATAAAGTACAACTAATTGCAAATATTGATCCACTCAAATACTTACTCAGTAAAGCAACATTGGCAAGCCGCTTGGCCAAATGGGTGATGATTCTAAGTGAATTTGACATCGAGTATGTGGACTGTAAGGCTATCAAAGGCCAAGTTATTGCAGATCAGTTGGTCAATGCTCCCCTCATAGGCGATCATCCTCTCATTTTCAATTCTCCAGATGAAGAGATATTCATGATCACAACAACACAACCATGGAAACTATACTTTGATGGTTCATACACTAGGCATGGCTCGGGGGCAGGCATTCTATTTATCACACCTCAAGGTGATAGCATCCCGAAGTCTTACATGCTCACATTTTTGTGTACAAACAACATAGCTGAATATGAGGCCTTGATCACAGGACTCAGGCTATCCATACAATGGAAGTTACAAGAACTACAAGTATATGGTGACTCCCAACTGGTCATTCGACAAGCAACAAATGAATATCAGACCAAGGATGACAAACTCATGTCGTACAAACAAATGGTAGACAAATTAAAATCATCATTTACTACTATCACCTTTGAGAAGATACCCAGAGATCATAATCGAGTTGCTGACACTATGGCTACCATTGCATCTCTCCTAGATCTTCCTCAGAATTCAACACACTATGAGTTCTTGGTAGAATAGCTTTGGATTCCCGCTTATGATATCCCCAAATCTGAGATGATATATCACTTTGTCAGTTCTGAATCCCCATGGTATGGTGAGTTCTACACCTACCTCCGCAATCACACACTTCCTCCCAACCAATCGAATAACCAACGTAAAACCTTCATTCGCCAAATCGCTCGATATACCATTATTGCTAAAACCCTATATCGATGCAGTCTTGATGGTACTCTCCTTCAATGTTTGGAACAAGATGAGATAAAAAAGGCCTTGGAAGAGGTACATGAAGGAATTTGTGGAACTCACGCAAGCGGTCCTTCCCTAGCAAAGAAGATCATACGCACTGGATACTATTAGCCGTCTATGGAAAAAGACTCCTATTACTTTGTCAGAAAATGCAAAAAATGCCAAGTTCATGGAGACCTGATACATGCACCGGCACAGGAATTGCAACCAATCACAGCACCATGGCCTTTTTGTTAGTGGGTACTTGACCTTGTGGGTTAAATCCATCCATCTTCATCCAATGGCCATAAGTTCATCATTACCACTACCGAATACTTCACAAAGTGGATCGAAGTTGTTCCACTTACTCAAGTTATTGGCAAGTAGATCACCTCATTCATCCTTAATTACATCATCTGTCGGTATGGTGTACCCATGTCCATCATCACAAATAACGGTCTTCCTTTCAAGAATCAGGATGTCCATGAGCTTTGTGAAAAGTTTCATATCCAACACCACTTTTCCACTCCCTATTACCCACAAGGAAATGGTCAGGCTGAAGCATTAAAGAAAAACATATTAAGAATCCTCAAGAAGATAGTCAATGATGCCACCTATGATTGGCATGTTCAATTGAATCTAGCACTATGGGCATATCAAACTAGCATTCAAACCCTTACAAGTGCAACTCCTTACTCATTGATATACGGCGCAGAAGCCATCCTTCCTATTGAAGTTCAAATACCATCTCTATGGGTTTCCTTGCATAATCTCATTGATGATGAAGCATACAGAGTATCCCATCTCCAAGACTTAGAGCTACTTTATGAGAAACAACAAGCTGCATACAACCACCTCAAAGCCTATTAGCAACGTATGAGCAGGAGCTGTAATCACCAAGTTAGACCTTATACTTTTGAGGTAGGTGATCTTGTTTTTAGGGAAAGTCCTCATAACCAACTAAATAGAGAACATCTGGGAAAGTTTGAATCAAACTAGCTTGGTCTATATGTTATCACTATTGTATTTGGGTCTAGGGCATATCAGTTGGCTACTTCAGAAGGAGAACTACTAGCAAATCCAATCAACAATATGCACCTTAAAAAGTTCTATACATGAGCTGCACAGAGCATTAGGCTCCCATACATATTGGAAAAACACCAAAAAACATTAGATAAATGTCCTGAAGAAAATACAAAAACATCAAAATAGTAAAGATAAATCATGCATCCAAATGGTGAACAACCACTCTGGTGGTACCTTGGGTCAGTGCGATGGTGAAAACTTGGCAAACAGGCGCCACTTGTAAAGGTTATGGCTCCACTATCTTTTAGATTTGTTGTGATCACATTCATTGCATCCACTCATCCATTAGTCAAACCATGGCTTGTTATTGATTTGCAATTAAGGATAGTACTTCATGCATCTTGCATCCCAATTTTTCATAGTCATGTCTAAGCTAGGGGAATGCCCTTAACCTATTTGATGGAAGTGGATTCCACATTACTTGTGATTCATTAAGTTCTTCATACAAAATCCAAAAAGATTCAAAATTGTCTCACAAAATTCCAAAAACATTCAAAACTGTCTCACAAAATCCAAAAACATTAAAAAAATGTCTCACAAAATTCCAAAAACATTCAAAAAACACACACAAAATCCAAAAACATTAGAAAACATAAAAAATCAATCAAAAACATGGCAACGCTTTTGTACATACACATTCAAGCAGATACCAAACAAACATTGTGAAATACTCAAAAAATGATCACTTATCACATCGATCAAACAATCAACATCAACACGCAAACTGTCTTAACAGGGATAAATCTTTCCTCACCAAAACAAAGACAAGATAACATTATTTTTGACAAGAAAATTTTGTTTAAGCTATCAAGTGCTTGGTCGGTTTGTTAGTTATTTATTCATTTATATCAGGTTCCTACGCTACTCTGGGATATCCACAAGTGATTAGAGTGGCTGGGATGGTTCCTAAGCATTGTTTGTATGTCTTCTACAAATTATTCCAATGAAGTTCTGGGGCATGTACTAATGGTGTCTATGTGGGAAGTTCACTAAGCTATGTGATCTTACAATCATGGCTCACTGTGGCTTGCTGACTACATCGTATACCTCGACCATATGAGCATGAACCATTATGGAGGGTCCATATTCTTTATTCTTTATTTATGTTGGTTGCTTGCAGGTATAATGCTCCATCCTTGGTTCCTACTTCCTCATCCAAGATTGATACTACCATGCTCAATGATGAAAAATAAAGCACTATGGATCATCATTCCATCTGATCTGTATATATTGCATTCTGTTGCATTCCATCCATCCATACATTCATAATAGATGCATATCATGCATACATAGTAATGAAAATGGATACTCTATTTTCCTCTTCTTCCATAGGAATGTGTCATAGGTCCTCCATTTCTTCTATCTAACATTGAACCCCACCCTCACCCTCCCCATCTTGGTAATCAGCATCACATACCGTACATTATCTCCCATCAAGCCAATTACTCTGTGTACATAGGCACATCGACTCACACACACCTAGACTATCAATAGATACTCTGATCAAGTATCTTCGAGTCTCAACAGGTAATCGATTATGGCAAACCTAGACTACAATAGGCATTTATCATAATGACCTAGTCTAAACGGGATTGCTATGATTCACCACAACCATCCATCACATGCACACACTATCAATTGATCAACCAATCAAACACAATCATAACGAACAATTACATCAGTTGTCTAAGTCTCAACAAGTATTTTGCTTCATATACCTTGACTTCATCGGGCAATTACATCAATTGTCTAAGTCACATCAGGTCACTTTGATTCACTTACTCAGACTTTATCCTATCCAAGCGAACAACTGACATCAACTGTCATGCTTTGACTCAACCGGGGCAATTAAACCGATTGCACCAGATTGTCCAACCAATTATAATCAATTGTACAGTATCAATCAAAAGCACAACACCACATTTGCACCATATCTCTTGCATAACCTATGGGTACTCACTAGCTTGCCATTTCTCCATATTCACTCTGTTTTCTTCCATTCTTTCACCGTTATTGCTAATTTCTTTTATTCTACCTCCCCTCCACTTCTTTCTATTTTTTGAGAGATCGCCCGATTTTTCAAAAATTTCCGGCCCATCACTCGAGGGGGCATACCACCCACTAAATTAACATTTCTGGGGCATATTTCTTCACACCTATTTTTCTTTCTTTGAAACGAGGCGATAAAACTGCACCATCTCAAAGAGAGGCAAATGTAGTCACATAAATTTGCCCACTTAATTAAATGAATATTTAGTATTTATTTTATTATTTAACCATCAATCAATAATTAATTAAATTAATATTTAATTAATTCATCTTAACCCTCTTATCCTATTAATTAAATAAATTATTCAATTTATTTGATTTAATTCACTTAACCAAATTCAGACCATTAATTAAATAAATAAATCATATTTGTTTAATTAAATCTTCTCTCACATTTAAATAAATTAATATTTATTTAAATCCCCCAAAATCCCATCTCTCACATTTAAATAACCTTTATCTTCCACCCACTTGCATTTTCCTACAAATGCAAGTTGCACAACTATTTTAAATAAATAAATTATTTATTTAAAATCCTATTTATCCTCACCCACTTGAAACCTTTAATGGTTTCCCTTAAAGTCTTGAAACTTAATGGCTTCCTTCTAGAGTCTTCTCAAACCTTTAATGGTTTCCCTTAGAGTCTTGAAACTTAATGGCTTCCTTCTAGAGTCTTCTTAAGCCTTTAAAGGCTTCCCTTAAAGTCTTCAAGCATTTAATTCTTTATCTTCCTTTTTCTCATGTAAATAAATTAAGATTTATTTAAATCCAAAATTCACATTCACATTTAAATAAATAAATATTTATTTAAATATCTATCAAAATACAAATTACACCATTTAATTGAAATAAATGATTTTATTTCAATTGAAAATCCCAAAATTCCTCCCACTTGCATTCTCCTACAAAACCCACTTGCAATCCTAACGCCCTTCTAGATTCTTCTAACCCCTTCCTAATTAGCCTAATCCATCCCCTAAATATTGTCACATTCCTAAGTTGTTGGCATTTTAATAAGGATATTGAGAAGGTTGTTGATGATTATGGATATAACTGCTAAAGGATGTTTACTGTCTTAATATTATTATTTTGTCATTGATGTCAAGAAATTGATTTTCTAATTCAGTATGATGTTGCCATATCTTAAGAAGTATGATTTGATGAGTATAAAGTTGTCGGTAAAAAACACAGAAAGAATGTGATGAGTAAGGCGAGGAATAAGTTATTCAATGGGCAACTATTACTGAGTTAGGCAATGATGAGATCATGATGTTTAGATTGTTTTGACATCCTACATATGTTATTGATTGTAAGGTTAATACTATACTATGTTACCGAGCAAAGAACCTAGTCGGTAAACCCTAAGGTTATCGCTATCGGTTAATGAAGGCAGAATGTCTACCGAGTGAAGTTTAGTATTTACCGAGTTGCAACCGAGTAATAACAAAATGCATTGAATGAATAAAAGCATTATTTAATGAAGGAAGCTGATGAGCTAGCTATGATTAAATGATTGGTATGCTGTGAATGAAGTTTGTTAAAGAATCTATGGCAAAGGAAAATCGGTAGGAAGATCTAAAGCGTAGATTGAACCGCAATACCCGAGCACAAGTTCCAAGAAATGTATGCAAGTTCCAAGGTGGGGTAAAATGTTTTCAGATCGAAGGATACATTGAACTTGGTTAAGTTTGAAGATTTGATGGCTATGATTGATCATGGGAAATGTGATCAAGGAGATTAAGTGGTTGGCAAATTGTTTATAAATAAGGAACTATTGATAAACAATGTATGTGGGCAAGTGTATGCACAAGGATGCTACATAGTGATTACTGAGAACAGAAGCTTGAAGACCTATTTGAATAACAGAGTATAGAGCCCAGCAGATGGACAAGATTAGTTCTATGTCTAGATTGTATTGAGCAAATAAGAATCTGCTTTAGCATTTATAGATGTGAAGTTGCAGATAGATTTTTATTTTGTGTAGTGACAGAAAATCTCTTAACCGAGTGGACTTAACAGTATTATTTGTAAAACCCTCTAGCAAGGTGACATTCTAATTGAGTGTTTGAAATCCTTTAGCAATGTCACTTCTAATAAGGTGAAGATCCTAACAGATCTAAGGGAAATCCCTTAACTGGGTTACATCTAGCAATGTGTTTGTAATCTTTAACAGGATTTGCTTTTAACTGAGCATACTCTAGAAGAGTATATTTCTTAGTGGGTCCGAAATCCCATAGTGGTTTTTCCCTATTTGGGTTTCCATGTTAAATTTGGTGTTTTGAGTGTTATGATGTTTATATGCTTATGAGTTTGCATGTTTAGCAGTTTTGGTTTTATTGTTGAAGTATATGTTACCGAGGTTGAATCTGTTGTTTTTATGGAAGATTAAGTTTGTATGATTCACCCCCCCCCCTCTCATCTTGTTAGCTTGGCATCTGTACTTAACATTAAGTATCAAAACTATCAATTGGTATTAGAGCTTGGACTCTGGAAGAAAAGTTTGAAGGTACTTGAGGAAAAGATCCAAAGATGTAGAAGAGGGATGCACTAAAGCTGAATAAGTAAAGTTTCTCTACATGGCAGAAAAAGGATGAAGCTGCACCTATCAGGAGTTGGAGAATATGTTGTATATGATTTGGAGAATGATTTCATTATACTGAGCACCTATCCATTGACAATGGAAGAGATAAAGGCAAAGCAAGAACATATTCAAGAAATGATTGAAATAACATCTACATTGACTGACTCAAAGTTTAATGATCTAGAAAGTTGCAATGATGCCAAGGCAATGTGGGACAAGCTCATATCTATGTATGGTGGAGATGAACATGTTCAAAGAGAAAAAGTGGATATCTTGAGAGGACAACTTGAATCTATGAGGATGAATGAAGGTGAGAACATAACCCAGTACAGTACAAGACTAAAGGAGATTGTCAATCAAATCAAAGGAGTAGGTGGAACTATTGAAGAAAAGGATATAACAAGTAAGTTGTTAAGAACCCTTCTACCAGCTTATGCAATCCGAGTATCTGCAATCAATGAATTGAGGTCTGTACCCAATATGCCAGTTTCTTTAGATGATACTATTGGTAAGCTACATGCATTTGAGTTAATTAACTTTGATAATAGTGGGTCATCGATAAATAAAGTTGAGTCTGCATTTAGTTCCTTTCATATTGGTGAATCTGATGATTACAATGATAGAATGAGTAAGTACACTAAAGGGGATCATAGTGGAGCAAGTGAAAGATTTCGCAAGAACATGGAAGAAGTACACAAACTGTATGAGGAAATTAGAAAGCAAGAAGAGTTTGAAGCACTATTAGCCAGAAGGTTACCGAGAGGCAAAGGTAAGTATAAAGGAAAACTACCTTTGAAATGTTTCAATTGTGATAAGATAGGATATATGGCTTCTAACTATCCTGACAAAGATTCTATTGAAAAGAGAGATTACCGAGATGACAGACAGAAAGATAATCATTACAGAGGACACCGAGACTTTAGGAGAAGAGATAGAAAGTCATGCCTAATAGCTGATGAGGAATCCAATGATGATAAATCAGATGAAACTGATACAGAAGAAGTAGTTTATGTGGCTATCAAAGATGGATCAGATGAAGAAAGGTATGAAGAAAAATCCCTAATATCTCACATAAATACTAATGATTCTTGGATCATAGATGGTGGATGCTTACATCACATGATAGGTGATAAACACAAGTTTGTTATGTTTGAAGATTATGATGGAGGCTATGTAAGATTTGGTAATGATGCACCATGTCCGGTAAAAGGTAAAGGATCTATAACACTTCTTGACAATGCAAGATGCAATCATGTTTATTGGGTTGAAGGTTTGAAATACAATTTGTTGAGTGTAGCACAACTAAACAATACAGGCTACCGAATAGAATTCCAGAAAGGAATTGTCAAAGTTCATGACAAGCATGGAAAGTTAGCTGCTATCGGGACACAAACAAAAGGTAACACATTTCACCTTGACTGAACTCAGAACAAGTGTCTTTATTGAAAGATATATGATACCTGGTTATGGCATAAAAGGTTTTGTCATGTAAATTTTGATAATCTGATCAAAATAAGCAAGAAGCACCGAATAAGAGGTCTACCGAGTCTTGAAAAACCTAAGAACGCTATGTGCTGAGGATGCCAGATGGGTAAAATGACAAGATCAAGCTTTACAAGTAAGTCCTACACTTCTAAGGGAATTTTAGATCTTGTGCACACTGATCTTTGTGGTCCTATGAAGGTTCAAAGTTATTATGGTGATAAATATTTCATATTATTTGTGGATGATTACTCAAGGATGATGTTAGTTATGTTTAAATGGTACAAGGCAAGAGTTGAAAATGAAACAAGAAGACAACTGAAATGTCTTAGATCATACAGAGGAGGAGAGTTCACATCTGATGAGTTCAACTTATTCTGCGATGATCATGGTGTAAAAAGACAAGTCTCAGTACCGAGAACTCCACAACAAAATGGAATTGCTGAGAGAAGAAACAGATCTATTGTGGACTGTGCTAGAACCTTTATGATTGAAAAGAAAGTGCCACAAACATTTTGGAGAGAAGCAATAAGCACAACAGTTTACACCCTGAACTAAGTACAACTGAAGAAAGGAACTTTGAAGACACCATATGAGATCTGGTATGACAAGAAACCTAATGTAAGTTATTTTAAAATCTTTGGAAGTTGATGCTATGTACACAAAGATGATAGAAATGGCAAGTTTGATCAGAAAAGTGAAGAAGGAACATTTCTTGGTTATTCTTCTAGAAATAAAGCATTTAAATGTCTGATCAAATCATCTAACAAAATAGTAGAAAGTGCAAATGTGAAAATTGATGAATTTGCAGAAAGAAATGATGAAGGAAACTCCAAGGAACCAGAAGATTATGATGAATTTGTCTATGTTCAACCGACAGGTCCTCCCAAGAAAACTGCAGAAGAAAATGAAGAGAATATCTAGTT
The DNA here is from genome assembly GCF_030272615.1 of Cryptomeria japonica. NCBI lineage: Eukaryota > Viridiplantae > Streptophyta > Pinopsida > Cupressales > Cupressaceae > Cryptomeria > Cryptomeria japonica. The sequence continues at coordinate 40,004,864 of NC_081406.1, read as the reverse complement.
ACCAAGTGATGAAGAAGATCACACAGAGCCTACCGAGCCTGTATTAGCCAAGTATGTCAGAAGACATCATGCATCAAGTCCGATTATATGAGATAAGGATGATCCAGTGATGACAAGGAACAAATTGAGATAGAACACATGTCTGATATCTGAATTTGAACCGAGGATAGTGAAAGAGGCATTTAACAATGAAGATTGGATAAATGCTATGACAAAAGAGATTGATCAAATCAAGAAGAATGACACATGGACACTGGTCCCAAAACCGAAGGACAAAAATGTAATCGGTACAAAGCGGATTTTCAGAAACAAGATGAATGAAAAAGGTGAGGTCATTCGAAATAAAGCAAGATTAGTTTGTGAAGGTTATGCCCAAGAAGAAGGAATTGATTATGGTGAGACTTTTGCACCTGTGGCAAGACTTGAAGGAGTAAGAACATTATTGGCATATGTTGCTTACAAGATTTTCAAGGTATATCAAATGGATGTCAAATCCACATTTCTGAATGGTATATTAGAAGAAGAAGTTTTTATTGAACAACCTGAAGGATTTGTTGAAGACAAGAATAAAGACCAGGTATGTAAATTGAACAAAGCTTTATATGGTCTGAAACAAGCACCTAGAGCATGGTATGAAAGATTACACTCTTATTTAATCAAGATTGATTTTATAAGAACAAGTGAAAATAGTAATATGTACATGAAGAATGATGAAAATGGAATACTGATCTCAACCATATTTGTTGATGATATTATCTTTTGTGGAAATGACTCTCTATGAAAGAACTTTGGAAATGAAATGAGCAAAGAATTTGAGATGTCATTAATCGGTGAGATAAAGTATTTCATAGGTTTACAGATACTACAAATGAAAGATGAGATTTTCATTACTCAATCCAAGTACATAAAGGAAATCTTGAAGAAATTTGGAATGGAGAATTCAAAACCAGTAAGTACTCCTATGACTACCAACTGTAAACTACCAAAGAATGATGAATCTGCATCTGTTGATGAGACACTTTACCGATCCATGATTGGAAAGCTACAATATGTTGTTCACAACAGGCCAGACATAGCACATGCAGTAGGTATAGTTGCAAGATTCTCTGCAGATCCTAAGGAAACACACATGGCAACAATCAGGAGAATTTTCAGATACTTGAAAGGCACCGAGGATTATGGCTTAGTATATCAGAAAGGAAATGTTTTTGACTCAAAAGTTTATATTGATACTGATTGGGCAGGCAACATTGATGATAGAAAAAGCACAAGTGGAGGAGCTTTCTTTTAGGAGAAAGACTAGTGAGTTGGCTTAGCAAGAAACAAGGATGTGTTTCACAGTCAACAGCAGAAGCTGAATACGTTGTTGCAGCATTGAATTGTACCAACATAGCATGGATCAAACAACTGTTGGAAGGTATAAATGAGCAAGTTACCGAGCTAGTAACTATATTCTGTGACAATACTAGTGCCATTAACATTTCAAAGAATCCTATTATGCACTCTAAGACAAAGCACATCTCTATCAAATATAATTATCTTAGAGAAGAAGCTCAAGAGAAGAAAGTGGTGTTGGAGTATGTTAGCACAAAGCAACAAATATCAGATATCTTCACCAAGCCACTACCAAGGGACACTTTTGAGTATCTCAGAAGTAAGTTAGGGGTCCTATCCCTATCTTCCATTCACTAACTGAGTTCAGTGAACACATCAATTCGATGAATCTACAGAATATTATGTGTGGATTGATGCTTATTTACACACTTTAGGATGTTTTCTAAAGGTGTGCAGGAAACAATAACAGGGAATAGGAATTAAAGTCAAAATGCTCTAATCGAGACTAAGTTGACACATAACAAAAGGAAATCACTTCATACAGGGAGAAATTATGTTTTAGTTCTTTACTTTTTTGGCATTGTTGTCAAAGGGGGAGAAGACTGAAGAAAAGGGGAGAAGAATAATGTATGGGGGAGAAGACTGATGACAGGGGGAGAGCATTTCAAAATCAATTAGGTCATATCAATTGGTTTTTCCATCAATGCCAAAGGGGGAGATTGTTGGTATTTCAATAAGGATATCAAGAAGGTTGTTGATGATTATGGATATAACTGCTAAAGGATGTTTACTATCTTAATATTATTATTTTGTCATTGATGTCAAGAAATTGATTTTCTAATTTAGTATGATGTTGCCATATCTTAAGAAGTATGATTTGATGAGTATAAAGATGTCGGTAAAAGACACAGAAAGAATGTGATGAATAGGGGAAGGAATAAGTTATTCAATGGGCAACTATTACCGAGTTAGACAATGATGAGATCATGATGTTCAGATTGTTTTGATATCCTACATATGTTATTGATTGTAAGGTTAATACTATACTATGTTACTGAGAAAAGAACCTAGTCGGTAAACCCTAAGGTTATCGCTATCGGTTAATGAAGGCAAAATTTCTACTGAGTGAAGTTTAGTATTTACTGAGTTGCAACCGAGTAATAATAGAATGCATTGAATGAATAAAAGCATTATTTAATGAAGGAAGCTGATGAGCTGGTTATGATTAAATGATTGGTATGTCATGAATGAAGTTTGTTAAAGAATCTATGGCAAAGGAAAATCAATAGGAAGATCTACAGCGCAGATTGAACCGCAATACCCTAGCACAAGTTCCAAGAAATGTATGCAAGTTCCAAGGTGGGGTAAAACATTTTCAGATCGAAGGATACGTTGAACTTGGTTAAGTTTGAAGATCTAATGGCTATGATTGATCATGGGAAATGTGATCAAGGAGATTAAGTGGTTGGCAAATTGTTTATAATAAGGAACTGTTGATAAACAATGTATGCGGGCAAATGTATGCACATGGATGCTACATAGTGATTACCAAGCACAGAAGCTTGAAGACCTATTTGAATAACAAAGTATGGAGCCTAGTAGATGGACAAGATTAATTCTATGTCTAGATTGTATTGAGCAAATAAGAATCTGCTTTTGCAATTTTAGATGTGAAGTTGCAGATAGATTTTTATTACCGTTATTTTGTGAAGTGATAGAAAATCTCTTAACCGAGTGGACTTAACAGTCTTATTTGTAAATCCCTCTAGCAAGGTGACATTCTGATTGAGTGTTTGAAATCCTTTAACAAGATCACTTCTAACAAGGTGAAGATCCTAACAGATCTAAGGGAAATCCCTTAACTGGGTCACATCTAGCAATGTGTTTGTAATCTTTAACAGGATTTGCTTTTAACCGAGCATACTCTAGAAGAGTATATTTCTTAGTGGGTCCGAAATCCCACAGTGGTTTTTCCCTATTTGGGTTTCCACATTACATCTGGTGTTATGAGTGTTATGATGTTTATATGCTTATGAGTTTGCATGTTTAGTAGTTTTGGTTATATTGTTGAAGTATATGTTACTGAGGTTGAATCTGTTGTTTTTATGGAAGATTAAGTTTGTATGATTCACCCCTCCACCCCCTTTCATCTTGTTAGCTTGGAATCTGTACTTAACATTAAGTATCAGAACTATCATAAGCAACTTGGAGTCACTTCTCAAAGCCCTCAAAGTCTTTGAAAGGCATTTAAGGCTTTAAGCCTTCAAATTGTTAACCTCTAAAGTCTTCCAAACCATTAAAGACTCTTACATAACCATTTATGGTTAACTCACCTTTTACCTTTGGTTAGAGACTTTCCTCTAACTTAACCATCCTTTTGACTCATGGGTCTCTTCAAAGCATTTATTTCTTTGACTAAGGTAGCCATTTAACCCTTGCACATTCATTTATCCCTTGCACATTCATTCATCCCTTGGATAAAAGGAATATCCATTAACCTAACCCTAACCCAACCCCCCAGGGTAACCATCATGTCCCCTCAAGCATTTAATGCTCCTTATCTCTCCTCTCAAGCCTCCTCATGGTGACACTTGTCAACATGGGATTGGGTTGAAAGTCTCACATGGATTGAATATCTTTCAATCCTAACCCTTGTTAAGATTGCTCAATCTTAACCCTTCATTTCCCCATTTCTTCTATAAATAGAACCCTTCTCCTCAAGCAAAAAAGGAAGCATTAGAGTATTGTTGTTATACTGGTATTAGCATAGAGCTCTTTCATACCATCACTATCTACACTTGAATAGCATTTGTTTATCATATCCAACCATCTTGAATCTCCATATGGCATCAATGGCTAGTGCTAAAAGCTAAGAGGTACACTCATGTGGAACTTGGAGAGGAGAGGAACAAGGGAGGAGAAACTATGAGCATCTTGATTAGCATTTGGAGGAGTATAGTTTATCTATTCTATGTTTGTATGATTTCTATTTCATGCTTAATATCTCTCTTGATATGCCTGTTTAGGATAATCTTTTATTGCTAACACTAACGTTTGTTTCTTGTGCTCTTGTATGTGTTGCCATCAAATAGATTTTCTAATCCTTTTTGTAGAGAATCAAATATTACTTACAATGAGGGGCCTGCACATGCAGGAAGGCCAACTACCTAGAGCTCATTGCTCAATAAGAGTCACACTGACTACAAAAGTGGATAATGAAATCCATTACAATGTACTACTTCAAAGTAGCATCAACTATGCCAGGTTCAGTACCGTTTTAAGTTCATTCTATAACCAAAACCTTCACTGTCAACTATATCTCCTTATACAAAATATCATCCATATATTCTCGCCATGCATATACCTTGCTAATATACTACACAAAATGATCTATAGGATCTCATACATATATATGAGTCTTTTACAATATGCCATGTCAGCTTTACAAAAGATAATTACAATTAAATACAATAAACAAAAGTTTATTCCTTATTGGCTAGGGTGCCGGTATGCATTATTGCCGCTGCCGATGTATGTAGATGTCTATGCCAGTGCTGGTGCTTGTCGGTGGCTTTACTAGATGAGTTCCAGAAGGTTGCCAGATGGTTTCCATCAATGACAACACCAACTATTTTCATAAGAGTGTAGAATGCCAACAATCTCCCCCTTTGGCATTGATGGCAACACATGAGAAAAATCCAAAAACTATTTCCAAAAAGCGAAGTCCAAAAAGTTACCAAAAAGATGTGCTCCCCCTGAGCAGATGATCTCATCTGATTAATCATTTTTCTTTGTCCACTACTCCCCCTTTGACATCAATGACAAAGGTTGTCAAAAATTGTCAAACGAGTGCAAAAATTTCACCTCAAAGTTTGTAACCTATTGGTTACAATCTAAAATATATCTACCAAAACCAAATTTAAACTCTACATGAATTTGTTTCTGTCATTTAAGGTTGCCTCGGTCTATTGGATCGTGCCGATGAGATGATGCATGTGCTCTTCCGGTGATATTTCTCCTTGAAGTATTGCCTTAGATATCTCATTTCTCAGAGAGATAAGGTTGTCCAACTTAGGATCAAGTTTATACGTAAGTTCTCTGGCATTATCCTTAATCCTTGCCTTATATTTCTCAAATCTCTCCAATTTCTCCTCAAAGCCTGCTATTTCTTGCTAAATAACTGATATAGGTTCGGATGAACCAATTATGTTATCAGCTATGTCATCTATTTCTTTTTGTACTCTACTTATTTCCTTTTCTATGTCCTTTGTCAAAAGATGTGGTTTGCCTGTTTCTCTATACAACTCTTTATATTCCAAAATTGTAGTATTCAGTGTCGGTAATAGTGTATTTATGTGTTCTGTGCACTTCTTTATTGTATCCTCAAAGAATTTATCCTTTTCCTTTTCAACTTTCTCTTTGAAGGTGTCCTCATTCACCTTATCAACTGTTATTACATTGTCAGTAATGAATTTGGGCAATGTGTCCAATTTACCTAAAGAATCCTTTACATGATCTATATTACATTTCAGTATAATCAATTTAAGAATTGGTATGGTGTCATCAATTTGCTTGTAAGCCAATGCATTACAGTCAGTTATCTTCTTGATAGAGTCTAGGAGTACCTCTGTCACATTAGTAGGTCTGAATTCACTTGATGAAGTACCAGATGTTTGACCAACTACCTTAATTACCTCTATGCTTCCAGCATTTGTAACCATTTTGCTTGTGTTATCCTCCGGTGGGTCAGTTTGAGTTTGCATTTCAACTAGTAAAGGTTTGTCTGATTGTTTAGGTATCTCAGTGATTACCGGTTTCACTACCTCAATATGCACCTCTGCCTCTATCGGTTTCTTAGTGTGCTCCACTGTCGGTATCTCTGTCTCAGTAGGTTTCTCTGTGCTAGCATCTATACTATTATTATTCATTCTAATATCCAATGGTTTCTCTGTTTGTAGTGTTTGCTCAGTTTGTAATGATTGTTCTATTGGGATCTCAACCTCAATAGTCTCTACTGATTTATCAACAATGTTGCCACTGTCAACATTATTGTCCTTAGCTTATGTACCATCCTTATCCACAACAATATTTACTTCCTGAGTGTCTACATTCATGATGAATAGTATTTTAGATTCAGGATTAGTGCTATCATGTGTGATACCTTCACTTTCAGTAACCGGTGCAACGTCAGTATGTACCTGTGCAGTATCCAAGGTTGGTGGCAAATTGTCAGTTATCTTGATGTTTGGTATTCCACCAACTTTACCTTTCTCTTTGTCTTTATCCTTTTGATAAACTTTGAATGTTTTCTTTGGTTGGTTCAGTTCCTCTTGTTTTTCTTTTTCCACAAAAAAGATATCCCATTTATCAGTAGTCTCCTCTACAATCTCATTTACTCTACCTGCCATCAAACTCACTTGTCGGTGACCACTAGCAAAAATGGATCTGTTAGCCTCACAAATTAGGTCATCAATCTCCTCTTTTGAGTTAACCAGATGTCTAGCTAGAATTTTTTCAACTTTTAGTTTCTTGTTCAATTCCATTATGGCAATCCTCTTTGCATCTAATCTTCTATATAATTCATTGGGCAAGTCATCCACAACTTCAATTAAAACATTCTTGTATATATCTAGATGTAAAATTATCCTATTTTCAATGCTTTCTTTTTCTGAATCTTTGAATGTGTTATACAATTTGCTCACATTAGCCAAATTACCATCATTAGTTATTTTATTTAGCAAATTATCTAATGAGGGTATGACCGGTTTCTGTTTCTTCTTGGGAGTCAGTTTCTTAGCCGATTGCCTTACTGCATGTTGTTTCCTCCTTAAGTTCCTTGTTCTTTTGGGTGGAGGAGAGGGTATCGGTGAAGGTTTTCTCTTCCTTTCAACTCTTTTGAATTCATCTGGTATCTCACTGTCAGAAGATGTGCCAATCGATGAAATGTGTGCCTCTGGTTACAGTCCTTCTAGCTCACTAGCCGATATACCAATAATGTTCATAATATTTTCTTTGATTTCCTTTACCTATTTTGATGCATCTCTTATGTATTTTTTGCTTCATTGTTTTCACATTACTTTGAATTGTTTCAGCACTATCAAAAGCTTCTTTTGTTGGTTCTCTAGGTGCATCTAACAAGGCTTTTGCATAAGTCTCAATTATGTTGAGATCTACCTCATAACCCATTTCTGCTACCCATACAGTCCTAGGTAGTACAACTTCCATCCATGTTTCATCCTTCCTGATTACAAAATAGATTTCTTTATCATATTTATCCACTACACTCTACGGTAGTCTTTCTCTAGTTTTCATTTTGGCTTGAAAAGCTTTGAAATATTTAGTTATATTTTGCAGTTCCCATGTTGGTAAAAGCTTCCTGTAATTCTTTTCCTACTGGTATTTCATATCCAAAGTCTTTTTGTCCTATATCGAGGATCTCCTTTGTGAAATACAACATTAAGCATACTAAGAGATTACCAAAATGAAATGTCCATTTCTTATCACCTTTAATCTTTTTCAAATTATCAATGAGTTCATCCTTCCGCCATTCACACACATCTATTTTTGCATTGTTTTTCACCATTTCATAAGCACTATAAATTCAAAGACTAGAAACTTAATTAAGTCTATTTGCATGAGTAGTCTTGTAACCTAAAACCATACTTATGAATTTCACATTGATGTCCTTGATGTCATTCACTCTTAGTGATCTACCATCAGATGTTGCTTCGGTTAGGGTCATGACTTTATTGTTAGCAACTTTCTTTGTCTTGTCTGGTCTGCTGCCAGTTGAGGGTAAACCTATTACTGCCTGTTATCTTGTCATTCATCCCTCATAACAAGAGTGAGTCACCTTGCAAAAATTTTAGTTGAGTCTTTGTCTTGTTAAAAATTCATTGGTTCAATCCCTAATCCTCCTGTAAATCATTTCTAAATCCTTAGCATTACGTTTCAATAGTTGTTTGAACCTTGTGAACCCCTTGAACCCCTTGAACCATCTTGAACATAGTTCATAGTGTTCATTTAGGTACCGCAAGTGCTAAGTTGTGTCTAAGACATTTTCGGGCTAACATTCATATCAAGTGTTTTACAGAAGCTCTATTTCATGATTGTGGATGATGTTTCATATACTCTTTCTCTAGACTATGAACCATTTGAACCTAGTTCAAATAGTTCAGTGATGTTCAAAGTGTTCGAGGAAATTCAAGGTTCAAGTTCAGCAAGTCTGATTTTATGATAGTCATATAGACCTACACACAGTAGCTCATATCTTTTTCCTCCAGCATTATTTTTGAAATCTCTCCAGTCAAAATGGAGAAAACTAGGTATCAACCAATATATCCAAAATTGAGAATGATCTAACAGGTAAAACAAAAGTTATGGGCCCCGCACTGAGACATATTTTGACTCACAAATATTTTCAGTCCGCCCAGCATAATGAATATTTTCATTTTGGTTTAAAATATTCAAGCGCCACATGTCCAAATATTTTTATAGACTTAAGAGAAATATATTTCTAATATTTATAAATATTTTATGTTATAAAAAAAGAGTAATGGGGAATGTGAAAAGCGTAAGTGAAAAGGTTTTTCAAGATTCGGTTATAAAACTAAATAATGATCTCATGTAGTTATTTATGGTGAAAGAATTTGGGGAGAGAGGGTTCTTCTTATTTTTCTTTTCTTCCAGCAACATGTGGGTGAGGGAGAGTAGATTTTTATTTGTAAGGGAGGAGTTGAAGCTTTTCTAAGCAATGCTTTGTACAGAAAATATCAATCTTTGAGTTGATTTTCAGACATGAATAGAATGCAGATGATATCTTCAATCTTTGTGTTGCTGATATTCTTCTCATGATTGTAGCTGGACTTTGAGCCTTTGCAGTTGTTTATTAATGTCTTTTCTGTTATAATCAATTGTGTATGTGGATTTATTACAAGTTTGTGTGCTTGAAAGTAAGCCATATTGGAGCAACGACTTTCTCTGTTAGTTTTTAGTCCGAGTGCTATCCATAAGTGCAGAAAATTAAACTTTGATTTAATGGTCTTCATTTATATCTGTTTTGTAAGTCTTTGGCATTCATTTTCATGGCTATGGATGAATGTTATTTTCCTTTATTGCTTTCTAGTTAAAAGCATATCAACAATTTAATTCCTTGTAAATCTTCTAAGAGGGAGCTGTACCTCTCAATTCAGAGGAAGATTATCACTTCAATGATAATCTATCCAACTGTTAGTACTTTTTGTCCTTCATTCTAGGCATTTTGAGTTTATTTGTATAGTTATCTTCGAAGGACAAATCTGTTCACTAACAGATTTTTGGCGACTCTGCTAGGGATTCAAAATCAAAGACAAGTGCATTTTGTTTCTTCAGATTTTTAGATTTATCTCTGTGCAGAAGATTGGCGACTCTGTATTTAAACATCATGCTCAAGGCAAGAGCAATGAGAAAAAGGAAAAGACCAGATCCTTTGATCTTGGAAATTGTTACAATAGATGATAAAGTACTGCATGAATTCTTGGAGCATTACAAAGAAAGTATTTCTTATGCTATTAGAAATAATATAAATGTGGAAGATGATCATGCGTCTACTCTTCTATGGAGAAGCCTTTGCATCAAATTTCACAAATTGAAAGAACTGAAAGAAAAGACATGGTTGTTGCATGAATATGAAAAAAGGGTATTCCAATTGAAAGAAGAATTAAAATTTGATGATGATGAGGCTCCAGTCATCTCATTTTCATCTCACTCCTACACTTACCTTGTCATGAATGAGCGAGAAGTTCAGCAAGAAACAGTTTAGTCTCATGCAAGTCAAACAATGGTAAGTGAGAATAATCAAGACAACATTGGAGAACCTGCGAACTTGAATGAAAAAGGTTTTTTGAGATCTTTCTCTTACCCGGAAATAGAAACTTTCAGTTTTGATAGTATGGAAAGTTATCTTGTTCCAAAAAGTATAAAGGATGAAAATTTTCAGATTTACATGAAACTAGAGTATGAAGCTTTCAATCTTATACATGAAGTTGATGAAAATGATTCTTTATGTTTAAAAGTTTGTGATGAGTCCTTCGTAGAATCATTTCATTTTGATAGTAAGGCAATATTATGTCTTCCTAATGAAGATTGTGTTAACAATAAGGTGGAATCATGTCTTGGTAAAGATGTTTCTCATTCTGAAAATCTGATTGAAACAGAAAATTCAGATTTTAAACAAAATAATGGTCAAACTGATGAAGTGTTGTAGTCCCAAGAACTGTTGGCCGGTTTGGATAGTACTTTTTTTTTTTTTAAGAGATCATAGAGAAGTTCTTGTCATCCATTGAAGAAGGGGATTTCAAGGAGAAGGATTCAGGTATTGATTCATTTCATGCATTAAGTTTGGATAGGGAATTTGCAGATTTAATTTCAGTAAAAGATGTTGAAGTTGTTTCAGCTAAGTTGGATCCCATGCATGATGAAGTGTCTCTCTATTCCGAGATTAGTTCAAATGCTGAAAATTATTTTAAGAATGATGGTCTTAATAGTGGTGATTGTGAGAATGATGCAGCCTTTTCCCTATGAATTTCTGAGCATTACTTTTTTCAGCCAGAAATAGAACATTATTTGAGAAGTATTGTGCAGATGTTTCCAGAAAATTTAGAAGTTCATGATGAAACATGGCTTTTTGGGAATGAATGTGTATTCACAAAGTTCCTGCATATTGTTAGTTTGGTGTTCAGCATTGAAGAAGTTACCAGAAGAGCATGGTTTTGGGTTACTTCATTTGAACACAAGCCATTTTTCAAAAAAGGCTCCTTCTTCTCCCAATCGGTGGATGGTTTTGTGTAAGAAGTTCTTGGCTCCAGTTCTCATGGTGGGATTTTCCTACCTGTATATTTTTGTAAATAATATTTTTGGTGTGATCTAGGTGTAGCTTGTCTTAATTTTTAGCATTGGTTTAGTGTGGGTTTTTCGCTTGTTAGTTTTTCCTTGTTGCCTCTGCCCTCTGCAAGAAGCTCCATGTGCTTTGTTTTTCTTGACTCTGTTGCCCAATGGCTAGGCACTGATCTCTTCCAAAGACATTCTGGATTCTCCTAGTCCTTTACAATCTCAGTCCTCAGTCAGAGCCAATGTTATCTTGTCATTTGTCCCTCATAACAAGAGTGAGTCACCTTGCAAAATTTTTAGTTGAGTCTTTGTCTTGTTAAAAATTTGTTGGTTCAATCCCTAATCCTCCTGTAAATCATTTCTAAATCCTTAGCATTATGTTTCAATGATTGTTTGAACCATCTTGAACAAAGTTCATAGTGTTCATTTAGGTATCGCAAGTGCTAAGTTGTGTCTAAGACATTTTCGGGCTAACATTCATATCAAGTCTTTTGCAGAAGCTCTATTTCATGATTGCGGATGATGTTTCATATACTCTTTCTCTAGACTATGAACCATTTGAATCTAGTTCAAATAGTTCAATGATGTTCAAAGTGTGTGATGAAATTCAAGGTTCAAGTTCTGCAAGTCTGATTTTATGACAATCATATAGACCTGCACATAGTAGCTTATATCTTTTTACTAAGGAATTATTTTTAAAATCTCTCTAGTCAGAATGGTAGAAACTAGGTTTTGACCAACATATCCAAAATTGAGAATAATATAACAATGAAAACAAAAGTTATGGGCCCCGCACCGAGATAGATTTTGACTGTCACAAATATTTTCAGTCCACCCAGCATAATGAATATTTTCATTTTGGTTTAAAATATTCAAGTGCCACTTGTCCAAATATTTTTATAAACTTAAGAGAATTATATTTCTAATATTTATAAATATTTTATGTTATAAAAAAAGAGTAATGGGGAAAGTGAAAAGCGTAAGTGAAAAGGTTTTTCAAGATTCGGTTATAAAATTGAATAATGATCTCATGTAGTTATTTATGGCAAAAGAATTGAGGGAGAGAGGGTTATTCTTATTTTTCTTTTCTTCCAATAGCTTGTGGGTGAGGGAGAGTATATTTTTATTTGTAAGGGAGGATTTGAAGCTTTTCTAAGCAATGCTTTGTACAGAAAATATCAATCTTTGAGTTGATTTTCAGACATGAATAGACTGCAGATGATATCTTCAATCTTTGTGTTGCTGATATTCTTCTCATGACTGTAGCTAGACTTTGAGCCTTTGCAGTTGTTTATTAATGTCTTTTCTATTATAATCAATTGTGTATGTGGATTTATTACAAGTCTGTGTGCTTGAAAGTAAGCCATATTGGAGCAACAACTTTCTCTGTTAGCTTTTAGTCCAAGTGCTATCCATAAGTGGAGAAAATTAAACTTTGATTTAATGGTCTTCATTTATATCTGTTTTGTAAGTCTTTGGCATTCATTTTCATGGCTATGGATGAATGTTATTTTCCTTTATTGCTTTCTGGTTAAAAGCATATCAGTAATTTAATTCCTTGTAAATCTTCTAAGAGGGAGCTGTACCTCTCAATTCAGAGGAAGATTATCACTTCAATGATAATCTATCCAACTGTTAGTACTTTTGTCCTTCATTCTAGGCATTTTGAGTTTATTTGTATAGTTATCTTCGAAGGACAAATTTGTTCACTAACACTGTCCTAATTTCTTGCTGGGTAAATTTGCAGACAGAGTCTAAGCATAGAAATTCTCCATGTGCCCTACTTAGGACAATTCTCACTACTTCTTCCGGAAATTTAGGGATATTAAGTGTCTCAACAAAACCTAAAGTCTCCACAATCTTGTGCTCGGGTTTAACAGTTCCATTTTCATCACAAATTATGGTTCTAAACATTTTTAACAATTCCTCAGAACCTAATTCTTCAATGTTGAAATGAATATATATCCTAGGGTCTTTAGCATAAGACACACCTTTAGGAATCTTCGAAAATGCTCCTATGGAATCATCTTTCTTAGCAAATTCGAGAATAATTTTGGAAATGGGCCTAGGGCATTTTACATTTTCCACAATAGTAGGGTTCACAATAAATTCGGGAGCAGAAGAAGAAGCCATTTGAAAAACATGTTTAGCTGCCTAATAATGTCTAAATGATTGAAAGAAATCGCTTCACACCTTCGCCTTGAATGCCTTTGCTCATATTTCATGCTCTCTGCTAATTTGAATGCTTGGTGAATCAAAAATGAGGGAAAACCGATGATTTATAATGACTTTTCCTTCAACAACTGCATTAAATGCTCGTCGGTTAAGTGAAACCTTAACACATCTGCCGGTAAAGAAGAAATTTATCTTCTCACCATCGACTAAGGGTAATCTACATGATATTCAATTTGCTGCAATACCCCCAAAGGGTCACTTCTCAGTTGGATGAAGAATCTCCTACCGATGGAGTAATACTTTGTTCTACTAGTGAAGGGATAGTCTCATCAACATTCTGATCTGTCTTCCTAATCCATTGTTTTGAGAATTCTTGCTTTACCTTATCTACCTTTTCTTTGCCTTTCAAACTGGGTCCTTTATTATTTGCTGGTGAAGTCTTGCTTCTACAAAATTTTGCAATATGTCCAATTTTGTTACAAGTATAACAAGTCACATTATTCTTCTGAATAGCTTTTCCATATCCTATGCCAGTTTGTATTCTGCATTGATTAGATAAGTGCCCAAATCTTCCACAAACATAACACTTCACATTCATTCTGCAATTTTCTGAATTATGACCAACTTTGTTGCATTTGGAACATTGACAAGTGGGTGCATTGATGTTGTGATTGTTTTTGAATCTACATTGATTTTCTCTATGACCATACTTGTTACAGTTAAAGCATTTCCCATTAAATTTATAAGCACTAGGTTGTCTTACAGGTTTACTGTGATCATGATTGTTTGCAGTACCAGAACTTTCTCCAGCTTCAAATCCAAGTCCATTTGTATCTCCATTAGGTTTCTGACTTTTCAGCATGTTATCAAATTCTTCTGAGCTTTTCTTGAATTTCTCTTTGTGTTGATTTGCAATACCCAACTCATTTTCCAGAATTCCCTTTTGTCTCATAAGTTTAGTTTTATCATGTTGCATGTGAATCAGATCTGTCTTCAACATATCATTTTCATGATTGAGTCTTAGATTTTCATTTCTAGCATCATTGAGTCTCCTAGTAAAGTCATCTTCATTCTTCTTTCTATCTTCAATGTCTTTACAAAACCTCATAGTCATATCTTGCATTTCATTCTTCATAGTATTGTTTTCTTGTCTCGACTTGTTCACAAGTTCATTAAGAGTTTCCTTTTCATCATTATCATTCTGCATCTTCTCGTGAAGTTCTTTTCTTTTATTTTGAGCTATAGTAAGATTCTCCTGAAGTCCTTGAATGAATTCCTGTGCAGTCCTTAGATCATCTTCAGGTTTGATATTCTTCAAATTCTCTACATCATAGTCTATAAGAGATCCTTCCAATTGTTTTCTTAAGTTCTCCATCTATACCGGTGTCAGAATCTTCCTCAAGCTGTTAGGATTTTGAAAATAGAGGACTAGGCTCTGATACCAATTGTTAGGATTAATGATAGTCCCAAAGATACTGAGAGGGGGGGGGGGGTGAATCAGTATCTAACCGGTTTAAGGAATATTTAACCTTATTAAGAGCTTTGCATTCCAAAACAGTGTACCGATAAATAAGAATTAATGCAGTAAATAGGAACAATAAAGACAACATAGAAAACACACCATAATACAATATGTTTAACGAGGAAACCTAGTGTGGGAAAAACCTCAGTGGGATTTGTGACCCACAATATTCACTCACTGGCCAATGAATAAATATGACTTACAATGAGGGGCCTACACATACAGGAAGACCAACTGCCTAGAGCTCACTACTCAATAAGAGTCACACTGACTACAAAAGTGGATTATAAAATCTAATACAATGTACTGCTTCAAAGTAGCATCAACTATGCTAGGTTCAGTACTAGTTTAAGCTCATTCTATAACCAAAACCTTCGCTATCAACTATATCTCCTTATACAAAATATCATCCATATATTCTCTCCATGCATAAACCTTGCTACTCTACTACACAAAATGATCTATAAGATCTCATACATATATATGAGTCTTTTACAATATGACATGTTGGCTTTACAAAAGATAATTATAATTAAATACAATAAATAAAAGTTTATTCCTTGTCGGCTAGGGTGTCGGTACGCATCGTTGCCACTATCGGTGAAGTGTCTGTCGGTGTATGTAGATGTCTATGCCGGTGTCAGTGCCTACCGATGGGTTTACCAGGTGAGTTCCAGAAGGTTGCCAAATGTTTTCCATCAAGGAAAACACCTATTCTCATAAGAGTGTGGAATGCCAACAAAAACTACACACACATTCAATAAGCTTAGGCCTACTCAAGATGAGTAAAAGGCTTCAACTCCTCAAACATGCTTTACCGGTGACCCCTACTCCCTGGGATTTTGAAGTTGGCCAACACATGTCATCTAAGGACTCTTTCACACATTGATTTTAGTTTAGGGCACCAATTCCTTATACCTCCTTTGTAAACCTACCCCCTAGCTTATAGCCCTATTTGGCGATAGTATGGATCTTAACTTCAAAATGTTTCACACAACGATACAAAAAAATCATAATTTCAGACACCCTTTTGGAAGTTATATTGATCCCTAAAATGGGTTGGTCAGATCTACAATTACAAGGTCTTCTCCCTTTAGAGGCTAAGAGACCTAATAGGGGCAATTAGCCCTATTTTCCAAAGCAACTACCTTTACTAGTACACCAAATGGAAACTCAACTCCATGGGAATGTGGGGGGTAGTTAGAAATCTCTAATTCTAGGGTTACATTCTTGGAATCCACCGCTATGACAACTTATGATGATTGTCCTAAAACTTGTCCTAGGTAGTCACATAGAGATGTCTACCTAATTTTTCTCTTTTCTCCACACAACAAAGTTTCCCCTGCTACACACCATGACCCAAAGGCAAATGAGGGGGGGGAGGGGGTGAATCAGTTGTCTATTAATTTCATCCTGAATATAACTTAATCAAACTTGATGCATAATACTGGTAAACCAAACTTAATGTCAGTTGACAGTTTAACAGTTAATAACAGTACCAGTAAATTTTAATGCATGAAACAGAAAGACAAATAACATACACAACACATAACACAAATATTTGTACGTGGAAACCCTGTAAGGGGAAAAACCATAGTGGGAAACCTTACCCACAATCATATGATACTAATGCAGATAGTATGTGTGTACAAATAGGGTCTTCACATGCTGAAAGGCCAACTACCTAGAGTTCACTGCTCAATCACAAAATGAGAGTCACACTAACTACAATTGGATGGTTAAATCCAATGATAATGTACTTCTTAGGATAGCATCTTCATATGTTGGATTCAGTACCGATTAAGCTCCGATTATCTTCTTCATACCTTCCTTGAATCTTCAAATGATGTCTGTGTGTATAGCTCTACTTATATTTGCATATACCTTATTACAATCCTTTTCCACACCTTCTACTTCTACCTTAATCTCACAAATGAGATCTTACATATATACCAAAACCTAAGACCAAATGTGTAGGTTGGCTCACTAAGAATATTACAATTAAATTAATTACAAATGAATCAATATGTGATGCATCATGTTGGATTAATGCATTTACAATAATAACCAATCAATAAATCATCTCCATAATGCGTCGTGCTGATCTCGAATAGATAATGCTTGCCAATCTATAACCTAGACCTATTTGCCGGTAATAACAAATATTCAAACTCAATTAGGCCAATAACCAAATCACCAAAACCAATTGTCCAAACCATATTTTTGACACAACCAAGTAATCTCCAGATGATAACAGATCATCCTTAGTGTCGGTGAACAATATAACCTATCGGTGAACCAAATACTAGTGACTGTGCATAAGTCACTAAACATATCGGTGAACATAACCAAAGATCTCCAGTGTTGATAGGTGTTGACATCAATGACAAAACCAATGAAACACATCCATAATACCAACATTCTAATGGACTGGAGTGCAATATAATGCCATTTTCGTTCAAAACCCTTTCCAAACCCTCAATTTCCTGGTTACAGTCAGAAGAATGGGGGGTTCTCTCTACTCCAGAATAGTTAAGACCTCAAACCACCACCAAAAGAAATCTATTTCATCTCCCTATCTACTCCATGGATGGTGGGATCCATATCAATCCGTACATGCATGTACAACTCCTGCAAACTCAGAATTTCTGGGAAAATTGTAGTATTTTATGTATTATTGCTTCACAAACTCCAACTAAAACATCAACAACCTTGGGAATCATGCCCACAAGGATTATAAAAATATCCAATAGTTTCCCACTAAATTTTGAGTAGGTTGGAGCTGTTGAAAGGCTTCTCCCAACTGATTTACAAGAAGTTGCACTTTTGCACTCAAAAGTTACATTTTACAAAAGTTGCATTTTTGCAATTTTGCACAAAAAGTTGTCATACTCTCTAAGGTTGGGATCCACATAAATGGATCAAATAAACACACATGAAACATGTCTAAAACCTATCAAACACAAATATAAGGCATCTATTACCCCTTTTTACCACATTGTCCCAATTGGCTTCTCAATTGCCTAATTGGTGACATGGGCTTACATGGTGGGGTTTATTTGCATACATGAAACACAAGACACACTAAGACACCCTAATGATCCTATTCTTCATCCCTAGGGTCATTAATAGCTTGTTGATGAGGTGCTCTAGCACCATACTCCCTAGGAGAAGAGATCTCAAGCCCACTTAAGATCAAAGTTTGTAAACCTGCACCATGATTGGATATTTGCTCACTTGTTATCCAAACTGCCTTAGAGTCTGGTTTGTCCTGCCAAGCCACCAAGTGCTCAATGTACTCCTTGTTGCTTGTCTTCTTTGTGACTCTAGTGTCTAACACTTTGCTCAACTTAGGTGATTCATGCCTTGGAATGTCATTGTCCGCGACAACCTGTATTAGTTCCTCTTCTTCATTGTCAGTACCTTTGAAAATTGTAAGATCACACACATTAAAAATGGGTGATAATCCAAGATCAGAAAGAATTTGGATCTCATAGGCATTTTGTCCACATTTCTTCAATATCTGACATGGTCCAATCTTCCTCTGCATGAGTTTGGTGTATTTGCCTTTTGGGAGTCTCTCCTTCTTCAAATGTACCCATACCAAATCCCCAATATTAAACTGTACATCTATCTTCTTCTTATCAGCATGAGCCTTATACTTCACTACAGATTGTTGGAGATGAGACTTGACTTAGTCATGCACCCCTTTGATGATTGATACAAAAGTTTCACCATCTACACTAATGGCTTGTTCTTTGGGTAAATCTCTTAACTCCAACACTCCCCTTGGGTGGATGCCCCATACAAAATCTAGAAAGGAGATTTACCGGTACTCCTATTTATGGTGTCATTTAATGAGAATTCTGCCTGTGACAAAATGTTGTCCCACTTCTCTCCATGTTGCCTTGTCAAACTCCTTAATAGGTTTTCCAATAACCTATTGACAACTTCAGTCTACCCATCCATTTGAGGATGGTAAGGTAATGAGAAAGCTAGGTTAGTCCCCAACTTCTTCCAAAGAGTCCTCCAAAAGTGACCTATGAACTTCATATCTCTGTCCAAAACAATGTTTAGGGGAAATCCATGTATCTGAACTATCTCTTTGAAGAATAGGTCTGCAACATATGATGGATCACAAGAAGTCTTACATGACAAGAAATGAGCCATTTTACTAAACCTGTCCACCACTACAAAAACACTGTCTAATCCTCTCCTTGTTCTAGGCAAACCCAATACAAAGTCCATACTTATGATATCCCATGGCCTAGAAGGAATCGGTAAGGGCTGATACAAACCTGCATTTATAGATTTTCCCTTGGCTTTCTGACATATAACACATGTCTCCACAAACTTTCTTACATTTCTTTGCAATTTATGCCAAAAATAATGTCTCTTCACAAGGTCTAGGGTCTTGTCAAGACCAAAATGACTTGCCATGGCTCCATAATGCTTCTTCCTAATAATATTCAACCTTGTGGAACATTTAGGAATACACAACTGCACTCCTTTGAACAACAATACATCTTGTATCAGAAACTCAGAAAACTCAATATGATACCGTGTTGGCATTCTACACTCTTATGAGAATAGTTGATGTTGTCATTGATGACAACCAACTAACAATCTACTGGCAATCATCTGGCAACCCACCAACAATTATCGGCACTGGCAATAGACTTCTACATACACTGGTAGGCACTTCATCAACAGTGGCAATTATGCATACCGACACTCAAGCCGACATGGAATAAACTTTCTTTAGTGTTTTATATTGTAATTATCTTTTGTAAAAGCGGACATGGCATATTGTAAAAGACTCATATATATGTGTGAGATCTTATAAGTCATTTGAATGGATGAGAGGATATGATATGATAAGAGAGAGAATATAGATGATATTTTGTATATGGTGATATAGTTGACAATGAAGGTTTTGGTAATAGACTGATCTTAAACCGGTACTGAATCTGGCATAGTTGATGTTGATTTGAAGTAGTACATTGTATTGGATTTTGATAATCCATTTTTTAAGTCAGTGAGAATTTTGTTTTGTAGTTGAGTAGTGAGCTATAGGCTGCTAGCCTTCCTGCATGTGCAGGCCCCTCATTGTAAGTAATATTTATTCATTGGCCAGTGAGTGAATATTGTGGGTCACAAATCCCACCAAGGTTTTTCCCACACTGGGTTTCCTCGTTAAATATATTGTGTTATGGTGTGTTCTTTATGCTGTCTCTTTTATTCTTATTTACCGGTACACTATTTTGGGATACAAATTTCTTAATAAGTTTAAATATTCTACTAACCGATTAGACACCGATTCACCCCCCCTCTCAGTGTCTTTGGGAGTGTCATTGATTCTAACAATTGGTATCAGAGCTTGGTCCTCTATTTTCAAAAGCCTAACAGCTTGAGGAAGATTTTGAGACCGGTACAAATGGAGAACTTAAGAAAACAATTGGAAGGAGCTCTTGTAGATTATGATGCAGAAAAATTGAAGAATATCAAACTTGAAGATGATCTAAGGAATGCAAATGAATTCATTAAAGGACTTTAGGAGAACCTCTCTATAGCACAAAATAAAAGAAAAGAACTTCATGAGAAGATGCAGAAAGATGATGAGGAAAAAGAAACTCTTAATGAACTTGCAAAACAGTTGAGACAGGAAAACAATAATATGAAGAATGAAATGCAAGATATGACTATGAGGTTATGTAAAGACATTGAAGATAATTAAGAATAATGAAGAAGACTTGACAAGAAGACTCAATGATGCTAGAAATGAAAATATAAGACTTAGTCATGAAAATGATATGTTAAAGTCAGATATGATTCACATGCAACATGATAAAACTAAGCTTATGAGACAAAAGGAAATTCTAGAAATTGAGTTGGCTACTACAAATCAACACAAAGAGAAATTCAAGAAAAGTTTAGAGGAGCTTGATGACATGCTGAAAAGTCAGAAACCTAATGGAGATACTAATGGACTTGGATTTGAAGTTGGAGAAAGTTTCGGTACTGCAAACAATCTAGATCAGAACAAACCGATAAGACAACCTAATGCTTATAAGTTTAATGGAAAATGTTTCAATTGAAACAAATATGGTCATAGAGAAAATCAATGTAGATTTAGAAACAATCAGAATATTAATGCACCCACCGGTTAATGTTCCAAATGCAACAAAGTTGGTCATAATTCAGAAAACTGTAGAATGAATGTGAAATGCTATATTTGTGGAAGATATGGACACTTATCTAATCAATGCAGAACACAAACCAGTGTAGGATATGGAAAGGCTATTCAAAGGAATAATGTGACTTGTTATACTTGTAACAAAATTGGACATATTGCCAGATTTTGTAGAAGCAAGACTTCACTGACAAACAATAAAGGATCCAGTTTGAAAGGAAAAGAAAAGGTAGATGAGATAAAACAAGAATTTTCAAAACAATGGATTAGGAAGAGAGATTAGAATGTTGATGAAACTATCTCTATACTGGTAGAACAAAGTAATCCTTCACCAGTAGGAGATTCTTCATCCAACTGAGAAAAAACCCTTTGGGGGTATTGTAGTAAGTTGAAAATCATGCAGATTACCCTCAGTCGATGGTGAGAAGATATATTTCTTCTTTACCGATAGATGTGTTAAAGTTTTCACTTAATCAGCGAGCATTTAATGTGGTTGGTGAGAGAAATATCATTATAAATTAGCTAATTTCCCTCATTTTTGATTCACTGAGCATTCAAATTAGAAGAGAGCACAAAAATAGAGCAAAGGCATTCAAGCCGAAGGTGTGGAGTGATTTCTTTAGGCATTCAGAGTATTTTCAAGTAGCTAAAGGTATTTTCCAATGGCTTCTTCTTTTGCTCCCAAGTTTACTCAAAACCCTACTATTGTGGAAAATGTGAAACGCCCTAGGCCCGTATTTAAGTTAATTCCCAAAGTAGCTAAGCAAGATGACTCTATCGGGGCATTTTCAAAAATTCTTAAAGGTGTATCTTTTGCAGAAGACCCTAGGATTTATATACATTGCAATACAGAAGAACTAGGTTTCGAAGAATTGATGAAAATGGTGTTGTTAAACCCGAAGAAAAGATTATAGAAACTCTAGGTTTTGTGGAGATACTGAACATTCCGAAATTTCCAGAGGAAGTAGTAAGAATTGTTTTGAGTAGAGAACATGGAGAATTCTTATGGTTGGATTATGTCTACAAAATAACCCGACAAGCAATTAGGGCAGTAATTGGTTTACCGTCAACTGGTAGCAGACCTGATAAAACAAAGTAGATTCCTAACAACAAAGTGATGACCCTAATAGGAGAAACATCTGACAATAGATCACTGAGAGTGAATGATATCAATGACATCAATGTAAGATTTGTAAGTATTGTGTTAGAATACAAGACTACACATGCTAACAGGCTAAATTTAGTTTCTGGTCTTTGTATTGACAATGCTTATGAGATGGTTAACAACAATGCAATGATAGATGTGTGTGAATGGCTAAAAGATGAACTCATTAACAATTTGAAAAAGGTCAAAGGAGGTAAGAAAGGGACATTCCGCTTTGGAAATATTTTGGTATGCTTGATGTTGTATTTCACTAAGGAAATCCCTGGTATAGGACCTAAAGACTTTGGATATGATATACCGGTAGGAAAACAATTATAGGAAGCTTTTACTGGCATGGGAACTGCAAAGGACAACAACATAATTGAATACTTCAAAACTTTCCAACCTAAAATAAAAACTAGAGAAAGGCTACCACAGAGTGTAGTGGACAAATATAACAAAGAAATTTGTTTTGTTATCAAGAAAGATGAGACATGGATGGAAGTTGTACTCCCTAGGACTGTATGGGTGACTGAAATGGGATATGAGGTAGATCTAACATTCTTGAGACATATGCAAAGGCTTTACTGGATGCACCAAGAGAACCATCAAAACAAGTTTTTGGTAGTGCTAAGACTATTGAAAGTGATGTAAAAACATTGAAGCAAAGAAAGAAAAGAGAAAAATTTATTAGAGATGCTTTTAAGAAAGTTAAGGAAATCAAGGAAAATGTAATGAACATTAGTGGCATATCGGCTAGTGAGCTTGAAGGACTTCAACCAGAGGCACACATTTCACCAGTTGGCACATCTTCTAGAACTGACAGTGAGAAACTAGCTGAGTTTAAAAGAGTTTAAAGGAGGAAGAGAATGTTAGGTCCCGGAGACAACTGAGAGGGGGGGGTGAATCAGTTGTCAAATAAATTCAAACCAAAAACCAATTAACCAACTTAATGTTTAATACCGGTAAACCAGTTAAGTATGTCGGTAGATAGTGTTAACAATAAATTGCTATACTGGTAAGGATTAATGCATGAAACATAAACATAAAGTCATCCACAATACATAACACCAATATTTGTACGTGGAAACCCTGCAAGGGGAAAAACCATGGTGGGAAACCTTACCCACAATCAAATGATACTACTATAGATAGTAAGTGTACATAAATGGGGTCTACACATGTAGAAAGGTCAACAACCTAGAGCTCACTGCTCAATCACAAAATGGGAGTCACATTGAATATAGTTGGATGGTTAAATCCAATAAGAATCTACTGCACTAAATAGCATTTTCATATGTTGGATTCAGTAATGGTGTAATGCTGATATGCTTCTACAAAAACCTAGCTTCACCTTCAAATGATGTCTTCGTGTATACCTCTACTTAATCTCACATATACCTTCACTCAATTCTTTTTTGCATTCCCCACTTTGATCTTACAAATAAGATCTTACATTTATACCATAACCTAAGACCAATTTTAGTAGGTCGGCTCTACAAGATATTACAATAAAAACATTTTACATACAATATAATATCTGATGCAATAACTGATTAAACATGTAAGCTTAATGCATTTACATCAATAATAAATTATCTCCATAGCATGCCATGCTGATCTGGAAAAGATAAACCTGCTGGTGCAACCCTAGATAACCCTGGACCTATTTGACGCTGAAAGCAAATATGCAAATATGAATATACCAATGATAAATTCTTCAAAACAAGGTGTCCACATGATGTCTTTGACATTATCAAGTGTCTTCCATATCATTCCAGGTACCGGTGAACATTATATCCTGCCGGTGAACCATATACCTGTAAAGTGGAAAATCGAACCCTAGGTGTTCCCCCACTCCAAGGAGAGAGAAAGGAGGTCACTAGGGTTGATGCTTTTCACTTAGGAGAGACTTTACATTCAAAAGAGGGGTTGAAACCCATAAGATCCAATCCCACACAATGCAAGACTGAATTCTAAATGAGTTTCAAGGGTTGAGACATCAAGGATACCCTCTTTTGTAAAGAATGTAGATAGAAGGATTGAACTAGGAGTGTATGTAAAAGTAAGAAAGATTTGCTTGTAGACAGAGATAGGGACACGAGATGAAGCTACGAACCTGAAATTAGCAGTAAAATGTTGAGACGATGTTGTCCTGCAAGTTTGAGCGAAAGTTGATGGGACGATGGCACCTGGAGTGCACACGGTCCTCCGAAAAATCCACAAAATGAAGGGGGATCTGTTTGTCTTTGCACAAGGATTCCAGATCTTCAATTACAGCCGCGTACCTACAATCTACACATAGAAAAGAGAGGATGATTGGGGGGTTAGGGATTAGGGGTTTGCCTTCAGGTCAAACCCCGGTTTTGGAATTAACCAAGAAATGAGAATGCTGTAAATGTAAATGTTTGTAATGTAATCAAGTACTGATACCTTGTTGTAAGAATGTTTGTATTCTTACATGCGAAGGTGTAATGATGTTGTATGTTGTATGGTGTAGGTGGTCTCCTCTTCAATGGTTGAATCCTTGTCTTGAATGCAACACCTAGCCTTGAATGGAGACTTAGAATGCTCAATTGCTTGAAGGAATGCTTTAATGCTTGAACGTTTGAATTTTTGCCTATCGCTTCCGCGTCTTGCACACATATGTTTTTTTCTCCCTCTTTTCTGGGAGGGGAAATGTAGTTTATATACTTGTCAATTAGGGTTAGGAGACTGATTTTTCCGACCTTAGGTCGACCTAGGAGCATTATTTTCCAAATTGCAAACTTGAAGACCTGATGCCCAACAAGAGACCAGGCCCAAAATAGGGCCAGGGACTAGGACGCTGGGCGCCGTGGTCTTGAGGGACCAGGGTGCTAGGCACCATGGTCCTGAAGGACCAGGGCGTTGGGCACCATGGTCCCACCTCCCGGGATAGCAGGATGCAAGGAGGATCAGGCCAAGGTGCAGAAAGATGCAGTTTTTTGATGTCGTAAACAGGTTTTGGGGTCTCGATTTAGGTTCAATGTTGTGCCGCCATCGTGAAGACCCAAATGTAGTCAAAATTGCAAGTGTGCAATTTTACAATGCTACATTTAGCCCCCACTTAGCGGGAGTATAAGCATACGCCCATACTTCCGGTAAAGTACAAGGAAACAACATTGAAAGACTTTCACCACGTCAAGGAGGCAAGAAACACCAAGCCCCCAGTGGACTAAGGATCTTACGAATTTGATTGACAAAGTAAAAGGGAAGATCATGAGGGAGAACCATGACTGTCAGTAGTAAGGTTCCCTCACTATGAGTCATGCAAGAAAACTACCAAAAATTGTCAAGGCAAAGCTAAGTTTGCCAAGAAATTTTTAAGAATCTTGAAGAGATATGAATGGAGTGTATGCCCCCTACGTTAAAGCGATCACACATGCCTCACCGGGGGTGATTGCTTTAAGGTAGTGATACACATAATAAATGAGAAGGGAAAGGAGCATGTTATCACAAAGATTTAGCCCCCAAGTGTGAGATAAACCCAAGGATAATAGACACAAAACACAAAGCACGAGGTGACTTCACTTTCCTTGGGGTCAGTATGTTGTATATCATATGTATGTATGCATAATTGTTCTTCATTCCCCAATTAAGGAAGGTCACCTAGAAGAAGGGAACACATGTGTCTTTTGAGTCAACATGAGAGAGACCAAAAGAGATCTCAATGCTTTGCATCATCCTCAAGTAGACAACACTAAGGACAACAAATAGAAGAATGATAATAACACATAGAAGAAGTAACAAAAGAGATCAAGAAAGGAGGAGAGAGTCTGCTATGCTAATGAACTAGTCTAACACGTCATCCACCCCTCGATCTTGCTGATCAATATTCTAGGAAGGCAGGAAACATGCTAGAGGAGGAACATCCAACATAGTAGATGGAGCTATCACAAGATCCAAACAAGGGCTATGTTCATGTTCCAAGCCACGTTGTTCTTGTCTAGGAGCTAGGATAAGTGCTTTAGAAAATTCATTAGATAAATGGTTATCAATATCAACATATTCATATTCACTATCAGAAGAAAGAGGAGTAACATTTTCATCTATATCATCATCAAGATTTATAAAAATAGGATCTTTAACTTGCATAGGATCAAAACCATCATGTATCTTATGTTTAGGAGATTTTTGCTCAATTTTCGGCTGAGGAGAAAATGGAATAATACTAGCTGAAGGTGTTTTTGGGGATTGTAAAGTTTGGGAAACAGCTGCATGAGCTCTAAGACGACGCTTTCATCGGCGTTCACGCGCAGAATGATTTCGTCTAGTCTTAGTAGGAAGTTGAGAAGATTGAGGAGGAGGAATGTTCTCATCCTTATCACTTGGGTGTTTAGGTTGTGGTCTCTTAGGTTGGACAATAGGAGAAGAGGAAGGTCTCTTCTCTCTATAAGAGGAAGGAGGATGAACTGCTCCATATAAAGGAGGAATATCTGGTTTAGGAAGGAGACCAAGTCCATCATGACAAGGAGGTATAGGTCTTAACATGTGTTAGAGGATCACCTTTACCATTATAAAGTTCCAACTGCGGGATTTCAACATGTTTAGGGGGGATAGCTCGAACAATGTCAAGAGAGAGTGGGCTCGCAACATCAAATGTGGGCACACTAAACTTAGATTGATTCATAGAGGCAATTTGTTGCTGTAAAGAAGAGACAGTTTGTGCAAGTTTGTTAATGGTCGCTTCAGTTGAAGAGTTCATATTAGACATGTTAGATTGTGATGGAGGTATTATGTTATTGAAAGAAGGTAATGATTAAGAGTAAGCTGGTGGGACACTATGATAGTTAGTCATAGGAGATGATTGGAAAAAAGGAGCACTACAAGGAGGAATGGAATGGTTAAATGAATCGCCCCCTTGTGTCATGTTCATTTGTGGAGATGTAATAGGGACACTCATTGAAGGAATGAATGAAGAAGTCGGATTGAATGAAGGAAGAGGGTTGATTGAAGAAGAAGGATTGCCCCCATGACTGGTGATCATAGGTGGAATGTTTTGTATTGAAGTAGTCATTATGTTTGATGTAAAAGTAGGTATACTAGCAATAGAAGTTGTCAAAGGGGTAGAATGATTGACTTGAGTAGGAGGTTGTGTATAACCTAATGTTTCGGCACAACTCTTCATAGGCATCACATTCGAATCCACAATGTGTGCAATACTACGCAAAATATCAATTCCATTCTTATCACTTTGAACCATACATTTTAGACCCTTAATTAATGAAAGAGCTTGACTATCGGGGTATTCTTGAGACATCCATTGCTGAAAATCATCAAATTGGTTATCCAATTTTGAAAGTTGTTCTATAGAAACCTCATGGAGAGCTTCTTCATCATTAAGAGGATTAGAGGAATTACCCATGTCCTCATTAAAAAGGCCATTCAAATTAGGTTCCATCTCCTCGATAATTAAACCTTGGAAAGACTTAATTCTAAGGCTTCGTCTAACGGGAATAGTGTAAGTAGGGCTTATTGTTGTAAAATGCATGCACTAGAGAGAGAGAGAAGATTTTGAATTTTGAAACTAAAGTTAGTGAAATTGAACAGTGAGATAATGATTATCCAATTTGAACTTTGTGAAAGAAGAGAGAAACACAACTTCCAAGAAAGGTAGGCACAATTGAAAATTAGGGCCAAGGGGGTAGCACTTAATTTTAATTGTTATCTTGAAAATTGAGATCTTGAATTTTGAATTTATTTTCGAATTTAGAGGTAGAAAATTTCAATAAAATCAGCCAATCTCCTGGATTTAAGCTGTTAAATGCAATCATGACAATCTCCTGAAGTTTCAGAAAAAATGTCGGGGACCATGGCGAACGGAGTGCACACGGTCCTCGCAACTTTTTTTGAAATTTTCAGGGATGAAAGTTATGATGATTTTAAAGCTACTCTAAAAAATTGAGTGATTTTACGATCTGTAGATAGGCCAAATTAAAGTTGCAATCTCAAAATTGAACCCTACCAAGATTGTTGAAAAATGCCAAATTTGAATTTTGAAAAAGAGAGGGAAACTGAAATTTTGAATTTTATGATTTTAGAGGGAATCCTAAAAGCAATGCAAGCTTTAAAATTTAAAAGTTGACTCAATTTCATGCAAAATTCAAATTTGAAAGCAGAAATCAAAGTTGTTGCAATTAAACACTTAATTTCAAAAGTCA
The DNA here is from genome assembly GCF_030272615.1 of Cryptomeria japonica. Lineage (NCBI taxonomy): Eukaryota > Viridiplantae > Streptophyta > Pinopsida > Cupressales > Cupressaceae > Cryptomeria > Cryptomeria japonica. Next base: position 39,976,446 of record NC_081406.1, on the reverse strand, counting down.
CAAACTGCAAGAATTTGAATAAAGCACTGAAACTTCGAATGAATGCCAACACACTTTTCAGATTTAGGACTGTAAGAAACACGATTTTAACACAAAATTTCAATTTCAACAATTTTTGAATGATTATAAGCCTTAATCCAAGCAATCACTAGACCAACTTTGACTTTAAATTTGAAAGTGTTAGAATTGATGAAATCAGCCAAGATTCTGGATTCTAGCAGAAAAATACAGTAAGATCTAGCTCCTGAAATTTCAGAAAAAATGTCAGGGACGATGGCACTCGGGGTGCACACGGTCCTCGCAACTTTTTTCAAAATTTTCAAGGATGAGAGATATTATGATTTTGTTGCGGAATCCAAAGTTACAGCCGATTTGGAGGTGTTTTGATCAGTGAAATCATCGGTCAAAGGTTGAATCAAGAGGGTTTTAAAAATTAGGGTTTTGACACTTAACCACTTAATTTTTAGAATTAAAGCACAAATATGAATTGACAATTTGCAATAGAAGGGTAGATCTGAAACAAGCATTAACAATTAAACATTTCACAAGCTCAATTACTAAAAAGAAAATTTAGGGTTTTTTATGCAATTAACCTCTAAAATTTGCAAAAGATCAAACATGGAAATGTAATTAAGGAAGCAATTTTTTTATTTTTTTTCAGATCTAACCATGAATAATCAGAATTAGGATGTTCACGTCAAGTTCACCAAAATGTAAAGAGGAAAATTGAACCCTAGGTGTTCCCCCACTCCAAGGAGAGAGAAAGGAGGTCACTAGGGTTGACGGTTTTCACTTAGGAGAGACTTTACATTCAAAAGAGGGGTTGAAACCCACAAGATCCAATCCCACACAATACAAGACTGAATTCTAAATGAGTTTCAAGGGTTGAGACATCAAGGATACCCTCTTTTGTAAAGAATGTAGATAGAAGGATTGAACTAGGAGTGTATGTAAAGGTAAGAAAGATTCGCTTGTAGACAAAGATAGGGACACGAGATGAAGCTACGAACCTGAAATTAGCAGTAAAATGTTGAGACGATGTTGTCCTGCAAGTTTGAGCAAAAGTTGATGGGACGATGGCGCCCGGAGTGCACACGGTCCTCCGAAAAATCCGCGAAACGAAGGGGGATCTATTTGTCTCTGCACAAGGATTCCAGATCTTCAATTACAACCGCGTACCTGCAATCTACACACAGAAAAGAGAGGACAATTGGGGGGTTAGGGATTAGAGGTTTGCCTTCAGGTCAAACCCTGGTTTTGGAATTAACCAAGAAATGAGAATGTTGTAAATGTAAATGTTTGTAATGTAATCAAGTACTGATACCTTGTTGTAAGAATGTTTGTATTCTTACATGCGAAGGTGTAATGATGTTGTATGTTGTATGTTGTAGGTGGTCTCCTCTTCAATGGTTGAATCCTTGTCTTGAATGCAACACCTAGCCTTGAATGGAGACTTAGAATGCTCAATTGCTTGAAGGAATGCTTGAATGCTTGAACATTTGAATGTTTTCCTATCGCTTCTGCATCTTACACACATATGTTTTTTTCTCCCTCTTTTCTGGGAGGGGAAATGTAGTTTATATACTTGTCAATTAGGGTTAGGAGACTGATTTTTCCGACCTTAGGCTGACCTAGGAGCATTATTTTCCAAATTGCAAACTTGAAGACCCGATGCCCAACAAGAGACCGGGCCCAAAATAGGGCCAGGGACCAGGGCGTTGGGTGCCATGGTCTTGAGGAACCAGGGTACTAGGCGCCATGGTCCTAAAGGACCAGGGCGCTGGGCGCCATGGTCCCACCTCCCGGGACAGCAGGGTGCAAGGAGGATCAGGCCAAGGTGCAGAAAGATGCAATTTTTTGATGTCGTAAACAGGTTTCGGGGTCTCCATTTAGGTTCAACATTGCACCACCATCGTGAAGACCCAAATGCAGTCAAAATTGCAAGTGTCACAATTTTATGATGCTACAAAAGCAGTAATTGTGCAATAGTTACTTGCTTGCTGGTGAATGTTGCTGGATCTCCAAAGTGCTTGTTTTCAGTTGGTGTTGACATCAATGACAAAACCATACCAAAATACCAACAATCTCCCCCTTTGGCATTGATGGCAACACAAGATGGAAAAACCATCAAAGTGCCAAAATAGAAATGTCAAATACCAAAAACCAACAATCTTCTAAATAACAATCTCTCCCCCTGGGAGCAACATGTGTTTATCCAAAGATTTATTTTCAATACCAATCTCTCCTCTAAAGATAATGTGTTTTTCCATAGATGTCTCTCCCCAAAAGATAATGTGTTTTTCCATAGATATCTCTCCCCCTTTGACATCAAATGCCAAAGTTACAAAAATCAAGTTCATACAAAATACCAATCAATTCAATATACCAACTACTCCCCCTGAGAAGTAGCTTCCTCATCAAAGACTGGAGTAAAAGATTTGTCTTTCTATTTTGTCGATTGATGACAATCATCAACTATCTAAGTCTCTACTGGTGGTGGTATGACTCCAAGCTAATCTCTGAGATATTCAAAAGTCTCCTTAGGCAAAGGTTTTGTGAAAATATCTGCAAGTTGTTCTTTAGTATTCACATAAACCAGTTTTATCTCTTTTTCTTCAACTTTTTCCCTTAGAAAATTCAGTTTGATAGAAACATGTTTTGTTTTAGAATGTAATACCGGATTCTTAGATATATTAATTGCTGCAGTGTTATCACAATATATAGTAATGGGTTCCTTGCATTTTACCTTTATGTCTTTCAACATTTGCTTAAGCCATAGTACCTGTGTATAGTTAGTTGTTGCTGCAACATATTCTAATTTTGCTGTTGATAAAGATGTACAACTCTATTTCTTACTCAACCAAGAAACTAATCTTTTTCCAAGAAAGAATGCTCCTCCAGTGGTGCGTTTTCTATCATCCACATCTCTTGCCCAATTTGCATCTGTGTATGCATATAGGTCAAAGTTTTCATCTGTAGGATACCATAATCCAAGATTTGTTGTGCCTTGTAAGTACTGGAAAATCCTTTTTACTACTGATTCATGATTTTCCCTAGGATTACATTGAAATCTAGAAACAATACATACTGCATTCATAATATCAGGCTTGGTTTGTGTCAAATACAGTAAACCTCCTATCATAGATTTGTATCTAGTTGGATTAACAGATGCAGATTCATCCCTTTGAGATAATTTGTCATTTGTAGTCATAGGTGTGCTTACCGGTTTAGAGTTCTCCATCCCAAATTTCTATAGTAATTCTTTCAAGTACTTGGATTGACTTAAAAATATACCTTTATCAATCTGTGAAATCTACAATCCTAAAAAGAATTTTATTTCTCTAGTCATAGACATTTCAAATTCTTGCTGCATTTTAATAGAAAATTCTTTACATAATCCATCTTCTCCTCCAAAGATTATATCATCAACAAATACTTCAATAATCAAGATGTCATCAGTAGTTATTTTGTAATATAAATTGCTATCTACATTTCCTTTAGTAAAACCAATCTTTAAAAGATACTTATCCAACCTTGCATGCCAAGCTCTTGGGGCTTGTTTTAATCCATACAGAGCTTTTCTTAACCTGCAAACCATATCATTGTCATCTGTCAAGGAAAATCCATCAGGTTGTTCAATATATACTTCCTCTTCAAGATCTCCATTCAAAAATGCACATTTAATATCCATTTGATAAACTTTATAGTCCTCGTGAGCTGCAAAAGCCAAGAACAATCTGACTATCTCAATTCTAGCTACTGGTGCAAAGGTTTCATTGTAATCAACTCCTTCTTTCTGAGAATATCCCTTACACACTAGTCTTTCTTTATTTCTAACAACCTTACCATCTTCATTAAGTTTTTTTCTAAATACCCATTTGGTTCCAATTACATTTTTATCTTTAGGTCGGGGAACTAATGTCCAAGTATTATTTTTCTCAATTTGTCCTAATTCTTCTTCCACAACTTTAATCCAAAATTTATCTTCACATGCTTCATTGATAGATGATGGTTCAATTTGAGAAATAAGACATACCTCTTCATTTTCCAATCTTCCTCTTGTCATGACTCCTTTAAACTTGTTTCCAATTATCTGATCTTTAGAATGATTCAATCTTAAATACTGGGGTGTCTTAGTTTGCTATTGTTCATCAATTACTGTGGGATCCTTTGATGATACCGGGGTAACTGGATCTTCATTTTGTACTGGTGGATTTAGTGAAGGTTCATTTGTCACAATTTCTGTTGCCAATTCAGAGTTTATATACCTTGAAGTTCCTCTGAATTGTTCATCAATCTTTACATTTGTACTCTCAACAATTTTCTGCAATCTCTTATTAAAACATCTAAATGCCTTTCTCTTAGATGAATAACCAAGAAATATTCCTTCATCACTTCTAGGATCAAATTTTCCTATATACTCATCTCTTCTAATATAACATTTACTTCCAAAAATTCTGAAATACTTAAGAGTAGGAGTATTACCAAACCATAGTTCATGAGGGGTCTTACCAGTTTCACCTTTGATGTGAACTTGGTTGAATGTATAGACAGCAGTGCTAACTGCCTCTCTCCAATATACTTGTGGTAGATTTTCTTATGATAACATACTTCTTGCTGCATCCAAGATAGTTTTGTTTTTCCTTTCAACAACTCCATTCTGCTGTGGTGTCCGAGGTCCTGATAACTGTCTTTTGATTCCATTCACTTCATAGAATGTATTAAAATCTTTAGATGTGAATTCTCCTCCTTGATCTGATCTTAAACATTTGATTTTCTTATCGGTTTCATTCTCAACCATTGCTTTGAATAGTTTGAACTTCCCAAGTGCTTATGATTTTTCTTTGAGAAAAGTAACCCAACACATTCTAGAATAATCATCAATAATTAGCATGAAATATCTATCACCTTGTAAGCTTTTAGTTCTAGTTGGACAACATAAATCAGTGTGAATTAAATCAAGAGCATTATTGGATTTTTCTGGAATACTTTTGAAAATAGCTCTAACTTGTTTTCCAAACTGACATTCCTTACAAATTGTATTATGTGGTTTCACAATTTTAGGTAGATCTCTAACTGCCTTAGAAGTACTAATTTTTACCATGCAATCAAAGTTTACATGACATAGTCTCTTATGCCATAAACAACTTTCATCTATATGTGCAATTAAGCATTCCTTTTCACTATTATTCAAATGAAAGATATTACCTCTAGTCTGATTACCGGTTGCAATTTCCAAACCAGTTCTATTCATGATTTTGCATTTTCCATTTTTAAATTGTAATTGAAATCCTTTTTCAACTAATTGACCAACACTTAAAAGATTATGCTTTGATCCTTCAACATAGTAGACATTGTCAGTGTTATGCTTACCATCAAGAGATATTGAACCCTTACCTTTGATTGAATAGGCTTTGTCATCTCCAAATCTTACTAAACCTCCATTGTATTCTTGAAAGTTCAAGAATTTACCTTTGTCTCCAGTCATATGATGTGAGCATCCTGAGTCAATTATCCATTCATCCTTTACTTCAACTTTAGCTTCTAGGGCTTGTTCTACCAGTTGGGCAGTAGGTGTTGGTTGATCCTCTATTATAGCAACAAAATCCCATCCATTGTCGGTTGGATCCTCATCAGAATCATCAGTCACACCTTCATCAGCAATGTAACAAGATTTGTCTTTATTCTTCTTAAATCTGTATCTCTGATATTCAGGATTAGGTTTGTATGTTCTTCTAGCTTCTTCTCTTAGTCTAGCATGTCTATCAGGGTATCTCGAAGCCATATGACCAATCTTATTGTAGTTAAAACATTTAAAGGGTGCTTTACCTTCATACTTACTTCCAACTGGACCTTTTGGCATTTTTCTTGCAAATAGTGCTTCAAGTTCTTCAAGCTCTTCATTCTCCTTCCTGGTTTCTTCAAGTTCCCTTGCATAAAAGGCTTTCCAGTCTGATTTGTCAAATGATGGAGCAGATGATGTTGATACTTTAAAGGCCAAATCAGTTTTTATAGTAGCAACAGGACCAAATTCCTCAATTTCAAAGGCTGAAAGTATTCCAATCAATGTATCCCTAGTTACTGATGTATTAGGCATTGTTCTCAACTCATTTATAGTAGTAACTTTCATTTTATATGCCGGTGGCAATCCTCTTAATATTTTTGAAACAATTTCATCCTCACTCAGGGTTCCTCCACAACATTTAATACCCAAAACAATTTCATTTACTCTTTCCATAAAAGCAAAAATCCTTTCATCTTCTTCCATTTTCAGATGTTCATGCCTGACTTGGAAGCTTTCAAGTTTTGCAATCTTGATTGTGGAATATCCTTCATTTAGTGTTTCCAAATGATCCCAAATAGCTTTAGCAGTAGACCTATCTGATAATGCACTCAAAAGTGCTTCTCTTTCTTTGCAATCATTCTCTTCATTTTTAGCTAAGGTAGTTGGAGCAGTCTGACCAGCTATAGTAGTAGTATAACCATTCTTTGTAACTTCCCAGATGTCTTTACCGATGTAATTCAAATGTGTCTCTATCCTGATCTTCCATATCCCATAGTTGGCTCCATCAAGTTTAGGATTGTCCTTCCTGAAATAATTAGTAGACATTGGATCTCCTCAAGTTGTTAAACTTTTGCAAAAGAGGACTAAGCTCTGATACCAATTGTTAGGTCCCAGAGACAACTGAGAAGGGGGGGTGAATCAATTGTCAAATAAATTCAAACGAAAAAAACAATTAACCAACTTAATGTTTAATACCGGTAAACCAGTTAAGTATGCCGGTAGATAGTGTTAACAGTAAATTGCTATACCGATAAGGATTAATGCATGAAACATAAACATAAAGTCATCCACAACACATAACACCAATATTTGTATGTGGAAACCCTGTAAGGGGAAAAACCATTGTGGGAAACCTTACCCACAATCAGATGATACTACTGTAGATAGTAAGTGTACATAAATGGGGTCTGCACATGCAGAAAGGCCAATAGCCTAGAGCTCACTACTCAATCACAAAATGGGAGTCACACTGACTATAGTTGGATGGTTAAATCCAATAAGAATGTACTACACTAAATAGCATCTTCATATGCTGGATTTAGTACCGGTGTAATACTGATATGCTTCTACAAAAACCTATCTTCACCTTCAAATGATGTCTTCACGTATACCTCTTCTTAATCTCGTATATACCTTCACTCAATTCTTTTTCGCATTCCCCATTTTGATCTTACAAATAAGATCTTACATTTATACCATAACCTAAGACCAATTTTAGTAGGTCGGCTCTACAAGATATTACAATAAAAACATTTTACATACAATATAATATCCGATGCAATAACTGATTAAACATGTCGACTTAATGCATTTACATCAATAATAAATCATCTCCATAGTGTGCCATGCTGATCTGGAAAAGATAAACCTGTCGGTGTAACCCTAGATAACCCTGGACCTATTTGCCAATGAAAGCAAATATGCAAATATGAATATACCAATGATCAATTCTTCAAAACAAGGTGTCCACATGATGTCTTTGACATTATCAAGTGTCTTCCATATCATTCTAGGTATCGGTGAGCATTATATCCTGCCAGTGAACCATATACCAGTAACTGTGCAATAGTTACTTGCTTGCTGGTGAATGTTGTTGGATCTCCAAAGTGCTTGTTTTCAGTAGGTGTTGACATCAATGACAAAACCATACCAAAATACCAACATATAAAACCTTCACCGGTACCCTCTCCTTCACCTAAGAGAACAAGGACTTTGAGGAAGAAACAACAGGAAGTAAGGGGACCACCAAAGAAACTAACACCAAAGAAGAAACAACAACCTGTTACCCCTTCTTTGAATGATTTATTAAATGAGATAATTGATGATGGAAATTTGGCCAATGTACACCAACTATATAACACATTTAATGATTCTGACAGGGAAAGCATTGAAAACAATATAATTTTACATCAGGACATATATAAAAGGGTTTTAATTGAAGTTGTGGATGACTTACCCAATGATCTGTATAGGAGATTGGAAGCAAAATGGATTGCAGTGATGGAATTAGATAAGAAACTGAAGGTTGAAAAACTTCTAGTTGTAAATAGTGTAAATTCAAAAGAGGAAATTGATGAATTAATTTTTGAGGCTAACCGATCTATTTTTTCTAGTGGACACCGGTAAGTAAGTTTAATGGTAGGAAGAGTAAAAGAGATTGCAGCTGATACTGCTGATAACTGGGATATATTTTTTGTGGAGAAGGAAAAACAAGAGGAAATGAACCGACCGAAGAAGACATTTAAAGTATATTAGAAGGATAAGGACAAGGGAAAAGGAAAAATTGGTGGTATTCCAAGCATCAAGTTCACTCACAATTTACCGCCACCTTTGGATACTACACCGGTACATACAGATGATCCACCGATTATTGACACTAAAGGTGTTACACATGATGACACAAATCCTGAATCTGAGATACTCTTCACCATGACTGTGGATACTCAGGAAGTGAATATTGTTGTAGACAAGGATAGTTCAGAGGCTAAGGAAGACAATGTTGATAGTGGCAACTTGGCAAAGAAACCAGTAGAGACTGTTGAGGTTGAGATCCCAACTCAAACAGAGCAACTATTAGAAACAGAGAAACCCATTGAGGCTGAGGTACATACTAAGGCAGAGGTACATACTGAGGTAGAGAAATCCTCAATCACTATGACATCAAAGTAGTCTGAGAAACCCTTGCTAGTTGAGATTCAAACATAGACTGATCCACTGGAGGTAAACACATGTAAAATGGTTACAACTGATTGAAGCACAGAGGTAATAAAGGCAATTGATCAGACATCTGACACATCATCAAGTGAATTTAGACCTACCAATGTAATAGATGTACTTTTGGATTCAATAAAAAAGATAACGAATTGCAATGCTTTGGCCTACAAGGCAATTGATAACACTGTACCAATTCTTAAAATGATTGCACCAATTTGTAACATAGATCATATTAAGGATTGTTTAGGTAAATTGGACACATTGTCCAAATTTATTGCTGACAATGTAATAACAATTGATAAAGTGAATGAGGATACAATAAAGGAAAGAGTTGAAAAAGAAAAGAACAAATTATTTGATGACACCATAAAGAAGTGCACAGAAACCCTGAATACATTATTACCAACACTGAACTCTACAATTTTGGAGTACAAAGAGCTATACAAGGAAACATACAAACCTTACCTTCTGATAGTGGACATAGACAAGGAGATCAGTAAAATACATAAAGAAATTGATGACATAGCTGATAACATAATTGGTTCATCTGGTCACATATCAGTTTTTCAGCAAGAGATGGAAGGTTTTGAGGAAAAATTAGAAAAACTTGAGAAAGAAAAGACAAGGATAAGGTCTAATTCCAGAGAGCTTAAAAATAAACTTGGTCCTAAATTGGAAAATCTTATTTCTCAAAGAATAGAAATAAATAAGGCATTACTTCAGGGAGAATGATCACTGGAAGATCACATGCACTATCTCACTGGCACGATCCAACAGACTAAGGAAACCTTGAATGATAGCAAAAGGTTTATGCAGAGTCTGAATTTGGTTTTAGCATATATCTTTTAGATTGTAACCAATTAGTTACAAACTTTGAGGTGAATTTTTTGCACTCATTTGACAATTTTTGACAACCTTTGTCATTGATGTCAAAGGGGGACTAGTGGAGAGAAAAATGCTTATTTAGAGGAGATCATTTTCTCAGGGGGAGCACATCTTTTTGGAAACTTTTTGGACTTCAGTTTTTGGAACAGTTTTTGGATTTTTCTCATGAGTGTTGCCATCAATGCCAAAGGGGGAGATTGTTGGCATTCTACACCTTTATGAGAATATTTGATGTTGTCATTGATGGCAATCCTCTAGCAACCCACCGATAGTTACCGACATCGGCAATAGACTTCTACACCAGCAGGCACTTCACTGACATCGGCAATTATGCATACCGACACTCAAGCCGAAATGGAATAAACTTTGTTTATTGTTTTATATTGTAAGTATGTTTTGTAAAAGACAACATGGTATATTGTAAAAGAATCATATATATATATGTGTGTGTGTGTGTGTGTGTGTGTGTGTGACCTTATAAGTCATTTGAGTGGATGAGAGGATATGATATGATAAGAGAGAGAATATAGATGATATTTTGTATATCATGATATAGTTGACAATGAAGGTTTTGGTAATAGACTGAGCTTAAACCGAAACTAAATCTGACATAGTTGATACTGATATGAAGTAGTACATTGTATTGGATTTTGATAATCTATTTTATAAGTCAGTGAGACTTTTGTTTTGTAGTTGAGCAGTGAGCTCTAGGCTGCTAGCCTTCTTGCATGTGCAAGCCCCTCATTGTAAGTAATATTTATTCATTGGCCAATGAGTGAATATTGTGGGTCACAAATCCCACTGAGGTTTTTCCCACGCTGGGTTTCCTCATTAAATATCTTGTGTTATGGTGTGTTCTCTATAATGTCTCTATTATTATTATTTGGTGCATTAATTCTTATTTACTGGTACATTGTTTTGGGATACAAAGTTATTAATAAGTTTAAATATTCTGCTAATCAGTTAGACACTGATTCACCCCCCTCTTAGTGTCTTTGGGACTATCATTGATTATAACATACCAGTCACCAAAAGTTTCACATACCTTGTAGATCTCTCCAAAGTCTTCATTAGAAACATTCATACTCTTCAAAGAATCAATACCAACACTCTCCATCTTGATTTGGTTGACAGCTAAGACCCTCCTGCTCAAAGCATCTGCCACTTTGTTCTTGACTCCCTTCTTGTGTTTGAGGGTAAATGTGAAGGCTTGTAGGGTCTCTACCCACTTCATATGCTGATGGTTTAGCTTCTCTTGCCTATTTATGAAACTGAGTGCTTGATTATCAATAAAAACTATAAACTCCTTAGGCAATAAATAGTGCCTCCACTTCTTTAAAAACTTTACTAGAGCATACATCTCCAAGTCCTAAGATGAGTATCTTTTCTTAGCATCATTTATCTTTTCACTAAAAAAAGTAGTAGGCCTTCCTTCCTAACTGAGCACTACTTCAATAGCCATTTGGCTTGCATCACATTCCACTTGAAATATCTTGTTGAAGTCTAGTAAGGCAAGGACTGGTTGTTCTACAACCTTCTTCTTCAATGTCTCAAATGAATCATCTACCTCTTTGGTCCAACTGAACTTGCACTTTTGTCCTCCCTTTATGGTGTCAAGCATGGGTGCACAAACATGACAAAATCGTCTTATGAACTTCCTATAAAAAGTTGCTAAACCATGGAAACTCCAGACATCATTCATAGTTCTAGGTGTAGGCCAAGACAGTATAGCACTTACCTTCTCTTGGTCCATTTTCAACTCACCTTGTGAGATTACAAAACCCAAGTAGATGATCTCCTCCTGCATGAACAAACACTTATCCAAATTGATCATTAGACTCTCTTCATGCAACCTCTTGAGAACCATATCTATGTGCTTGAGGTGCCCTTCCCTTGTGTGACTGAAGATCAAGATATCATCTAGATATACTATGATAGATTTTCCTATGAATTCCACCAAAACTTCATTCATTAACCTCATAAAGGTACTAAGGGCATTAGACAACCCAAATGGAATGACCTTCCACTCATATAACCCCTCATTGGTTTTAAAAGTTGTTTTCCATTCATCCCCTGGCCTTATTATAATATGATGGTATTGTTAGGGTTTCAAGCAGATCCGAAGCAAATATAAACTAACAATTATATGCAGATTTAAATACAAAAGATAAAGAAATAAAACAGGACACAGATAACACAGAGATTTAATGTGGTTCACCCAGAATGGGTTATGTCCACCATACACAGCCGTCCAATCTTTCTTATTATCCAGCAAAAATAGTACATCAACATTCCAATGCCTTAAGCATCCCAGCCACTTATAACATGCATTTTTAGGGTAACAAACAAAGTCAGCCTTTTTTAGGGTTTTATTACAATGTCGGTTTTCATCAACAAAAAAATGGCAAAAAAATTTTCTCGGGGGTTGCCGCCCCTGAACCCCTGCCTGGGGCCCGGGGCCCGGCCCCAGACCCCGGCGAGGATACATGCTGAGTGTACAGTACTTTGCTGATCAGTCGCCACATTTCAACAATCTCCCACTTGGAGACTGATCAGGCTCCACACTGAACAATCTCCCACTTGGAGACTAATACTACATGACACCACTATACATGCAACATCCGCTGGATAAAACACTAGGACTTGACTAGTATAAATTCCATAATTATCAATCAAGAAGACCAACAGAAACTGATGAAGAAATCAGCTTCTCCTATGGAACTTCCTTTGTGAACATATCGGCAGGATTCTCACTTGTGTGAATCTTCTCAAGCCGTAACTGACCCTCCTCCAAAATAGTCCGGATGAAGTGGTACCTGAGCTGAATGTGCTTTGTCCTTGAATGAAAAGCAGAGTTCTTCGCAAGATGAATGGCACTCTAGCTATCAGTATACAATGGGCTATCCTCTTGTGTCTGACCCAATTCCTTCAAAAAACATTACAACCAAATCATCTCTTTGCTGGCTTCTGTAGCAGCAACATACTCAGCTTCAGTGGTTGAAAGTGCAACAACCTTTTGCAGCCTAGAAATCCAACTGACTGCAGTTCCCCCTATAGTAAAAACATACCTTGTAGTACTCCGTGAATCAATATCACCTGCCAGATCAGAGTCAACAAATCCACTTAGAGAAGCATTAGATCCTTTGAAACATAATGCCTTCATAGTAGTTCCTTTCAAATATCGAAGAATCCATTTCACAGCATTCCAATGTTTCATACCCGGATTACTCATAAACCTGCTCACAACTCCCACTGCATGTGCAATATCTGGCCTTGTGCATACCATTGCATACATCAGACTACCAACAGCTGATGAATACGGGATGTTAGACATTTTATTAACCTCTTCCTGTGCCTTTGGGCACATCTCCTTAGTCAATTTGAAATGACTAGCCAAAGGTGTACTAACTACTTTTGCATCCTGCATGTTAAATCTTTTCAACACCTTTATATACTCACTTTGGGACAAATTCAAGGTTCTATTTTTCCTGTCCCGTGTAATCCTCATACCGAGAATTTACTTAGCTGCACCCAAACCCTTCATAGCAAATGACCTGGCTAATTTCTGTTTAAGATCATTTATATGTTGCATGTTAGACCTAGCAACAAGCATCATAAAGCAACAGGATAATATAAATGCCATTATCAAATCTCTTAAAATATACACAATGATTAGAATGACATCTATGATAACCATGTTCAACCATGAAACTATCAAATTTTAAATACCATTGTTGGGGTGCTTGCTTTAGGCCATACAAACTTTTCTTCAACCTGCACACCAAGTTCTCCTTACCTTTGACCTCATATCCCTGTGGTTGCAACATGTAAATTTCCTCCTCCAAATCTCCATGGAGAAAAACTATTTTGACATCTAATTGTTCAAGATGTAAATCATCTGCAGCCACAAGACTAAGTACAGTTCTAATTGAAGTCATTTTTACAACTGGAGAAAATATTTCATCATAATCTATACCCTTTTTCTGTGCAAAACCTTTTACCACAAGTCTGGCCTTATATCTTTTCTGACCTCCTTCCTCCTCCTTCAGTCGATAAACCCATTTGTTAGGCAAGGCTCTTTTTTCTGCAGGTAAAGGAACTAAGTCCCAAGTCTTATTTTTCATCAGGGAGTCCATCTCCTCTTTCATGCCTAGCTGCCACTATTGTTTGGCATCCACCTGCATTGCTTCTTCATATTCTTCTGGTTCACCAGAATCTGTTAATAAAATAGAATACAAAGAAGGAGAAAATCTTTTAGGGGGTCTACTTGTCCTCATAGAACGTCTAACACTTGCAGGAGTTTGTGGGACAATCTGTTGTTGCTGAGCATCAGGTACCTATGGCATTTCATTTTCAGGAATCTCATCCAACACCACATATTCTTGTTTGTCCTGTTCATGCTTATTTTCCTGCATCTGTTCTTTATACATAACCTTCTCATTGAATATAACATCTCTACTTCTAATTATTTTCTTATTTTCAAAATCCCATAACTGATAGCCATATTCATCTATCCCATATCCAATGAAGGTACATTTCTGAGATTTAGCATCAAGCTTGGTTCTATTTTCTTTATCAACATGGACAAAAGCTTCGCAACCAAAAGTTTTTAGAAAAGAATAATTTACCTTTTTACCAGTCCATGCCTCCTTTGGAATACCACCATCCAAAGGGGTTGAAGGTCCTCTATTTATCAAATAGACAACAATATGTACAACATCTGCCCAAAAATGTAAGGGCAATCCAACATGCAATCTCATGCTCCTCGCACGTTCCATGATGGTCCTATTCATTCTCTCTGACACACCATTTTCCTGTGGAGTTCCTGGAACTGTATTCTTTCGAATCCCATTTAAGGAACAGTAATCTTCAAATGCTTTGCTGCAATACTCACCTCCATTATCTGATCTGAGACACTTCAACTTTTTTCCTGTCTCATTCTCAACCAAAGCTTTCCATTTCTTAAAAATTTCAAAAACATCTGATTTTTATTTTAGGAAATATACCCATGTTTTCCTGGTTGAGTCATCAATAAAAATAACATAATAACAAGAGCCACCAAGAGATGATACCTGAGCCGGTCCCCATACATCTAAATGTACAAGCTCTAACTTCTCACTCTTCTTCTCTTTCCCAACCTTGAGAAATCTGACTCTTTTCTATTTACCATAAACACAATTTTCACAGAACTCTAAATCAATCTTCTTTAGTCCTGGCAATAGATTTTTGGAGTGAAGGATTTTCATCCCTTTCTCACTCATGTGCCCAAGCCTATGGTGCCACATTATCGAATCTGTTCTTGCAACATTTATTGTTGGTCCCTGTAGTAACTTTATCTGTAGCAGCTAAGGTAGAGTAAGTGTTACCAGTACATAGATATAATGTGCCTACCTTCACACCTTTAGCTACTACTAATGATCCTTTAGTGACCTTCCACATACTGTCTGAGAAGGTAACTATGCAACCTTCACTACCTAGTTGCCCTGCAGAAATTAAATTTCTTCTTAAATTAGGAACATGTCTTACCTCCTACAGAAACCAGTCATTACCATTCTGCAACTTGATCTTTATCTTTCCTTTTCCAACAATTTGACAGGGCTCATCATCACCCAAATATACCTGTCCAAAATCACCTTGAACATAATCTAGAAAATATTTTCTATGGGGTGTAGCATGAAATGAAGCCCCAGAATCTATTACCCAGGAATCATTAACATTATCCAAACATAAGATTAAAGCATCTTGTAAAGTATTACTTGTAATATTAGCTTCCTTACTGTCATTTTCATTTTTGTCTCCTTCTTTGTTTTTCCGAGACCAACAATCTTTCTTTAGATGACCAGGCTTTCCGCAGTACCAGCAATCTTTCTTTCCTCTAGATTGAGAGCGTCCTTTCTTTGACTTCCCTCGTGACTTCTCATTCCCAGGGCCTTTTCCTCTTTCCTTTGATCTTCCTCTATTCTCCACATTCAAAACACTACCCGATGATGTTGAAGTCTTACCTGTGCTTTTCCTTCGCATTTCCTCGCTTAGGATAACACCAACAATATCATCAAATACCAAAGTATTTTTACCAGAGACAGAGTTACTTACAGCCATAACCAAGCTATTCCAGCTTTCTGGCAAAGAACATAAAATCAAGAGAGCCCTAAACTCTTCTGCAAAGGTAATTTTTACCGAAGACAATTGACTGGTAATTATATTAAATTCATTTAAGTGCTCTGCTATAGATCCTCCCTCACTCATTTTCAAATTAAACAAACGCTTCATAAGAAATACCTTATTCGAAGCCGAGGGTTTCTCATATAGCTTAGCCAATGTTGCCATCAAATCTACAGTCGTTTTTGCTTCTGTTATATTGAATGCTACAGACACCGCAAGGCACAATCGAATGGATCCCAGTGCCTTTCTATCTAAAATGTCCCACTCTTCATCTGATATTGTGGTCGGTTTCTTTGCCTTTCCTTCCAATGGCTGCCACAAATCCTTTTGATACAGGTAATCCTCCATCTGCATTTTCCATAACTAATAATTCTGGCCGTTAAACTTTTTGACCTTGAATTTGGAATCCTCCATTGCTCCCACTCAAATCTGAAAGTCCTGCCAATTTATAGAAAACCTCACTCTGATACCAATTGTTAGGGTTTCAAGCAGATCCGAAGCAAATATGAACTAACAATTATATGCAGATTTAAATACAAAAGATAAAGAAATAAAACAGGACACAGATAACATAGAGATTTAGCGTGGTTCACCCAGAATGGGTTACGTCCACCATACACAATCGTCCAATCTTTCTTATTATCCAGCAAAAATAGTACATCAACATTCCAATGCCTTAAGCATCCTAGCCACTTATAACATGTGTTTTTAGGGCAACAAACAAAGTCGGCCTTTTTTAGGGTTTTATTACAATGTCGGTTTTCATCAACAAAAAATGGCAAAAAAATTTTCTCGGGGGCTGCCGCCCCCGAACCCCTGCCCGGCCCTGGACCCCGGTGAGGATACGTGCTGAGTGTATAGTACTTTGTTGATCAGTCACCACATTTCAACAGGTATCCACTTTTTAGATCCATTTTTGTAAAATACTTGGCACTCCCTAAGAAATCAAGTAAATCCTCCATTCTAGGGATTGGGAACCTATACCTTATGGTTATCTTGTTGATGGCCCTTGAGTTTGTACAAATCCTCCAAGTTCCTTCATTCTTGGGTTCAAGGATTGCCGATACTACACATGGGCTTAGACTTTTGCCAATTAGTCTTGATTCAAGCAACTCTTCAATCTGCCTTGCTATTTCTATATTGTGGTCTGGGGTGAGCTTGTAGGCTACTTTGTTTGGCAATGTAAATCCAAGGATCAAATTGATACAATGATTGATGTCCCTTACCGGTGGTAGGAACCTTGGCATTCCATCTGAGATGATGCCTTGATGCTTATCAAGCAACTATCTGACTGTCGGTTCTATGTGCTTTGGTCCTCCTTCTTTCTCTTTTATAAACTCCTATTTCCTTGTCACCTTGGGACTAGGCATGAGGGTATAGAAAACTTCACCTTTCTCTGCAATCTCCTTCATGAACTATTTACCTTCTACTATCAGTACTCTTGTATCCTTCCCTTTTGATTCCATCTCTTCCTCTATTAGAGGTAAGAGTTCTATCACCTTCCCATCTTTGGTGATTGAGTAGGTGTTTCTCAACCCATCATGATGAGCTTTTAAGTCATACTACCATGGTCTCCCAAACAAGAGATGGCATGCATCCATTTTGGCTATGTCAAATAGCAACCTATCCTTGTAAGATCCAATCTAGAACTCCATCCAAGCCTTCTCTTCCACCACTGCTTGTTGACCTTGGGTGAGCCATGAGACCTTATAGGGGTAAGGGTGAGGCAGCTTCCTAAGTTTAAGCTTTTCTACCATTTCAAGTGATACAAAATTTTATGTGGATCCGGAGTCTATCAGAACCTTGCATACCTTTCCTCCTGCCTTGAAAGTGGTTTTGAAAAGAGATTTCCTTTGTGTAGGCTCCTTATCAAGTACCTTCATGGTGGTTATTGCTCTCCTCATCATCAGAGCCTCTCCTCTTTTAGGATAGCCATAACTATTAGGAGCATTAACACTTTGATAAGTGCTTGCACTTTCCACACTTTGACAATTAGATTCTTGCACCAAATTGCTTCTCCTTTCTCCCATGGAGATAGAAGCCTTCTCCGGACACCTATTGGCCATATGCCCTTCTTGATTATAGTTTTAGTACCTAGGAGGTCCTCTGCCTTGGGATCTCCCTCTTGGATTGTAGCCCCCTCCTTGGTTGTAACTTCTCTCTCCTCTATTTCCATCTTGGTTAGAGTCTCCCTAGTAACCAAAACCATTTCCTCTACCTCTGAAAGGGCCTCTTCCTCCTCTTTGTTGTCTCCCTTTATGGTGCAGGAGCGCCTAGTTTTGCTTATACTCTCCATTTTTGGTATTTTTCATGCTTAAGTGTCTGTTAGTTTTTAAATATTGTCATATGTTGTATTTAGTCATTTCATAAGTGTTTGATCTCATTTTGTGTTTGAGAGATCAAGTTTTGCTTCTTAGGGCTTGAATTGTCAATTTTGTGCTTCTAGGCCAAATAAGGCTAAAATGTGGAAAATTGCCTTATAGGCCTAGAAATGCTTTAGAAAGCATTGAAACATGTTTATAAAGTGTTTTTAGTCATTCCTAGGTGATTTTGGAAGGTTGGTTGAGTTAGGTTGCTCAAATTGCCACTTAGAGCAACAAAAGTTGTCATTTTGGACACTTTTTATAAAAAGAAGACAAAAATGCCTTATGTCCATATAGGATTTGATAACTACCTCCAAATTCTATATATATTCCTCCCTCTTCTTGGTATAGGGTTGGCTTTTGTACTTTCTATCAAAATCAATTCAAGAGCAAACAATTTTTTGTCTTTTCTCATGTTTTGAGCTCCATTTGTATAGCAGTCCGTACTGGGTCTTATCATTTCCATACTATACCTTTTGGATATTTATTTTGGTGTATATTCAATGCACTTTATGTAATTTCTTTGCAGGTTGAGCATTTGGAAGTTGGTTTTGTAAAATTGTTTTCATTTTGCTCCTTGATTGCCGTGTCAAGGGTTTTGAACTCCAAAATGCATCAACTTGTCTAAATCTAGGTTTGGGCTCCCATGGATGGAATTATACAAGTTGTATTACTCATGTATAGTGTAAGTAATTCATGTTTTGGCCAGGGTTGTGCAAAGGAAGTGCTTTTGAGTTCATGTGAGGCAAGTTGGAGATGGACTTGGCTAGTAAATCTGAACAAAGACTCAAACAAGTTTGTGCTCAAAGGTCAATTGAGTGAACAAACTTAAGGCAGAGGTCTGCACTAGTCTCCTTGGGGTTTTAGATGTATTTGGAGCTCCAAACAATGTTTATTTTACCTTGAAATTGAGTCAAGTTGTAGCTAGCAGCGAGTACCTTGTTTTGGGGAATTTAATGTCTTTTGTATCCAAAGTTGATTATGAACATGCCCATGATTGGGGATCTTATGGAAAGTGCTAACAATGTTTCTTGGAGGTTTTTACATGATTTGGTGAAGTTTTTCATGAAGTTCTAACCCTTCAAAGTGCAGAAAAATAGTGAATTAGCAGTGACAATGCATCTTAACAGTCATTTTGTTGTTGTATGGCAAATGTTTGGTATAATTTCATATAGGAAAAAGTTGGAGAATAGTTCAAAATGATGTGGCAGAGGTTCCACAAGAATTTGGAGGCTTGGTTTGTGGTTGAGAAGTGACTTCCTTTGTTACATGAGCAAAACCATCTCAAAACCCTCCTTTCTTGCCTAAAATTGTGGACAGTCATTAAACCACCTTCTCAGGAGCTAAGACCTCAAAAAAATTTGAGTTTGGACCTTGTAGACACCCTCCAAATCAGGTTCCAAGGTTGGTTTAGCCATCATTGCACTATACAAGAAAAAATCACTCCAATTAGGCCTCCACGGGCTAGTAGCCTTTTAGCCCTGTTTTAACAAAAAGTGAGCCCGATTGCCCAAATGATGTTAGAACCTTCTAAATTTGTGACAAATAGTTGAAAGACACTCAAGGAGCCTAATTCAATCAAAATTTATCATTTAGATACCATCTTGGGGTATGGACCTATGGTGGAGGGTTTTAGTAACATTGAGGAAACAAGCTAGAACAA
The DNA here is from genome assembly GCF_030272615.1 of Cryptomeria japonica. Lineage (NCBI taxonomy): Eukaryota > Viridiplantae > Streptophyta > Pinopsida > Cupressales > Cupressaceae > Cryptomeria > Cryptomeria japonica. The sequence goes on along the minus strand of NC_081406.1, from coordinate 39,956,594 downwards.
GAGAGTGTAACAACATGATGGGATGGTTGCTTGAGAAGAGGTGTGGGTGTTGAAGTTTGAATTTACAAACACTAATTAAACACAAACAAAAGCATATCCTTTTGGGTCCATTTGATTTGTTAAACCAATTTAGACTATTTGAGCAACTTCTCACTCAATCTCCCTATCACTTTACCTCTGCCATTTTGATCCTGCCTTCTCTTCAACTTCTCCTCCACATTGAGTGCCAATTGAAAACACTTTTGGACTATCTCTAGGGTGTGGAACTTCAAGTCTTCTTGGATTGTACATCTCAACCCATTGAGATATCTTGCCACCTTCTCATCTTCACTCTCTTTCACCTTGGTCCTCACACACAACTTCATGAACTCCTTAGTATAGTAACTCACACCCATCTCCTTTTGTTTCAAATCTTGTCTCCTCCTATGCAATTGGATATTGTAATCCATTGGGACATAGGCTTCTTTCACCAAAGCCATCATCTTCTTCCATGTAGCTACTCTTTTCTTTCCCTCTTTCACCCTCTCATCTTGGATGAAAGTCCACCAAGTTAGTGTGGCCCCTTTCATTTTGGATGGGGCCATTTTCACCCTCTGGTGGTCTGGTATGTCTTCACTTTCAAAAAAATTGTCCAAGGAGTCTATCCACTCCATCACTGTATCAAGCTCTATCTTGCCTGCAAATACTGGCTCTTCTCTCCATGGACTTGAGGACACTCATCAAGGGTCTCTGGTATGTAGGTACCTCTACCTCTTCCTGCATAGGGATCTCCTCTTCATCCCCTTCTTATATAGAGTGTCTCTCTCCCCTCTCCACTCTTTCCTTCAACCAGTCCATCTCATTTCTCAAGGCCTGATTCTCATCCCTGACTGCTTTGCTCTCTTCCATCTACTTCTTCACTAGGACATTTAATTTTGCATTGGTCATTCTTGAAGGTGCCTCATGGGATCCTTCTTCTTCTGACATCTTGTCTTCTCCTTCTCTTCTAAAGGACACTCCTTTGCTCTAATACCACTTGATGAAGAGGCCTACCCAAACTCCTAATGACAAGCCCAAACAAGGTTAGGCTAGTGACCTGCTAACTACAAACAAGGGTCCTGCAAGGAAGGACTCTACACCTTAGATAAAACTATAGACACATTCACTAAGCTTAGGCCTACTCAAGATGAGTAAAAGGATTCAACTCCTAAAACATTCTTTTCTGGTGACCTCTACTCCTTGGGATTTTGAAGTTGGCCAACACATGTCATCTAAGGACTCTTTCACACACTAGTTTTGGTTTAGGGCACCAATTCCTTATACCTCCTTTGTAAACCTACCCCCTAGGCTTATATCCCTATTTGGCGATAGTATGGACCTTAACTTCAAAATGTTCCACACACCCATATAAAAAAATCATCATTTTAGACACTCTTTTGGAAGTTATACTGATCCCCAAAATGGGTTGGTCAGATCTGCAATTACAAGGTCTACTCCCTTTAGAGGCTAAGAGACCTAATAGGGGCAATTAGCCCTATTTTCCAAAGAAACTACCTTTACCGGTACACCAAATTGAAAATCAACTCTATGGGAATATGGGGTGTAGTTAGAAACCTCTAATTCCAGGGTTACACACCTAAAATCCACTGCTATGACAACTTATGATGACTGTCCTAAAACTTATCCTAGGTAGTCACATAGAGATGCCTACCTAATCTTGCTCTTTTCTCCACACAACAAAGTTTCCACTTCTACACACCATGAAAACACTAAATTAAAAAGGCTTATCTTTAATTCCTCCAAAGGAAGGGTCTTCTAATGGACTGGAGTGCAAGATAAGGCCATTTTTGTTCAAAACCCTCTCCAAAGTCTCAATTTCCTGGTTACAGTCAGAAGAATGGGGTGTTCTCTCTACTCCAGAATAGTTAAGACCTCAAACTACCACCAAAAGAAATCTATTTTATCTCTCTATCTACTCCATGGATGGTGGGATCTAGATCAATCCGTACATGCACGTACAATTCCTACAAACTCAGAATTTCTGGGAAAATTGTAGTATTTTGTGTATTATTGCTTCACAAAATCCAACTACAACGTCAAAAACCTTGGGAATCATGCCTACAAGGCTTATAAAAATCTCCAATGGTTTCCCACTTAATTTGGAGTAGGTTGGAGCCATTGAAAGGCTTCCCCCAACTGATTTACAAAAAGTTGCACTTTTGCACTCAAAAGTTGCATTTTTGCAATTTTGCACAAAAAGTTGTCATACTCTCTAAGGTTGGTATCCACATACATGGATCAAATAAACACACATGAAACATGTCTAAAACCTATCAAACACAAATCTAAGCCATCTATTACCCCTTTTTACCACATTGTCCCAATTGGCTTCTCAAATTGCCTAGTTGGTGACATTGGCTTATATGGTGGGGTTTATTTGCATACATGAAATACAAGACAGACTAAGACACCCTAATGATCCTAGTCTTCATCCTTAGGGTCATTCATAGCTTGTTAATGAGGTGCTCCTACACCATACTCCGTGGGAGAAGAGATCTCAAGCACACTTGAGATCAGAGTTTGTAAACCTGCACCATGATTGGATATTTGCTCACTTGTCATCCAAACTACCTCAGAGTCTAGTTTGTCCTGCCAAGCCACCAAGTACTGAATGTACTCCTTGTTCCTTGTCTTCTTTGTGAATCTAGTGTCTAACACTTTTCTCAACTTAGGTGATTCATGCCTTGGAATTTCATTGTCTATGACAACCTACATTAGTTCCTCTTCTTCATTGTGAGTACCTTTGAAAAGTGTAAGATCAAACACATTAAAAATAGGTGATAATCCAAGATTAGGAGGAAGTTGGATCTCATAGGCATTTTGTCCACATTTCTTCAATATCTAACATGGTCGAATCTACCTCTACATGAGTTTGGTGTATTTGCCTTTTGGGAGTCTCTCCTTCTTCAAATGTACCCATACCAAATCCCCAACATTAAAGTAATAAACAACAAACAATCCAAATTCCATAAATAAACATAAAGTCAAAAAATGTCATACATTTCATTCATGTCATTGATCTTCTTCTTCATCCAACTGATCATCATGACCATCATAATCATCATTACCATCATCATAATCATGACCACCATCATCATCATCATTATCATCATCATCATCATCATCATCATCATCATCATCATCGTCATCATCATCGTCATCATCATCATCGTCATTGTCATCGTCATCATCATCGTCATCATCATCGTCATCGTCATCGTCATCGTCATCATCATCGTCATCATCATCGTCATCGTCATCGTCATCGTCATCATCATCGTCATCCTCATCCTCATCCTCATCCTCATCCTCATCCTCATCCTCATCCTCATCCTCATCATCATCATCATCATCATCATCATCATCATCTTCTACTTATTCGGTATCTTCTTCTTCCATCTTAATATACTTTATTAGCCTTCCTCTTGGATTATGTCTAACAACAAATGACCAACCTGATTTATGTGGAACCTTTGAGTAAAATACCTACTCACATTGGCTTGGAAGAACATAGGGTTCATCCTCAACTGACTCAAATGACCTTGTATTTACCATTGTAAATCCATTATCATGTTCAATAACAGTTTTATCAGGATCATTTTTATTCAGTTGTAGCCTATACCATTTGACAACGAACAAAACTAATCTGAAGGAATTAAAGTCACATTCAAGTATATCATCCAAAATGCCATAGTATTGGTTTTGAGACTGTTGAGGATGTATGTCATTTCTAGATGAAATATTGATCACCTCAAAGACTATTGTTATCCCAGAATCACAATTTTTCTTTGTGTCATCCAACTTTTTGATGCAAAATTTATGACCATTGCAACACATAGCCTTGTGGTGTTTGACCTACAATATGTCTAACATGTTAAAATTATTGCATTGTGAGTTGATAAACATACAGGTGACTAATAAAATTATGCGTACCTATTTATCTCTTAAACCATATGCTAAATCAATTTTCCTTTGTGTAACATTAGAATCTCCATTACGATGAGTTTCTTTAACCAATGAAGCCACACCTTCCCATGTTAATGTGCGACCAGAATGTTGACATCATTCAATCCACACCATCATCCAATCAAGATTGTTTGCAATATACAAATGTAGCACATCCCGCTCCTGACCAATTGTACAAATAATTACTAGATGACTTACAACCGATTTATTTAGAAGATTAAGAATTAATTAACTACAACAACATCTTATAATTACCTCTCACTTTCCTCAATCTACCTTTCGCCATCAAGTACTCCCCTTCAAATTTGTTAATGGGGTTGGGATCCCAAATGCGATCTATGTGGATCTCTGCTGCAAACTTAGGAAGATATTCAACAATGTACACCATAGTCTAGTATACCATATATCCCTCCACCATAGAACCCTTAGGATGTGCTCTTTGTCGAACAAAAGCTTTCAAAAATTTCAAGTACCTCTCAACCATCCGTATTGACCTAGTGTGTACAGGTCCATACAATTCAGTCTCCTCAACTTGGTGTATGAGGTAGTGTTCTTGTGCATTGAAAAAAGTTGAAGGTAGACACTTTTGCATTTCACACATTAAATGAGGAATTTTTCTCTTCCAATATTTTATATCTTCTTTATGGATTTCTTTAGATGACAACCACCTAGAAGAGATTCAAGACACAAAAATATATAAAAGAGACTTTACAAAATAATATACAATATATTACATAACAAGTAAAACAAATTGAACAAAGATCACTACTTACCTCATGTATTTTCCAAGATCATATATGACTTGCTTGACATTATTGTCAAAGTTGTCTGGAAGAGATAGAGGTAGAACATACTGCAACAATTATCAAATGACCTTTTCATTGTTTTCTAATATAATACAATGAAAAGTACATGCGTAGTATACATATATTTAGTAAATACACAAGAACATGAATTACTTCAATGAAGGTATGCCAATCATGTGTTTTCATCCTTGGCCCAAATTCACTTTTCTTTGATATGAGATTGTTTATGTTCACAGCAAATCCTGTGGGAAATCAAATTTTTCATATGACTTCTTTTATAGCATTGCTTTGCTAGTCTATTAATAACCACGGAAGGGCACTTATATTAATCTGGTCTCCATTGCTATTTGATTGAATGACATTTTTCATTGCATGATTGGATTCTTGAATGTCACTACAAATTTTGAGAATTTCTTTTTGTCACGCCTTCCCTCCAATATTTTCCATAATGTCTCCATTATATTCTTTCCAATATGCATAGTATCAAACAAATGCACAATTTGTAGGTGCTCGTAGTAGGGAAACCTACTAAATTGTCTCAAATAACTTTTTAGTCCCTTTGGAAAGTGGTCATTAATGCCTTGACAACCTTCACGGTCATCAATTACATCATCATTAAACAAAACACAATAGAAAATACAAATTCCAAACATAAACCATTAGATGGAATGACATTACCTTGATGATTAATTCTATTATAATCCAACTTCCATAGGCAAGGTGTCATTCTTCGTGGCTTTGATGTAGTCTCTTCTTTCCCATTGAAAAGACATTTTTCAGTATTTTGATACTTATGATTTCTGTAGAGGAAGTGCCTATACTCATCAAACACCTGCTTTCCTAAACTTTTTGAATGACGGGATTTCATCTTTGGACCACAAACTGGACATGCAAATTTTCCCTTTGTTTGAATACCTACAAGATGATGTATAATTGGATTAAATATGTTAATTTTTTATAATTATAATTATAATGTGCAACTTGATCACTGTAACATACCACAAAAATGTGTTAGCCCTAGGGCATCACGTATTGTCCACACAAGCATTGCATGGAATCAAAATTGTCTTTGTCCTATTGGTATAGAGACGTCATACATAGTGACACCATTCCATAACTCCAATAACTCAAGGATAAGAGGCTCAATATATACATTCATATCTTTAACTTGGTACTTACCTAGTTGAATGAACAAAAGCATTACATAATTATTATGGCCATTTTACTTACGTAGTTGAATGAACACATTTTTTACATAATTAAATGATAAAATACCTAGAACAATGATCACCAACATTATGTGCTCCCTCTTTCTTGACATCCATGGAGGAATATTATTGTTGACAACAAAAATTGGCTACATCGAGTAAATAGATCTCATCTCTCCAAATGGATTGACACTGTCTGCTACCGATGAAAGATTGATATTATGAGGTTCTTCTTTAAAGTGTGGCCACTTTTCCTCTATGTCCATAAATGTTAAACCATTCATAGGCATTCGAATAATGTCATCTCGACTTCTATTGCCTGCATGGTAATCCATAAATTGTGCCAAGCTAGTGCACCTGCATAATCGTTGCATATGTGGAATAATGAGAATATAATGAAGAACCTTGCGAGGCACCTTTTTTGTTATTTGATATTTTCAATATCTACTGGTATGACATTTCAAGACATTTTGTTGTAAATTGATGTTGTTTATGATATATAATGTGATCATTGGGACAAGCATCTATTGCTTGATACTCTATTCCAATATCTTTCAGAATGGAAGATAATTCTTGGTATGAGCGAGCTAGAATATTTGATGGTGGTAACAAAAAATCACCTATCAATCTACAAAATATTAATTTGTTAATATAAATAATATTAATGGTACATGATTTGCCCTTTACTAACTATAATGGCATATACGACATACCTTAACATACGTGAAATTATTATGTTGGATAAACCATTCATAACCTTGAAGTTCACCAACAACAATACAACGGAGAGAAGATTTGTTTGGGAGCCTTCATAAAGGGGCTCATTTGCCTTCTCAAGTACAGGTAAATCATGAACAACATCAAAGTCATCTTGATCATCATGATCGGGTGTGCAGTACTAAATGTGCCATGGATCAATATATTTGTACCATAATCTTCAATTGTGTTTTCTGGTGCATGATCATCATCTTCCATGGGATCATTATCTTCATCTTTGATATTCACACCTCCATGTTCCTCCACTTCAAAAAACATATTCTCTAGGTTGTGTTGATCAATATCATGTGCCCTAGGGAGCTCGACCTATATAAAAATGATCAACATAAATAAACCATGATCATGATCTCATCATGAAGTGATTTCTTATGTATATAAATTGTTAAAATTATATAATGAACAACTTACCAATGGATGATAATCATGTCCCCCTTCAATGTGACCATGTTGCCTACAATGTTTCTTAGTTGTTTTGATTAGAAGTCTTCTAGTCTTTAAGCCCTTACAAATTTTTGCAGGGACATAACATTTTCTATCACCTTTTCTTTTCAAGTTAGACCACAATCTAGCAATTGTCTCCTTATTTTGTTCTTCGATGATATTTTCTTACATGGTTTTTCTTCACACGCAAAAAAATTGGGCTATTGAAACTTTAGTGCATAACCTTCACAAACTACGCAAAACGATATCACAATTACGGAAGTCTTCTTAGAACTAGTTATATAGAAGTTGAAATGTTACTTAAACTTAGACTCTCTTCAATTATGAAGACTATTTTATTTAGATAGTTTTCTTGGCTAAAAAAGAAGCTTGATTTTGGCAAGTTGATGAAAAATATTTGAGTTTTAAAAAAAGAGAAACCTTTTTATTGTGTCATCTAATAGAATCAACTTAGGAATGATGAATTTACGAAGAATTCAATCAAGTCATTCATAATGTATTAAGGTTTTAATTTGAGAATTTTAAGGTTTTATCATAAATAATATGGTTTTGAGTCAATGGCATTTAGGCTCATTCCATATTTAGCCTGCTAGGGCATAAGATTTATTATAACTTATACAATTAATCAACATGAAACCAACTTTATATGAAAGAGAATTGAATTGACTATTAGAATCCAAAATATGAAGAAACTTGAGCAGTTACATTAAGAGTTATAATCAATTCTTTTGGTGCAACCCTGTCAATAGGGGTTTTATGATAGTTTTGAAAAAAACCATTAGAACTTTCTTTATAATCCATGGAAGACCTTAAAACCTGTCTTGAATTAAAGATAAATCTTAATTCTACAACCTCAAATAGGTTATTAGGGGCCGGATTCAATCCAAATATTATTAGGAAAAATATCTAAAGCAACAAATAATCATGACTGTTAAAAACAACAGTTAAAAGTATTGACCTCAATTTTCTCATTGATTCTTCATCAAGAACATTTTCCAATACATAATTTATAGCAATACACTTCCTTCCTATTTATTCAGCAAACAATTACATGGAAGTTTTACTTTCAAACTGATATACAACCCTGTAACTATCACAACCCTGTAGAATTAAGTGACAGTCGGAGGCTTTATTTGATCTAGCCTTACAAGACTTTCCTCCAACTCCGTCAAACACACTTATGTTAGACACAATGTTCCACTGAGAGGGGGAGGGGGTGAATCAGTGGTTCTCAAAACTTTTCCCTTTAGCTCTCCTTTAAGAGCACAATGGTTGAAGGATCTAACTTAATGTTGATTTACCAATTATGTAGGAGACTAACTTAAATGCAAAACATACTCACAAGAGAATATCACATAACACTAGTATATACGAGGAAAACCCAATATGGGAAAAACCTCAATGAGTAATGTTGTTGGAGTCTACTGCTCCAATCCAACAACACAATAAAACACAGTTACAAGGTTTAGGGCACCGACCCAAGGAGCACCAACCCCTGTACCAAGCTACAACTCAGTGTTCACAATGTAAACTTCAAATACATAAGTTGTTATCATGTTATGTTAGAACATAATGTTATTAGGGATCACATCCTTATAACATTTATATACAATGTTCTAATATAAGGTTATAAAACCTTATATATTATATGCTTTATAAGCATATCCCATTTGAAATAATTATAATCTAATAACTATTAAATTATTAATTATTTATGAGTGGGGGTTATTAAAAAGGTGTGACTAGTGAAGTCACCCTTCCTCCTATATTTAAGGAGGTTCTCTCTCATTTGAGAGGGGTGAGAATTTGGAGCTTTATGGTGAGTTGTATCACTATGCATATGAGGTATTATTGGCCATGTGAAAGTATTGGAGGAGTATCCCCAGGTTCATGTCTATTTTATGATAGACTATATTTGTAAGTGTTTTAATTAAATGATGCTTTATGGGGTTTTTTACCCGAAAGGGTTTTCCCCATGTATATCTTATGTAATGTGTACATTTTGCATGTATGTTTCATATTTCATTTACTTTATAATCTTGTTTATAATGATTAGTATCCTAAGATCCTAATTTCTAACATGGTATCAGAGTGGGTTAGGCTAGTACTAATCATTCTTACAGGTTATAGTAGAAGACATAAAATTTGATGGAAATCTTATTTATGCTTATCAACAAATTTTTGGTAATATCTCTTCCTTTCTACTATGTATTTTTTAGAGAAGTGCATCTTATATTATATTAAAAAAATAATTATCTTCATTGACCAATGTGATTACAATAAAAAGTTGGCCTCATAAAAGTTGACATTTGAGCATACATCATAAGAGGTAAATATTTATTTTTATTTTTTTTTAAATTTGGCTTTGAGATTTTTTATTTCATCAACATCATAAATTAATTACATTAATAAATAAACCATTATTTCAATTACTATTAAATCAAATTTATATTAAGTGGATACTTGATAATTGACAAGACTTTTTAATAGATTGCATCATATATAATATATGTGGATATCTAAATAATGATTATGATATCCCTATTTATATATTCATTCCTTTACAATACCATATAATACATTATACTATAGTGTAAAAAATAATATTTTAAAGTCATTGTGTATACTTGATACCTACTCATGTTTTGAGATAACAAGGTGAAGAAACCATTAGCTTTCTAGATTCCTTACTAGCTATATATATACAAAAATATATCTCAAATAAAATTATCATGATTCTTTCCAACAAGACTAGATTTATTTTCAAGAGGATCTAAAGTATATACAATTTAATAATACGATATCCAACTATATCTCCATGATAAATTTTTTTAATGACCTTAGGAAAATCCATCCCACAACTTCTTCTCTTGCTAAAAGATCTTCACTTGATTGATTTTTGAGATTAAATCAATTAAAAAATTCATAAATAAGTTACACCATCTCAAAACAAGTACATAAACACAACCATTTTAAATTCATCATATATCAAATAGTTTAATGTTTCCATCAATCTTATTGATTTTATACATTTTTTGAGGTATGTTCTCTTTAATAGATCAAAACCGTATACAAAATCTAAATCTAAATGATGTGCCTTTTGTGAAAAGGTAACTATCCTTTAATATTGACAGTGAATTGTTATGGGCCAACCACAATGATCAATTAATATTGAACTAGTTATCATAAAAAGCATTGATGCAGAGCATCTATCACAAACCATAAAACCTTCATTCAAGGGTAGACTTTAAACTTGAATCAAGAGGCATATAAAAAGATAAAAAATTCTTCTCAACTCCAAACTAATTTCAAAGGTTATATTACATACCTAAAAACCTTCATTCAAAATTTTAGATCATAATATTCACCATAACTTGAGAGAACAAATTCTTTATTGCCATGGAATACCCTAGTTCAGGGTTTCATCCTTTAAAAACTATTTTCACCAAAATAACCACACAAAATTCAATTATTAACCAAATTAAGTAAGACAAAAAGAAATGGAAAGAAGATTCAGAGAAATTTCCAACACATATAGCCTTTCTTCATTACTATTCCTCATGTGACCACACCAAATGCTCCAACTGGACTGTTGTTGCCTTCACCAATCTGCCTTACACCATGAACTGTAACAAACAGTCATCAATAACATTTACAATATTGATCTTAAATACAATCGCTTCAGTTAGAATTTATATTACTGAGTTACACAATTCCTCTCAAAATTTGAGCCAGATCCAACAGTTAAATCAAAAGTTATGATCTTTTTCCCAAAAATGGGTAACTCTTGGTAGGGTTTTGACAATTATTGTAAAGATAAACATATCTTGCCAAATACTCCACAAAAATGCATAAGAAATGATTCATCTAAAATATATTTCATTAATATATCATTCAATAACTTCTACATATAAAAATTAGACCAAATGGGATCCTCCATGGATCTATGACAGCCACAGATTCCTTAAAACATCATGACAGTTTGAGGGTTTGATGGATAATCTTTGTCAAATCCCCTCCAAACTGATCTACCCTCTTGATTTTGACCAAACATGGTTTTATAAACCATTTCCAACTCCTTTATAACTACTCTAACCACCTCATGACCAATGGATTTTATTTTTACACTTTTGTTGCATTTTTTGGCAATGTTGCAACTTTACAATTTTTACAATTTTTGTATTTTTGACATAAATGACTCTAACCCTTACATGGACACTTTTAACACTTCAAGATGGACCAAATATGATATCTTTGGAAAAAATGGATCACTTAGAAGCAAAGAGATCTAACTCTTAATGTGCCATGTGAAAGCAGGAGCTTTTTATCTATAAGTTAGACACGTCATAGAGAGTCATATGTACTTTATGAATAAACATGTAAAAGCTTTTTATGGAAATGCTTCATTAGTCCAACCTGAAATCTACATTTTATTTTATTTTTCAAAATGCACAAGGGAAGTGAACTATTTGAAATAATTCAATTCAAGACTACAATTGTAGCTGGATATGCACATAATAAATAATTTGATTTCATGGAAGATTAGGTATATATATGAAGAATAGTCTTACTGGGGCTTCTTTCACAATGTTATAAGAGATGGTGTAGACTTGTCCTTTCCTATATCATCCATTATAAGTGTTGATATTTCATAATTCCCTTATAACTGTTCTTTATAATATCTTTGATAGTCATTTAGTATGATTGGATGTAGTAATGTCTCTTTTGTCATTTTATGTTATCTTTTATAAATAACTTGTTAGTGAGACATGAACAAATAAACAAGCACTTCATAACTAATGGTGTTGATCCTTCCATATGAATTTTTAATACAGTTGATTCATCTAGTCTTAGTTCATATTTTCATGTGACCCTCCCAAAGTACCTGTTATTATTTATATTAGTCCTTTAAGTTCATCACAAAAAGTCACATGTGAACTAGTAGGAATAAAGGAAGGAACATCATGATTTATCTCAAATTTAATTTTTATAGGTATTTGATGGAGGATATGCCTTATGTTAACATTAAGAATATTCTTGATTATAGTATGTTTGATAAGCAAATTACTTGATATCAAACTATCACAATGATAAAAAGGAAATCATCTATCTATCTATAAATGTAGGATAAAATATTTTTTTATGAAATGTACAAGCTAGTAAATATGCATAAGTAAATTTAAAAATTTCTCATTAGCATCCTTTTTTGGAGATCCAAGTGATTTGTTATTCTATTCTATATTTGATCCATTTTTTTTTCAATCATACTATTTATAATGGGTGACTATCGCCCTTATAAACTGTCTGGGGAGCAAACCTAGAAAGGATAGCTCACCCGTTGCCTAATTTTTTATGGATCATTACTATATGTAGTAGCATGTCTATTTTTGTATTTTAAACAAGACAAAAAATTATTCATTCCTATTCTCATGAAAATATATGTTGATCTCCTTTCTACCAATCATTGGACTATATTTTATATTTATAAGGAATATTATATGATCTTTGGCAAATGACAAAAATAATATTGTGTTCTTTCTTTGCACCAAAGATCAAGTTTAATTGATTACTATGTTACTAACTATATTGTTTCTTTTATGACGAGGTTATGTGTTATCATGCAAATTGGTGCAAGCGTTATTATATGGATGATGCAATACTTTAATGAGAAGACTATCTTCTATCTGTCTTTGAATCAAATGGGCAAAATATGAATGTAGCTCTTGAAGAATCAATATGGCCTTGAAGATTTGTGGAAGTGTCCCATTTGGATACATATGAAAGTACCATATTACTTGAAGTTACTTTACTCTTTCTAGAGAATATCATTTCTAAAGATCAAAATGAACATTGAAGATCATGGGCACCTCACTCAAGTGAAAGCATTCTATAATAAAGGCACCTTGAAGATCATGGGCACCTCACTCAAGTGAAAATATTCTATAATAAAGGCACCTTGAAGATCATGGGCACCTCACTCAAGTGAAATCATTCTATAATAAAGACACTTTGAAGATCATGAGCACATACTATATATTATAATTTTAGCCATCACTTTGAAATCCTCTATGTAGTGATTGGCTTTGAGGTGATGCCATTAAGGGGGAGTGTACATGACACACCTAGTGGCTAAATCCTAGATTTAAGACCTAGTAGGCATAAGACCTTTAGGCATTATATGCTCCAAATTCAATAATGCTTGGCCTTAGGTGATGCCAATGACACCACCTATTGGCTAAATCCTAGTTTTTAAATCCTACGAGTAGGCATATGTCCTAATAGGTATGAAATAAGACCTATATAGGCATTAGTAAGTCCTTTAAGACCTATGTTACAAGTGAATATTACAACCTTATCAAATGTCTTACTCTGTCGGTGAAGTACCTTCTCTCGTTTACCAACTCACTCTTCTTCCTACTCTACACCTGTTGCTTCTCTACTGGATCTACACCTCACTCTTTGCACATCACTGGTATCACACTCTACCGATATAAGAACTACTGGTTCTTCTCTCCAACCGGTTGAAAGTTTCAACCAAGTTCACTCTCACTTCCACTCTCTTCTTAGATGCTCGTTGAGAACTTGGTTGATCTTGTTCTTGTTTTCAGAAGTCTTCCACTTTGCAAGAACACAATATTCTCCTATTCAGCAACATTGTTCTTTCTCTTCTATCATATATTTATAGACTGGTTTTCCCTCCAAAAACTAATTCAAAAACTAGGCGGTTAGGGTTTCCTCACCATTCTCGAGGCAAACCAAATCCAATCAGATCTTGCATGATCTAATCTTTTTGACATTTGAATGCACAATTACACCATGGTCACATCTCCTAGATCACACCTTCCCTTTCTGGCAACTTGCTTTTTACCCTCATAGCTATTCCATCGGTTAATCACAAAAGATCTATCATGTTATTTCCTTCATTGCCTCGATCTTCTCAATCTCTCTTAGCTGGCTCATAGTTGTCTTTCAGACCTCAAGCCTCAAACCCCTACAATAGCTCTACAACATGTCCCATGATTTGGGTGACTTTTCATTAAAGCTGACCAACCCTGCAACAACCGTGTTGTTGTACATTCTATCTTTATCTAAACATGGGTTTACCATGTTGACTCCATGTTGACTATCTGCCAGCTTGGTACTTCAAGTCTATCCAAGTAGGATCACCGATGAACCACCGTACTAGTTCCTTACTTCTTCTAGTTTCAGCCATTCTACCGGTTACCTTATCATATCTGCTCTCATCTGACATGTTGATGGGACACACAAACTGGTCTCCAGACTGGTAAATCCAAAGTATGCTCATTCCCAAAAATGGGAAATCTTCTGCAACTTCACCTTGCTTATATAACTGATGGACTCATATACTGGTCACCAATCATGATGACACCATGTCATCAACCTTCACAAGAATCCTATCTTCTTTCAGTGAGGTCAGATTCCTATGTTTACACCTACTCGACCTTTCTTCCTGATCGATGTTGTTTCTTCCTCTGTCAGTTTGTCAAGGTGATAGACACTTCAAACTTCCTTTGACTCTTCTCATGATGACTGCATCTTCAACTAGTGGGAGTCTTGTTGTTTTGCAACCTCACAGTATACCAGTTCATTCTTCTCTTCCAATGTTGAAGTGATTCAGATAACATTATGCCTCTTCATCACAAGCAACTTCTTAAAACACTTCTCCATCTCATCACACAAGTCAGGTGCTAAGTTGTGTATTGATGACCTCTAAGGTCATTTTCCTTACCTTTACCGGTGTTCAACAACACAAGGTGATATCCAAGCTATCACATCATGTACTCCTTCATAACAATGTTGCACATACATCTCTTCTATCGATGGTCATCCTATACCAATTGACATTAATGACAACACAATGCCAACAATATCCCCCTTTGGCATTGATGTCAACATATGTAGTATCTGACATACTACAAAATTCTTCTCCCCCTTTGACACAATGACAAAGGGCATTGTTAGGATATTATTTCTCTTTGTATGTACCGGTCATTGATATAATACTTTCTCCCCCTTTGTCTTTATTGGATGTAACACTTCCTTTGATGCCACTTGTTATCTTATCACTAGTTGTTACATCTTCTCAAGTCACAACACTTGAGGTGGGGATCATAACCAACAATTGACATCAGTTGAGTATGCAAGTCTGATGCTATTGGAACTCAATTTTTAGAAAGATAATACCAATTGTTGATGTGTCAAAGAATACTACTCACCTGTCAGTCAACCTTCAACACCTCTACAATTTCCATCTCCTATAGTCTAGGCAGTCTGTATCCTTCCATTTTCAAACAAACCAGTTCTTCATTATGAGACTCTTCATGATGAGCACTTGAACTCCCCCTGAGTCATACATCTCAGGTCCTCATCTCCTGTTAGGTACAATACCAGAATTCCATTCTTCACCATATATCGGTTGAGCTGTGTATGTGTGATCATCAGATGATCCTTCAATTACATTGTATCCACCACATCTTATGACATGATCTTGGACTTACACAATGCCAAACAATGTTATCATCATGCCAAGAATAAAAAATGGTTAACCCAAAAGCATGCAAGCCTACATTATCAACCTTAGGGCAAACATATGTCATTCAGGGCATTTCCAATACCTCCTGAGACATAAACTCAACATTTCCCTGCTACCGGGGTTATTGCAATGATTTCCACCATCATTGTCTTACATAACCTATTTTGCATTCATGTTAGTAACATCTTTCACATACCAGTTAACACCTAATACCAATTGTTAACCTTTACTCATTGAATCATGCCATAGTGATCTATCATTGATTTGTAGGAGTGTAGTCAAGGAAACACCTACACACTCTTTTTATCTTCTTCCTTTATGCTGGCAACAACATGGTTTTCCATGCTGCCTTCATTTCTAAGCGAGTGAATGATAAATTTGATGCATCACTCCCCCTAAGATCCTGCATCTCCTTTAGGCCTTAGGAGATATCACCTATGTATTGAATGCACAGTGCCGGTCCATGGTCCTCTTCCTCCATACCTACTTAATCTCATTCTTCTCCCCACTTTTAGACTTGGGAGTAGGGTTTGCCTTCCCTTTCTTTTCTGGTCTATGCATTACAATCAGAAATAGTGCTATAGTAGCACACAACATCCATACTAACCTCATGACAAGGAAACCTTCTAATGTACTGGTTCACTCTTCTTCTTCTTGTCATGTCATTGTAGTCATCACTCGATCTCCTTAGATACCTTCCTGAAGTAGGAACACCACTCATGTTGTTCCATGCAGGTCTTTTCTTTTCATATGCTCTATTTTCACTTTTCTACAGAGCATGGCCATTTTGTTGGCCTCCATGTGACTATGGGTTCCTCTTCCTGCACTCAACCTCTCTATGGCTAGATCCATTGTAGTTATGACACCCAATCTTTGCATAACTGGGAGAAGGAACATGCATGTATCTACTTCTAGATACATCCTTCCCATAAGCATAATTTCTATGAGATCCTACATTATTCTTTCTAGATCTCATTCTACACTCCCTTTCCTTATGGCCATAAACATTACATGTAAGACAACAACTGGTAAAAGATGGCATATGACTTACATATTTGTTCTGCCATGCATGAGAGGATCTTGTTGGTTTTGCATCCCCATCTTTTCTTTTTCAAGAATGGACCCTTGGTTGTCCATTCTGAGCAGCTCTTCAATCTGATCTCTTCTTCTTCTCCCATACTTGCTTCTCCCTGTGGGTGGTAGCATTTATTTGCCCTCTTCCTGTGAAGGGTCTCCTTTGTTGCTTCCTCATCTTTCTGCTTCCGATGAGGTTTTCTTCTCCCATCTTCCCCTTACCTTTGGGATCTGTATGAAGATACCTTCTTGTAGCATTGATCTTTACTTTTGTTTGCAAGTCCACACCGGTTGTGGTCAGGTCAATCTCTTTTAGAGGATCACTCCTAACTGGAGAGGTTTGGCCTTTGTTTTCTTTAAGAAGCCATTGAATTTTTTTGTCCTTTATCTCTAGCTGAGAGACTAGATCTTCACACTGACATTTCTTTGTGTCTTTTGCCTAAGTCTTCAACTCTGAGATGCATTTCTCTGATTCTTCAAGGCATTTGACTAACCGGTTTTGTTCCGCAATAGCAACATTCTTGAATAGCTTGTATTCTCTTTTAACTCTATTGAGTTCAAGTGTATTTACAAGCTCTCCTTCAAGGTCAACTTCTCCTGCTTCTTCATCATTAGAGGGATCGTGATGGCTAGAACTATCTGCCATATCTTCCTCTTCATCATCATCATCATTTCTCAACACATCTTATTGAGGAGAGGTGATTGCCTAGCCACAAGAAGTTGAGCTTCTTCTTCTTCATTGTGGTGGTTGTTGGAAGATCTATCTTCCTCATCTAGATAAATATGAGATGTATGTCTCATATTTCCTTCAAATGCAAGACCTACTATTGAGGGATCATTTCCATAGATCTTCTTCAATATTTCCCATAAGCTCTTTGTTGTTTTACACCTGTCCACCTGTGAAGAGACATCACTGGTGAGACCACTGAGAATAGTTTTCATGGCTTCTTCATTGCACTGGTTTCTTCTTTCTTCTACAAATTGGGTAGGAAGACTGACCTTTCTAGGGAGAAGATCTACTACTGACATCCATATATCAAATACTAAAGAGGATAGAAAAAATTCCATTCTGCGACTCCAAATAGAAAAATTTGAGCCATAAAAAACTAGAGTAGAGATAGATACAAAACAAACCATTGTTTCCTCAAGCTTGAATCTACCCAAGATGGAGAACGCTCTTCTAACTGGGAACCTAGGCTTTGATACCAATTGTTAGACACAATGTTCCATTGAGAGGGGGAGGGGGTGAATCAGTGGTTCTCAAAACTTTTCCCTTCAACTCTCCTTTAAGAGCACAATGGTTGAAGGGTCTAACTTAATGCTGAATTATAGATTATGTAGGACACTAACTTAAATGCAAAACATACTCACAAGAGATTATCACATAACACTAGTATATATGAGGAAAACCTAATATGGAAAAACCTCGGTGAGCAATGTTGCTGGAGTCTACTGCTCCAATCCAACCCAACAATAAAACACAGTTACAAGGTTTAGGGCACCGACCCAAGGAGCACCAACCCCTGACTTTAGGGCACCAACCCAAGGAGCTACAATCCCTATTAGATTTATGGGACACAACCCAAAGGAGAACCAACCCCTGCACCGAGCTACAACTCAATGTTCACAATGTAAAATTTAAATACATAAGTTGTTATCATGTTACAAGTGAATCTTGCAACCTTATCAAATGTTTTACTCTGTCGATGAAGTACCTTCTCTCCTTTACCAAATCACCCTTCTTCCTACTTTGCACCTGCCACTTATCTGCTAGATCTACACCTCACTCTCTGTACATCACTAGTATCACACTCTGCCGATATAAGAACTACCGGTTCTTCTCTCCAACCGGTTGAAAGTTTCAAACAGGTTCACTCTCACTTCCACTCTCTTCTTAGATGCTCGTTGAGAACTTGGCTGATCTTGTTCTTGTTTTTAGAAGTCTTCCACTTCGCAACAACACAATATTCTCTTATTCAACAACATTGTTCTTTCTCTTTTGTCATATATTTATAGACTGGTTTTCCCTCCAAAAACCAATTCAAAAACTAGGCAGTTAGGGTTTCCTCACCATTCTTGAGGCAAACCAAATCCAATCAGATCTTGCACGATATGATCTTTTTGACATCTAAACACACAACTCCACCATGGTCACATCTCCTGGATCATGCCTTCCCTTTCTGGGGACCTGCTTTTTACCCTCATAGCTAATCCCTCGCTTAATCACGAAAGATCTATCATGTTGTTTCCTTCATCGCCTTGATCTTCTCAATCTCTCTTAGCTTACTTGTAGTTGTCTTTCAGACCTCGAGCCTCAAACCCCTGTAATAGCTCTATGACATGTCCTATGATTTGGGTGACTTTTAATTAAAGCTGACCAACCTTGCAACAACCCTGTCATTGTACATTTTATATTTATCTAAACATGGGTTTGCCATGTTGACTCCATGTTGATTATCTGCTAGCTTGGCACTTCAAGTTGGTCCAGGATCACCAACCAACCACCCTACCAGTTCCTTCTTTCAATTTCAACCATTCTACCGGTTACCTTATCATATCTGCTCTCATCTAACATGTTGATGGGATACACAAACTGGTCTCTAGACTGGTAAATCCAAAGTATGCTCATTCCCACAAATGGGAAATCTTCTGCAACTTCACCTTGCTTATATAATGAATGGACTCATATAATAGTCACCACTCATGATGACACCATGTCATCAACCTTCACAAGACTCCTATCTTCTTTCAGTGAGGTCAGATTCCTATGTTTACACCTACTTAGACTTTCTTCCTGATCGATGTTGTTTCTTCCTCTACCGGTTTGTCAAGGTGATAGACATTTCAAAATTCATTTGACTCTTCTCATGATGACTACATCTCCAATCAGTGGGAGTTTTTTTGTTCTGCAACCTCATAGCATACCAGTTCATTCTTCTTTTCTAGTGTTGAAGTGATTCAGATAACATTATGCCTCTTCATCAGAAGCAACTTGTGTGAGGGAAAAAGCGAGACTAGGTTATCATGCCCTAATCCTACCTCTTATCACACATTACGGAATACGAAAGAGCCTAGAGGTATCACACAATTGGCTACTTCTTTTTGTGAAAGAGAGAGCCATGGGCTACCTATTAGGATTTCTATTCCTTCATTGTATTTGAAAGGTAAGATTATGCAAGTTCAATTCCTAACCCTAAAATGCAAGTATGAGCTAACAACAAGATTGCAGAATTGAACTTAAACAATGGAAAGCTATAAACACAAGGATAAAATAAGAATACAAATGCGTACCTGAAGTCAAAATCTGAGTGGAAATGTTCGGGATGGGGGCGCGGGCGCCACTGTCCTGATTCCGCACCTGAAACTGCACTTGAAACTATTGTTTTGCACTCTGGAAAACTGTCTGAAATGCTGTCTGTCAGGAGGACCAGGGTGCCCAGCGCCTCTATCCCAGGGACCAGGGTTCCCAGCACCCCTATCCTGACAGGACCAGGGTGCCCCAAGCCCCTGTCCTGGTATTCTGCTCTGCAATTTGGTGTGGGGTGTTGTCTTGACCTGCTTTTCCCAGATCTGCAACCTGCGGCGTCGTTCGAGTCTCGAAACCTGCACTTATATCTGAAAAAGGTGTTTGGGCGGCTATATAGGGTTTTGCCTTAGTCAAACCCCCACTTCGGTGATTTCCACCTTCACGAATAGCCAAGTTGTATTGTAAAAGTAATGTGTGTGCAGACCTTGTGTGTGTGCAAGATCTAAAATGCAAGTAAGCAAACTAGAGCAACCTAGAAAGTAAACCCTAATTGCTTGTCAATGATAATGTAAATGCTCTAAATCAAGATGCAAAGTGATCTAAAGCATGAATAAATGAGATATTAAGCTTATGCAAAGACATGAAAACAACATGAAATCATACCCAACCCCCAAGGGAGAGGTACAAGCCAATCTTCAGTCGGTAATCTCCTATTGTTCTTCAATGTCTTCCAAGCCCTAAATGGATGAATGGATTTGATAAATGCTTGATAGAGGGATGTTGAAAGTTGTTGAAGTCTTCAAAGATCTGCTCTTTCGCTGCATATGAGGTTCCTGAAAACAAAATTCCGATCCCTTCAAATGAAGAAAGAGAGCTCTTATGTATGAAACCCTAGGTCACAATTTCATCTTTTGGCCAACCTAGAGATTGAATATCCCACCAATTTCTTGGGGTTAAGCTTTATTTTATGATTGGATCGCACTCCTAAAATTTTGGGAAAAATGTCCGGGACCATATGCACTCCGGGCGCCATAGTCTTGGCAACTTTTCACCAAATTTTCAGGGCCATCAGATATGATGATTTTAGAGAGAATCCCGAAGTTACAGGTGATTTCGAGATGTTTTGACCCCCGAAATCAAGCCCCCAAGTTCAAAATAGGACTTAATTAGGGTTTTCGATTAGATGATGCATTGGAGGAATCACATGAAAAGGGGCACACTTTAATGAAAGGGCCAGACTTTATGATGTGAAGGATGATGAAATAGGACCTTAGACCTAATTAATTTGATTAATTAAGTGCTAAAGGGGAAATGCAATGCAAAATGCAAACCGCGCTAGGGCGGGTGCTAAACTAGGTGTGAAATTGTACTGCCTTAGCAAGTGCCTACAATTTACGATGCTACACAACTGATTAAAACATTTCTCAATTTCATCACATAAGTCAGGCACTAACTTGTGTACCATTGACTTCTGAGGTCATTTTCCTTACCTTTACCAGTGTTCAGCAACACAGGATGATATCCAAGCTATCACATCTTGTACTCCTTCATAATAATGTTGCACATACATCTCTTCTACTGGTGGTCATCCTATACTGGTTGACATCAATGACAACACAATACCAACAACTTAATCTGAATAAATGATGGATTTTATAGCCTCTCATGGTTCTATAATTGTTCCAACTACCCCTAAGACCGAAATGTAAAATTTGACAACATTTTATGCATTGTTGCATTACAACTTTTGCCTTTTGACATGAATGACCACTAAACATTACTTAGATACTTTGAACACCTTAGATTGGACTCAAAACAACATATTAAACCTTTATTACCCTTCCATGGGTACATTTACATTATTTGAACAATTAGGACCTGAATAGGACTATTTGACAACTTTTGACAAAATGGCTCAGTTAGCCTTACACATTGATTTCAAGCTTGACAAGCTTGTTTATTTCTCATTACTCATGATGGGTATGTAGCTTATTAATCTTAGTACCATTTAGTTCTCCATTTTATTTAAGAAACAAGAGAGTATCGATGTCTTTAAGTATGGATGTCTAGAAGTTGAAGAGAAATGGAAGATGTCCATTATAACCCCACAAGTCTGCAAAGTAGAAGTCATTGAAGATCGTGGGGCTGCAGAGAAGGATGGGAATAAGTTTGGATGACCTCCAAAATTCCACAAAAGGGAAAATGGAAGAGGAGCAAAGGCTTGCAAAAATTGGGAGAAAAGAAAGACCAAAGGTCGGGATGAGAAAGGGAAGGATGAACCCTGAAAGTCTGGAACTATGCAAAATGGATGAAATGGTAACAGAAGCAAATAAAGTTAGAGAATGAAAGAAAAGTTTGGAGTAAATGACAATGCAATGATGCAGAAGAGAATGGAATATTGGGACAAAGAGACAAAAGTCCAGTTGTTCCATTAAAAACCCACAAAAGGAGGAAATAAAAGCAGATGAAGAGAAGAAAAACCCAATATACTTAGCAGAGCTTCTATTAGCACATAATTTTTCAAATTATTTATGCTATTGAGATATTATTTTCTTATTATTTTTAAAAAGTATCTTTATCATGAGAATAGTTACTCCTGAAATTTTATGTGCAGGAGTAATCCTACAACATCAATTCCCATCCATATGTGATTTGTCTTTAGTGAGTCAACCATTAGCCGAGCAATTGGGGGGTGGCACTGAGTAAAGATAAGGCTTTCACTTTGACAAATTTAGCCAAAGAGGCAAGATCTATGTGATACCTCAGAGATTGAGCTTATGTGAGGATTTGTTCATTTTATACATAAACATGTGTATTTCATTAAGGGGAGCACATTTTATAAGCAAATCAAACCATCGGTGTAGCCTACCCCAAAGAAAGCACCCTAGCAAAGCCAAAGGTCATCGGGAAGTGATTAACTATCTCTAAAAGGGGATGGGAGTTGTAGACGTATAAAAATGACCATATTCCTAAATGAATATTTTATGTTAATTTCTCTATTTAATTAAATCCAATTTAATTAAATTACCCACATTCCTCTATTTAATTAAGTAAATTACTCAATTTATTTAAATTAAATTCACTATACCCATTTAATGAATAAATCATTTTATTCAATTAAATCCCCCCCTATCCACTTTTAATTAAATTCAAATTTAATTAAATAGTTATCTTAAATTGAATAAATCTAATTTATTTAATCTCCCCAAATTGAAACCAAATTGAATTAAATTAACTTTATTTTAATTAAATCCTATTATCCCTCCATCCATTTGCATTTTCCTACATCTCCCACTTGCCTTCCTAAACCCCTTCCTAATTTCTTCTAGACTCTTCTAATCGCTTCTAATTAGCCTAACCCATCTTCTAAACTTTGTCACATCCCTAAGCAAGGGGAGGTCACTTCTCAAAACCTTAAAGTCTTTGATAACCATTAAAGGCTCCATGTCTTCAACCACTTAATTTTCCAATGTCTCCCAAACCATTAATGGTTAATTCAACCCTCTTACATGGTTAGAGACTTTTTTCCTAACTTAACCTTCATCCAACCCAAGGGTCTCATCAAGCCTTTAATGCTTTGACCATGATTATCTCTTAATCATTTGCACAAGGTTTTATCCTTGGATTAACTCTTAATCCAATGGGTAATCTTAACTTATGCTTAACCCTTACCCTCTAGATAACCAAAAGGTCTTCTTAGGCATTTAATGCCTCCAACCCCTTCTCTCAACCCAACCCTATGTTGACATTTGTCACCATTTCATTGGTGCAAATCACAATCATGGATTCCCAACTTTCAAACTCAACCCTTGATCAACTCTTTCAATCGTGACCATCCATTGTCCTGTTTTTGCTATAAATAGAGCTCTCATTCCTCCATTTTTAGAGATCAATCCCTCCAAATTTGTAGTATCACACTTATGCTCAAATACATTCAAGCTTTCATATATCATTTTATGCTCATCATTTAGCCTCTCTTTTAGATAGAAATTAGTCTAAATATGCATGTTTAGAATACTTTATTTATCATTTAGCTCAATCATAGACTAAATATATCATGTTAGGATAGTACTCATACTAACCTTGTCATCTTATCATCTAGTTTATTGCATTTCTAGAATCATGCATAGCTTAGGATGCATTTCATTCTAAAATCTATCAAAGCATCCCTCGTTCTTGCATTTGCCATCCCTAAACCATTTTGCTCAGTGATCTGAGAGCAAAAACACTGGTTTGAGGGACATTGTGAGATAGAGAACCATGGGACCAACCTTGGGAAGCTGAATAATACTTCATTACTCCATAGCTTGCACCAAGAAGTCCTGTGTGTGTGAGCAAGGCTCCATAGAGCTCCGTTTTTCACATATTGAGTTCTATCGACCCGCTTTTCCCGCATACAGGAGTTATCCTGATACCTGATAGACACATCAAGAGGATATACACTGACCGATTCATTACTAAAGTATCATCGATGTGACTTTCGCTATCTAAACATGCGAATTATTGTCTTGCCGATAGCCGATAAGGCTATCGGTAAGACTTACATCGATAGGAAGAGAAGCCTTAGTCATTGGTACGACTTAAAGACATCAGGGTGTAACATTTCAAGCTATCTCGATGCCTGATCGAAATAATAGAGCAGGAGATTCATCAGGGACAAAGTAACTATCGACAGAGGTTGTTCAAGGTTATGTCGATACCCGATGGAGGGCTCGGGAAGACACACACAGATAAAAACAAAGCGACTTAAGAAATGAAATATTGCCAATGGCGGCAAGGGAGTAATTCGTTGGGAAACAATACACTGATTAGCCATTACAGATAAAATTCAAAACTGAAACCAAAAAAGATTGTATTTAATGCGTGCAATTGAGTAGATTGATGGCTCACACGAGGCAAATTAAGAACCAAATGCAGGTTGTGTCTTAGTAAAAAAACACACAAGGTGAGAATTATTGGTCACAATTCATCATGCATCATGGAGGCTACAAGTTCATCAGGAAGAAAGAGGAATGTTAAGGGATCCGAATCCACATCTAAACAATCCAAAATAGAGGAAGTCCCTCCTGCACGAAAACTGAATCAAGATATCATAGATCAATTGTAGTCCCCAAGCCCAAAATCAAGGAGTTCGAAACAACATTTGCCCAGAAAAGACCAGCTTGAGGACACGTTTAAAGGGGTTGGAGATGTGTGGAAAAAGGTGAGAGGGTATGAACTCTTCTTGTTTCATTTTCTAAGAAAGGATAGAGAAGTGCCAATTTGTAACAAGTGGATAACCAACTTACGTAAACTAGTTGTTCCAAATGTTTTTGTAATTATCAGATTGATGGAAGTCTTGGTCAAAAATTACAATTTTGTGAAGAGATGCATTCAGTTTCCAAATGGTGAAGTGTTTATCAGATTTAGCCATGGCACCATAGATGAAATTTTTAGCTTAGACCCTAACCCTGATGAACCCTTGTCGTTTGAAGAACTAGAGGAGGAATTTGTTAAAATGGATACTACTTATAAAGGGTGGAACTTAGCTTTCAATAGGGTTGAGAAGGGCATTCTAACTGAAGAGGATGGTCCCCCATTCAACATGGACATTTTCAGACACTACTTACAGTACACCTATATGTTATGTGGATAGGTTGGAGGTATAGAGGTCCCTCATGTAGCTAATATTGGGTTGCTGGTACTAGAAGAAAATGTATGGATGTATGAGCCAAGACCCTTTGATTATGATACTTATCTTGTAGAAAATTCACATGAAGGTTTCTTGAACCTTGAAGATAATAGGGAGCCCACTTTTAAGTTTTACTCATTGTTAATGCATTTGATTTTATTTTATGGAAGATTTAGGGGTATGTGGCCAATAAATTTAAAATTGAACACAATGGACAAAGCAGGTAAAGAACAACTAGTACAGATGTGGACATCAGTTTGGGATTCATGATATATGAAATCAAACTACATCAAGTTTGAAGAGCTAATATTAAAGTCATTATACCAGATGTATGGTGTCCCATGTGAAGGATCTATTTCCACTGAAGTTAAGAGATTTCTTAGACTTGTTGTTTTTGATGAAAGAGGTATTTTCAATCACAACTGGGCGATTGGTTTGTTCACAAGGATTTTACTTGCTTCAGGATTTATGGTTTCGAAGGAACCCCATATATGTTGCCAAAACTTGTACCAAACAAAATTGCTTATCTGGAGATTGTGAGATAGTTAAGTGTTTCAAATGCCAAACATTTTGGACATATGCATAAGAAAATTTTCCTTCCTGGGACTCTTAGTTATGGGTTTTTACCATTGTATCAACAAATGCTTATGAAGCCATTGATAGGAAACTGATTGAAGAATATAATTTTCAAATATGCTGCTAGGGTCAATTATGACCCTGAGGGATATATTTACAATTGCAAGAAAAGTCAAATCTGGGAGATTATCTTCATGTTTACTTGGAAGGAGAGGACGTGTTTAGAAACATGGACAAGGAAGAGGCCCAGATGAACTGTTAGCACACATTTTTGTAAAATATTTTTATGTTGCATTCTATGTGTATTTTCATCATAAGAGCATTTATTGCTGGGTTGCATGTGCAGGAGATATGTTGCTATGTCAGAAAAATCCAATTGTAACCTAAATCTATATGAACAAGTATCACCTAGGCATATTAAGGGATGACATTTTGATAACCTTCACCATGACATTTTTTTGCATTGCAAGATTACATTTTAGGGTTCATCACAGAAGCAGGGTCATGAGTGCATTCAGAGATGTTTTTAGTGCCCTAGAAGTCCATTAGCATGGTTATGGAAAGTTACATTTGTGAAAGAAGGCCTTCTCTTTATAAAATATAGAATAAGGTTTATCAGCGCAAGTCACCCCAATAAGATTGCCTAAGGAGAAAAGGGTGTGTGTCGATCGACAAAACTCACACTGATGAGTCCGATGGCGGTTTTGTTAGGAACTAGAAGGATAACTGAGAGTGGGG
This sequence comes from Cryptomeria japonica, assembly GCF_030272615.1. Lineage (NCBI taxonomy): Eukaryota > Viridiplantae > Streptophyta > Pinopsida > Cupressales > Cupressaceae > Cryptomeria > Cryptomeria japonica. Next base: position 39,929,497 of record NC_081406.1, on the reverse strand, counting down.
GGTGAATTAGTTGTCAATCAATTTCAACCCAATTATAACTTAATCCAACTTAATACTTAATACCGGTAAACCAAAATTAATGTCGGTTAATAGATTAGTAGTTAATATCAATACCGGTGAAACTTAATGCATGAAACAAAAAGAGAAACAACATAACATAGATATTTTTGATGTGGAAACCCTGTAAGGGGAAAAACTATGGTGGGAAACCTTACCCACAATCAAATAATACTACTCTAGATAGTATGTGTATACAAATACGGTCTGCACATGCAGAAAGGCCAACCGCCTAGAGCACATTGTTCAAATGGGAGTCGCAATGACTATAGTAGGATGGTTAAATCCTAGAATAATGTACTGCTCAAAATAGAATCTCCAATGCTGGATTTAGTACCAATTAAGCTCTGCTAAACACCTTCAAACCTTCCTTTAACCTTCAAATGTTTGCTTGATTTGCTCTATGATCTTCTCATATGATCTTCAATGTTCACACATACCACGATCATACCACAATTCCACTCTTCCACACTTCATCTCACAAATGAGATCTTACATTTATACAAAACCTAAGACCAAATGTGTAGGTCGGCTGACTACGAATTATACAATTAAATCAATTACAAATAAGTCTTGATGTGATACAACATGTCGGCTCAATACAATTACAACAATATCCAATCAATAAATCATCTCCATAACATGTCGTGATGATCTAGAATAGATAAAGCATACCGGTCTATAACCTAGACCAATCTACTGGTAACAACAAATATGTCAACCCGATTAGACCAATAACCAAAACACCAAAACCAAGTATCCAAACCATGTCTTTGAAATAATCAAATGATCTCCATATGATAACAAGTCATCATCAACTCTGATGAACCATATAACCTGTTGGTGAGAATATACCGGTGACTATGCATAAGCCACTGATCTTGCCAGTGAACACAATGTGTCGGTTCAACTGTAAACCAATATAACCATAGTGCCAAATCAACAATGTAGATCTCCAAAAGGATAAGTGTTGACATCAATGGCAAAACTAATGCAACATATCCATAATACCAACAATCTCCCCCTTTGGCATTGATGGCAACACTAGATGGAAAAAACATCTAAGTGCCAAAACAGAATGCTAGAAACCAAAAACCAATAATCTCCAAAATAGATCAATACCAGAAATCAAAACCAAAATACAAAGAGTATATATCTCTCCCCCAATGAATAACATCTTTCCAAAGTGTTTTTCCATAGATATCTCTCCCCCTTTGACATCAAATGCCAAAGCAGTTAAGAAGAAATACCAGAACATACAACCAACTACTCCCCATGAGAAGTAGCTCTAATCCATCAAAGGCAGAAAAGGATTTCTCTGTTAGTTTCTGCTAGTTTGATGCCAATCTTCAATCATCTAAGTCTCTATTGGTGAGGGTATTACCCCAAGCTTCTCTCTAAGATATTCAAAGGTTTCCTTAGGCAAAGGCTTTGTAAAGATATCTGCAATCTGCTCTTTAGTATTCACATAAACCAATCTTACTTCTTTTGCTTCAACATTCTCTTTCAGAAAATTATATTTGATAGAAACATGCTTAGTCTTAGAGTTAAATACCAGATTCTTTGATATATCAATTACTGCTGAATTATCACAATAAATGATTATCAGTTCTTTACATTTTACCTTTATGTCCTTCAACATTTGCTTAATCCATAATACCTGAGTATAATTAGTTGTTGTTGCAACATATTCTGATTCTACTATTGATAATGATGTACAACTCTTCTTCTTTCTTATCCATGAAATCAATCTGCTACCAAGAAAGAATGCACCGCCAGTGGTACTCTTTCTATCATCTACATCTCCTACCCAATTTGCATCGGTGTATGCACATAAATCAAAATTTTCATCTTTAGGATACCATAAACCAAGATTTTTTGTACCTTGTAGATACCGAAAAATCCTTTTTACTATTGATTCATGATTTTCTTTAGGATTACTCTGAAATCTTGAAACAATACATATTGCATTCATTATATCAGGTTTGGTTTGTGTCAAATACAGTAAACCTCCAATCATAGATTGGTATCTTGTCACATTAATAGGAGCTGAATTATCCTTCAATATTAATTTATTAGTTGTAGTCATAGGAGTACTTACTGGTTTAGAGTTTTCCATATCAAATTTCTTCAGTAGTTCCTTTAAGTATTTTGTTTGACATATGAATATACCTTTATCAGTTTGTGAAATCTACAATCCTAAAAAGAGTTTTATATTCCCAATCATAGACATTTCAAATTCTTCCTACATCTTGTTAGCAAAGTCCTTACATAATCCATCTTCACCTCCAAAAAGGATATCATCAACAAAAACTTCAATAACCAAGATGCCATCATTAGTCACTTTTTAATATAAGTTGTTGTCAGCATTACCTTTAGTGTAACCAAGCTTCAAAATAAATTTGTCCAATCTAGCATACCAAGCAATAGGAGTTTTCTTCAATCCATAGAAAGCTTTCCTTAATCTGCAAACCATATCTTTAACATTTGTTAATGAAAATCCATCAGGATTTTCAATGTAAACTTCCTCTTCAAGATCACCATTCATAAATGCACATTTTACATCCATCTGATATACTTTATAGTTCTTATGAGCCGCAAATGCAATAAATAATCTAACTGCCTCAATTCTAGCTACCAATGCAAAGGTTTCATTATAATCAATTCCCTCTTTCTGTGAATATCCTTTACAAACTAATCTCGCTTTGTTCCCGATTACCTTACCATCTTCATTAATTTTATTTCTAAATACCCATTTAGTTCCAATTACATTTTTGTCTTTAGGCCGGGGAACTAATGTCCTTGTATTGTTCTTTTCTATTTGTTCTAATTCATCTTCCATTTCTTTTATCCAATGTTCATCTTGACATGCTTCAATAACAGATGCTTGTTCAATTTGAGAAATTAAGTATACCTCTTCATTTGCTAGTCTTCCTCTTGTCATAACACCTTGATACTTATTCCCAATTATCTAATTTTCTAAGTGATTCAGTCTCACATGCCTAGGTTTATTCATATGCTATTGTTCTTTAGTCGCTGTGGAATTCTCTGATGATGCCGGTGTAACTGGATCCACATTCTGTACCGGTGCAATCTATATTTGTTCATTTATGATCATCTCAAATGTCGGTTCAGAATCTACAGACCTTGATTTTCCTCTAAAGTGTTCATCTATCTTCACATTATCACTTTCAATGATCTTCTACAATCTTTTATTAAAACATCTATATGCCTTTCTCTTAGATGAATAACCAATAAATATTTCTTCATCACTTCTAGGATCAAATTTACCAACATACTCATCTCTCCTAATATAACATTTGTGGTGCAGGGAACCTAGCATTCCAATAATAAAAGATTTGATTTCTTTTAAGTTTGTGTGTTAATCTGTGATGTAATAATGCACCAACCATTGAGGACTCATTAGAGTCATGGTTCAGATGTCCAAATTTTGGTTTGAGTCAATTGTGCTCAAGATGTTCTTAGCTTGAGAAGTGAGATACTAAGGTAGTTCATAGGCAAAATAATCTAGATGAATGTATTCATGTATTAGGAATCAATTGAGTTTTGTTTAGGTCTTCTAGGGTGTTTGAAGACCTTTAAGAGCCTTATAATGTATTAGAATGAAAAAATTGCATCCTGGAGCAAGAGTTGTCAAAAGTTGGTGAGCAACATTTTGCAATTTCTTGCAAAAGTTGCATTTTTGGTTATAGGCATTAGGAAGTCGGTTGAACCGACTGAAACAAGTGGATATAAGCCAAATTTAACTTCATTGTATAGGTTGGAGGATTGGCAATGCAAGAGCAAGTTTTTGGTTTGTGAAGCAACCTTGTTTTCACTGGTTTTTGACAGTTTTTGTCTTGTTTTTCTTTGTTTGTATGGTCCAGTACGGACTAGATGGTGTAAAATGATTGCATATTTGAGAGTTCATTGTATTTTATTTCATTAAGGTTGATTTGTAGGTTTGATTGTTCCAGGTTGTAGAGATTTCTTTCATTCTTTGCAACTAGGAGCAAAACCCTTGCAAGTAGGGTTTAAGAGAAAGAAATAACTCTAACCTAGGCATTCTTTGATGGAACCTATTGAAATCACTAAGAATTATAGGTTAGGGTCTGTACATAGCTTAGGAATAGGGTGTTTGATGTTTCAGGTCTAGGAGGAGGAGAAACAATGAAGCCCTAGGCTCATCACTAGGAGTAGGTGAGTTAGGACAGCAAGAAAAGTGTGATTTGTGAGCACATGGAGATTGGTGTAGGTCAAAGTTGCATATGCATGGAAAGACCTCAAATTTCCCTTGAATGTTCCCAAATTTTTTGGATTAAGATTGTATGCGGGAAAAGCGGGTCGATAGAACTTAATATGTGAAAATGTTCCAAAATACTTGTCCACACACACACAGAGGACTTCTTGGTGCAAGCTATGGAGTAATGAAGTATTATTCAGCTTCCCAAGGTTGGTCCCATGGTTCTCTATCTCACAATGTCCCTCAAACCAGTGTTTTTGCTCTCAGATCACTGAGCAAAATGGTTTAGGGATGGCAAATGCAAGAACGAGGGATGCTTTGATAGATTTTAGAATGAAATGCATCCTAAGCTATGCATGATTCTAGAAATGCAATAAACTAGATGATAAGATGACAAGGTTAGTATGAGTACTATCCTAACATGATATATTTAGTCTATGATTGAGCTAAATGATAAATAAAGTATTCTAAACATGCATATTTAGACTAATTTCTATCTAAAAGAGAGGCTAAATGATGAGCATAAAATGATATATGAAAGCTTGAATGTATTTGAGCATAAGTGTGATACTACAAATTTGGAGGGATTGATCTCTAAAAATGGAGGAATGAGAGCTCTATTTATAGCAAAAACAGGACAATGGATGGTCACGATTGAAAGAGTTGATCAAGGGTTGAGTTTGAAAGTTGGGGATCCAAGTTTGCAATTTGCACCAATGAAATGGTGACAAGTGTCAACATAGGGTTGGGTTGAGAGAAGGGGTTGGAGGCATTAAATGCCTGAGAAGACCTTAGGGCTATCTAGAAGGTAAGGGTCAAGTCTAAATTAAGATTACCCATTGGATTAAGAGTTAATCCAAGGATAAACCCTTGTGCAAATGATTAAGAGATAATCATGGTCAAAGCATTAAAGGCCTGATGAGACCCTTGGGTTGGATGAAGATTGAGTTAAAAGAAATTCTTTAACCATGTAAGAGGGTTTGAGTTAACCATTAATGGTTATGAAGACTTTGGAGAATTAAGTGGTTGAAGTCTTGAAGCCTTTAATGGTTATCAAAGACTTTGAGGAATTAAGTGGTTGAAGGCTTGAAGCCTTTAATGGTTATCAAAGACTTTGAGGATTTGAGAAGTGAGCTCCCCTTGCTTAGGGATGTGACAAAGTTTAGAAGATGGGTTAGGCTAATTAGAAGCGATTAGAAGAGTCTAGAAGGAATTAGGAATAGGATTTAGGATGCAAGTGGGAGATGTAGGAAAATGCAAGTGGATGGAGGGATAATAGGATTTAATTGAAATAAAGTTAATTTAATTCAATTTGGTTGCAATTTGGGGAAATTAAATAAATTAGATTTATTCAATTTAGGATAACTATTTAATTAATTTTGAATTTAATTAAAAGTGGATAGGGGAGATTTAATTGAATAAAATGATTTATTCATTAAATGGGTATTGTTGGTGTAAATAAATATTCACTATGGATATTATTACACTTACTTAAGTTAACTTAGGATAATGCATTTTATAGTAGTTTGGATATGAGACACTTGGGTGTTTGTGTCACATTGGGATAGTGTGTGTAGGAGAAATTCCACCTCTTATGGTGTTGATCTTGTTATTACACTATCATAGCCACTTATTGTGGAGTGATAATTCCACCTTCGGTGGGTGATCCACCTCATGTGGAATATTATATTATTTCTCCTACCTACCCACACCTATTTCCTACCTACCCTTGTCTCTCATTGAGCCACATGTCATATTTGTGTGCTCATACATCCATATGGCCTTGCCTATATAAGCAGGCCTCTATTCATTGTATTGGTTAATCCAGTTGATCATTTTTATATTGATGAGAATACAGTTTGTTCTTGTCATTCTATTGTCTCTTTTATGCTTTTCATTGTGCCCTTGATCTTGGCAAAATCCAACATGGTATCAGAGCAGTTGGGGCTTCGTTGATCAGTTTTTGGAGACATCGTGGAAGGCTTCTATTCTCGGATTTGGGGATCTTCATTTTTTGGAGGCATCATACAGCGATTTGGACATCACCGTTGAATCCGAGAGGCCATTTCCATAAATTTTGACTATAAAGTCGACCTATTTTGGTGAGAAATTTTTTTTTCCCCAAGTTTGCTACATAGTACAGATTTTCGGATTTATTATTATTTTTCGAAAAAAAAAAAAATTGTTCTTTTTTTCTGAAAAATATTTTTCAAAAAAATTGGAAAAATAAAAATAAAAATTTCGAAAAAATCCGAAAGCAAAAAATTGAAAAAAAAAAATCAAAAAATAAAAATAAAAAAAACAAAGTTTTTGGGGGGTCCGCAGACCCCCCCCCCCCCGTGACCTGCGTACCTTGCAGGTCTGTGCGCGCAGGTCTACAGACAGATCCGTACTTGTCGCCGTCGCCTGTGCCTCGTTCCGCCCGCGCCACGTCTCATACCAGCCGTCGCCGACGCCGCCCGAGCGCCTCCGTTTCTGGCCACAGCTTCCTCCAGCGGCCCCCACAGCGCCACCCAGCTACCTGCCGGACTTCGTCGCTCCGCTCGCCATCCAGCAACACCCCCGGCACGGGCTCCTTCCTCCAGTGGCTCCCGCGTGCACCTCCGGCCACCACCAGCGGCTCCTCCCGCTGCTCCGCCTCCGGGCACCGCCACGCGGACACCAGACCATGAAGACCGGAGGCCCGCGCCCGCCACGTGGCAGGCGGCCACTGGCCCGCGGTAAAACCGTACACACAGTCATCAGTACGGACTGCCACATAATCTACTGAATCCGTCTGTCTAGTCATCTTTTCCGTACGGTACGGAATACACAGTCAGTCGGCCACGTCATCCATCCGTACAGTACGGACGTCCAATCAGCAGGGGCGATGTTTTGCGACGGTCATGCGACCGTCAAATTTAATCGCATGACTTGCTGACATCAGCGCCACATCAACACTTTTTGAAATTTTTTTGACCCCTCTCCATTGAGCTTTTTAGTTTTGCAGTCCAACTTTGAAAGGCCATATCTTGCTCATTTTTGCTCCTTTTTTAGTGCAATTTTTTTTGAAATGGGCTAAAATTCGTGATCTTCATAGTGGTGTGGTTATTTTCTGATTTTGGTGCACAGGTTTTTCAGAGTTTTCGGATTCTCTCAGCTGTACCTGTCCAATCCTCAATTCTGCAACTTCAAAGGCCTTGTTTGAGCTCATACGAACTCCTTTTCAGGTGCCGATTTTTTTGAAAGTGCTTATTTTTTCGTCTACTTTCAGGATCTATGATCAGATTTCAGAGATTTTGAGTGAAAAATGTACTTTCAAATATTGGTCTTATTTGGCCTATTAGGTACTTGTAAATTGCTTGGATCTTAGTTAGATCTCTTGCATTAATAGTTTGAGACTCTTTTGGCCTTATTGAGGCAGTTGTAAAATTGAAAATCAGAAGTCCACTTTGCCATTTTTTGCAAGTGGCCCATTATATACGCACTACTTATAAAGTGCCAAAATCATCACATTTGGGGGGGGTTCTTTGATTGAGTGAATTTGGGGGGGTGTCTTGTGTGATTGTGCCTCTCTTTGTGCTCTTTCCATTCTTGTTGCAATGAGTCCTAATAAGTTTCCACCATTAACTCCACATAATTATGCATCATGGAAAATTAAAGTATGGAGTAAACTAATGGAAAAGGGTCTCACACACTACATAGATGGAACAATAACAACACCACCTGATCCTAAGGCTGATCCAAATGCTCAATTAGAATGGCTCACAAAGAATTGCATGGCTCTTGGAACCTTACGCAAGTATGTATCAGATGACCTCATTTTCGACATTGAGAAGTGTACAACAATCAAGGAGGCTTGGGATATGTTTCAGAAATTGTATGGACAAGTTGATGAAATCAGAGGCTATCAGATTGATAATGAGCTCACCAACTTAGATCCCAAGAATTTTGATACAATCCAAGATTATGTAACCAAAGCAAATGAGCTAAGAGCAAAGCTAAAGGATTGTGGAATTGACAAAAAGGATGCTCAATTGATATTCAATTTGTTGGACAAGCTTGCACTAGAATATGCAGCATTTGTATCTAGCTTCCAAACTCATCGTTTGATAGTGGGGAGTTCTTATGTTATGCCTTCATTTGATGCTTTCACAGAAATGTTGATATTGGAACAATCTAAGTTGTTGAACATGGGGTTTCTCAAGTCTTCAAAGTCCAAGGCTTTGGTAGCAAATCAAGGAAATCAAGGAAGACAAGGCAAAGATTCCAACAAGAAGAAGAAGCAATCTAAGTCTCAACCACACCAGGAAAAGGGACAATCATCCTCTCCATCACAAGGCAATTTTCAATCCTCTTCCAAGAAGGGGACACCACCTAAGAAGGATAAACCAACTTGTGCATATTGCAAAAAGTATGGTCATGATGAGCATCGATGCCACGCAAAGCAAGTTGATGAGTTAACCAATCTTCTCAAGAAAAACAACATCAACTTGCCCTCCGCCTACACAAAGAAGGATTCATCTTCTTCTTCTTCCTCACAGTCTAAGGGAAAAGGGCAAGCATTTGTGGCTACAACAGGTTCTTCACAGCAATGGATACTTGACTCGGGTGCCTCATATCACATGGGTTCTACAAAGGAGCATTTTTCTTCATTGGAGCCATCTAAGGTACCTCACATTTACATAGGTGATGACACACAAGTAGAGGTTGAAGGGAAAGGTTCAGTTGACATGGATGATGGAACATTTGAGAATGTTCTCTATGTTCCTAACTTGTTTACCAACCTTCTCTCCATCTACCAAATCACTCACTATGGGAATGGGAAAAAGGTTGAGTTTACACCAGATTCAGTTGTGGTAAAGGAACTTGATGATGATGCCTTGGTAGCAGTGGGACAAGTCAATGACAACTCAAGGCTTTATTCATTCTCCCACTTTGTGCCAAGTTCACCTTCTAGGGCCTTGCTTACTCATTCAAATTCAGAAAGTAAGCTATGGCATGAGCGGTTTGGTCACCTCAACTACCGCTATCTTTAGCAGCTAAGCACTAAAGACATGGTCACAGGTCTTCCTCGAATCAGTTTTTTAGAGGGTGTATGTTCAGGTTGTTCCATGGGCAAGCATCCCGAAGAGAAGTTTGATAAAGAGAAAACTTGGAGAGCTTTGGAAGTTCTTCAACTTGTTCACAGTGATGTAGTAGGTCCATTTCCAACACCTTCATTTAGTAAGGCCCACTATGTTCTTACCTTCATTGATGACTACTCCCGCTTCACTTGGGTCTACTTTCTCATTCATAAGAGTGAAGTATTTGACAGATTTCAGGACTTCAAGACTCGTGTGGAGAAGCAATCCGGGAGAGTGGTCAAGATTCTTCGTACAGATAATGGCAGGGAATATGTGAACAAGAGACTTGAGGATTTTTGTACATTTGAGGGGATTGATCTTCAGCATTCTGTTGCATACACTCCATAGCAGAACGGGGTTGCAGAGCGCAAGAATCGAACTCTCAAAGAAATGGCTAGCTGTATGATTCATGCATGTTCTCTTGATCCCGCCTTTTGGGCTGAGGCTATCAGTTGTGCCACACACATCCAGAATCGGGTTCCTCACAAAGCTTTACAAGGTATTACTCCCTTTGAAGCTTGGGCTAGTAGGAAACCGATTGTGAGACATTTCAGAGTCTTTGGGTGTCCAGCATGAGCTCGCATACCTCCACAGAAATGCAAGGCATTGGAACCTCAGAGTCGACCTTGCATTTTTGTTGGATATCCTGAGGGTGTTAAGGCATACAGATTGATGGATCCAGAGACACATGAGGTATTCATTGAGAGGAGTGTTCACTTTGAGGAAAGCTCTCCTAGCTTAGCCTCTCTACCTCCTCCACCTTCCTCCATCGTGGATAGTGATGTTAGTGATTCTGATGATGAGACTCGCTCAACTCTGACTCGCGGGGTTACACCTCCGCAGGGTCCACTTGCAGTTGAGGAGCCTCGTTCTCCACCTCCACCTAGACCTCGTTGGGCTCGACTGACACTTGAGTCTGCGAGTTCTCTTGTTGGGGATCCTTCGGATACATGGAGAACTAGTTCACAACATCAGGATCTTCCACATGCATTTATTGCTACCGCTTCTGATCCACAGACATTTAGGGACGCATCAGGGGTTCCTGAGTGGGACCAAGCTATGGAGGAAGAGTATAGTTCCTTGATGAGGAACAACACATGGGATCTTGTCCATCTCCCTAAGGGGAGAAAGATGGTTCGATGTAAGTGGATCTATCGGACCAAGTTTGTAGCGGATGGTAGTGTGGATAAGTATAAGGCTTGGCTTGTTGCAAAAGGTTTCTCGCAGGTTGCAGGTGTTGACTATACTGAGACCTTTGCACCCGTAGCTAAGATGAACTCCATTCGTTTGACACTTGCTATTGCTGCAGCTCATGGTTGGGCTGTACATCAGATGGATGTGAAGAGTGCCTTTCTTCATGGTGATCTTGATGAGGAGATTTATATGGAGCAGTCACAGGGTTTCATTCAGGATACTTTCTTGGTTTGCAGACTAAGGAAATCTCTCTATGGCCTTAAGAAGGCCCCCAGGGCTTGGTATGCCAAGATGGATTCCTTTCTTCTCTCTGCAGGTTTCACCAGGTGTCATTCCGATCCAAATGTCTACATTTTATGACAAGATGACTCTCACTTGATACTTGTTTTCTATGTTGATGACTTGATCATTATAGGGAGTACTTCATCCATCATTAGCAGGGTCAAATCTGCTTTGCATGACAGATTTTCTATGACTGACTTGGGTCTTTTCAACTACTTTCTCGGGATAGAGATTTCACAGTCACCTTCCAGGATTACTCTATCGCAGCCCAAGTATGCTCTTGATCTACTTGTACGCTTTCATATGGCTGATTGTAAGCCTGCCCCGACTCCCTTTCTTTCAGGATTCAAGCTTGAGGCTCAGTGTTCTTCTCCACTAGTTGATGCCACTTTGTATCGTCAGCTTGTGGGTAGTCTCATCTACTTGACTCATACACGCCCTGATATTTCCTTTGCAGTTGGCATGGTTTCCCGCTTCATGCAGGAACCACATGAGCTTCATTGGAAAGCCGCCAAACGCATTCTACATTACATCCAGGGTACACATCACTATGGGATTCACTATGCATCAGGCACAGGACTTTGCTTGGTTGGTTACACAGACTTCGATTGGGCTGGCGATCTAGTTGATCGTAAGTCTACTTCTGGTTACAGTTTTCACCTTGGTTCAGGCCCCATTTGTTGGCAGAGCAAGAAGCAACATGCTATTGCTCTCTCTTCGACTGAGGCTGAGTATTGAGGCACTGTTAACGCAGCGACTGAGACCATTTGGCTCCAGCAGATTCTCACAGAGTTTGGATTCACTACTCCACGGCCGACAGTCCTACATTGCGACAATCAGAGTGCCATTGCCATCTCGAAGAACCCGATCCAGCACCAGCGGACCAAACACATCGAGATTCATATGCACTATATCCAAGAGCTCATCCAGGAGCAGGTCATTGATTTGCAGTATTGTCCTACAACAGAGCAGGTTGCTGACATATTCACCAAACCTTTCACCGAGAGTAAGTTCCAGCAATTGCGAGCTCTCTTGGGGGTGTGGGATGTGTCATTAGGGGGGGTCAGCTAACTTCTCCTTCCTCTCTTATGGGGGGGACTTTTTCCTCTTTGAGGTTTTGTCCTTCTTCTTTGAGATTCTTTTGTACATTCATCTCTCTTTTGGGGGGGAGTTTTTTTCCACTGGGTTTTCTCCCTTTCTCCATTTGTGAGAGATTGCATTGCATTGTTTTGCTTGCATTTTGTACATGGGTACCTATCATGGCCTAGTAGCCGGGACCCATCTTGCATTTGTTGACTTGAGTCTTCATTCCCCTAAGTTGCACTTAAGGGGGGGTGTTGGTGTAAATAAATATTCACTATGGATATTATTACACTTACTTAAGTTAACTTAGGATAATGCATTTTATAGTAGTTTGGATATGAGACACTTGGGTGTTTGTGTCACATTGGGATAGTGTGTGTAGGAGAAATTCCACCTCTTATGGTGTTGATCTTGTTATTACACTATCATATCCACTTATTGTGGAGTGATAATTCCACCTTCGATGGGTGATCCACCTCATGTGGAATATTATATTATTTCTCCTACCTACCCACACCTATTTCCTACCTACCCTTGTCTCTCATTGAGCCACATGTCATATTTGTGTGCTCATACATCCATATGGCCTTGCCTATATAAGCAGGCCTCTATTCATTGTATTGGTTAATCCAGTTGATCATTTTTATATTGATGAGAATATAGTTTGTTCTTGTCATTCTATTATCTCTTTTATGCTTTTCATTGTGCCCTTGATCTTGGCAAAATCCAACAGGTATAGTGAATTTAATTGAGTAATTTACTTAATTAAATAGAGGAATGCGGGTAATTTAATTAAATTGGATTTAATTAAATAGAGACATGAACATAAAATATTCATTTAGGAATATGGTCATTTTTATACGTCTACAAAGATATTTGACTGGTGAAGAGTTTTAGACCCATCTTGCCAAGTCACTGGCTAGGCCTAAAACCCTTCAAAATAGTGCAGCATTGGAAACCCCACTTGTACAAATAAACCAGATGCATTTTTCTAGTATTGTCTGTAACTTCCAAAAGGGTACTCAAATCCATGATTTATTTCTAGGATTGTTTGGTATTTTTGCAAATTAAACCCCTAAAATTGCCTAGGGAGGGCTAACGCAATTAGGCTTATTTAGGTGCCGCTAGAGACCTATAAGGGTGAAGAAGCCAATGTGATGGATTTGGTGAGTCTTAAACCTTAAAATACATTGAAGACACCTTATTGATGCATTGGGAAACCATAGGAAGATTGTGTGTTAAGATCCTTGCAGGAGTGGTTGGAGCCTAGGAGAGGAGTGTGTGAGTAACTGAGGTGGCGACCTCAAGTGGAGGATTTGATTGACCTAAAACCATTGGCTATACCTAGGAGGCAAGTCAAGAAGGTTTAGACCTTGGAGGTCCCATTAGCATAACCCCTTCCAAGTTCCATTGGAAGGACTTGAGTAGTTGAAGGGTTGAGTAGGTCAAGTCACTCAAGAAGGTGTAACAAACAAAGCTCCAAGACTCTCTTCATCAAAGTGGTTTCAGAGCCATTCTTTGAAATATTTGGTGTAAAATTTTTTTGTGAAGAATCAGAAGAAACTTCAATGCCTCCAAAGGCAATGACTCCAGAAGCCATCTGGTAGATGGTGGCAGAGATGATAGAAGGATTGAAGGATGCAGAAGGAAGTAGAGGAACCAGAGAGGTAAAGAAGGAGAAGGGGAAGGTTAAGACATAATGGGGTGATGAGACTAATGAAGAAGTGGAAGATGGAGAGGAACTATTAGTAGTAGCTATGCCTCAAGACCAAAATTTATTCTTAGATGTAGTCAAATCCATTTCTAAAGACAACTTGGATGGATTACCCACATTTGGAGGAAATCTCAATGGAGAAGAGTTGTTAGATTGAATAGAAGCTCTCAATAATCACTTTGATTACAAAGAGGTAGCAGAAGAGAAACATGTGACCAAATCAAGATTGAGAGGATCATCATTGGTTTGGTGGAATATGATGCAAGAAGAAAAGATACAAGAAGGCAAAAAGAAGATAACTTCATGGGAGCGTATGAAGATCAGACTTCAGACACAATTCCTTCCAAGAGATTATGAAGTTCAAATCCATAAGAGACTGCAAAATCTGAAACAAAGGGAGTTAGATGTCAATGCATACACTAAAGAGTTCCATAAGCTCAGTTTGAGGGCTAGGAAGCATGAGAATGAGGTGGAGAAGTTGGCTAGGTACTTGAATGGCCTTAGACATAATATTCAAGATGAGATAAGTATCCTCACACCAGACACTGTCCATAAGTGTTTTCAGTTGGCCCTAAGGGTAGAAGAGAAGATCAAAAGGAGGAGTGAAAAAAATCATAAACATAGGGGAGGTAAGAATTTTAGAGGTAGATGAAACTCTGGTAGAGGGCAACAATCACCAAGAAGTGAAGAGCAACAAGGCCAAGAAGGCAATAGAGACTCTCAGAGAGGAGCATTTAGAGGATCCTATAGAGGAAGGAGTAATTTTAGGGGTAGGTTTGGAAATTCAGGAAGAGGAAATACAGTCTTCACCAGTAGGTGTTATCATTGCAATCAAGTTGGGCATACCATGAGTAATTTCCCAAGGAGAGCCTCAAGCTCCACAACCTCATACATGGGGGAAAGATGAACTCAATTGTTGCAAGAGGAGGACACTCAGAGTGTAACTTCTTCAATCAGCAAGGAAGGGCCAGTGACAGATGGAGAAAACTTGATGATGAGGAGAACAATGCTCAAGATACCCCAAGCTCAAGAGCCAACACAAAGGAAAAGATTGTTTAGAACCACTTGTAGGTCACATGGGAAGATTTGTAAAGTGATTGTAGATTCAAGTTCCACTGAGAATATTGTCTCAGTTGAAATGGTGGACAAACTCAAGCTGAAAAGATTGCCTCACCTCACTCCTTATAAGGTTTCATGGCTCAACCGGGGTCAACATGTATTGGTTGATGAACAAGCATGGGTATATTTTGAAATTAGTGAGTACAAGGACAAATTATTATGTGACATATTTCCTATGGATGCTTGTCATTTTTTGTTGGACCATCCATGGCAATATGATGTGAGAGCTACTCATGACGGGGAGAAGAACAACTATCTTATCACCAAGAATGGGAAGAAGTATCAAATGGATCCAGTACCTGAACTAAAGAAATAAAAGAAAATAGGCTCAAGTGTGATGTTGATGAGAGGAAAAGAGTTTCTCAAAGTGTTGAAACTTAGAGAAGAAGCTAAGACAGATCCAATGAGTGAAGTACCTCAAGAGGTGCAAGGTGTACTCAAAAAATATGCATAAGTGATAGGGGATGACATACCAAATTCTTTGCCTCCAATGAGAGATGTAAATCATCAAATAGACTTAATACTAGGGGCCAATTTGCCAAACAAATCTGCCTACAAAATGACACCTAGTCAAAATGAAGAGATCGCCAAAAAAGTGCAAGAACTCTTAGACAAAGGGTTTATCAAGAAGAGTTTGAGTCCATGTGTTGTTCCTGCCATGTTAGTGCCTAAAAAGGGAGGCAAATGGAGAATGTGCATGGACTCCAGAGCAATCAACAAGATTACTATAAGGTACTTGTTTCCCATGCCAAGGATTGAAGACCTATTAGACAATCTAGGAGGTGCAAGCTACTTCACAAAGTTGTACTTAAAGTCTGGTTACCATTAAATCAGAATCAGACCTGGAGATAAATGGAAGACAACCTTTTGAACCAATGCAATCCTATATGAGTGGTTGGTGATTCCATTTGGCCTCACCAATGCACCTAGTACCTTCCAAAGGCTCATGAATGAAGTCTTAGTTGAGTTTATTGGTAGATTTGTAATTGTATATCTTGATGAAATTTTGATATACGATAGGTTCAAGGAGGAACACCTCAAGCATTTGGAGATGGTTTTGAAGAAGTTGAAGGAGGCTCAACTCAAGATTAATCTTGAAAAATGTGAGTTTTTGAAAATAGAGCTTGTATACCTTGGTTTTGTTATTTCTCATGGATGTTTAAAAATGGATCCAAGTAAGGTATAAGAAATACTTAGTTGGCCTATCCCTATGGGCATAAGTGAAGTTAGAAGCTTTCATGGAATGGCATATTTTTATAGGAAATTTGTGAGAAACTTTAGCCATGTTTGTGCTCCTATTCTCAATACCATTAAAGAAGGGATTAAATGTCACTTTAAGTGGATAGAATGTCAATAAGGGGTTTGAAAGGTTGAAAACCAAGATAGCAGAGCTTCCAACCCTTAGATTGCCTAATTTCAATCAATTGTTTATAGTAGCCAAAGGATAATAGGGGCAGTTTTATGCCAAGAGGGATATCCTATAGCTTTCTTCTCAAAAAAGTTAAATGAAGGTAAGAAAAGGTACTCCACATATGAATTGGAGTTGTATGTGATGGTTCAAGCATTGAAAAAATGGCGTCACTACTTGCTGCCCAAATAATTTGTAGTCTTCACTGACAACCATTCCCTTAGTTTTCTCAATGGGCACAAGAAGTTGAATCAAAGACACCTAAAGTGGGTTGAGTACCTGCAATATTATACATTCACTATTAAACACAAAAAAGGGACAACCAACAAAGTTGCTGATGCACTAAGTAGGAGAATCACGACCATGTAGGAGATTCAATTGCAAAGTGTGGGTTTGAGTGAGTTAAAAGACCTCTACAAGGATGATAAGGATTTTGCAGAGGTATATAATGTTGTTCTGATTTTTCTAACACCTCGCATGTCTCTTATTCAGAATACATGATACAAGATGGTTTGTTGTTCAATGGTCATCTTCTTTGCATACCTCAATGTTCTATGAGGCAAAATATTATTCAAGAGAAGCATCAAGGAGGTCATTTTGGCATTGATAAGACTTTGGAGCAGGTTGGTAGGTTTTATTATTGGGCCAAGTTGCAATCAGAAGTGAGAAGATTTTTAGATAAATGTACCATCTTCCAATGAGAAAAAAGAACCTCAAGTAATGCAAGTTTATATCAACCCTTGGTCATACCTCAGAGGCCTTTGGAATGTTTGAGCATGGATTTTGTGTTAGGCTTTCCTACGACACCAAGAGGTTTTGATAGTGTCTATGTGGTAGTAGATAGGTTCAGCAAAATGGCACATTTCATACCTTGCAAGAGTACCAATGATGCCACCTATATTGCATGTCTCTTCTTCAAGGAGATAGTCAGAATTCATGGTCTTCCAATCAACATTGTTAGTGATAGAGATGTAAAGTTTTTGAGCCACTTTTGGAGGACACTCTGGAGGAAGTTGGGCACCAAGTTATCTTTCTCATCTGCCTATCATCCTCAATCATATGGTCAAATAGAGGTGTGTATGGTGAAAATGGATACAATAATAACAATATTGAAAGGCTAAATGAATTCAACCACCAAACCCTAGCCTAACAACAATAAAGATCCACCATAACATATGAAGATTACCTAAGACAATGCAAATCACATGAAATCACAAAGATTATACCATCACATGTCCAATAGGGTTTTGATCTCCATTCTTCCTATCTCCATTGATCTTGCTTGATATATATTTGCTCTCAGATTTTATGTGCACAAGAGCTCAACAAAGAATGGAATGTGGTTGCAAGTAGGATCGTAATGTAGTCAAGTCCTCCAAATTGTCGATTAGGGTTTGATAATGAAGGAAGTATCTCCTTAAATAGAAGACACAATATGAAATGGAGGGATAAGATTGAGAGGTGTAAAAAGGAGGTCGGCTAAGATTAGAGGGTAGGTAAAAGAAATAATAAAATAATGAAAGAGGTAGGTAGTGTAGGAATTAAGAGATGAATGACATGTGTCATAGGTAGAAAAGGTTAATAAATTAATTAAATAAATAAAGATTTATTTAATTAATGGAAGAAGTGGGATCAATTAAATAAATAAAATATTTATTTAATTTAGGAAAGGGATAATTTAAATAAATAAATGTATTTATTTAAATGAGAAATAAGGCTAGAAGAGGATAAATGAATTAATTAAATAAATAAGGATTTATTTAATTAATAGAAGAATTAAGCTTAGATAATTAAATAAATAAAATATTTATTTAATTAGACATGACAATTTTGGGTGTCTACATTTTGCCTCTCTTTGAGACAATGCGGCTTGTCGCGTTGTTTCAAAGAAGATAAGATGAACTGATACAAAGTTGGCCCAGAATGGGAATGATATGCCCCCTCGAGAGATTGGATGAAAATGTTTGAAAAGATTGCAGACAATCTCTCAATAAGAAAGAAAGGCTAGAATGGACTGACCGGATAAAGTGACAAAGTCATGGGATAACGAAGACTGACTTGAGAAATGAATGCGAGGGCTAGGGTAGGCTATAAGATAGACCACAGGCAAAAGACATCCTCATTGTCATCTACACCTTCACGAGATCAAAGTGCAGAGCAAGAAAAGAGCAGTAGCAGTCAGCAGCGATGGCTTCCGTGCATAGATTCGACCACGTTCGACGATTTCAGAGGCCAGCAGAGGCAGGAGAGCCGGTAGGTACCACCAAGCCTCCTCGTATTTTGATGCATTTATTTTTGTCAATAATGCATGCTAGTTAGAGCAATAAATGCACTTAGGAATAGGGTACAAAAAAGTCTGAAAACGTGTAACCGCGTCTGCGTTGGTGCCAGGCATGTCTGTGTCGGTGCCAGGCACGTCTGTGTCTGGAACCGCGCTTGCGTCATATGCGGGTGCGTCTGCGTTGTGCAGGGGCGTCTGCGTGGTAAAGTCGCGTTTGTGCACAACTTAGGCACGTCTATGTCGTACAAGCATGTCTGTGTTTTTCAGGCTCGCTTGTGTAGTCTGTAGGCGCGTTTGTGTCAGTCAAGCGCGTTTGTGTTGAAAAAAATGCAAGTTTTGGTCTTCGAGGTCAAATTGGCAGTTCTGTGATGAACATACGCTGTCGATTGGATAAGCTACTAAGAGGATACACTCAAGCAGGTCCTCTAGGAAGACTAGGATAGATCAAGGCACTTTGTGATGAGCAGTGAGTACCAAGATAGAGTACTTTGTGATGAACAGTGAGTACCCAAAGTATGAGCAGCACTTTGTGATGAACAGGGAGTGCAAATGTGAGTAACACTTTGTGATGAACAGTGAGTGTCACCCACGTAGTACTTTGTGATGAACAGGGAGCACTACTAGGATAGAAGCAACACTTTGTGATGAACAGTGAGTGTCACTAGGATAGATAACCATATGCATTTAGATAAAGAAGTAGCATTTTGTGATAAACAGTGAATGCCACCCTGACTGACATGATTGATTTGCTTGACTGCAGGAGTATTTGCCTATGTTGGAGTCACGGGAGAGATTCCCGTCGACACAGAGATTGCGACCAGAGCTATCATTTCAGGATAGAGCTGCCATCAAGGAGATGGGCTTGAGACATATATTGTATGTGCCTGAGTTTCGGGCAAACATGGGTTTGCTGACTGCACTTTCCGAGAGATGGCATTCTGAGACATGCACTTTCCATTTGCCAATGGGTGAGATGACAGTCACCCTTGAGGATGTCTATAGGATTCTGCGGATACCGATTGATGGAGAGTTGATTCCATATGATCGTGACGGAGACAGGGAGGCATTGAGATGGGTATTCCAGAATCCTGGACTAGAGATGAGGGCAGGACATGTGGCATGGGACACCATGACCGCCACAGGGTTAGCATTGCCGCCCGTGATCAGAGGAGCGATCAGTAGATTTCTATGCCCAGACAGGGCGACATGGGGATTAGCTATGGGCTGGGGGGAGCATTGGAGATGCTGATGACACAGCATACCAGATATGCTTGGGGACCATGTGTATTGACCCACCTATATTATGAGCTTCACCAGTTTGTATACCATGGGTCAGTGGGATTGGGCTGCGGGGTGACACTACTGCAGGTTTGGGCCTATGAACATCTGCTAGTGATGAGGTTGATACACTTCCGAGGTAGGGGACATGGATGCAGTTTTGTTCACTTATACGACATGATCACCTCGTAGCTGCGGATTGGCAGGTTGGAGCATTAGCGGCGAGTGCTGGATGATATTGATGTGGTCATCTGGAGACCGTATCTAGGATGCGAGGAGTGGGAGGATGATGCCGTGGAGCTTCCATACACCTTCTGGAGTAGGTATCTGATTGGGTGGATGCCCTATGTTTTAGAGAGGTAGTTTGTGGACAGGGTATGAAGGCAGTATGGCAGGATCCAGAGGATGCCACGAGGCTCGGGTATGTATGCCCGTACAGTTAGGGATCAGGCGCAGTTTGGGCCTTTATTGTCATATGATCAGGTGGTCACTCAGCTGGTCGAGATGGTAGCCCTACCCTGGGATATGTGGCCAGAGGTCAACGATGCCAGGATGGATGCTAAGTATTCAGCATATTGGGCGGAGCATCCATTCCCGCGACTGACAGATCCAGGGGAGCTGGTGGAGGGAGATGGAGGAGGAGATGAGGATGATGATAGCGGAGGTGATGGGGGGAGAGGCCGACGGAGGCGGAGGGGAGTTGTTGGGGAGAGGAGGGTTGCACCTTAGAGAGAGGGTGGAGAGGAGCAGCAGGCTCGGGTGGTGAGGGGTCGCGGTGGCTTACCCCTACAGGTACCAGCAGCACAGGGTCCCAAGCAGAGATAGAGACAAGGACAGGTACAGGGACAGGTGTAGGGACAGAGACAGGTGCATGTACAGGCACCAGCACAGGTACAGGGGCAGGCACCCGCTGAGGGAGAGCCACAGGCAGCGGCAAAGGGTGGGGATCCAGAGGAGGATGAGCTGATTGAGCTCAGGGAGATTTGCCAGGGTCAGGCAGATGAGATACAGGAGCTGGAGCGGGAGAGAGACCGACTCAGGATGAGGCTCAGAGATAATGAGCGGGAGAGAGACCAGGCGATTCAGCGCTACACAGAGGCTGAGACAGCGCTGAGGGCAGGGAGGCAGGCGGCGGAGGACACAGGGGCAGGCTACGCATATGTCCTGCAGGCTGGAGAGGAGATAGGGTACTGGAGGGACCTCTACTATGGTGCAGTGCCGGTAGATCAGCGGGCGAGGAGCTTCCATAGACCGTCGCATATAGCGACAGCTACGGGAGGGAGTCGGAGGAGGCAGGCATCAAGTGGTGGGGTCATGGGTCCTCCACCACCACCAGATAGAGGAGATAGGCAGGGTGATCCTGGGGCGGGTCCCTCAGGGGCTCAGATTCCACCGAGGCGAGGCAGCTCCGAGGGAGGGAGTTCATCATAGCCTTAGAGGGCTCCCATTGTATCAGTTTTGTACCATTATTTTGTATTGTAGACACCTGTGGGTGCTTTTGTAGCCATATGATTTTTTTGACATCATTGTATCATGACACTTTATATATATATGAGATGATTCATCTTTGTGGCAGCTATATGCATGTGTACCTATGTGATGAGATGTTTAATGATGTATGTTTCTATGTATATATGTGGATGCAAATATGTATATGATGCAATGCAATATATTTTTGTTCTTTTATGTTTTATATATGTGTATGGATGATGCAAATGTGAATGTATGTAATGCAGATGAATATGATAATGCAAATTGTGCTAACAGGTGTTGTGTGCAGGATGTGATGTAGTTGTGATATCTATATGTATGTATGAAATACTTATATGTGGTAATGCAGGTGCAACTACATGAAATGCAAATGTTTTTGGTGTGTCATTATACTCATTCATGTGATAGCAGGCTACGCGGACTTGAGAAGGATGATGGAAGTCAATCAAGAAAGGGGGGATGAAAGACAGAAGATATGAAAGTGAAAGAGCTTCTTGCGCGTTATCATCATTGAGCTTTATTATGGCAAAATAGGTTATGACAATCGAGGCATATGTTCGACCCAGAAAGTCATTGTACCTATTTGCATGGAGATAAGATAGTCACAAACAAGGAATGCCCCAGTTCACACTAGACTCACAGTGTCCTCATATCCTTGGACAAGTCATAGCATTACTAAGAGACAATCCACAGACAGCAAAATACAAATAGGTGACGATACCCCATCCTCGCCTTTCTAGTCAAAGACATCCTGGAGATAGAATCTCTAGTCAAAGACATCCCGAAAAAGCTAAAAGACATGTCACCAAAAAAAGATGAAATCAAAAGAAAACCAAGACTCGACACCAACATCCACTATAGTCCTCAAGTTTAGTGTCTCTTGTCACTTGTATAAGTCTTATTTGATTGTGGTCACAATGTTCACTTTCACAGAAAGGATAGATAGCACTGAACCATAATGTTGTCTGAGTCTGTTGAAAGATTTGATTTGTTGAAGCCCATTGTTGCTGCTGTGTCTGATCTGAAACTGACCGAATCCATGAAACTGATACTTTATTGCGGAGAAGATGAAACTTTATTGCGGATCTGTGATGCAAATGTTGCTTTATTGCGGATTGTGCGCGGATAGACTGAAGGAAGCTGGAAGAAACTGTACTCCTTGAAACATGTGATGTTCTCAGTTCCACACCCATTAATAGACGTAGGATTTTGCCTTAGCCACAGATAGGATCTGATTTATTATGGATGGAAAGGGAGGTGAAAAGGGAGGTTTATTATGAATGGCTAACCAATCTTGGGTAGATCAATAACAAGCCATGATGGGACTGGGTAAGTTTATTATGGATGAATAGGTTGTGAGTGTGTGCAAAGTGAAAAGATGAAAGTGAATCCTGAAGGAGGGAGGAGCAATGTCTCTACGCATGGTGTTGGTGACCCAGTTTTCACCATAGTACTTGCCCAGGGCGCCACCGAAGTGGTTTTCACCGTTGGACGAAATTATTTCTCTTTACTTTTTTTGATTTTCCAATGTTTTTTGTGTCACAAGGCGCCTGTTTGCCAGGTTTTCACCAAGTAACGATTTTTTTGATTTTTTTGTATTTTTTGATTTTTTTGTATTTTTGAATTAGGATATTCCAAAGAGCTATGTGTAGAACCTGCGAAGGTGCATACTATTGATAGGATCCTCCAAAGGTTCACCTTCTGTAGTTGAGAGCTGATATGCCCTAGATCCATATGCTGCTGTGATGATGTAAGGACCAAGCCAATTTGGTTCGAACTTGCCCTTCTTCTCTCTATCTTGCTGATTCTTGGGGTTTTCTCTGAGAACCAACTCACCTACCTCAAATGTGCGAGGCTTGACCTTGTGGTTGTAGCTGCGACTCATTCATTGTTGGTAAGCCTTGAGATGATTAAAAGCAGTTTGTCTCCGTTCATCCAGCAGTTCTAGTTCTTGTAAGCGAGAGACCCTGTAGTCTTCATCAGCGATGATGTTTTGCAAAGAGACCCATAAAGAAGGTAACTCGACCTCAATAGGAAAGATGGCTTCAGAACCATAGACTAGTGAATAGGGTGTAGCTCCTGTAGGTGTGCGAACACTTGTGCGGTAGGCCCAAAGTGCAAGATTGAGTTGGATATGCCAATTACGGCTAGCATCGTCGACTGTCTTCTTGAGGATTTTAAGAATTGTTTTATTAGACGCCTCAGCTTGGCCATTACCTTGGGGGTAATATGGTGTGGAGAAAAGATGGGAAATATGGAAGCGGTCACAGAGTTCACGAACATCCTGATTTTTGAAGGGACGCCCGTTATCAGTAATAATGGAAACAGGAATACCATATCGGCATATGATATAGTTAAGGATGAATGTAGCAATTTGTTTTCCAGTGACTTGTGTGAGAGGTACGGCTTCAATCCATTTTGTGAAGTACTCTGTGGCTGTGATAATGAATTTATGACCATTGGAAGAAGGAGGGTGAATCTTGCCTATGAGATCGAGTCCCCACTGACAAAAGGGCCAAGGAGACACAAGTGGTTGTAATTCTTGTGCTGGTGCATGTATGAGGTCTCCATGAATTTGACATTTCTTACATTTCTTGACAAATTGATATGAGTCTTTTTCCATATTGGGCCAGTAATATCCAGTCCTAATGAGTTTCTTGGCCAAGGTAGGACCACTAGCATGTGGACCACATATCCCTTCATACACTTCACGTAACGCAATCTGAGCTTCATCGCTTTCTAAACATCTAAGAAGAGTGCCATCTAGACCTCGTCGGTATAGGATATCAGCTAAAATGACATATCGAGAGGATTGGCGAATGAAGGTTCGACGTTGGTTATTTGATAGATTGGGAGGTAAAGTATTGTCATGTAGGTATGTGAAAATGGAACCATATAACTGGGATTCGGGACCAACAACACATCATTTCAGTAGGAGTAATCTCATATGAAGAAACCAAAAGGTTATCCACCAAGAACTCGTAGCAGGTCTCATTTTGAGGTAGATCAATCAGTGAGGCAATTGTAGCCATGGCATCTGCGGCACGATTCTACTCTCTTGGTATCTGCTCAAAATCTATCTTTGTGAACTGTTGTTTCAAATCGTCCACCATTTGCTTGTAAGGCAGTAATTTTTCATCTTTTGTTTGGTAATCATCAATTGCTTGACGGATGACAAGTTGGGAATCCCCAAAAACATGAAGTTTCTGGATCTTCCACTGAACTGCAATTCGTGATCCTGTTGTTAGTGCCTCATATTCCGCTATATTGTTAGTGCAAGGAAATGATAAGCGGTATGATTTTGGTATAGAATCGCCTTGAGGAGTTATAAAGAGAATACCAGCTCCTGCCCCATGCTATGTGTATGAGCCGTCAAAATACAATTGCCATGGCTTTGCATATGATATTGTTAAAATGGATTCATCTGGAAATTCTGAATTTAGAGGAACATCATCAATCATGGGGGCCTCTGCTAATTGATCTGCGATGGCTTGTCCTTTTATTGCTTTTCTGTCCACATACTCGATGTCAAATTCACTAAGGATCATTACCCATTTGGCCAGCTGCCCAGTAAGTGTTGCTTTATTGAGGAGGTATTTCAATGGATCGATCCTTGCAACTAACTGAGTCTTATGAGTAAGCATGTAATGTCGTAATTTCTGCGAAGCAAAGACCACGGCGAGACATGCACGCTCGATTGGCGTGTAGTTTAGCTCATATCCCACCAATGTGTGACTGATATAGTATACTGCTTTTTCCTTGCCGTCAACAATCTGTTGTGCTAGGAGTGCCCCCAGTGCTGTTGGAGTAGCTGATATGTATAGTAGCAAAGGTTGATCTGGAACTGGTGGCATCAAAACTGGCGGATTCAAAAGATAATCTTTGAGCGTCTGAAAAGCTTGTTCATAGTTATCATCCCATTGAAATTTGATATTTTTATGTAGCAGGTGTTGAAAAGGATTGCACTTATCTGCCAGTTGTGCTATGAATCTTCGAATGGACTGGAGTCTTCCTTGTAAGGATCGAAGTTGACTGATATTTCTAGGTGGTGGCATGTCCAAGATAGCCTTGACTTTTGCTGGATCGGCTTTGATTCCTCTTTTGGACACAATGAATCCTAGGAGCTTCCCGGAGGTTACTCCAAAGACACATTTCTTGGGATTTAATTTTACTTTGTATTTTTCCAACCGATCAAAGACGACTGACAGTATGTCCAGATGCGTATTTCTGTCTACTAATTTACCCAAGAGATCATCAACATAATCTTCCATAGTTATGTGCATGAGATCATGAAAGATAGTGGTCATTGCTCTTTGATATGTAGCACCTGCATTTTTCAGCCCAAAGGGCATGACGTTCCAGCAGAAAGTTCCCCACGGACAAGTAAACGATGTTTTGTGTTGATCCTCGGGTGCGATTCTAATCTGATTGTAGCCAGAGAATCCATCCATTAATGATAGCATTTCATGACCTGCTGTAAGATCAACAATCAAGTCAATGTTTGGTAATGGGAAGTCATCCTTTGGACAAGCTTTGTTGATGTCTCTGAAATCTGTGCAAATTCTGATGCTGCGATCTGGTTTACTGACAGGTACTAAATTGGAGATCCATTCAGGATAATCAATTGGGCGTATGAATCCGACATCCAATAACTTCTCCAGCTCTGCTTTGACTAGTAATGCTACTTGTGGATGCATTTTTCTTAATTTCTATTTTACTGGTTTTGCCCCAGGTTTGACTGTCAGATGATACATTACCAAATCCGGATCCAATCCAAGCATGTCAGCATATGACCATGCAAAGTTGATTTGTCTTTCCTTGAAGAAGCGTATGAACTGTGACCTTTCAAACTCTGTCAATGATTTAGCTAGGAATATGTTGTGTGGAACCTCTTCTGTACCAATGTTTGTCTTGGTAGTCTCCTCTACCAGCATGGATGACTTTTCTTCATACGAAGCTGGGAGAATGTCGAGCCTTCCATCTTCGGGTGCCTCAGAGAGGTTTTCGCCTTCAGATACGTCCTTTCTTTTTTACTTTTTTGGGATCAGATAGTGCCACAGTGTGGTTTTCACCATAAGATCCTTGATTTTCTCTTATTTTCACATTTTTGCGACTGGAAGGTCCAACACCCTCACCAAAATATGCCATGTTGTTGAGTTCTATAGTGTATCCTACTTTATGGTCCCCAAGGGGAAGATCATCTCATATGCCAAGATAGTCAATAACAGCTTCATCATTTTGAAATGTGTCAAACTGTGCTGGCCCTTCATAATCCCAGTCAATGAGTTGGTGGTGAACAAGGGGAAGGCCTTTAATGTTTTTGGGGTTTGCGGGGTTAAGAGTGAAGATGTGGTTATATTCGGGTATGTCGAGGTAATTATTGAGGTCATCGATGGCACTCTCCTCATCAGTCTCGATCACGAGCGAATCCAAATTATCATCACTAGCAGCGCATTCCGGAACAGGTGTCCTCATCCTATGTGATTTCAACCTAGAACCTTGAGACAAGGACTGTGTAGACTCCTCATGGGTTGTTTCTTGACCAACTCTGAATTTGTTATAAAATTCCTCCTCTTCTATGGGTTCATCTGGCTCTCTGAATGTCTCGGTGAGCTTGTAGTCATTGGAAGACTTGTCGGAACCCCATTCCCATTCATTGGAATCTGAGGAACAACAATTCTCTTGTTGAATTTTGGCAGCTTTGATGTGTAAGGCTTCTTCTGTCCTTTTAGTAGGGATCTTGGAAGTCAGAAAACCAAGTCCTTTCGAGCGTTCCCTTTTTACAGTCAATTCAGGTTGTAAGGGCTCCATAACGCCTTCTTTGCATAACCCAAGAGGGTTTTTTCCATCGTACCCGATTTTTTGTAGAATCTTGAAGCCTTTGCCATATTTCTCACAGGGTATATTGATCTGTTTTTGTGTATCATCCTCAATGTCTTTGTAGAGCATTTTGTATAAACCTTCCTCTTCCAGTTCACCCCATCTTTGAAAGGTAGTAGGATCCCATTTGAATGCCATGATGGATATTTGCTTGTTAGGATGTGGCCTTCCATATTCTTTTGGCAAGCTCATGACTTGTCGTAGATACATGGTCTGATTTAAAGTGTATTCTCCCATGCCTTTGTCCTGAAATTTGCCTTTAAGTTCACCCTGTTTTGATGTCGAAGGTTTCAATGACTCAGGGTCAATGTATGCCGAAGAAGGGACAACTTCACGATTACTGGGAATGATGGTCTCAGTATGCAATCTCAAGTTATTGCAATATATGAACGGATTAGGATCACCGTTAACTATTACTTCGACTCCATTGTGAGGAAACTTAATGCATTGGTGATATGTCGATGGGACTGCCCTCATTTCATGAATCCAAGGACGTCCTAACAATATATTATAAGTGAGATCCAGATCTAGAACCTGACAAACCACATCCTTTGTGACTAGCCCAATTCTTAGAGGTAAGGTGACTGTGCCCTTGGATGAGCGTTCTTCATCATCATATGCCTTGATGGTGATTTGATTTGTAGAATTCACAGCTTTATCAGAATATCCCAATTGTTTAATGGTGCTCAATGTACAAATGTTTAGACCAGCTCCTCCATCTATCAGGACTCACTTTATTCGATGTTTGTGTATGAAGGCTTCAATGTGTAATGGCGCATTGTGTGGCTGACTTACGGAGGCGTCATCGGCTTCTGTGAATGTAAGGGAATGTGGAATGGAAAGGTATCCCACCATGGCCTGAAACTGGTCCACATTCAGATCGGTAGGAGCGGCGGTGTCTCTCAAGATTTTGTCCAGAATAGCTTTATGAGCGGGGGATATGCGTAAGAGTTCAAGTATGGAGATGAGCGCGGGTGTCTTCCCTAATTGTTCTACAAGGTCATACTCAGGTTTGGTTGATGAAGAAGCGGTGTTTTTAGTTGAAGCACCTGGCAAAGTAATTTTACCTCGACAGGTTGTAACATGACACTCAGAGGTAGGTTCGGAAGAAGATCCAACACCTCTTAGGACAATCTTGGGTCGCTGAGGAGGATTCTCAGGATTTTTGTTCTTGATGGTAATAGTAGAGATATGATTGTCCATCGAGATATGATTGATAGTTGAATCATAGTTGTAAGGTGCTCTAGTATAGTTGGCCTGATCATCTGTGACTTTAGCTTTTCCATTGTCATGCTTTGGGAATGGTTCCTTAAACATCTCATGTTCTTGATTGGATGAGTGTCCCTCAATCTCAATGTCACCTCTATCAATGAAATCTTGTACGATGTTCTTCAGTCGATGACAATTTCCTATCTTATGACCCTTGCTCTTATGAAATTCACAATACTCATCATCATTCCACCAATTCGGCTTAACCTTTGGTTCATATGGAGGAAAATCTGGAACTGTGATTACCTTGTTTGCCACCAGCTTCCTGAAAACTGACTCAAGTGGTTCTCCCAATGGGGTGTACTTCCTTCGTGATCTGGGAGTTGTTTGAGTATTTACTTGATTGTTTGTAGAACTTGATCTTGAAAAGATGAATTTAGGTTGCATTGTGTTGGCATCAACAACACCATCATTGACTGTGTTCTTGTTTTTATTCCAAAATAATGGCTTGTCTTTTCCTTTAAAGTCATCTTTGTTTTCCTTGAATATCTTGATGACTCCTTGTTCAATTAGGACCTTTTCTGTTGCTAAGTCTTTTTCAATGACATCCTTGAAGGTGGACAAACAAGCTTTCCTTAGATCATAGCCAATGTCCTTGTTAATGTTTTGGGTGAACATTTCTACCATTTGTTTTTGTGGAATCTCACAAGAGCATCTGCTGGCTAGATTTCTCCATCTTTGTAAAAATGATGCAAAATATTCTCCCTCTTTTTGCTTGGTGTTGCACAAAGTAGTGACTGATATGTCTGTCTCTATATTGTAGGAGAAATGTTGAATAAATGCTTCTGCTAAGTCACCCCATGACTTAATACCAGGTGGAAGTTGGGAGAACCATTCCATAGCTTGATCACCTAAGCTTTGTGGGAATAATCTCATCAAATATGTCTCTTCTGCTGCTACCTCAATGCAAGCTGTGAAAAATTGTCTTATGTGCGCCTTAGGATCCCCTTTTCCTCTATACTTGTCAAATTTAGGCGTCACAAAGTGTATAGGAAAAGGAGGCATTGGAATGCTCTTGTCAAATGGATAAGGACATATGTCTCTCATTGTGTATGTTGGCTTCGGTGCATTTATGTCCTCCATTTTCTTTTGTAAGTCCCTGATTTGTTGTTCCAAATTGCTCTTAGGTGGAGATCGACTTCTTGGACCATATCCTATGTTTGAGGTACCCATTGGAGGAGGTGCATGTTGCATATATGGATGATATTGATCATACACATGTTCATATGGAGGAGGTCTGTAATGATGTCGCATATATGGACCACTTGGTATAGATTCATGTTGAGGAACACCATATCTATTTTGTGCATGTATACCATATTCTACAGGCATGTCATGTTCTATTGTGTTGCCCCCAAATTTGACATGAGGTTTCCTTGTGTCCAAATTTTGAGCATGCCTTGGAATATCCCATTGCTTTGGTGGTTGTTCCTTAGCATTCGTATGTGATTGAGCATATTTGTCTGCATAAGACTTCCATAATGGTCTACAAAGGTAAGTATCATATGTTTGACCATGTGTATGTGGGACCTCTGGTTTTTGAAGCAAAGCTGATGGTGATTCAGGTACCATATGTGGTCCTCTATTTCCTCCACTATTAGGTCTCCTTTGATCCATATTGGAGTGCAGTTGTTGCAAAGGTCTATGTTCCATTATTTGAGACATGTCAAAATCATGAGGTATCTTTGCTCCACTTTGTGCCATCATGTGTAAGAAGTATTGTCTATCTCTCCTCATTATTTCCTCAACCAATCTATTGAAATGGGGATTCATAATGGATTCTTCCACATCTGCTGAATGTACTAAAAAGTTGTCCACATTGTCATTTCGTGTAGCATTGTTGTTTAGAGTGTCCATGTTCTCAACATTTGGATTATTTCTATAGGCATCCATGTCAGGTAATGTAGTATGATCAAAATTGAAAAAGATCTCATTGTCATACTCATAAGAACTCATGTTTACGGACTCTTGAGCCTCTTTAGTTTCTCTCCTAGATTTTTGAAGATGGGTTTCAACCATGAACTAGGTATTGACCAAGATGAAAAATGGAAAGAGTATGGAAGACCAAGAGTTGAATGGAATGTAAATGAATCTGAGGTGTACTTGCAATGTCCAAAGTGTAAGACCAAGTATGTATGTAGTAGAGTAGGTGTGACTTCCAAAGAGAGGATAGTTTCTCTTGATGAGGTAAGTTGACCTTGACTCTAAGTAAAACCAAATGAGACCCAAAGGTAAGAAACCTTGATGAGGGACCACTTAGCAAAGTGTTGTTGTATGTAGTGTGTTGACAAAGTATGATGAGGACAAGCAAGTGACCTTTTGACTCAAGTTTAGACAAATGTGAATGTAAAATGAGATGTGAAGCAATGATGGACTATGTGAGACCCAAAGACAGGTTGAATGCTAGATGAAACCTGAAGAAACAAGCTAGGAAGCTCAAGTATTCCAAAACTGATTTCTTGTGTTTGCTGGACTGTGAAATTTTTCTTGCAATTTTGAACACAAACACGCCTGTATACTGCACAGACGTGGTTTCCTGACCCAAATGCTACTCTGCCCTTCACAGACGCGCTTATGAGATTTTTCCTGTTTATGTTTGTTGGATTGTGAAATTCTTTTGGCAATCGTGGACACAGACGCGACTGTATACTGTACAGACGCGATTATCTAACACAAACGTGTTTCTATTCAACACAGACGCTGTTATAAACATAGACGCTATTCTGCACTTCACAGATGCGCCTAGACAACACAGATGTGGTTAAAACAGACACAGACGCGTTTCTACAAACTTTGTGCAATTTTTCCAATATGTGAAGTCGTTTTTGTTGTGACCAAATCTGATTGTTTGACTATTTTTCGTGACAAGAGGACACAATGTTGATGAGGACTCAATGTTTGCAAGTGTTTAGACTCCAAAATGACTCCAAGAAAAGTGTGTTGTTTGATGTAAAAATATTTTGCATACACTTGAAGACACAAAAGACACAATGTTTTGCTGTTTGGTTTTGAATGTTTGAATGTTTTAACATAAGTCAAGCACAATTGTTATGGCTGGCCAAGACAATAGTTGTTGATCCCACATGGGGTTTTACCCCCGAGGCTACGCTATTCAGAGCGGATACTTAGATGCTTGACCTCACTGGCTCCACCCTCGGCACTCACTTCTCAGGTCAGCCAAGCATCAGTCCCCATGAAAACTCCCCATGGTGAACTTTGTATCTCTACTAAGAATCGTATGTGTGTGGGCCGCTACCAGAGGTTCGACCTCCTGCCCCAACAACTAGAAGGATTTGGGCATCTAAAACAAAATGGTGCTAGTAAGGGCATCCGCTCGTGTGGCCATACATGCGGCACTTTTAGCTCTGTAAATATAGAAGGCTCCCAGCCGGTAGGGGTTACGCCCTACAAATGATCAAATAAATTTGATCAAACAGGTTTATGGGGAGACATAGTGTCGGTATGAACTAATCAGCACACGTTATTCATAGCTTTCACCATGAATACATTTGATTATAGTGGTTCGAATGAGGTGGGTTTTCTTCGCTACCACTTGGGTCGTTCTCTTCTCACTAGTAGTCCTAATGACCACACAGGAAGACAGGCCCTCTAAAGATTAAACAAAAAGAGCCTATTGCTCAAGACACAAAAGACAATGATTCAATTTTAGTGCACCAATGGAAGTGTTTGCTAGTCTATGAAAATAAGGTACACAATAAAAATCCAAAACCCTAGCCAAGGACCTGCAACAAAGAGTTGTTAGTAGTTTGGGTTGTTTGAAATAATCACCCCTTCCTGCAAACACACAGGTTAGGTAAATTTTAAAACCCAAAAGACTTTGTGAAAATAGGGGCCTTCAACCAAACGATTTAGCTTCCAAGGCAAGCTGCACTAATGTTAGCTAGATCTGAAAGTGTTAGTCCAAAAATAAACCAGATCTGAAACCCTAAATGCAAAAATCCGAAAACTGAATCACTAAAATTTCAAAATTTTGAAACAGTAAATACACAGACACCGTTACCCTCAACACAGACGCATCTGGAGCACACAGACATGATTATGTGATTCACAGACGCGCTTAAAAGTCACAGACGCTCCTTTTAGACACAGACGTGGGTAGAAATAACACAGACGCGTTTCTGGAACACAGACGCGCCTCCCTAGAACCTGCAAAATGAAATATTGACAAAACACAAACGCGGATCTCGTTGTCGCAGACACGCCTGAAAATCAAAAACGCGTTCCGGAAGTGCGCAGCCGCGAAAATACCAAAAATGCTGCCGAAAATGTCCGATCTGCAACTTCAAAAACACAAGATCTGCAACAAGGAGGTTAAATGCAAAGGGACAAGTGTCCCACCGGGCGTGCCAAAATGTGTATGGTGAAAATGGATACAATAATAACAATATTGAAAGGCTAAATGAATTCAACCACCAAACCCTAGCCTAACAACAATAAAGATCCACCATAACATGTGAAGATTACCTAAGACAATGCAAATCACATGAAATCACAAAGATTATACCATCACATGTCCAATAGGGTTTTGATCTCCATTCTTCCTATCTCCATTGATCTTGCTTGATATATATTTGCTCTCAGATTTTATGTGCACAAGAGCTCAACAAAGAACGGAATGTGGTTGCAAGTAGGATCGTAATGTAGTCAAGTCCTCCAAATTGTCGATTAGGGTTTGATAATGAAGGAAGCATCTCCTTAAATAGAAGACACAATATGAAATGGAGGGATAAGATTGAGAGGTGTAAAAAGGAGGTCAGCTAAGATTAGAGGGTAGGTAAAAGAAATAATAAAATAATGAAAGAGGTAGGTAGTGTAGGAATTAAGAGATGAATGACATGTGTCATAGGTAGAAAAGGTTAATGAATTAATTAAATAAATAAAGAATTATTTAATTAATGGAAGAAGTGGGATCAATTAAATAAATAAAATATTTATTTAATTTAGGAAAGGGATAATTTAAATAAATAAATGTATTTATTTAAATGAGAAATAAGGCTAGAAGAGGATAAATGAATTAATTAAATAAATAAGGATTTATTTAATTAATAGAAGAATTAAGCTTAGATAGTTAAATAAATAAAATATTTATTTAATTAGACATGACAATTTTGGGTGTCTACAAGAGGTAGTCAACCAGTCATTGGGTAACTTGCTAAGATGTATTACCAAACAACATGGGCAGACTTGGGATCTAGTACTTAGACATGCAGAATATGCATATAATGACTCAATGAACCGTAGCACTGGTAAAAGTCCTTTTGAGATAGTGTATGGATTCTATCCTAGGGGCATATTAGATCTTAGATATCTCATTTCAATGGCACCCAAGAGTGCATAAGGGGAGAACTTTGTAAAAGGTATTAAAGAGGTGCATGATAAGGTAAGGCAGTCCTTACAACAAAAATCCAAGAAGTATAAGGTTCAAGATGATAAAACAAGGAGGAAGGTACACTTTCAAGTAGGAGACTTAGGGCTAGCATACCTTTGGAAGGAGACTTAGGGCTTCCAAAAGGGCAACCTATCAAGCTCATGATGAAGAAAATTGGACCTCTTAAGGTGGTGCACAAGTATGGGTAGAATGCCTATGAGGTTGAGCTTCCTCCTACCTTAGGGATATCTCCTATTTTTAATGTATGTGATCTCTATCCATACAAGGGAGAGACACCAACAAATTAGATAGACATGCCATCACCAGTTCATGAAAATTGGGTAAAGGATTTGCCACCTAGTCAACCAGTTGAGTTAGAGAGTATCTTGGATACCAAAATAGTAAAAAAGACAAGGAAAGGAGTCTACAAGTAGTATCTTGTTAAGTGGAAAGGGTTACCTGATTCAGATGCCATGTGGATGTCAGAGGTAGATATACTTAAGCATGGAGTGGATATTTCAGACCTTATAACTCTAGGGACTTGAGTTCTTTGACCCAAGGGAGCATGGTGCAGGGCACCTAGCACTCCAAGAATGAAAGATTTGATTTCTTTTAAGTTTTTGTGTTAATTTGTGATGTAATAATGGACCAACCATTGAGGAATCAGTAGAGCCATGGTTGAGATGTCCAAATTTTGGTTTGAGTCAATTGTGCTCAGGATGTTGTTAGCCTGAGAAGTGAGATGCTTAGGTAGTTCACAGGCAAAATACTCCAGATGAATGTATTCATGTATTAGGAGTCAATTGAGTTGTGTTTAGGTCTTCTATGGTGTTTGAGGACCTTTAAGAGCCTTAGAATGCATTAGAATGAAAAAAATACATCCTGGAGCAAGAGTTGTCAAAAGTTGTTCAGCAACATTTTGCAATTTCTTGCAAAGGTTGCATTTTTGGTTATAGGCATTAGGAATTTGGTTGAACTGACTGAAACAAGTGGATATAAGAAAAATTTCACTTCATTGTACAGGCTGGAGGATTGGAAATGCAAGAGAAAGTTTTTGGTTTGTGAAGCAATCTTGTTTCCACTAGTTTTTGACAATGTTTGTCTTATTTTTCTTTGTTTGTATGGTCCAGTATGGACTAGATGGTGTAAAATCATTGCATATTTGAGATTTAATTATATTTTCTTTAATTAAGGTTGATTTTAAGGTTTGATTGTTCCAGGTTGTAGAGATTTCTTTCATTCTTTGCAACTAGGAGCAAAACCCTTGCAAGTAGAGTTTAAGAGAAAGAAATGGCTCTAACCTAGGCATTCTTTGATGAAACCTATTGAAATAACTAAGAATGATAGGTTAGGGTCTATAAATAGCTTAGAATAGGGTGTGTGATGTTGTAGGTCTAGGAGGAGGAGAAACAATGAAGCCCTAGGCTCACCGCTGGGAGTAGGTGAGTTAGGACAATAAAAGTGTGATTTATGAGCACATGGAGATTGGTACAGGTCCAAGTGGCATATGAATAGAAATATCTCAGAGTTCCCTTGAAGGTTCCCAAATTTTTTTGATCAAAATATTTGACTGGTGAAGAGTTTTAGACCCATCTTGCCAAGTCACCAGCTAGGCCTAAAACCCTTCAAAATAGTGCAGCATTGCAAATCCCACTTGTATAGATAACCCAGATACAATTTTCTAGTATTGTCTATAACTTCCAAAAGGGTACTCAAATCCATGATTTATTTCTAGGCTTGTTTGGTATTTTTTCAATTTAAACCCCTAAAACCGCCTAGGAAGGGCTAATGCAATTAGGCCTATTTAGGTACCAGTAGAGACCTAGAAGGGTGAAGAATCCAAGGTGATGGACTTGGTGAGTCTTAAACCTCAAAATACATTGAAGACACCTTCTTTATGCATTGGGAAACCATAGGAAGAGATTGTGTGTTAAGATCCTTGTAGGAGTGGTTGGAGCCTAGGAGAGGAGTGTGTGAGTAACTGAGGTGGCAACCTCAAGTGGACGAGTTGATTGACCTAAAACAATTGGATATACCTAGGAGGCAAGTCAAGAAGGTTCAAACCTTGGAGGTCCCATTAGCATAACCCCTTCCAAGTGCCATTGGAAGGACTTGAGTAGTTGAAGGGTTGAGTAGGTCAAGTCACTCAAGAAGGTGTAACAAACAAAGCTCCAAGACTCTCCGCATCAATTTCCTTCCAAATATTCTGAAGAATTTAAGAGTAGGAGTATTACCAAACCATAGTTCATAAGGGGTCTTACCGGTTTCACTTTTGATGTGAACTCTGTTGAAAGTGTAAACTGTTGTATTTACTGCTTCTCTCCAGTACACATGAGGTAGATTTGCTTCCAATATCATGCTTCTAGTTGCTTCCAGAATAGTTATATTCTTCCTTTCCATAATTCCATTCTGTTGAGGTGTTCGGGGTGTTGATAGTTGTCTTTTGATTCCATTCACTCCATAGAATGTATTAAATTCCTTAGATATAAATTCTCCTCCTTGATCAGATCTCAAACATTTGATTTTCTTACCTATTTCATTCTCTACCATTGCCTTGTATAACTTGAATTTTGCTAAAGCTTCTGATTTTTCCCTGAGAAAAGTAACCCAACACATTCTAGAATAATCATCAATAATTAGCATAAAATATATATCTCCCTGTAGACTTCTTGTTCTTCCTAGACCACACAAGTCAGTATGAATTAAATCAAGAACATTATTGGATTTCTCAGAAATACTTTTAAAGGTTGTTCTAACTTTCTTTCCCATTTGACATTCCTTACATATCAGATTATGAGGTTTCACAATCTTAGGTAGATCCCTTACTACCTTTTAGGGATCCCATAGATACTGAGAGGGGGGGGGGGTTGAATCAGTATCTAACTGGTGATTAGAATTTCTTAACTTTAAACATGCAAAACATAATATAACAGTGTATCGGTATGCAAGAAATAATGCAATAAACAGAATCAAGAACATCCACATGAAAGGTACACCATAACACAAGATGTTAACGAGGAAACCTAGTGTGGGAAAAACCTCGATGGGATTTGTGACCCACAATATTCACTCACTGGCCAATAAGAGAATATTACTTACAATAGGGGCCTGCACATGTAGGAAGACCAATTGCCTAGAGCTCACTGCTCAATGGGAAGTCTCACTGACTTACAATGAGGATTATACAAATCCAATATCTTGTATTGCTTTACAATAGCATCTTCTATGCTAGATTCAATACCAGTTCCTGCTCTGTCCTTTACATATACCTCTTGACCTATATTTCGCACAATAGGTCTGCCTAATATTTTCATATCTGCTTCTACATTACCTATCTCAAATGTCTAAAATGATCTCTTTTATATATAAGAGTCATTTTACAATTTTCCAAGTCGACTTACACATTTTTACAATAATAAACAAAATATAATATAACAAAATCCTCTCGGCCTCTGTGCCGATATACTTCCTTTCTTCTATGTCGGTGCCGGTGTCCTGAGTGCCGATGTAGAGTGTGATCTGCTGATGCTAGTATAATGCCTTTGCCGGTGCCATAAGATTACAAGGTTGCCATCAATGACTAAACCTTCAATCACATATAATGTCTGATTGGAGTATGCATATGCCAACAATCTCCCCCTTTGGCATTGATGGCAACACTCATGAGAAATTTCAAAAAGTATCCAAAAATGTGTAGTCCAAAAATGTTACCAAAAATGTGAGAGCTCCCCCTGAGCATATGATTCCTGTCCTGTGATTTGAATTTTCTCATCCCACTACTCCCCCTTTGGCATCAATGACAAAGGTTATCAAGATGTCAGTAGAGTTTGTAGTTTCAACCTTGTAGCTGGGTAGTTATAATTTGAAAAAGATCACCCAAAATCAAGTTTATACTATCCATAAACTTTTGCTATCCTTTATTTCTATTTCTGTTCTCTTCACTATACCGGTGAGATGCTACAAATGCTCTACCGGTGTTTTACTGCCCTGTATTAGTGTCTCAGAAATTTCCTTCCACAGAGATGCTAGATAGTCCAATCTTGGACTTAGTTTAGATCTCAAATGTTTTGCCTTACTTATTATTCTTTCTTTTTCTCTTTCCAATTTGAGTAGTTCTTCCTCAAAATTTGTTATCTTTTCCTCAAAAACTGATAGTGTATCAGGTGAGTTGACAAAACTATCTGCAAGTTTATTGATCTCATCATGTACCTTTCTCATTTTGTTGTCAATATCTACAGTCAAAAAGTTTGTTTTACAGGTATCTTTGTACAAATTTTTGTACTCTTTCAACAAATTACATAATTTCGGTAGAAGTGTGTCAAAATCTCTATTACACTTCTTTATTTGCTCATCAAAGAATTTATGTTTTTCAACTTCTACTTTATCCTTTACTGACTCTTCCTTTATTTTCTCAATGTTTTCTAAGATATATTTACATAGTGTATCCAATTGTCCTAAAGAATCTTTATTGTCTATAATATAGTTAGGAGCAATTACCTTTAAAATTGGTATGGTATCATCAATTGCTTTGTAAGCCTGTGAGCTGCAGTCAGTTATTTTCTTGATAGAGACAAGTAGTACCTCAGTCACATTGGTTGACTTGAAGCTTGATGATGAATCAACAATCTAAGTACTAGTGGAAGTAACCAAGCTTGTATTAACCTCTGGTAGGTCAGTTTGTGTCTACATTTCTCTAAGCAATGGTTTTCCAACTTCACTAGTTGTCGGTGGCACTGTTTCCTTAAGTACCTGTTCTGGTTGTTGTTTTTTTGGAGCCTTTAGCTTTTTTTTTTTCTCTGTATGTTTCATTTCCTTAGTCCATTTCTCAGCCTCTACCTTTAGCTCTTTATCCTCTGCTGGTTTATTAGTTTCCTCAGTTACTGAAGGCTCACTAGCCATATCTGTCTTTTTTGTTGTATCTTTGTCTACTACTATGTTGATTTTCTGAGTATCAACATTCACAGTATATAGGACTTCAGGATTAGGATTATTATTCTCTACATCCATACTCTCGGCTACCGGTTGATCTTCAGTAGTTGTTATCGATGGAGTAATCAGAGGTGGTGGGGATAAGTTATCTTTTATTTTGATACTAGGAGGTCCACCAACCTTTCCTTTACCCTTATCTTTGTCTTTCTGATAGACTTTGATAGGCTTGGGGTTCCTATATTCTTCCTGCTTTTCTTTCTCAACCAAGAATATATCCCATCCATTTTCTGTTTCTTTTGTTACCTCATTTACTCTTCCTGCCATTAGTGCAATATGCCGGTGTGTAGTGAATACTGACCGGTTGGCCTTTGCAATCAAATCATCAATTTCTGGTGGAGAGTTTACCGGATATACAACAAGTAGCTTTTCAATTTTTATTTTCTTATCCAATTCTATCACTGCTTGTCTTCTTGCGTCTAGTCTTTTGAATAATTCATCTAGTATCTCATTGACTACTTCCATAAAAAATTTCTTATACATAGCCATGTGCAATATAACACTATTTTCAACTTGTTCTTTCTCATCAACTGTTAGAGTGTCATAAATTTTCTCTATATTTTTCAGTTTACCTTCCTCTGTGATTTCATTCAGTAGTATATCAAGAGGGGCCAAGTCTTTGTTTGTCCTTTTCTTCTTCTTGGGTGTTAGTTTCTTCTTTGGTGTAGCCTTTCTTACTGGAGATCTCACTGCTTGTTGCTTTTGCCTTGTCCTCCTGGGTGAAGGTGTGGTTGCCGATGAGGGATCTCTTTTTCTTACAACTCTTTTGAAAGTTGCAGGCATGTCACTTCTTGAAGAAGTACCTACCAGTGATAGGTGAGTTTCAGGCTATGGAGCTGCTAACTCATCCTCTATTATGCCGGTTTTCTGCAATACATCTTCTTTTATGGCTTTTGCTTGTTTGGACCCTTTCCTTACAACCGCCTCAACCTTTTTCACCCTTTTCTTTGATTGAATTTGTCTTTCAATATTTTTAGCACTGCCAAATACCTCTTCCTTAGGTACTCAGGGGGCTTCTAGAAGTGCTTTAGCATATGTTTCAACTATGTGATCATCTATTTCATAGCCCATCTCGGTTACCCAAACTATCCTTGGGATGACCACTTCCATCCAGATTTCATCTTTCTTGATGACCAAGCATATATCATCTTTGTATTTGTCTACAATCTTCTATGATAACCTTACTCTTTTCTTCATTTTGGTTTTTAATACTTGAAAGAACTCATGAATATTGTTTTCCTTGTTCTCACCCATGTTATTAAATAGTTCTATTAATTGTTTGCCTACTGGTATGTCATATCCAAGTTCTTTGTAACTTATACTTGGAACCTATTTTGTTATATGTAGCATTAGGCATACTAACATATTTCTAAATCTGAAAGTTCCTTTCTTGTCCTTCTTGATCTTTCCAAGGTTGTCAATTAATTCATCCTTTAACCACTCACATATGTCAATTTTTGCATTATCTGTGACCATATCATAAGCACTCTTAATGCATAAACTTGAAACTGAATTAAGTCTATTAGAATGAGTAGCTTTATACCCTAATATCATACTGATGAATCTCACATTGATATCTGCTACATCATTTACTCTTAGAGATCTCTTGTCAAATGTTGCACCAGTTAGGTTTATAACTAGGTCATTAGAAACTTTCTTGGTTTTATCTGGTCTTTTACCGGTGGTCGGTAACCCTGTGATAGCTTTCACAACTTCCTTGGTGATCTTATGGATTGCATCTAACTAGAAAAATTCTCCATGTACCCTGCTCAAAACTATCCTAATCACATCTTTTGGAAATTCAGGAGTGCTAAGGATCTCTGTAAATCCTAGGGTCTCAATGATCTTGTGTTCATCCTTTACATTTCTGGTATTATAACATATCATAGTTTTATACATGGTTTTAATTTCCTCATCTCCTAAATCTTCAATGTTGCAGTGGATGTACATTCTGGGGTCTTCAGCATACACAACTCCCTTAGGAATTTGAGAAAAAGCACCTAAGGTATCATCCTTCTTTGCTATCTCGAGAACTAACTGAAATACGAGCCTAGGTCTTTTTATTACTTCAACAATAGTAGGGTTTGTTATGTATTCAATTGCAGAGGTGGTTGCCATGATTAAATACCTTTTACTGCCTTGGATGGATGATTTCTTGGAGTGTTCTTGCTTCTTGCCCGAAATGCCTTAGCTTGGAGTCTTCGCGCTCTTCAAAAATTTGAAATCTCGATGAAATGAAATGGAGCCAAAACCTTAATTTTATAATGTCTTTTCACCATCTACCACATTAATTGCATGCCGGTTAAGTATTCACTTAACTTTGTTTGCCGGTAATAAGTAATTTCCAACTTCTTATCTCTAACCAAGGGAATAATAGCACATGTATCAATAGATTTCCAAACCCTCAAGAAAATTTTCTTCAATTAGATGAACAACTTCCTACTGGTGGAGCACTACTTTTTCCTTCTAGTGAAGCATCACTTTGTTCTGCCGATGAAGCATTGGTTTGTTCTACCGGTGAAGGAGTATTCCCAATATTTAGATCAGCTTTTCTAATCCATTGTTTTGAGAATTCTTTCTTAACCTCTTCAACTTTTTCTTTACCTTTCAAGCTAGAACTTTTGTTGTCTATTGGTGTTCCTTTACTTCTATAGAATTTAGCAATATGCCCAATTTTGTTACATGCATAACAAGTTACATTATTTTTCTAAATAGCTTTCCCATAACCTATGTCGGTTTATGTTCTGCATTGATTAGATAAATGTCCAAATCTTCCACAAACATAACATCTCACATTCATTATGTGGTTTTCAGAATTGAGACCAACTTTGTTGCATTTAGAACATTGACCAGTGGGTTTGTTGATATTCTGATAATTTCTAGATCTACATTCATTTGCTCTATGACCATACTTATTACAGTTAAAGCATTTACCATTGACTTTATAAGCATTAGGTTGTCTTACCGGTTTGCTGTGATCCTGAGTATTTGCAGTACCGGAGCTTTCACCAACTTCAAAGCTAATTCCAGAAGTGTCACCTTTAGGTTTTTCATTCTTCAGCAAGGTGCCAAGTTCCTCTGAGCTTTTCTTGAATTTTCTTTGTGTTGGTTTGTAGTTTCTAGTTCTCTTTCTAAGACTTCCTTTTGTCTCATTAGTTCATTTGAGTCATTTTGAGTATGCATCAGATCTGTCTTCAATAAATCATTTTCATAGCTAAGTCTTGTGTTCTCATTTGCTACATCACTTAGTCTTCTGGTCAAATCTTCTTCATTCTTCTTCCTATCTTCAATCTCTTTGCACAATCTCGTCGTCATATCCTACATCTTATTCTTTGTTCTCATGATCTCTTGTTTCAACTTGTTTATCATATCATTAAGTGATTCCTTTTCATCATTCTCATTTTGCAATTTTTCACAAAGTTCTCTTCTCTTATTTCTTGCAATAGTAAAATTTTCTTGAAGTGCCTGAATGATGTCCTGAGCTACTCTTAAATCATCTTCTAGTTTGATATTTTTCAACTTTTCTGCATCATAGTCTATAAGAGCTCCTTCCAATTGCTTCATTAGATTTTCCATCTTTACCGGTGTCCAGATCTTCCTCAAGCTGTTAGGCTTTTGAAAATAGAGGACCAGGCTCTGATACCAATTGTTAGGGATCCCACAGATACTGAGGGGGGGGGGGGGGGGTGAATCAGTATCTAACTGGTGATTAGAATTTCTTAACTTAAAACATGCAAAATATAATATAGCAGTGTAACGGTATGCAAGAAATAATGCAATAAACAGAATCAAGAACATCTACATGAAAAGTACACCATAACACAAGATGTTAACGAGGAAACCTGGTGTGGGAAAAACCTCGGTGGGATTTGTGACCCACAATATTCACCCACTAGCCAATAAGAGAATATTACTTACAATAGGGGCCTGCACATGCAGGAAGGCCAATTGCCTAGAGCTCACTGCTCAATGGGAAGTCTCACTGACTTATAATGAGGATTATACAAATCCAATATCTTGTACTACTTTACAATAGCATCTTCTATGCCAGATTCAGTACCGGTTCCTGCTCTGTCCTTTACATATACCTCTTGACCTATATTTCACATAATAGATCTGCCTAATATTTTCCTATCTGCTTCTACATTACCTATCTCAAATTTCTACAATGATCTCTTTTATAGATAAGAGTCATTTTACAATTTTCCAAGTCGGCTTACACATTTTTACAATAATAAACAAAATATAATATAACAAAATCCTGTCGGCCTCTGTGCCGGTATCCTGAGTACCAGTGTAGAGTGTGATCTATTGATGCCGGTATAATGCCTTTACTGGTGCCATAGGATTGGAAAGTTGCCATCAATGACAAAACCTTCAATCACATACAATGTCTCATTGGACTGTGCATATGCCAACACTGCCTTAGTTGAACTAATCTCTACAATGCAATAAAAATTTACATTGTAGAGTCTCTTATGCCATAACCAACTTTCATCAATATGTGCAATCAAACATGTCTTATCACTATTATTCAAATGAAAGATATTACCTTTAGTCTGATTACTGGTTGCAATCTCCAATCTAGTTTTGTTCATGATTTTGCATTTACCATTCTTGAATTGTAAGTAAAATCCCTTTTCAACTAATTGACCAACACTCAAAAGATTATGCTTCAAACCTTCAACATAATAAACATTGTCAGTATTGTGCTTACCATCTAAAGATATAGTGCGTTTTCCTTTGATTAAACAAGCTTTATCATCACCAAATCTTACTAGACCTCCATTATATTCCTAAAAATTTATGAGTTTACTTTTATCACCAGTCATATGATGTGAACATCCACTATCAATGATCCATTCATCTTTTTCTTCAATTTTAGCTCCCAGGGCCTGCTCTACCAATGGGACAATAGGTGCTGGTTGATCTTCTTTTATTGCAACAAATTCCCATCCATTGTCTGTTGGTTCTTCATCAGAATCATATGTAACTCCTTCATTAGCATAGTAACATGATTTATCTTTGTTCTTCTTAAATCTATATCTCTGATATTCAGGGTTAGGCTTATATGTTCTTTTAGCTTCCTCTCTCAATCTTGCATGTTTATCAGAACATCTAGATGCTATATGACCAACTTTATTGCAATTAAAACATTTAAATGATACTTTACCTTCATACTTACTTCCAATTGGACCTTTAGGCATCTTTCTTGCAAATAGTGCTTCAAGTTCTTCCAGTTATTCATTTTCCCTCATAATATCTTCAAGTTCTTTAGCATAAAGTGGTTTCCAATTAGATTTGTTAGATGAGGATGATGATGCTCTGAAGGTTAAATTTGTCTTAACTATAGCAATACGACCAAATTCCTCAAGCTCAAATGCTGAAAGTTTTCCAACCAAGGTATCTCTAGATACTGATGTATTAGGCATTGTTCTTAACTCATTAATAGCAGTTACTTTCATTTTGTAAGCTAGTGGCAAAGCTCTTAAAACTTTAGAAACAATTTCATCTTCACTTAAGGATCCTCCACAACATTGTATTCCTAAAATAATTTCATTAACTCTTTCCATAAAAGCAGAAATTCTTTCATCTTCTTCCATTTTCAAATTTTCATACCTAACCCGGTAACATTCTAGTTTTGCAATTTTGACAGTGGTATCTCCTTCATTCAATGTGTCCAATTTATACCAAATAGCTTTAGCAGTATATTGGTTTGACAATCCCATGATTTGTTGATATGATAATGCACTCAGAAGTGCTTCTCTTGCTTTGCAATCATTTTCTTGATCTTTACCTAAAGTTGGTGGATTAGGTTGATTCGGAGTAGGACCAACATAGCCATTATTTGTAACTTCCCATATGTCTCTTCCAATGCAACTAAGATGTGTCTCCATTCTAATCTTCCATATACCATAGCTGGTTCCATCAAGTTTAGGACTATCCTTCCCGAAAATGTTTGTTGCCATAGGATCTCCTCAAGATGTTAGGCTTCTACAAAAAGAGGACTTAGCTCTGATACCAATTGTTAGGAACCTAAAGGACAACTGAGAGGGAGGGGGTTGAATCAGTTGTCAATTAATTTCAACCCAATTAGAACTTAATCTAGCTTAATACTTGATATCGGTAAACCAAACTTAATGCTGGTTAACAGATTAGTAGTTAATATCAATACCGATGAAACTTAATGCATGAAACCAAAAGAGAAACAACATCCATA
Organism: Cryptomeria japonica; assembly: GCF_030272615.1. NCBI lineage: Eukaryota > Viridiplantae > Streptophyta > Pinopsida > Cupressales > Cupressaceae > Cryptomeria > Cryptomeria japonica. Next base: position 39,884,498 of record NC_081406.1, on the reverse strand, counting down.
ACACATAACATAGATATTTTTGATGTGGAAACCTTGTAAGGGGAAAAACCACCATGGGAAACCTTACCCACAATCAGATGATACTACTACAGATAGTATGTGTCTACAAATGGGGTCTGCACATGCAAAAAGGCCAACCTCCTAGAGCACACTGCTCAAATGGGAGTTGCAATGAATACAGTAGGATGGTTAAATCCTAGAATAATGTACTGCTCAAAATAGCATCTCCAATGTTGGATTCAGTACCGGTTAAGCTCTGATAAACACCTTCAAACCTTCTTTTAACCTTCAAATGATATTTGCTTGATTCTCTCTATGATTTGCTCATATGATCTTCAATATTTGCACATACCATGATCATACCACAATTCCACTCTTCCACACTTCATCTCACAAATGAGATCTTACATTTATACAAAACCTAAGACCAAATGTGTAGGTCGGCTCACTAAGAATTATACAATTAAATCAATTACAAATAAGTCTTGATGCGATACAACATGTCAGCTCAATACAATTACAACAATATCCAATCAATAAATCATCTCCATAACATGTCGTGCTGATCTGGAATAGATAACGCATACCGATCCATAACCTAGACCAATCTTCCAGTAACAACAAATATGTCAACCCAATTAGACCAATAACCAAAACACCAAAACCAAGTATCCAAACCATGTCTTTGACATAATCAAATGATCTCCAGATGATAACAAGTCATCATCAGTGCCGGTGAACCATATAACCTATCGGTGAGCATATATCGATGACTGTGCATAAGTCACTGATCTTGCCACTAAACACAATGTGCCAGTTCAATAGTAAACCAATATAACCATAGTGCCAAATCAACAATGTAGATTTCCAGAAAGATAAGTGTTGACATCAATGACAAAACTAATGAAACACATCCATAATACCAATAGTTTTCTCAGGGTGTGATTGGGAGGAAGAAGTTTGGCGAGTTAGTAATCCGTCAGGAAGAGCTACACCGATAGAATAACAATAAGGCAGAGTTATCGGCATAGCGTTCACTATCAAAAGTATGGAGAAAATGTTACCCTGATACCCGATGAGGTTATCAACATAACTTATGCTGATGTCAGATGGAGTGGAATACTTGTTGACGATGTCATTGGGTCATCAGAAAGTGTCAGCTTACGCTACCCTGATACTCAATGGATTAGGTGGTGAAGGCAGTGTTATCGGCCTAACCTACTTCGATGAGGCGATACCAAAAGGAGGAGAATATAGAGTCATCGGGGTAACTTAAACCATTAGGGAGAGGTGTTTTAGGTTATCCCAGTACCCGATGAGGAAGACAAGCTGGGCACAGAGAAGGAGACTTGATCAGGATAAGTTACACTGATCGAAGTCGAAGTCATCGGGATATCATTGTCTCATCGGGAGGGGACATTTTTTCATTACACCGATACTCTATGAGAAAGAAGAGATGGGTGTGAGAAAGGAGATCTCATTGGGGAAATGTAAGCCAATAGACCAGAGAAGTAAAAAGATACACAAGTATGAGGTCGATGTCATCGGGTCATCGAAGAAACATAAAATGAATTGTTCCAATACCCGATAAGGTGACCCAATGTAACAAATGAGAGTCGAACTACAAAGGAGGACTCATCAGAATGACTTCTAACCATCAGAGGAACATATTTGGAGCTATGTTGATACCCAATGGGTAGAATGCCACAGAGGAATCAAAGGAGGGTACATTGGAATGACCTAAGTTGATGTGACATAAAGGTGAAAGTAAAACCTCGCTAGAAGGCAGAGCCATCGGGGAAGCTATAACCATCAGAATGAGGTAAAATGAGATACGCTGATGCCTGATAGAGTAATCGGGGAGACCTATGCCAATCAAAAAGATGGGTTGCACCAAGTGATTGAATCATCAGGAGGAGTTGTGCCAACTAGCCATTGCAAAATTTGATTTTAACGAATCCACCTGCCATTATTAAATGTAGGAAACAGATAGGTCTATGTTTGCATGAGGAAAATCATAGCACGATTTCAATTGAGTAAATGCTGCTGAAATACTAAATCTATATATGAAAGTTTGTATAAGGAATTTTCATAACAAATTGAAGCGAACAGAGAGACTGAAGCGAAACTAAACTATAAAAAATTGAATTTCAGAAAGCTTGAAGGATTCAAAAATGGAGGGTTCTAGTTCCAAAGGCAAGAGGAAGGTCATTGAAGTTTCTGATAGTGCCTCAAAGAAGTCTAAAGGTGGAGAAAGTGCACAAAAGTGGAAGTTAAATCAAGATATGATTGACCAGATGAGATTACCAAGAGCCAAGTCCTGAAGGTCTAAGGCTAATTTTCCTAACCGTGACCAGCTAGAAGATGATTTTTTAAAAAATGGTGATGTCTGGACTAGGGTTAGAGGCCACAAATTGTTCTTATATCATTACTCATAAAGGGGCAAGCCCAACCCTAGTCTTAAACCCATGGATAACTGGATTGGGTAAGCTAGTGGTCCCTAATGTCTTTGTAAATATTCAATTGTTGAAAACTTTGGCTAGGGTTTATAATTCCACGAACATCCATCTTTCAATAGCTACCATTCATGAGGTTTTTGGTCTTGGTTTTAAATCTGATGTGCCTCTATCTTTTTAGAAGTTGGAAGAAGAATATACAAAGATGGATACTATATACAACAGGTGGAATTTGGCCATACATAAGGCTAAGAAAGGGAAGTTGATAGATGAAGACAGGCCCCCGTTCAACATCAATATTTTTAGACAGTATTTGCAATATACGTACATGGCATGTGGTCAAGTGGGAGGAGTTGAGGTTCCAGATGTGGCTTGAATAGGACCTTTGGTACTTTCTGCAGATACACAAATTCATGAGCCAAGATAATTTGATTATACTATCTACATTGTGGAAAAAATGCATGAGGGTTTCTTAAATCTTCAAAATAACCCTGATAAGTCTTCTAAGTTTTATTCATTATTGATGCACATTATCTTGTTTTATAGATGACCCAGGGGGTTGTGGCCTAAAGAATTGAAATTAAATGGTCATGGTAAAGATTAGCAAGAGCAACCAATACAATTGTGGGTATCACTATGGGATTCTCGGATCATGAGATCCCATTATGTCAAATTTGAAGAGTTTTGTGTTCAACCACTATACAGAGCTTTTGGGGTTTCTTGTGATGGATCAATCTCAGAAGAAATTAAAAGATTTCTTAGACCCCATGAGCATGGAGATACAAGGTGTTAGGTCTCAGAGACAACTGAGAAGGGGGGGGGTGAATCAGTTGTCAAATAAATTCAAACCAAAATCAACTTAACCAACTTAATGCTTAATACCAGTAAACTAGTTTAATATGTCGGTAGATAGTTTTAACAGTTAATTTCTATACCGGTAAGGATTAGTGCATGAAACATAAACACAAAGTCATCCACAACACATAACACCAATATTTGTACGTGGAAACCCTATAAGGGGAAAAACCGTGGTGGGAAACCTTAGCCACAATCAGATGATACTACTCCAGATAGTAAGTGTACATAAATGGGGTCTGCACATGTAAAAAGGCCAAGCGCCTAGAGCTCACTGCTCAATCACAAAATGGGAGTCACACTGGCTATAGTTGGATGGTTAAATCCAATAAGAATGTACTACACAAAATAGCATCTTCATATGCTGGATTCAGTACCAGTGTAGTTCTAATTGTCTTCACAAAAACCCTCCTTCAATCTTCAAATGATGTCTACGTGTATAGCTCTGCTTATTCTCGCATATACCTTCACACAATCCTTTTTCACATTCCTCATTTGATCTTACATTTATACCATAACCTAAGACCAATTTTAGTAGGTCGACTCTACAAGATATTACAATACAACATTTTACAAACAATACAATATCCGATGCAATAACCGATTGAACATGTCGGCTTAATGCATTTACAACAATAATTAGTCATCTCCATAGCATGTTGTGCTGATCTGGAAAAGATAAACCTGTCGGTGTAACCCTGGACCTATTTGCCGGTAACAACAAATATGCAAATATGAATATACCAATAAACAAAACTCTAGGACAAGATGTCCAAACAATGTCTTCGACATTACCAAGTGTTTTCCATATCATTCCAAGTGCTGGTGACCATTATATCTTGCCACTGTACCAGATACCAATGACTATGCATGAGTCACTTGCTTGCTGGTGAATGTTGCTGATTCTCCAAAGTGCTAGAGTTGATAAGTGTTTAGTAGGTGTTAAAATCAATGACAAAACCATACCAAAATACCAACACAAGGGTGAATCAAAATTGGGGTGATTGGTACATATGCCAAGACTTCTCATATGTTAGGGTTTTTGGATTCGAAGGTACTACTACTCCCTATGTGCTACCAAAGCCTATGCCAGACCGAATTGCTTACCTAGAGATTCTGACACAAATGAGTGTCTCTAATGCACATCACTTTGGGGGTGCCCACAAGCAAGTCTTCTTACCTGGAACTCTATATTTTAGTGATTTCACCATTGTATCAACAAAGGATTATGATGTTAGTGACAGAAAGTTGATAGAGGATTATAACCTGTATGAGCACACAAGTAGAAAAAAATATGACCCAGAGGGATATATACACTAGTGCAGAAAAAAAGAAGAATCTTGGTGATTACTTTCATGAGCATATTGAAGCTTTAGATATCTTCAGGAACAAGGAGTCTGAAGAAGCTATGAAAAATTTTCAGGATTTGAATTAGAAATTGGAAGTAAAAAGACAGAGACTGTAGGAAATGGAGGAAGAAGAAGAAGTTGAAAGTGAATTAGGTGAAAATGAGGTTGTCTCAAGATTCAAAATGCCTAAAAGAGAAGAGGAACCTGGAGCACAGGATCAAATTATTGCAAGGATGAATGCTGATGTTGATGCCAGATTGGAGGAGCACAACACCTTTGTGTGTGATGATGTTTTTGTTAGGTCTAAAGAGTTTAGAACCTTTTTGTATCAAGTCAAAGGAAAGAGATTAAGGAATGCAATCCCTAATATCACCCCAGATAATGAGGCAGAGTTAACAAGGAGGCTGAAAGTTGAGATTTATGTGGAGATGGCTATGATGACCCCTCAAAGAGGGAGACAATTACTTTTAGAGGTGGGGATTATTCTTTTTCCTGGCTAGGATTTGAATGCCTCGTATATTTTTGAGAGTTTGTTAAATTCAAAGAATAAAAAATTCAAACTGGATATTCAGGGAGTTGATGATATTTTCATTGGGTCAAGGTATGACCAAGATGAGGAAGCTATGTAGTTGTGGGCTCTTTATCCCCCAAACAAAAGGCCAAAAAATAATAGATGTTGATAAAGCTTTTAGTCATATGATGAAGTTAAAGGTTGGTGAAGTGGATCCCATGGTCATAGTGGATATGGGGATTGATATTTCCAAATTAAATAAGGCACAGATGAAGATGTTGGCAAAAGAAGTAGGGAAATACAAGTAATTGTATGAAGAGCTCTTGAGAAGTAGGGGTCATCCTGTACCCCAAATAACAGATGAATCAAAGTTGAAGAAGAGGTGCGAGGAATTGCATAAAGAAAAGAAGAAGTTGAAAGAGAAAATGTAGAACATAAGGGCAGACATAGTATGTGTCTTATTATCAAAAAGATTTGAAAAGTTAAATGGAGTTCTTGAAGACTTCTGGACAGTTTACCAGAAGAATATGGATAACAATTTGTCACATAAGAGAGTTTCTGATAGATTACATATGCTCTTGCAGGATAAGAAGGCTAGTTAGGTAGACAATGCAATTACTGAGAAAATTCAAAGACAAATAAAAAAACACGAGAAGTTTGATGCAGACCTGAAGGTAGAATATGATGATTGTCAGGAAATTGTGCAACACGGTATTCAAAAAGTGATAGATGAAACAGGGCAGATTAAGGACAAGAATGTGTGGATTACAGAATGTTAATCATTACTTAATGCTTCCCTAGGTATTGCATGGGATGACACTTTGGACACGGTAGAGACAGTGGACTAGTTGGAAAACTTTGTGACTATAGAGATGGTAGTGTGGGATATGATATTCAACTCCAACACTTACAAGGATGAGGCCTACTTTCGGCATATTCAAAAAATGTGGCCTGGTCCTGGATGGCCAGAGTTAATTTGTGTTAATTGTAATATGTTTGGTAATATTGTTAGTTGTTCTAGCAGTTAGGGAGTTATTAGTTAGGTTTTTGTCAATTTTTAGTTTGTACTAATGAAAGGGTGTGTCCTTTCATTTGTGTCTTTTGAGTCACATATGTATAGGGAGTCATTTTTGTATACAAGGGGGTACACAATTGAAAAAACTCCTATCTTTCAGATTGTTTGTTGGGACTAGTAGTGTTATGTAAAGCAGGTCTGTAGAAATGAAGTCATTTTGTGCAAGCAAGAATATCATGAAGTATCTATGAGTTTGTAGCTTTTGTATACCTTTTTATTCCAAAATTAATATATAAGATTTGTTGTCTTTATCTTCAAATCATTTTATGTTACATGGTGTTGATGAATCAATTTCTTTGGATAAATCTAATTAAGATTTGCTACGGTGTGCCATGACACGATGTTGTGTAGGAAACATAAATGTTTTTGTTATTTCTTGCAACACATAATGAAACCATTGCATTGATAATCTTGCATATTTGTAAGTTTTTCAAACTGTCTCCAAAGTTGATTGCAAATATTCATCCACTAAGTAACATATAAATTCTCAGATAAGGCACTGGTCTATTATTAGTTTTCTGTGAGTAAACTTGGTGTGCATAAGGTCCTCATCAGGGAAACATACTTCTTATTTCTATCAGTATTGTTTTTTCATAATTACTTAAGGTTCCAACAAAAATTTTTTATAAGAAGTCATTCACTATTAATTACATTCAAGTTTTTTAGATTAAAGCAAGTTAAAAGCACATAATAAATCATAGTTGCAAGAAATATTTTGCCATTCTTGCAAAGAGCTAAATTGATAAGTTTAAATTCACTATAAAGAAGTCTCTTTGTGCTTTGGAGATTAAGGTATACTCACCTAGGCCTAGTGGAGCCTAAAGTGCAGAGGAATTTGGTCTTTGACCATTCCTATTTGTTGGCCAAGGTTGATTGAGAAATCAATAGGAGATTTGGCAAAGCTCTAGGATTTCCAATCTGTACTTTTGGGAACCAACACTGCCATTGATGAATTAAACAAGAAATTGGAAGAAAAGAAAAAGAGATTGCAAGAAATGGAAACTAAAGAAGAAAAGAGTGAAGGTGAGTCCAAAGAAGTTGAGGTGGTATCTAGGCATCAAGCACTAGACACAACAGAAGAGACAGACTTGCAAGAGAAAATTGTTGCTAGGCTGAACATCCATAGTGATGAAAGATACGATGAGTATTCTCCCTTTGTGTGTGATGATGTTTTTATTAAGTTGAAATAATTTAAATCCTTTTTATATTATTTCAAAGGGAAAAAACTGAGAGACTCTATCCCAAATGTAACCCCTGAAAAAGGATCATAATTGTTGGGGAAACTAAAGGAAGAAATGAGTTTAGAATTGACCACTATAACCCCTCAAAGGGGAAGACATCTTCTTAGTGAAGCAGACATCATCATCTTTCCAAGATGGGACATGAGTGCATCATTTATTTTTGATAGAATGTTACATTATGAGAATAAGGTTTTTAAATTAGATATTCAGGGGGTAAATGATGTGTATGTCGACTCTAGATTTGACTAGAATGAAGAGGCTTTTCTTTTATGGGATCTTTACCCTCCAAATAAGAGGCCAAAAATCATTGATGTGGATAAAGCCTTTGGTCACATGATGAAATTGAAAGTTGGTGAAGTAGATCCCATTGTTATTGCTGATATGGGTATTGATATTTCAAAATTTAATAAAGTACAATTGGTCAAAGTGATCAATACAAGGGATTATATGAAAAATTGCTAAAAAGAGGAGGACAACCTAAGCCACAAATCCATGATGGGTCTCAGTGGAAAAGGAAATGTGAGGAAGTGAAACTAGAAAATAAAAAGTTGAAAAGGCAAATGCAGAGTGTGAGGGCTGACACAACCTCTATTTTATTGACTAAGAGATTTGAAAAATTGCAAGGTTTCCTTGAAGATTTCTGGGCAGTTTATCAAAAGAATATGGATAATGCAATATCTCACAACCGGATTTATAATACACTAGGAACTCTGTTGCATGAGAAGAGAATGGCCAATACATATGCTAAAGTCATTAAAGGAATACAATGTTGGCATTTTCATGAAGATTGCATTAATGATATGCTATGTTGTCATTGATGTCAATTGAACCGGTAATGGTATTTATGATATTTCTAATATTTGTTGTTAGTGATGTCTTCTAACCAGTAGGAAGAGCTTTGAGGAAGATGGTGTAAATCGGTATGTTGGTTTGTGAGATGAACCAAGAAACCGGTGTATAAGGTTAAACCCTTTCTATGCAATGTAACCGGTAAACCCTACAAGTTGTTTTTGTTAAACCCTAACCGATCAAGTTTTTTGGTTTAAGATCTAATGATGAGCGGTAATGATGGAAACATGTGTGATCATTGTATGAGGATAAGTTTAGATTGTTTTGGCACATTTGTTTGTTTGTTTGATTGTCTAGGGAATGAGAAAAGTGGATTGCATCTAATGCATAGCGCATGATGAGTTACAAGTCCGATGAAGTGGTGATCATGGAGTGGTTGGAATTTTCTTAAATAATGTGTATAGATTGCTATGTAAATCCAACGGTCACGCTTCAACTAATTTGTTTGTAATATCTATGAGAGTATTAGGTTTTTGTTGTGTTACCGCCCTAATTGATTTGAATTTAAGGTCGATGAAGTTGTTTGTAAAGTTGTTGGCAAAGCGTTGTCTGAAATCAGTGAGTGTCTGGTTGCCTAATCGAAGAATGGATCTACAATTTGAGTAAAGGTAGATTGAATCTTAAAAGGATATGATCAAGCAAATGTAGTGCTATTTAGATAGATCAAGAAAACCTATTTTTTTCTAACAATTATAGTAAAAGTGAAATCCCCTAACTGGGTAAGCTCTAACAAGCTTAGTTACTTATTAAATCTTCTAACAAGGTGGTCCATTAGATTGGATTCTCAAATCCTCTACCGAGGTTACTCCTAATAGGGTATTTTCTTTTCATCGAGGCATTTTGTAAATCCCTTAACTGAGTGATTCCTAACATGATCAGTTCTTAACAGGACTTATTGGAAAAGCTTTAATAGGCTTGGCTCCTAACAAGGTGAACTTTTGAAGAGTTCAGATAACTATCCTTGTGAGTCTCATCTCTTCATGGTTTTTACCTATTTGGGTTTTCCACATATAAACATTTGTGTCAAGTGGTGAATGTTTTTGTGGTTATGATCTTATTTGTTGATTTGATTAATTTCTAACAAAACATGATAACTGGAAGCTTTGAGAGATGGAATATGTTGATATAATTAAGCATTTTGATGTTTATAAGATTGAAGTTGTTTTCAGTTAAGTTGTTATAATAGTTAACCAGTTGATGTTGAGTATTCGTATGAGTATTGATCTTGATAGTAAAAGTTTACTTTGTGAGTTTGAATTTTAGATTGGGAAGTTTGTATTAGTTTTTTAGTTTACTGATTCACCCCCCCCTCTCAGTAATCTACCAGATACTTATTCTTTCATCATACCATCAATTGGTATCAGATCATCTCAGGTCCTCTTTAACCTTAAAGCCTAACAACTTGAGTAAAAGATCTTGCAGATCGTGATGAAGAAATAAGTTCTGAAGTTCAACAAAGATAACTATAGGATATGGAGTGACATAATGAAGATTTACATTAAGAGTCTGGGAAGTTAGTATTGGGATCATGTAGAAACTAAGTATATTTCACCTACTGGAACTCTGACTGATTATCCGAAGAAAGAATAACAAGAAAATCATCAAGCATTGGAGACTATTATAAGTTCCATGTTTGATGCTAAATATGTAGATGTTCATGGTCTTGAAACTGCATATGAAGTATGAAAAAAACTTGAAGAGATTTATAGTGGTGGTGAACACATTAAGATTTCTAAAGAGGATAGCCTAAGAGGAAAGTTTGATGACATGAGAATGTTTGAAGGTGAGAATATCCAACACTATGGTAAAGCATAAAAGAGATTGTTGGTGAAATAAAGAGTGCAGGAGGGAAAGTGGAAGATGCCACAGTGATTAGTAAGGTACTGAGAACCGTGCTACCGATCTATGCTATCCAAGTTACAGCTTGTAGCGTCCTAAAATTGTGACACTTGCAATTTCGACTGCATTTCGGTCTTCACGATGGTGACGCAACACGCAACCTGAATGGAGACCCCGAAACTTGCTCACGACATCAAAAACTGCATTTTTCAAGTACCCTGGCCTGAACCTCCTTGCACCCTGCTGTCCCGGGAGGTGGGACCAGAGCGCCCAGCGCCCTGGTCCCTGGGTCCTATTTTGGGCCCGGTCTCCTAAGGGGTCTCGAGTCTTTTTTTTTGCAATTTGGAAATTAACTTTCCTGGTCGGCCTAAGGTCGGGAAAATCAGTCTATCAGCCCTAATTGACAAGTATATAAACTACATTTTTCTCTCTCATTTGGGATAGGAAACATACATGTGTACAAGGCGTGGAAACTATACTCAAGCATTCAAGCATTCAAGCATTCCTTCTAAGTCTCCATTCAAGGCTAAGTGTTGCATTCAAGACAAGGATTCAACCATTGAAGAGGAGATCACATATCACATACTACTACAACATACAACATACAACATCTAAACCTTCGCACATAAGGATACAAACATCCTTAGAACAAGGTATTAGTACTTGTTTTATAGTCATTTACATTTACAGCTCTTGCTCATTTCTTGGTTAATTCCAAAACTGGGGTTTGACCTAAAGACAAACCCCTAATCCCTAACCCCCCAATCATCTTTGCTTTTCTGTGTGTAGGTTGCAAGTACGCGGCTGAGATTGAAGATCTGGAATCCTTGTGCAGAGACGAACAGATCCCCCTTCGTTTCACGGATTTTTCGGAGGACCGTGGCATCGGGCGCCATCGTCCTGACAACTTTTGCTCAAATTTGCAGGACAGTGTCGTATCGACATTTTACTGCTAATTCCAGGTCTGCAGCTTCATACTGTATTCCTATCTCAGTTTATAAGCGAATCTTTGTCACTTTCTATGCATTCCTAGCTCAATTCTCCCATGCACATTCTTTACAAAAGTGGGTAGCTTTGCTGTCTTAACCCTTGAAACTCATTTAGCATCCAATCTTGCATTGTGTGGGATTGGATCTTGTGGGTTTCAACCCCTCTTTTGAATGTAAAGTCTCCCCCCTAAGTGAAAACCATCGAATCCTAGCGAACCTCCCTTCTCTCTCCTTGGAGTTGGAAGAGGGGAGAGCAACTAGGGTTCGATCGCGATTTTTCCACTTTACATTTTGGTGAACCCGACGTGAACATCCTTTCTGATTTTTTCATGCTTAGATCTGAAAAAATTGATTACATTTCCATGTTTGATCTTTTGCAAAATTTTAGAGGTGATTGCATAAAAACCCTAAAATTTCTTTTTAGTAATTAAACTTGTGAAATTTTTAATTGTTAATGCTTGTTTCAGATCTGTCCTTCTATTACAAATTATCAATTCATATCTATGCTTTAATTTTGAAAATTAAGTGGTTAAGTGTCAAAACCCTAATTTTTGAAACCCTCTTGATCCAACCTTTGTTCGACAATTTCACCGATCAAAACATCTCCAAATCAGCTGTAACTTTGGATTCCGCAATAAAATCACAATATCTTTCATCCCTGAAAATTTGGAAAAAAGTTGCAAGGACCGTGGCGCCGAGTGCCATCGTCCCCGACATTTTTTATGAAATTTCGGGAGCGAGATCTTACTGTATTTTTCTACTAAAATCCAGAATTTTGGCTGATTTTATCAATTTTAACACCTTCAAAATTATAGTCAAAGTTGGTCTTGTGATTGCTTGGATTAAGGCTTCTAAACATTCAAAAATCATTGAAACTAAAATTTTGTGTCAAAATTGTGTTCTTACTGTCCTAAATCTGAAAAGTGCGTTAACATTCATTAAAAATTTCAGTGCTTTATTCAAATTCTTGCATTTTGTGACTTTTGAAATTAAGTGCTTAATTACAACAACTTTGATTTCCGCTTTCAAAATTGAATTTCGCGTGAAATTGAGTCAATTTTTAAATTTCAAAATTTGCATTGCTTTTGACATTCCCTCTAAAATCATAAAATTCAAAATTTCAGTTTCCCTCTCTTTTTCAAAATTCAAATTTTGCATTTTTCGACAATCTGGGTAGGGTTCAATTTTGAGATTGCAACTTTAATTTGGCCTATCTACAGATCGTAAAATCACTCAATTTTTTCAGATTAGCTTTAAAATCATCATACCTTTCATCCCTGCAAATTTCGAAAAAAGTTGCAAGGACCGTGTTGCACTCCGAGCGCCACGGTCCCGGACATTTTTTCCGAAATTTCGGGAGACTGTTGTGATTGCATTTAACAGCTTAAATCCAGAAGATTGGCTGATTTTACTGAAAATTGCTACCTCTAAAATCAAAATTTTCTCTCCTTCTCTAGTGCATGAGTTTTACAACAATAAGCCCTACTTACACTATTCCCGTTAGACGAAGCTGTAGAATTAAGTCTTTCCAAGGTTTAACTACCAAGGAGATGGAACCTAATTTCAATAGCCTTTTTAACGAGGACATGGGTAATTCCTCTAATCCTCCTAATGATGAAGAAGCTCTCCATGAGGTTTCTGAAGAACAAATTTCGAAATTGGATAACCAATTTGATGATTTTCGACAATGGATGTCTCAAGAATACCCTGATAGTCAAGCTCTTCCTTTAATTGAGGGTCTAAAACGTATGCTTCAAAGTGATAAGAATGGAATTGATATTTTGCGTGGTATTTCACACATTGTGAATTCGAACGTGATGCCTATGAAGAGTTGTGCCGAAACTTTAGGTTATACACAACCTCCTACACAAGTCAATCATTCTATTCCTTTGATGACTTCTATTGCTAGCATACCTACCTTTACATCAAACATAATGGCTACTTCTACACAAGACATTCCTCCTGTGATCACTAGTCATGGGGGCAATCCTTCCTTTTCAATTAACCCTCTTCCTTCATTCAATCTGACTTCTTCATTCACTCCTTCAATGAGTGTTCCTATTACATCTTCACAAATGAACATGACGCAAGGGGGCAATTCATTTAATCATTCCATTCCTCCTTGTAGTGTTCCTCTTGTCCAATCATCTCCTATGACTAATTATCATAGAGTCCCACCACCTTACTCTTTGCCTTCTTTCAATAACATAACACCTCCATCTCAATCTAACACATCTAATATGAACCCTTCGACTGAAGCGACCATTAACAATCTTGCACAAACTGTCTCTTCTTTACAGCAACAAATTGCCTCTATGAATCAATCTAAGTTTAGTGTGCCCACATTTGATGTTGCGAGCCCACTTTCTCTTGACATTGTTCGAGCTATTCCTCCTAAACATGTTGAAATTCCGCATTTGGAGCTTTATAATGGTAAGGGTGATCCTCTAACACATGTTAAGACTTTTCAAACAATTTGTACTGATTTTTCTTATGACCCAAGGTTGCTTGCAAAACTGTTTATGAGAACATTAAGAGACAAAGCCCTACAATGGTATTGCTCGTTGCCTTCCTATTCTATTACTTCTTTTGAACAACTTGCAAATGCTTTCATTCAACAATTTCAAAACAATATAAGTCCTAAAGTTACTTTGATTGATTTAATGCATTGTAAACAAGGTGTTAAAGAAAAAGTGACTGATTTCATTGGTAGATATAAGCATTTGTATGCTCAAATTTCTTTTCCAGTGCCTGACAATGATATTCAAAGAATCTTTATTTCTAATTTACAAAAAGATATTCGAGACAAACTTCTATTTTCTGAGTTTACTTCTTTCCAACAGTTGTGTGCCACTCTTCACAATTATCAA